>NC_070597.1:21248877-21914377 GCF_027409825.1 Scomber japonicus
CCTACTTGGAGTAATTCAGTTAGTCAGGTTAGCTGTGTTGATGCTAAACTAAGCTAATCACCCTCCAGCTTTAGAACTAGAGCTACTTAATTTACAGACATGAAAGTGGGGTCAACTGACTCTCAGTAATAAAATAAGAATGTTAAAATGTTACAGTATGCTTTTATAGTTAATGCTGTTGTAACCAATTTTAGACTTTTAAAAGGGAATTACAGTGTAATAACAACTTGGGATAGCTATGATTTGGACCAGAATCAGAAAGACACTAAATTCGACAGGAGCCACGGTACTGAGCAACAATAATGAGGCAGACACAAGTATAACAGTTGAGTAGCCACTCGTATATTGCTTACAGTGGACCAAATGGTTTGTACAGAATGCCAAATTGTAACCCAACCAGTTGAAAAATAAAAAAGTAGTGTGCACACTATGAACAAAAAAGTGTCCGTTGGGGCCCTTAAATAAAAAAAAGAGTTGTTGCAGGGTTTATTGTTGTAGAGTTTTTACCAGTTCACCTGATTCCAAGGATTCCTTGTAGTGTAAGGTATCATGTGTGAATGAGTGTGTGCGTGGATATCTCCTGGTGCTGATCTTTCTTCAGGGTAGTTGGCTCGCCATCTGTTACAGCAGGAAGTTGTAGTGAACCTCCGACTTTTCAGTCCTCTTAAAAACCTGACCTGTAGACGGGTTCACACAATACATTCAACACTATCCATTCTCAGATGCATCACTAAGGATATTAAATGTCAAAAGATGTAACCCATTACATCTAACTATGACATAAATATTCATCTCTATTCAAATCTCAAATCTCTATCTTTTGTTTCTTTCTGTTGTACAACATTAAATCTAAAATGTATCATTTCTGAGAACTAAATATTAAAGTGCTCACACATTTACCTGTTCATGTAAACAGTTTCAATAATACTTATGGTAAGTAACCAATAACATTCGAAATACAGTTTATCATAAACATATCAGAACCATATACAAATAACAACAATATATATTGAGTTAAACTCAGAGGTATTAAGAAGTGTGCTTGATTTACTTACACTATAGGCCTATTCATGTTAGAAATCTGCACCAAAAAATATCCTCTAGTTGCTTTAAACTCAATTAAAATAACATAAATACCTTCAATAAATTGCATAGAATACAATAAAATAGTTTTACATCCATCACAACATATGAAATTACTCTTTTATCCCTTTAAACTGGCATAAGGAAAATAAAACACTTCCCCTTTAATTGTATACACATCAGGAAAAATAATAAACTCAATGTGCATTTGTTCAGAAATATTTTACCCTTATTCATTTCAATTCGCTCTGAAAAGTTTAATATTACTACTGCTTTCTTTCAGCACACATAAAACAAGGGGAGAATAGCACCAGAGCAGCTAAAAAGCACATTTCTCACCGTTGCTCTGTGTATTGCGGCGGAGCACGCCGATATTGGACCTCGCAGCAGCTTTTCGGATGAAAAGCAAGCAGTTAGCCTGTTAAGCAGAGAGCTAGCATTAGCATGGACGACGACGGCAAGCGTCAACAAGCTGTAATTTTCATTGGACAACTGGCTCGTCTTACCGACGAAACTCTCCTTCATTCAGTCACTTGGCTCCGGACCTCCACTGGGTAAGTGCTCCGACTCTCTCTTTTTCCCTTTTTCACAGGTAAACTCCGGGTTTTTCTCCTGTTTTTCCTCTTCCTCGTAACCACTTAACGCACGCTGTCCCGTCTACGGGACGGGACGGATGTTAGGAGGTAGCCACAAGTTCTTCTGAATGTTTTAAACACCAACCCTTAAACATATATACTCATGCCGTACATCGTTGGAAAGCTTAGATTGTTCTGATTCATTCAAGACCACTCACGACTTATATGGTTGCTCACAGCCGTAATAGTATTAGCGATTAGCTCGGCTAGCCCCTGAGCTAAGTAAGAAAAGCTATAATGCCTACATACCTTCAAAGTCTTCCCTTTATCCACAACGTTCATCTTATGACTCAGGACTTTCTGTACAGCTCGCCAAGTATCCATTCTTGTGAAATATGAAATCCGTTTCCATAAAACCGGAATATTTTCCTCAATATGTCCATGTATTTAGTCCAACACGTAACGTAATAACACAAATAACAAACCATATACAATCCGTTTACGTCATTTCCTGACCTGCACGTCCATCTCAGAGTACACGTGACTAGATGTTTACGACCGTGAGCTCCTCCTGCTTCTGACGACACCACACACAAGCCAATCGGTGTTTAGGATTAGGCAGTACATGTCTCCAAAGCCAATGAGGACATATGACCAACGACAATGACAACATAGCTTTGATTGACTGCTGTTCCAGCCTATGGAAATATTCGGTGAAATGAAGTTGATAACCTTTTAGCCAATAGTCTAAGGTTTCCAACGGTGTATGACACTAAGCTATCAGGTTTGGTTGTCCATAAACAAACTCCATGCGTAATCGGCGTGCGCCCGGTGCGTATAAGAGTTGAACCATATATCATTACGCACTCGGCATTTTGGTACACGGTTGGTTCTTCCTCGACTTTACATACAAGCAAAATAAACAGATAGTTAGATAGATAAACAGTTAGTTAGTTAGTCAGACAGTTAGTTAGTTAGTCAGACAGTTAGTTAGTTAGTTAGATAGATAGATAGATAGATAGATACATAGATAGATAGATAGATAGATAGATAGACAGACAGACGGTTAGTTAGTTAGTTAGTTAGTTAGATAGATAGACAGTTAGTTAGTTAGTTAGTCAGTTAGTTAGATAGATACATAGATAGATACATAGATAAATAAATATAGATAAATAAATAAATAGATAGATAGATACATAGATAAATAGATAGATAGATAAATAAATAGATAGATACATAGATAAATAAATAGATAGATAGATAAATAAATAGATAGATAGATAAATAAATAGATAGATACATAGATAGATAGATAGATACATAAATAAATAGATACATAGATAAATAAATAGATACATAGATAAATAAATAGATAGATATGGCTCAGAAAAACATGGCTGCAGAGGCAGCAGAGTCCCTTCTGAACTGGAGTGATGAGGCATCTGACTCTGAGGCAAGCCAGGTATCTGAGGATCCAGAAGATGAGCAGCATTTTCTAGATGGAGTGGATCCTGACCTGGAGATGTGAGTATATTTTGAATGGCCTGACAATTTATTTTTCACCAGAAAGTAACTGCATTCTGAGTATGCATGAGTATCATGAGTATTATGTATATATCTATGTCCATGTATTTGGTAGACACCTTTATCTAAAGTGACATACATATAAAATACGTATAAATAAGCTAATAATGTCTTTCAATTTGATGTTTTAGACCAAGATCAGCTGTCTCTGATGACCCTGATTGGGTGCCAGAGATGGAAGATGAAGAGGAGCAGCCATCCACATCAACTCAGCCTCTGAGACTGACACAAAAGAGAGCCAGAGAGGAAAGTTCAGAGGAAGGCTGTGACAGAGGGAGAGGAGTAGGAAGAGGCAGAGGCAGAGGAAGAGGCAGAGGAAGAGGCAGTGGACGGGCACGAGGGGAAGCAAATGGGCGAGGCAGAGGAAGAGGCAGAGGCAGAGGACGGGCGCGAGGGGAAGCAAGTGGGCAAGCCAGAGGGAGAGGAGGAAGACAAGGACGCGGAAGGAGTCAAAGAAGGGACCTCTCTGGAGAGCCATGGCTGGGGGTTGATGTGGAGGACATCACACCTCCACAGCCAGTCTTCTGCCCTGCACGCACTCCTGGGCCGCAGCTCTTGGGTGGAGTTGATTATTCTGTCCTCGACCTCTTCCACCTTTTCATCTCCAAATCTATGCTGAAGGAGATTGTTCGCAACTCCAACCTCTATGGAGAGCGAATGCACCCTCAGGCATGGCAGGCAATCAGCCTTGAAGATGTGTACTCTTACATGGCTGTTGTTCTTTATATGGGCCTGGTGGACCTGAAAACCATCCGGGACTACTGGAAGAGGTCAGACCTTTACAATTTGCCATTCCCTGCCTCAGTCATGTCCGGCCGGAAATTCATTGCGATCTCCCGCAGCCTTCACCTCAGCTCCCCTGATAATGATGAGGCCAACACCAGGAGAAGGGGCACAGCCGGCTATGACCGGCTGTGCAAGGTGAAACCTATGTACAGTCAAGGGGATGTGGGAGGGAGATGTGCAGGGCCCACTTCCATCCCAGGCAGAACATCTCCATTGACGAGAGGATGTTGAAATCAAAGGCCCGCACATCCCTTCGACAGTACATGAAGAGCAAGCCCACAAAATGGGGATACAAACTTTTTGTACTGGCTGACTCCTCCACAGGCTATACCTATGATTTTTTTATTTATGAGGGCAAAGGAGCACCGACCATCAAGGGACTGAGTTATGATTCAGTGATGAAACTCATAGACGTGCCAGTGCTAGGGCAGGGCTATAAACTGTTCGTAGATAACTTCTACACCAGCCCTGCCCTATTCTTGGACCTATTAGACAAGAAAGTCTGGGCCTGTGGGACAATCCGGGAGCAGGGGATTGGCTTCCCCAGAGACCGGCCAGGTGGGCTGGACAGCAAGTCTCCCCGGGGCACCATCCGCTGGATCAGGGAGGGTCCATTGGTGTTTGTACAGTGGAGAGACACAAAAAATGTCAACATCTGCTCCACCATCCACCCGGCACACGGTGAGCATACGGTGCAGAGAAGGGTAAAGGCAGATGGGCAGTGGGCAGAACAGGCAATCCCTGCCCCACCAGGGGTGTCTGACTACAACAAACATATGGGTGGGGTTGACCTGTCAGATGCCATGATTGGCTATTACAACGCGCTACACAAAACCAGGAAGTGGTACAGAACTTTTTTTTACCATTTCCTGGATATCGGCATTGTGAATGCCTTCATTCTGCACCAGGAGCTGGCCAAGGAGAGGCAACAGGTTCCTCTAACACAAAAAGAGTTTCGCGAAGCCCTGGTGCTGGAGCTGAAGGCAGCTGGCTCCCCCTCCACAACCCCCCCACAGGCACCCGCTCGTGCTCCCTCTGGTGCACCTCACAAGCCGCGGCACTACACTGTGGATGGCACTGCAGGGAGACGGCGGTGTGTGCACTGCAGCATGAAGACCACAGTGGTGTGCACATCATGCAGTGTGGCACTCTGCTTCACTGTCTCCAGGGACTGCTACAATGAGTGGCACAATGTAAATAATTTGTAAATAGTTTTATAGTGAGCCATTTTTGTGTTGGTTGGGTTGATTTTTGTTCTGTTCAGTTGTTCTTTTCATGTTTGTTTTATTTTACCTTTTTATTACCAAAATGTAAATAGTTTTACAGTGAGCCATGTTCTGTGTTGATTGTGTTGAGTTTTGTTCTGTTCTATTGTTTTTTATTAAATTTTGCCCTTTTCCGAGAAACAAAACATATTATGGTTATTGTGATAATGCTCCATATTATATAATATATAATATAATAATATAATCCATATTAGCAGGGATCCTCAAGGTGTCAGCTTTCATTAGAGACCAAGATTTTGATTGTAGGCAAAGGGGATGTGAAGTTATAGGTGTTTGATTGTGGTTATACAGCTTTGGTAACCAAGTGTCCATTTGGAGTCTCCAAAAAGGACCTGAGGAAAACGCATGGACATACCTGTTGAAAAATAATTCTGAAAAATTAATCTTTTGGTCTTTTGACTCCAAATTTGGACTGCATGAAGCCAAGACCTGTGGCTGTGGCCTCATAGTGTCTATATCCTGCTGAGAGCTCCCTGAATGTCTGTACACATGTCATTGTAAAGGCAAACCTATGGGCGAGTAAACAACCCCATCATTGTAACCTCTGCCACTCTTTGTCAGTAAGTCACAGAATCACACAGACACTTTTACAAGAATCCTGAGAGTGTTTCCTTTCCAATGATACCAGACACATCTCTGAGTCTCAAACTATGTGGGATCTGTGCTGCTCACAACTTGGGCATGTCGTTTAGGCTAACAGCATAAAAAACAGGGGCGTGTGTTAAGTGGTTAACATGCACCTGCTCTCTCTTCTCTGGCTGATCGGAAAAGACCGGGAAAACAACGCGGCCGCACTTTCTCTCAGAGCCGACAGGCTGAGCGTGGCCTGCGTAGCCTCTGATTGGCTGCTGAGAACTAGGTACCCCACGTGGGACCATGCGAGTTGAGCGGCGCGTTCAAATGCAGCAGGAAAACCGAGACTCTGGCGATGCAAAACAACAAAGACATAGAAAGCAAACAGTCTCCCCTCTTTTATTGTATTGAGTCAACTGCGCCTCTTTTACACCTGGTTACACTCTCCCCTCCTGAACTCATGCACGTCCCTGTGCATGGTAGACGGTTGAATGATAATGACTTGAGGGGTCAGGGCAGGGGGTTGGACAGGTTCTTCACCTTCACTGATGACTTCTGCCCAAGCTGTGGACAGTCCTAGAAAGAATGATTTCACTGCTGTGATCAAAGGATTTCCTAGCTCTGTATAATCAAGCCGTCGTGGTGGTTGACGGTTTCTCTCAGATCTCCTGACAGAATCATTTGTATCTGTGTTCTCCTCTGTATCCATTGGGATTGTTTCATCCTTTCCTTCCTTTTCACTTGTTTCCTCCTTTCTGTCCTCAGGTTCTGCTCCTTTAAGACCATCCTCCTCAACAGGAAGTTGCTCTCCTTGGATTTCTGAATGATCATCCTCAGGTAAGTCATTTTGAATGAAGGCTGGTTCATCGACTTGTTCGGTTGGTGTGACTCTATCGGTGGGTAAGTACTCAGTATCACTCTGATGGGAGTTGGACTCGATGACCATCAGAGGACCATCTGAAGTACTACTGGACATATCAGGTAAGTTGTCAAGTTCAGGTGGATTGTCAAGTTCATGTGAGTTGTCAACCTCTGGTGGGTTGTCATCATTATGAGCATTTACAGGACTCTCGACAGGGCAGGGGCCTGGAGGTTCAATATGCTGAGTGTCTTGGACATCGGCCATGGGCAGATCCGGGTGCACAGGAATCTCACTGACCATGGGGACAGGGGAACTCAACCAAACAGGAATGAGTACATCATCCTCTTCATCTGAGGAATTATTTTCCTCTACCACAGGGTTTGCACGGGTTCCTGGTCTGCGTGGTACTGGTTTTTGTACAGGCTCACTGCTTTGCTCCTCAGGTAGGTACCCACAAGGCAGTAACAGATCCCTGTGTAATGTCCTTAAGGGACCATCCCCGGTTTCAGGTTTAACAGTGTAAACAGGGAGAGTGCCTGCTCTTCTCACCACCACATGGACAGTGGGTTCCCATTTGTCTGAGATCTTATGTTTTCCCCGGATGCAGACATTCCTGACCAATACTCGATCTCCAGGTTCCAGGTCTGAGGCTGTTACATGTTTATCAAACCTTGTTTTGTTCTTGAGAGCGATCTTTGCAGCCTTCTCCATGGCTATCTTGTAGCTCTCCTTGAGACGTGACTTGAGGTTTTGCACATACTCGGAGTGAGATGAATGTTGGCCCTCTGATACTGGCAACTTGAATGCAAGATCAACTGGCAGACGAGGTTGGCGCCCGAACATCAGTTTGTACGGGGTGAAACCAGTTACCTCGTTCCTGGTGCAATTATAGGCGTGGACCAGGGGTCTCACATGATCACGCCAACTGGTCTTGTCTTGATTTTGGAGAGTGCCCAACATATCAAGCAGGGTACGATTAAATCGTTCCACGGGGTTGCCCCTAGGATGGTATGGGGTCGTCCTCACCTTGTGAATTCCAGCCACCGGACAGAGTTCCTTGATCGTGCGGGACTCGAAGTCTGGACCCTGGTCACTATGTAACTTCTCTGGGATACCATAGTGTACCATAAAGTTTTCCCACAGACACTTCGCTACTGTGCGGGCCTTTTGATTCGGTGTTGGGATGGCAACCGCAAATTTAGTGAAGTGATCTGTGATCACCAATATATATTTGGTTCCACTTTTGTCAGCCTCCAGGGACAGGTAGTCCATACAGAGGAGTTCAAGGGGTCGAGTGGTGTTAATATTGACCAAGGGGGCTGCTCTTTCAGGTCGCACCTTCCTCCCCACGCACCTGCCACAGGTCCTCACTTTCCTTTCCACATCCACGGCCATCTTCAGCCAATAGAATCTGGTCCTTACAAGGTCCAGTGTCCGGTCGACTCCCATGTGACCCATATGGTCGTGCAGGCTGGTGAGGACTGTGCAGTGTTGCCAACTTGGCGACTTTCTCGCTAAATCTGGCGACTTTCCAAACCCTCATAGCGACTTTTTTCCTCAAAAGCGACTAGCGACAAATCTAGCAACTTTTTTCTGGTGTTATTGGAGACTCTGAAGTGAAAGCACGTATCGTTACTGTCGTCAATGAGTAGTGGGTGCTGCCGTGAGCCCCTCCCCTGTCCCAAAGCACTCACAGGCGGTCAGGTTCACAGTAGCCTCACACAGCTGCAGTCAGAGCAGAGAGGAGACCCACACCCCCCCACACACCACTCCGCATCCACCCTGCATAACAGCCTTTTGATTCAATTTGATATTCTAACATATATTATTTATATATTTAACAATAAATATCAACATGTATTTACATTTTAAAAAACAAACAAACCAAGAATCAACATAAGAAAGCTCATTTGTAGTTCTTAACATATTTAGGGTTTTTTAACTCACTTTTTGTCTTTATTCCTCTTTCTTACAGCGTCCGTTACAATAACATGCAAATGGTAATTATGCAAATAAGGCGATGACGTCATTTAGCGACTTCTAGCGACTTTTAGGACAGCCAATAGCTACTTTCCTTACTGAGGAGTTGGCAACACTGGGACTGTGTCACAAAGCTCAGCTGGAAGGACGAGCTGGTAAGTGGTCTGTGGCCCCACTTGGCGTCGCCTGAACAGGATGTTGTTACGGAGCTCGAGACGGTTGAGTTCTCGAAGGAGGAGTGGGAGATCAGGAAGTTGGGTGCGCAAGGTGGGAGGTGGTGTGTCCCCAAGTTCGACTTGGGCGATGACATGCTTTATACATTCATCAGCTCTTTGCTTAGCTGCTAGCTCGGTTTCAGTGAGGTGGGGGGTGGTTGGAAGACCTCCAAACTGTTCTTCTTGCCCATAACTGTCGGGAACTGCACTGGAAGACGTAGCAAGAACCTCCACTAAAGCAACACGATCTGTATCTCCCTCTGTCTCATCATCAGGACTGGCACTGTAGGTGAGCTGCCTCTCACAGATTGCTCTCACAACAGACTGATCAACTGCATTGATGTTGTTTGGATCAGAGAGGTGATCTTGTGTGAATTGCTGTATGCGTTCTCTCTCTTTTTGTGACTTTAGATCATCTGCTAGCACCCCATGTGGTCTGCGTGATAATCCATCCGCATCTCCGTTCTGCCTTCCTGGACGATAGAGGAGTTTGAAGGAGAATGTGGACAGCGCGGCTAGCCACCTATAGCTGGTCGCATCAAGCTTGGCTGAGGTCAGGATGTAAGTCAGCGGATTGCTATCTGTTACAACGGTGAAGTGGTTGCCGTACAGGTAGTCGCTGAACTTTTCCGTAACTGACCACTTGAGCGCTAGGAACTCTAGCTTATGCGCTGGATAGCGACTCTCGTTTCGTGACAGCCCTCTACTGGCGTAGCCTATGACTCTCAGTTGGTCGTCTTGCTCCTGATATAGCACAGCACCGAGCCCGGTGTTACTGGCGTCGGTGTGCAGTATATAGGGCTTCTGGGGGTTAGCAAAGGCTAGGATAGGGGCTGTAGTGAGGCTCTGGATGACTGCTTCGAAGGCCTGCTGGCAGGCTGGCGTCCAGCGCCCCCCGAAGGGCTCTTTTGGGTCATGGTATTGGTTTGTTTTCTGTTTTATGTCTGTTAGTTTCACTTTCGATTTCTTGTGGAGAGGTGGGTAGCCGGAGGTTAAGCCGTGGAGAGGTTTTACGATGCTGGAGTAACCTTTAATGAACCTCCTGTAGTACCCAGCGAAACCGAGGAAGGATTTAAGCTCCCGTAGGGTCTTGGGGACAGGCCATGTTTTCAGAGCTGAAATCTTCTCAGGATCTGTCTCGACGCCACTTCTGGAGACTACATGACCGAGATAGCGGACTGATGTCTGGAAGAAGACGCATTTTTCTGGGGATAACTTCAACCCAAACTCTTTGAGACGAGTTAGCACTCTCATGAGTCTTTCTTCGTGCTCCTCAAGGGTTCTGGAGAAAACGATGACGTCATCAAGGAAGACCAAGGCGTCTTTTAAGTGCATATCTCCCATGCACCGTTCCATTAATCTTTGAAACGTGCTGGGGGCATTTGTCACCCCTTGAGGCATTCTGTTGAACTCCCAGAATCCGAGCGGACACACGAAGGCCGTCTTCGGTTTGTCTGCCTCTTCAACCTCGATCTGGTAGTACCCCGACTTTAAGTCAAGGACGGAGAACCACTGAGAACCATTGAGGGCTGAGAATGTGTCCTCAAGCTTTGGAAGGTTGTATGCGTCCTTTATAGTCTGGAGGTTTAGACGCCTATAATCGATGCACAACCGGACTTGGCCATTCTTTTTCCGGACTACCACTATGGGTGATGCAAACGGCGACTCTGACTCCCTGATAACTCCTGCATCAAGAAGCTCTTTAATGTGCCTCCGGACAGCTTCAATGTCTTGTGGGTGGATTGGTCGGGCACGTAGTTTGAAGGGACTTTCATCTGAGAGTTTTATGTGGGGTCGCACCTGGTCCGTCCGGCCAAAGTCCAGGTCATGATGCGCAAACACATCAGGCATGTTGTGGAGCTGCTGAGTGATGCGTTGCTTCCATTCGAGTGGGACTGGGGAATCACCGAAATTGAAATTTAAGGTGGGTTCTTGAGATGACTGGGTCTCTGGAGATCTCTGTAGGGACTCTGATTGCTTGGCTATGCTGTGCTCCTTTAATAGAATGGTCTGATAAGCACTAATCTCTGCAATAGTGCACTTGGCAGGAATGACGATGTCATGGTCAGACTCGTTACTAATGACGACTGGCAGCTTATGGGGTCGTAGCTGGGGGAAATCAACGAGACCAGCTTTTACCAGCAGGCCACCTGGCAAGGGGGACGACGTTGGATATTCAATGACGACGGATTTCTCATCCTGAAGACCAGTGACAAGGGCGAGTCCCTCCACCACTACCGTTTCACCGGCTGGAATGACTTGAGGCGTCTTGCCTTGCATCTTCACTACCCCCTGGTGGTGGTTGCTCGCCTGCTTCCGTCTTAACTCAAGGACCTTGAAAACTACTTTGTAACCATGTGGGAGGGGCTGGCGATTGGTTAAGTCAGTCTCTGAATAAATGTCAAACAGTACGTCTAAGGTGTTTGTGCCTATGAGCATGAGGGACTGTGAAGTGTCAGGAACAACTAAGGCAAGTGTGTTTACATCTATTGGGACTCCTACAAAGTCATTTGGAAAGGTTATGGTCAGTTCTATATAACCAAAGTACGGCACTAGCTGGCCATTTGCACCTTCCACTTCTAGGAGGTCATGAAGCGGCTTAATCTTCTGCTCTGAGAGGTGCTGCTTGTAAAACGACTCAGGTACGGTGGTAACTTGGGAGCCTGAGTCGAGAAGGCAGTTGACCTCTTCACCTCTCAGTCACTTGAGCTGTGCTCTTGACACCAATCAGCCATTTGGGGAGTCGAAACGGTTGGTTCCGCTTTGAATGCTGTAGGCTGGAACATGTTTGAGTTTTGATGTTCTCTGTATGTGAAATGTCTTTGTTGATTTCAACGGGGGGTTTGTCTTCATTGTTTACGTCTGAGGGACGTTGTTGACTTTCCTCAGCCCCTGTCTATCCCACAACAGGAACTGTTAGTCGTTTAAAGGTAAGTTTGAACCATTTTGTGCCTCCCACTGGTGCTGTTTTTTCTCCAACTGCTTCTTCTTTCCTGCCACTAGGTTGGGATTTGCGGGGTCGGTGCAGTAGGGGGCGATGTGCCCGTCTTCGCCGCAGTTAAAACAGTACCAGGGCTTCGGTTTGTATGTCTGTTTCTTTTTAGTTTGTCTTTGCATGTCTGTATCATTTGGCTTCGACATCCTGCTCTGTTGCTTCCCTGCAGATCCCTTGCTGCTAGCTCCTTTTGTGTTTTTCTGTGACATGAATGTTGTTAGTTGACTTTGCAGACTTGCCACTTGTTTTCTGAGATCCTCAATAGCACTGATGCTGCTCTCACATTTCTCTTCTGGTTCACAACCATATGCACCATGGAACTGCACCTGGGCTCTCTGCTTTGTGACGCCAATGTGTTTTTTCATGCGACTTGATTTTGCTTGCTGTCGATCTTCTTCGGAGCGGATCATGAGCAAGAGGTCTGCAAATTGGGGTGGGCTGCTCTTCTTTTGCTCCAGCTGCAGGGCGCTGAGCAAGGTGTTATCCCAACATCCCCGGCAGAACTGCTTAATGAGATGTTTGTCCACTTCTTCATTTGTAACCCCCCCCCCTTTTCGTTGCTCTCTTTAAGGTTAACTGGAGCCGATGAAGGTAAGTGGATGATTTCTCACCTGGGACTTGGAGGGTGTTCAAGAATTGGGCGAAAAGCTCCTCTCCATCTTCCACAGTACCGAAGGCTGAGTCTAGGAGCTGCAGGTAGGCTGCAGGCGGTGACTCAGGCCGTAAACCTTTAACTACATCAGACGCTGGTGGGAGCAAGCTTTCATGGATTTTTCTGGATATTTGCAGGGGAGGCATGCTAGGATCATTTTGAAGCAACTCAATGTGTGTGCGCCATGTTTCATAATCAGTTTCGTGATTAGGTCTGGGAGTCTTGCCGGAGAAGGAACGGAGTCTCACCTGGGATTGGGTGTGTGGGACAGAGTCCTGCCGCCGTACAATATGCTCAACCACGACCTTCTGGATGTCAGGTGGGTTCAAGTCACTTACTGAAAGGGACGGGGCTCTCTTTCCATTGGTCAGGGGGACATGGTCAGTAGCATAGTTCATGCTTGGTGTAGCATCTGAGAATGAGGTGAGAGACTGTTCTTTATTAGCAGGTGGGGATACGACAGTGGTCTCAACATGTGTGGGGGAGGTTTCTTCAGTTGTGGCCGGCGTGGCTTCAACATCTTCCCCTATGTGAAACATCATTTCTTTCAACACCTCACTGTAGTCTTTGCCACTCATCTTAGCTAGTTGCTTGAGCTCAGCTAAGTATGTCTTGGTAACATTACTTCCAACCTTGGTAGTGTACGTGCTACTGAGTGTCTTCACTTCATAGACAACAGTGGGGTCACCTTGTGCTAAGCACGTGTACGGTAAGTGAGGTTCTAAACCTTCTAAGGCTGAACCGCTAGCATACTCAACGATCAGGTTTTTAAAGAACTCTGACTGCGAATCATCAACAAAAAGGACTCTTTCAATTTTACCATACTGTTTCAGAAAGTCAATAATTTGTTCATCTTGTCGAGTTACCTGAGTTAATCCACTAACAGTTACTGCATTTGGAATTTTGACACCAGACTTTTGTATGAAATCCATACTGGTCATTACTTCAATATTGATGCTCAAATCCAATGGCTCCTGGCTGGCTCGCCACTTCTGTAACCAATTTAGACTTTTAAAAGGGAATTACAGTGTAATAACAACTTGGGATAGCTATGATTTGGACCAGAATCAGAAAGACACTAAATTCGACAGGAGCCACGGTACTGAGCAACAATAATGAGGCAGACACAAGTATAACAGTTGAGTAGCCACTCGTATATTGCTTACAGTGGACCAAATGGTTTGTACAGAATGCCAAATTGTAACCCAACCAGTTGAAAAATAAAAAAGTAGTGTGCACACTATGAACAAAAAAGTGTCCGTTGGGGCCCTTAAATAAAAAAAAGAGTTGTTGCAGGGTTTATTGTTGTAGAGTTTTTACCAGTTCACCTGATTCCAAGGATTCCTTGTAGTGTAAGGTAAGTGTATCATGTGTGAATGAGTGTGTGCGTGGATATCTCCTGGTGCTGATCTTTCTTCAGGGTAGTTGGCTCGCCATCTGTTACAGCAGGAAGTTGTAGTGAACCTCCGACTTTTCAGTCCTCTTAAAAACCTGACCTGTAGACGGGTTCACACAATACATTCAACACTATCCATTCTCAGATGCATCACTAAGGATATTAAATGTCAAAAGATGTAACCCATTACATCTAACTATGACATAAATATTCATCTCTATTCAAATCTCAAATCTCTATCTTTTGTTTCTTTCTGTTGTACAACATTAAATCTAAAATGTATCATTTCTGAGAACTAAATATTAAAGTGCTCACACATTTACCTGTTCATGTAAACAGTTTCAATAATACTTATGGTAAGTAACCAATAACATTCGAAATACAGTTTATCATAAACATATCAGAACCATATACAAATAACAACAATATATATTGAGTTAAACTCAGAGGTATTAAGAAGTGTGCTTGATTTACTTACACTATAGGCCTATTCATGTTAGAAATCTGCACCAAAAAATATCCTCTAGTTGCTTTAAACTCAATTAAAATAACATAAATACCTTCAATAAATTGCATAGAATACAATAAAATAGTTTTACATCCATCACAACATATGAAATTACTCTTTTATCCCTTTAAACTGGCATAAGGAAAATAAAACACTTCCCCTTTAATTGTATACACATCAGGAAAAATAATAAACTCAATGTGCATTTGTTCAGAAATATTTTACCCTTATTCATTTCAATTCGCTCTGAAAAGTTTAATATTACTACTGCTTTCTTTCAGCACACATATAAAACAAGGGGAGAATAGCACCAGAGCAGCTAAGAAGCACATTTCTCACCGTTGCTCTGTGTATTGCGGCGGAGCACGCCGATATTGGACCTCGCAGCAGCTTTTCGGATGAAGAGCAAGCAGTTAGCCTGTTAAGCAGAGAGCTAGCATTAGCATGGACGACGACGGCAAGCGTCAACAAGCTGTAATTTTCATTGGACAATTGGCTCGTCTTACCGACGAAACTCTCCTTCATTCAGTCACTTGGCTCCGGACCTCCACTGGGTAAGTGCTCCGATTCTCTCTTTTTCCCTTTTTCACAGGTAAACTCCGGTTTTTCTCCTGTTTTTCCTCTCCCTCTTAACATGCACCTGCTCTCTCTTCTCTGGCTGATCGGAAAAGACCGGGAAAACAACGCGGCCGCATTTTCTCCAAAGTCCTTCTCTCAGAGCCGACAGGCTGAGCGTGGCCTGCGTAGCCTCTGATTGGCTGCTGAGAACTAGGTACCCCACGTGGGACCATGCGAGTTGAGCGGCGCGTTCAAATGCAGCAGGAAAACCGAGACTCTGGCGATGCAAAACAACAAAGACATAGAAAGCAAACAGTCTCCCCTCTTTTATTGTATTGAGTCAACTGCGCCTCTTTTACACCTGGTTACACTGTTATCATGATTTAGTGCAAATTGTATGTATGAAATATAAATGTTATTTTGGTCTCTAATTTGTCTTTTCAACCCTACAGCCTTGTAACGGACCTGGATAAGAAATACTTTGTGGATCCAACTGCTGAGTGGCTCCCAAGGAGACTTGAGAGGTTAAGTCAGGTAAGTCTAGAGAACACACTCTTAAATTTACAGTTAAAAGAAACCTAAGCAGGAAATCTTGTTCTTGATGATTTTGTGTGTCTATATTCATGTTTACTTTTTTGATATACTGTCAAAAGTCAACAATAATCTTAAGGATGTTGTTCATTTGGTAACACATTGTGAGATGCAGAAAACCTACCCAGTCTCCAAACTAACTCCTCACAAGTTTTAATGTTTTGGGGGTTTTTTGCATTTAGGTGTGTGACTTCAAATCAAATGTAGCATATGTGTGAAAATGTTTCTATAATGTGGGACTTTTAACTAACCAAACTGATATGAACTCTTTTGCTCCACAGAGAGGAATAAAATGTACAGAACTTTAACAAAGCCTTCAATAAACAAGATGAGGATGATGCAACATGACCTTCTGAGCAGAATGGTGGCGCTAATTTTCTGTTAAACTTTTCTAACTTTGATCAAATGTTTTACTTTCTCTATTTTTCAATACATATCAACCAGTGGCTTGGCAAAAATCTTATGAGCAAATTAAAAAAGACGTAAAAAATGTTGTCTTGGTGCTGTTTCTGTACTGATATGCTGTATTCACAGCTTGGACACACATCACTGAACATACTGATGTATATTTATCATGTTATGAAGCCTGTCAGCTGTAGTGAGTTCTTCTAAAATATGACTTATTTTCAAGTTTGGAATCAAGGAAAATATCATATCAGCAACATTTTGGTAAATACAGCTCTTCACTTTGTTGCTGAAAGTTAGTCTCATGTCTGTAGGATTAAGTTACAGTCAGTATTGCCTACCTTATAGTATAAAGACTGCTGGGAAACAACTAGTAAAGCACACTCTGTCCAAAGCTCAAATATCCACCTGCATTAGAGTTTGTTTGACTTTTATGTGGAGTTGAACACAATTGGAATAAATATTTCCCCAAATGTTGATCAGTGTTTTTAATATTTCAGAAAATAAGGATTATAACTAATAACTAATAGATCTGCAGTTTTAAACAGAAACACTTACCTGTATCTTGAAGAGGCTAAAATGCTGAATTTGTATCATTTTTCCACCAAAGAAGTCAATGACACTTATTGAAAAGTCATTAAACATACTTATTATAAAATATTTATTGACATGTCAAAACTACACTTTCATATATGATACATTTTAATGTTATACATGATTGATGAGAAGGAGGTCAAAAGTTAACATTGAAAAATGTTGTGAGCACAGTGATGTCACTAAAAAGTACCAACAGGTGGCTGATGCAGGTTCTACATCTGATTGGTGTTTTATTTATATACAATAAATATATGACACGTGTCTTGTCCCAATCTTTCAGCTCACAGGCTGTTTATTTGAACACAACCTGTCTGATGCCCATCATCGCTGGCTATCCAATCATTCTCCTCACCAGGGGTTTGCTGCTTAGTAGAAAATGAATAGGAGCTGCTGACTGTGTCCAGTTATGACTTTCTGTGTGTTTTAAGGCCCAGCTGATTATGCTGTTATAAGGACACAGTAAGAGTAAGAAAATTGCCTACAAAAATTGTTAGTCTATTGTAATTCCTAAGCAGCTGTTTTTATTATTATTAGAAATTCAAAATAGAAATACTTTAGAACAAAAGCAGTATATGACTGATATTCATGCTGAGTTTTACAGTATTTCAAATTTTTCATTGAGAATGTATCCTATTTAACATGAGAAACTTGATTTCTTTGTAGATCTCAACATTATTTGGGGCATATTAAAGTTTTAACCCCTCATTCCAGAGAAAGCGGAACACAGCTGTTGTGGTTACTCAATGTTTCCTCCCTTAAGGGAATTTAAAAAATATATTGTACATAGAACTGGTATAATTTGCTGAAATCACTGTGAGGCAATTTCAATGTTAAAACCACAAATGTGGAACGAAAGGAAAGAAAGGTGAAACTGTGAAATGTAGCCAACACCTTTTACAAGGCGTTAACAACAGTTAACATTGAAATACTCATGTATTTATAGCAATACAATTTCATAATTAATTGTTTTGACACCATGGCTACATTTCACCATTTCACCTTTCTTTATTTCCACATTTATGGTTTTAACATTGAAATATCTTTTTAGCCTCACAGTGATTTCAACACATCATGCCGGTTCAATACAATACATTTTTTAATCTCTTTATGGAGGAAACATTGAGTAACCACTCAGAACAGATGTGTTCCGCTTTCTCTGGAATGATTATGTCCTCCACATAGGAACATTTCTTCATCTCGCAAGTCACTGCTTTACTCCAGGAGAAGCTCTTCATCATTCACTTTTACTAGATTTCTATTCTTAAGAAACACATCCCAGGACACAAGATGTTGTTCTCTGTTAGCTTTGGAAGTCTCTCATGTTTAACCATGCTGCTTTTCCTTTGTGCATAAGGTGAGTGTGGCTTTGTCTAGATTGGGTGTGCAATTTCAAGAGTTGAGAAAATCATATAAATTGTGTCATGTAAATGAAGAAAACTTAGCCTGTATGAATGTTGCATTATAGTTCATCCTCAATGTTACACCCCTGTGCCAAGGGGTCCTGGACGTGTCGCTCCCTCCTGCTGTACGGCGGTCTCAAATGCTATCATTCACAAACCTGTCAATGCTTGCTACGAACAGAAGGAAAAATGTGAGTAAAAGTACACTCACACAACACTACATTTTATCGCTCAGTGCATTTGGGGTGTTAGTGTCCCTTACCAAGCTTACAATGAGCAGGCAACTCAAGAATGACATTGGAAAATACATGTACTGAGGGTTAAATAAGACGGTTAGCACTCTTATGTCTTTCTTGGAGGGTTAGGGTGTATGTGTTTGTGTATGTGTGGGTGGGCGGGGGGGTGGGGGTGTTGCATTCTATTTGGCACTGAGAGCGTAGAGAGAGAGAGAGACAGAGGACATGTGTTATGTAAGCATTAGGCTAACAGGGAATCCCAAGCACTCATGTGTTGAGTTCCATTTACCTCGGATGCTGGTAGTCGGAGCTGGGAATGATGTGTTCCAGTTCAAGAAGTCATAAAACGAAATATGTTTTTACCAGTTGATAAAAACATATTTCGCTGTATTTTGCAGATACAAACACCATAGCAACACGTCCACAGACAGAAGTTGGACAGTACTGTGTGTGCAACTGATTTAATGAGACACAAAGAAGCCAGAAGTACTAATATTCAGGATACAGAGGGGCAAAAAATATTTAGTCAGCCACCACGTGTGCAAGTTCTCCCATTTAAAAAGATGAGAGAGGCCTGTGATTTTCATCATAGGTACACTTCAACTATGAGAGACAGAATGGGTGGAAAGAATCCAGGAAATCACATTGTAGGATCTTTAATGAATTAATTGGTAAATTCCTCTGTAAAATAAGTATTTGGTCACCTACAAACAAGCAAGATTTCTGGCTCTCACAGACCTGTAACTTCTTCTTTAAGAGGCTCCTCTGTCCTCCACTCGTTACCTGTATTAATGGCACCTGTTTGAACTTGTTATCAGTATAAAAGACACCTATCCACAACCTCAAATAGTCACACTCCAAACTTCACTATGGCCACGACCAAAGAGCTGTCAAAAGACACCAGAAACAAAGTTGTAGACCTGCACCAGACTGGGAAGCCTGAATCTACAATAGGTAAGCAACTTGGTGTGAAGAAATCAACTGTTGGAGCAATTATTAGAAAATGGAAGACATACAAGACCACTGATAATCTCCCTCGATCTGGGGCTCCATACAAGATCTCACCCCGTGGGGTCAAAATGATCACGAGAACGGTGAGCAAAAATCCCAGAACCACACAGGGGCACCAAGTGAATCACCTGCAGAGAGCTGGGACCAAAGTAACCAAATCCTGCAGTGCCAGACGTGTCCCCCTGCTTAAGCCTGCTTAAGCCAGTACATGTCCAGGCCTGTCTGAAGTTTGCTAGAGAGCATTTGGATGATCCAGAAGAGGATTGGGAGAATGTCATATGGTCAGATGAAACCAAAAGAGAACTTTTTGGTAAAAACTCAACTTGTTTTGTTTGGAAGAGAAAGAATGCTGAGTTGCATCCAAAGAACACCATACTTACTGTGAAGCATGGGTGTGGAAACATCATGCTTTGGGGCTGTTTTTCTGCAAAGGGACCAGAACGACTGATCCGTGTAAAGAAAGGAAAGAATGAATGTGGCCATGTATCGTGAGATTTTTAGTGAAAACCTCCTTCCATCACCGCCCGGGCAACAAAGGAGTGGCTTCGTAAGAAGCATTTCATGGTCCTGGAGTGGCCTAGCCAGTCTCCAGATTTTAACCCCATAGAAAATCTTTGTGTGTGATTTTCTGGATTTTTTTTTTTCTCATTTTGTCTCTCATAGTTGAGGTATACCTATGATGAAAATTACAGGCCTCATCTTTTTAAGTGGGAGAACTTGCACAGTTAGTGGCTGACTAAATACTTTTTTGCCCGACTGTATTACTACAACTATACTGTTGATGCATAGGGCTTGGATCTTGGATTTTGAGGTTGGGGCTGGTGAGCTTCTTCTAATGTTCTGAGTCGAAAATCTGACTTCAGGGGGCATTCCAGTTGAAATTTCCGATTGGGAACTTGGAAATTCTGACTTAGAGCTAAAGCAAGAAGAGGGGTTGAACAGAATTGTAATATTTCCCCAAATGTTGAGCAGTGTTTTTAATATCTGCAGTTAAAACCAAATGTCTATAAAAATTCAAATAACTTTATTAGCATGACTGTAACTGTATATTGTTGCTAAGGCACTGTATGAATAATGAATGGTAAAATGGACTGTACTTATAATTTATAATCTTATATAGCACTTTTCTAGTCGTTATGATCACTCAAAGCACTTTTACACTTTGTGTCATTGACCCATTCACACACTGATGGCAGGGCCTACAATGCAGGGTGCCAACCTACTCATCATTCATACACATTCACACATGGTTGGCACAGCAACGGGAGCAATTTGGGGAGTTAAGTGTCTTGCCCAAGGACACATCAACATGTGGACTGGAGGAGCCGGGAATCGTACCACCAATCTTCCAATTGGTGGACGACCGCTCTACCTCCTGGGCCACAGACAACAGTCTATATTCTGTAATTGAATGATGACTATTACAGAATACAGACACCTATACTTCTACATGTCTGTATTATATATTCTTTACAGTTTACAGAACTCCAACAGCAGAATTAACACATTTTATTAATCAAAAAAACTAACTGTACTTTTGGAAGGAAAACTTAAAGAATAAAGTTATACTGAAGAAAACGAACCATTTGACATAGAAGCTACCAAATAGAATGTGTTTGTCTTCTTTAAACCACATACCATAGTGCTTATTGGTGAGCTCTTAGACAAATGTAGCTAAATGACATTTGTGTGATTCTGCAGCATATCTTACTGTCCTGACTCCTAACTTATTTATAGTATCTTACTACTGTACTAATGTTGTTCTCTCTGTATGTGATGTGTTGTAGGGCGTTTTCAGCGTACCACGAGTGAGTCCCCCGAAGAGCCAATCGACCCCACGTGCTGCATGGTGTGCTCCAAAGCCAGAATCAACAGCATTGTCATCAGCTGCCATATACAGAAGAAAACCACTTTCCCTAATTGTCAAATAGATGCGTACATGTAAGGAAAAGTATTCAATGACACATAAGCTTGTTTTCTATCTGTATTTGTTGTGTGTTTGATCAATTTCACCTACAAATCTAATCATGAGCAAACACATGAGATTTAATGTGAAGAACTTTTCAGAATCACTCCTGGGAATCACACTGATCAGTCAATTTAGGATTAAAAACATTCCTACCTCAGAGCAGGACTGAACATTTATCAAGTGTGCTACTCTTACTTTCAGTGAGATGGCAACACCTATTGAGAGCATGATGTCTGTGTTTTGCTTCAGTCCAAGCTACAAAGTAGAAACAGTTAAGCTGTGGGGGGCATTTTGTCGAGGCACCTTTATGTTGTTTTTTTCTTTGAATGAGTTATCTGTCTGTATCTACGTGCTATGTAGCCTTCATAGACTGTAAACACGGCTACTCACATGCAGACCCGGCCCTAACCAATGTGGCGCCCAAGGCAAGACTTTAGGTGGCACCCCCCTTGCATCGAAGTAAATTCCACTGCTGGTGTACATACTCACAAGAAACTGAATAGCGTTATCTTGGACATTCTTTTATTTAAAGAAAGCAATTGCCCAATCAAAATACTTAGAACAAATTAGAAACTATACTTACAACTATAATAAAAGGGTGGAAAAGGAATAGCATTTTGATTGACTATTACAAGCTAAGAAAACCTTAGCTAACCAGATGTCAATAAAAATGCTGAATAGATCGAATATTTACACATTTCCCTGAGGAAACCCAGCGAGCACTAACCCTAATTTCAACGTTTGATTTCCGGTAAAAAATAGGTTGATATGAGGTCTGAACGTCTTTCAACGTCTTTTCAACCGTCTAAAAACAGTTACAACATCAACGTGTCACAAAACACACATTTGTTTGCTTTCGGTTGATAATTAGCTCAGTTGTAGCTCTCTGCAGAGATTGTATTGATTATTTTGACGTTTTTCTATAAATGAGAGGAGGTGAAATGACGTCTAAACAAAACGTAATTTCAAAGCATTTAATGTTGAATAAAATATAATAAATATGAAACTATATATAGGTTATGTCTTTACACTAAAGCTGGGACTTTTCTATACAGCAATTCCGGGTGAAATGTTTTCTATGTGAAAGTTGAATAAATGTCTCCATATAGCCGGTAAAAAACTTTCACTTTTCAACCAATTTTCAACGTCTTTTCACTAGTTACCATAGACGTCTTTTAGGCGTCTTGCTGGGAAGTAAGGTGGGAGTAGTTACATTACTATTATCCATCCAATACTTAGGCCCTTCCATAACATTAACTGGCTGGTTATGCTAATGGTTAACAACGTTATCGTCGTTCTGCAACAGACAAATAATGTCATGACATCATCTTGATTGTAACATTACCTCTGTCTTTGTCTCGTTTTCCTCCTCTTCTTTTCTTGTTTTCCTCCCCTGGGCACCAGACAGTTTGGGACATTTTGACATGTTGTTGTCGAGCTTGCCTTGGGGTCACGTTAAAAAATGACCATCCTCCCCCAGGTAGCAGGTACAGTCTAATTAGTGGGGGGGGGGGGGGTCTTAGGAAAGTAACGTGTCATCATTATTATTAGTATTCCTATTTAACAGGCTTTGCTATGCAGTTAAATTAATGTGGGCTTATTATCTTCATATTAAGACATGATACCAAGTAGTTTTAAGAATAGTGGAAGTTAAATTTTTTTTCTTCCCCCGTTTGTGGCGCCCCCTGGATGGACGGCGCCCTTAGCATTTGCCTATACTGCCTATGCCACGGGCCGGCTCTGCTCACATGGGTTAAAGAATTAAACGTAGCCTTACATTGGTCTACTTTGACAGAGCTGTTTGAAATCAACCCTTTTGATCCACATCATTTTACATTACCTAAAATGTGGCATCTTGCACATGTTCCACAGGACCATGTTGCAAACCATGAGCTGTGGTGCAACACTATATTGCACCTTTTCTTCCACTGTGCAGTTCCCCTTTAATTATACCTCCTCTTAACTTATGTTACTGATATGATGATATTTAGATTCAGTAGCCTATCCAGCAAAGAAGACATGATTGTGTTCACATAAGCTTTATTTCACTCTACTATGTCCCATGGAGCAATGTTGTCAAGAATAGATCCTAATTTGACACAATGTACAATCCTCTCATTGGTGTGATGCTATGGTACTGATTGACAGATGGAGGAAAAGCACTGAAATATGCAGAGATGTACCTGTAAAGACAGTGAGGAATTAGATGCCTGCAAGTAAACGCATGTTTTTTTAGAAAGTCAACTTCAGAAATGTTTTATGAGAAAGAAAATGGGTTTAACATGTTTGTTAGACCTCAAATATACACATGATGTGTTAATGCATGAATGAGAAACACTCAATGTGAGCAGAAACTTTGTCCACTAGGAAACTTCACAAGTCACTTTTACATACTGAAATCACATAGGTGCAAACACCCGAATAGCCTCAAAGAAATGGGACAATATTTAATGAAATTTCATGTCTTGCCAAGAAGATTGACATTTTATGATTACATGAATTGCATTGGCTTAGCTTATCTTAAAACCAGTACATAAACAGAAATGTAAAAGTTACAGTTTGTGGTTTTATGAGGCACTATTTCTCATGTACACCTGGGAATGAATTTACTTCCTAGAGTCTTGTCATCACCATGTTGATCATCAAGAGCCTGTTACATTATGGAACTACCTCTAAAACCATATACATTGTCATTTCTACATCTCTGTTTGTGTATGGATTAAATAAATGATACCATGTATTAATTGGTCTGGTTTGAGGTCCTACTTGGAGTAATTCAGTTAGTCAGGTTAGCTGTGTTGATGGTAAGCTAAGCTAATCACCCTCCAGCTTTAGAATGCTTATGAGCAAATTAAAAATTATAATTAATAATTATTAATTATTAATAATTAAAAAAGACGTGAAAATGTTGTCTTGGTGCTGTTTCTGTACTGATATGCTGTATTCACAGCTTGGACACACATCACTGAACATACTGATGTATATTTATCATGTTATGAAGCCTGTCAGCTGTAGTGAGTTCTTCTAAAATATGACTTATTTTCAAGTTTGGAATAAAGGAAAATATATCAGCTACATTTTGGTAAATACAGTTCTTCACTTTGTTGCTGAAAGTTAGTCTCATGTCTGTAGGATTAAGTTACAGTCAGTATTGCCTACCTTATAGTATAAAGACTGCTGGGAAACAACTAGTAAAGCACACTCTGTCCAAAGCTCAAATATCCACTTGCAACAGAGTTTGTTTGAGTTTTATGTGGAGTTGAACACAATTGGAATAAATATTTCCCCAAATGTTGATCAGTGTTTTTAATATTTCAGAAAATAAGTATTATAACTAATAACTAATAGATCTGCAGTTTTAAACAGAAACACTTACCTGTATCTTGAAGAGGCTAAAATGCTGAATTTGTATCATTTTTCCACCAAAGAAGTCAATGAAGTCATTAAACATCCTTATTCTAAAATATTTATTGACATGTCAAAACTACACTTTCATATATGATACATTGTAATGTTATACATGATTGATGAGAAGGAGGTCAAAAGTTAACATTGAAAAATGTTCTGAGCACAGTGATGTCACTAAAAAGTACCAACAGGTGGCTAATGCAGGTTCTACATCTGATTGGTGTTTTATTTATATACAATAAATATATGACAGGTGTCTTGTCCCAATCTTTCAGCTCACAGGCTGTTTATTTGAACACAACCTGTCTGATGCTCATCATCGCTGGCTATCCCATCATTCTCCTCACCAGGGGTTTGCTGCTTAGTAGAAAATGAATAGGAGCTGCTGGCTGCGTCCAGTTGTCACTTTCTGTGTGTTTTAAGGCCCAGCTGATTTTGCTGTTAAAAGGTTTTAGCACAGTTAGAAAATCACTTACATGAGCGTGTGAGTGATACAGCAGCATCATAGTTTACATCAATTCCCAATGACAAAGGCAGCTATACAGGTGAGTCTTATGAACTTAAATACCAGTTTAATGAACTGTAAGTGTTGCCCCTTTAACTTGATGGGAGTTAGGAGGAGTAGCTGCTGCTGAAGCTATGGCGGTCGCTGTATATATTAACACAGAGGCAGACAACATCAGCTTCCTTTCCACACAGCTGCAGGATTTATTCTACTGCCTCTCTGTGTGTTTTAAGTTCCCCCTGACCGTTATGCGCCCTCTGCTGACATCTTTTAGTATTACACAATCACTGTAACCAGTAAAGTACACTGTAATTGGCATTTAAATCATGGTTTAGGACACAATTAAAATCAATTATTATTTTTTAACAATCGTTGTAACATAGTCCCTTAATGAACTGACTTTTTTAACATCTTTGATACGAAGTGTGGGAGGGGAACAGCACTGAGATGACCTGGAAGAGAGTAGCTTGGCATCAGCGAGTTTACTCCTGCATCCCACTGCTGGTATGATGGCTGACCCAGTGTGCCATAAGTGAACATCTGTCTTGGCCTGCCTGTCCGTCGGAATCTTCTGATGGTTTCTGCCTCTGCTTTAATGTTCATCTTCCTCTGCTATTATGTTATCCAGTAGCCTGTATTGTGGTTCCTCCTCCAATGTTACATCTTCTAGAGCTCTGTCCTGTGCTTGTGATACATTTTCCCTCTGGTCCAGGGTGTCTGTTTCCTCTCTGACAGCGGGGTGAAACTCACAAGCTTTGGCCCTTAGTCTTTGCTCTGTCTGTGGATGGTGTTCTGTTTGTTGCTGCTCTGTCTGTTGAAATCTCACTAACCTGTAGCATGACATCGGTTTAGGATACAATTAAAATCAATTATTATTTTTTAACAATCGTTGTAACACAGTCCCTTAATGAACTGACTTTTTTAACATCTTTGAAATTTCCTTTATATCACCTTTTAAGTACATATGCTGCATTTTTAACCCTTTACATAAGTCTAAAAATGACTATTATCAGATTTTTTAAAAAGGACCTGAATCATTGGTTAATGAGGCATTTCTTCTTCAGTTCTTTTCTCTGCATGCTTTTTAATCATCACACTGTGATCTTCTGATCCAGATGTTTGTGGATTTTAGATGTGGAAGTGATAATTGTGTTTTTGTTTTTCTCTCTGTGGTGGACCCATACACCCAGTGTGACCTTCCGTCCGTATGTGTGTGTGTGTGTGTGTGTGTGTGTGTGTGTGTGTGTGTGTGTGTGTAATACTGTGTACGTTTCCCACAAATCTCATTCTGTATAGCTAGGTAAGTGAGTGGTTGAACTTGTGGCTTGACAACAAAGGTCATGGTTCAAACAGTCAAAACTTTTTTTGTGTGTGATTTCACTCCGTTACGCCTTCACTGAGGTAATTTTAATGAGAAACTTTGATCATCCAGTAACAAACACAGAGGTGTTGCTTCCTCTCTGCATGAGCAATGAGAGGGTGTGTGTTTCCTCCTATTTGCAGCATTTATACCCACAAGTGTTTGCCTTGTAAGTCAGAGATCTACCGCTCTGTGACCAGAACGTGATAGACCAGCGAGGGGTTGACTTTTACCAGATCTTTACTGTACAAAGACACGTTGATCACCTTGGACTCAGGATGGCTTTCTCCATTAGATTTGGACTGCTTTGCATGTGCTCTATCATGCTGCTTTTTCTCCCTGCACAAGGTGAGTGTGGCTTTGCCTACTAGTGAGTAAAGTAGTTTTTGAAGGATAACAGAATATGCATGTAAACTGTATGTTTCAAGGCTCAGATTGAAGTCTAACATGAATATCTGATGAGAGCCTTTATTATCAGTAATCACTGTATTCCTGGTTTAAAGGGTTAAGTAAATCACACATTGTATTGTATAGCAAGAAATTGGATACTATGACATAAACAACTTAAACCAATTTTTTTTAAATCAAATTCAAATAGCTTTATTGGCATGATCACAACACAAAGTTTTGCCAAGGCACTGTATAAGTAATGGATGTTGTATTATATGTTTTGAATTGTTTATGGAACTCCAACAGCAGAATTAACATCTTTCCTTAATCAAGAAACTAACTGTACTTTTTGAAGGAAAACTCAAAGAATAAAGTTACACTGAAGAAAAAGAAACTCCAGACATAGTAGCTAGCAGTGTTGTGCGGGTCGAGCTGCGACCCGCGGATATCCGTGGGTCGGGCGGGTTCGCGTTCAATTTTTTAAAAATATTTATGAGAAAGAAGAAGAAGACAAACTTTAAAATAAAACTGTTATTAATATCGCTATGTGACTACTTTTGTGCGGACTCTATCTGCTGTGTTTTGAATCTCCATGGCAACGGGAGAGAGTTGAATCTTGATGGTGCCATTTTTCCACAATCTCTTCAGATCAAACCTGACGCTATGTCCTAACACAGTTGGGTGTCACTCCGAATCAACATTATGGTTGTGCTCAATCAATAATAACCTACACGGATGTGTTTCATAGCTTAGTGACGCTAAAGTTAAATTGTGATCAGAAGATTAATTCACCTCTCGATCTGTGAGAGTCATCAGCTATAAATATCATTATATGCTCTGCGCTTCTTCAGTTTAAACATATGTTTTGTTGAAATATCATTGTTACCTACAGTATATTCTATTATCTATTACTTCAATTCAAACAAGTGATCAAAGATCAGTTCACTAAAATGTAACCTCTCAGATCTTATAGCAGATAGTTTTGACTACGTTTGGCACGTGAGCACACTTGTGTGTGTTTGTATTTGTGTGCACGGCAGAGAGATGCTTTCAGCAATCGTTCAATAAAGAACGATGTAAAAATCAATCTTATAGTGTATTTGTTGTTGTTTGGTATTCAATTAATTTTTCATGAAATTGTATCATAATCTTTACTGCGAATCCAGTCCAAATCCATGTCTATCTATGGCTTACAGTGTCACAAATGAGTGCTCATCGGTAGGTTCCATGGCAACACGTTCACTGGCTTTATTTTTTTTTTCTCGGGTTGGGTCAGGTTCGGGTCATTATCAGCGCATTTTTTTGCGGGTCGGACGGGGCGGGTTGGATCTCCTGGCGGGTCGGGTTGGGGCAGGTGTTAAAAAAAGCCGACCCGCGCATCACTGGTAGCTAGCAATTAGATTTTTTGTTGTCTTCTTTAAGCCACATACCTTAGTGCTTATTGGTGAGCTCTTATAACCGACAAAACGTAGCTGAATGGCATTTGTATGTTGATGCAGCACAATTAATGTCCTAATTAACTGATAGTATCTTATTACTGTACTAATGTTATTCTATGTCTGTATGTGCTGTGTTGTAGGGCGATTTCAGCGTACCACAAATGAGTCCCAAGAAGTTGGACTCATACCCGCATCCTGTACGACGTCCTCAAAAGCCCGCATCAACTCTACTGTCATCAGCTGCTTTCATCAGAAAAAGAACGCACGCAAAGGTCGTCCACTAGAGGCATACATGTAAGTAAAAGTATTCACTGACGCATAAGCTTGTTTTATGACTGTATTTGTGGTGTGTTTGATCAGTTTTACCAACAAAGCTAATCATGAGCAGACAAACCAGATTTAATGTGAAGAACTTTTCAGAATCACGCTGCTCAGTCATTTTAGGATTAAAAACTAAACATAAGGAAAAACTAAAATATATGGGGTGCCGTTTGTAAAGCGGCTCACGCTGAAAATAACAGCAACATTTTGTCACATTTAGCTTCAAACAATGTTTAAAAAACTGGTGTGAATTTTTGAGTCACTTTTTTGCACATTTACAACAATATGTGTCAGCTTAGAGATATTTTAAATATTTAAATCCAAATGTTAAATGTTAAATTTAAATGCTAAATCTAAATCTAAATGTTAAATGTTAAATCTTAATGCTAAATCTAAATCTAAATGTTAAATGTAAATGCTAAATGTTAAATGTAAATCTAAATGTTAAATTTAAATGCTAAATCTAAATGTTAAATTTAAATGCTAAATCTAAATCTAAATGTTAAATCTAAATGTTAAATCTAAATCTAAATGTTAAATCTAAATCTAAATGTTAAATCTAAATGTTACATTAAAATGTTAAATCTAAATGTTACATTAAAATGTTAAATCTAAATCTAAATGTTAAATCTAAATGTTTCGAGTGAAACTAAATATTTAGCTAATATTCAAATTCAAATGCTGGTAACAGGAAGTAACAAAATAAAAGCTCAAGGAGGTCAGAGTGTGTTTATAGTGGCAAATAACAAATGAACCCAATCTTATCCGGGGAAAGGAGGGAGGGTGGGATGACAGATCAGTCATAGTGAGCCCCATTGTGGATGGCTGTAGTGGCTACAGGTCATAAGTCCGGCACCCTTCATAAAAGTGACACTAAAAACTCACAGTACCATTAAAATAAAGTTTCTCCAACCGTGTTTGTCATATTGGGTAGTTATTATCACGATAATCCATGTCCAAGAGTCCATTTCCCCGGATAAGATGGGGTTTATTCGTTACTCAATGTGAGCAGAAACTTTGTCCACTAGGAAACTTCACAAGTCACTTTTACATACTGAAATCACATAGGTGCATACACCTGAATAGCCTCAAAGAAATGGGACAACATTTACTGAAATGTGCTTTCTTGCCAAGGCTTAGATGAGAAGATTGACATTTTATGATTACATGAATTGCATTGGCTTAGCTTAGCTTAGCTTAAAACCAGTACATAAACAGAAATGTAAAAGTTACAGTTTGTGGTTTTATGAGGCATTATTTCTCATGTACACCTGGGAATGAATTTACTTCCTAGAGTCTTGTCATCACCATGTTGATCACCAAGAGCCTGTTACATTATGGAACTACCTCTAAAACCATATACATTGTCATTTCTACATCTCTGTTTGTGTATGGATTAAATAAATGAGATACCATGTATAAATTAGTCTGGTTTGAGGTCCTACTTGGAGTAATTCAGTTAGTCGGTTTAGCTGTGTTGATGCTAAGCTAAGCTAATCACCCTCCAGCTTTAGAACTATACTTAATGTACAGACATGAAAGTGGGGTCAACTAACTCTCAGTAATAAGATAAGAATGTTAAAATGTTATAGTATGCTTTTATAGTTAATGCTGTTATCATGAAATTGTTTGTATGAAATATAAATGTTATTTTAGTCTCTAATCTGTTTTTTCAACCCTACAGCTTTGAAACGGACCAGCATAAGCAATACTGTGTGGATCCAACTGCTGAGTGGCTCCCGAGGAGACTTAAGAGGTTAGAACAGGTAAGTCTAGAGAATACACTCTTAAATTTACAGCTAAAAGAAACCTAAGAAGGAAATATTGTTCTTGATGATTTTGTGTTTCTATATTCATGTTTACTTTTTTGATATACTGTCAAAAGTCAACAATAATCTTAAGGATGTTGTTCATTTGGTAACACATTGTGAGATGCAGAAAACCTACCCAGTCTCCAAACTAGCTCCTCACAAGTTTTAATGTTTTGTCCTTTTTGGCATTTAGGAGTTTTAGTGTGTGACTTCAAATCGAATGCAGCAACTTTTAACTAACCAAACTGATATGAACTCTTTTGCTCCACAGAGAGGAATAAAATGTACAGACCTTTAACAAAGCCTTCAATAACCAAGATGAGGATGATGCAACATGACCTTCTGAGCAGAATGGTGGCGCTAATTTCTGTTAAACTTTTCTAACTTTGATCAAATGTTTTACTTTCTCTATTTTTCAATACATATTAACAAGTGGCTTGGCAAAAATCTTACTATCTTATAAGCAAATTAAAAAAGATGTGAAAAATGTTGTCTTGGTGCTGTTTCTGTACTGATATGCTGTATTCACAGCTTGGACACACATCACTGAACATACTGATGTATATTTATCATGTTATGAAGCCTGTCAGCTATAGTGAGTTCTTCTAAAATATGACTTATTTTCAAGTTTGGAATCAAGGAAAATATCATATCAGCAACATTTTGGTAAATACAGTTCTTCACTTTGTTGCTGAAAGTTAGTCTCATGTCTGTAGGATTAAGTTACAGTCAGTATTGCCTACCTTATAGTATAAAGACTGCTGGGAAACAACTAGTAAAGCACACTCTGTCCAAAGCTCAAATATCCACCTGCAACAGAGTTTGTTTGAGTTTTATGTGGACTTGAACACAATTGTGATAAATATTTCCCCAAATGTTGATCGGTGTTTTTAATATTTCAGAAAATAAGGATTATAACTAATAACTAATAGATCTGCAGTTTTAAACAGAAACACTTACCTGTATCTTGAAGAGACTAAAATGCTGAATTTGTATCATTTTTACACCAAAGAAGTCAATGAAACTTATTGAAAAGTCATTAAACATCCTTATTATAAAATATTTATTGACATGTCAAAACTACACTTTCATATATGATACATTTTAATGTTATACATGATTGATGAGAAGGAGGTCAAAAGTTAACATTGAAAAATGTTCTGAGCACAGTGATGTCACTAAAACATACCAACAGGTGGCTGATGCAGGTTCTACATCTGATTGGTGTTTTATTTATATACAATAAATATATGACAGGTGTCTTGTCCCAATCTTTCAGCTCACAGGCTGTTTATTTGAACACAACCTGTCTGATGCTCATCATCGCTGGCTATCCCATCATTCTCCTCACCAGAGGTTTGCTGCTTAGTAGAAAATGAATAGGAGCTGCTGACTGCGTCCAGTTGTCACTTTGTGTGTTTTAAGGCCCAGCTGATTATGCTGTTATAAGGACACAGTAAGATTAAGAAAATTGCCTACAAAAATTGTTAGTCTATTGTAATCCCTAAGCAGCTGTTTTTATTTTTATTAGTAATTCAAAGTACAAATACTTTAGTACATAAGCAGTATATGACTGATATTCATGCTGAGTTTTACAGTATTTCAAACTTATTTGAATTGAGAATTGAGAATTTATCCTGTTTAACATGAGAAGCTTGATTTCTTTGTAGATCTCAACATTATTTGGGGCATATTAACGTTTTAACTCCTCATACCAGAGAAAGAGGAACACAGCTGTGGTGGTTACTCAATGTTTCCTCCCTAAAGGGATTTAAAAAAATGTACTGTACATACAACTGGTATAATTTGCTGAAATCACTGTGAGGCAATTTCAATGTTAAAACCACAAATGTGGAACGAAAAGGAAAGAAAGGTGAAACTGTGAAATGTAGCCAACACCTTTTACAAGGCGTTAACAACAGTTAACATTGAAATACTCATGTATTTATAGTAATACAATTTCATAATTAATTGTTTTGACACCATGGCTACATTTTGACACCATGGCTACATTTCACCATTTCACCTTTCTTTATTTCCACATTTATGGTTTTATCATTGAAATATCTTTTTTGCCTCACAGTGATTTCAACACATCATACCGGTTCAATACAATACATTTTTTTAATCTCTTTATGGAGGAAAGATTGAGTAACCACTCACAACAGCTGTGTTCCACTTTCTCTGGAATGATTATGTCCTCCACATAGGAATATTTCTTCATCTTGCAAGTCATTGCTTTACTCCAGGAGAAGCTCTTCATCATTCACTTTTACTAGATTTCTATTCTTAAGAAACACATCCCAGGACACAAGATGTTGTTCTCTGTTAGCTTTGGAAGTCTCTCATGTTTAACCATGCTGCTTTTCCTTTGTGCACAAGGTGAGTGTGGCTTTGTCTAGATTGGGTGTGCAATTTCAAGAGTTAAGAAAATCATATAAATTGTATCATGTAAAAGAAGAAAACTTAGCCTGTATGAATGTTGCATTATAGTGCATCCTCAATGTTACACCCCTGTGCCAAGGGGTCCTGGACGTGTCGCTCCCTCCTGCTGTACGGCGGTCTCAAATGCTTCCATTCACAAACCTGTCAATGCTTGCTACGAACAGAAGGAAATCACATTTGTGGGCTGTAGAATACATGCTTATATGTAAGTAAAAGAACACTCACACAACACAAAATTTTTCGCTCAGTGCATTTGGGGTGTTAGTGTCCCCTACCAAGCTTACAATGAGCAGGCAACTCAAGAATGACATTGGAAAATACATGTACTGAGGGTTAAATAAGACGGTTAGCACTCTTATGTCTTTCTTGGAGGGTTAGGGTGTTTGTGTGTGTGTGGGTGGGGGTGGGGGTGTTGCATTCTATTCGGCACTGAGAGCGTAGAGAGAGAGAGAGACAGAGGACATGTGTTATGTAAGCATTAGGCTAACGGGGAATCCCAAGCACTCATGTGTTGAGTTCCATTTACCTCGGATGCTGGTAGTCAGATCTGGGAATGATGTGTTCCAGTTCAAGAAGTCATAAAACCAGCAATAGCCAGGTTAACCACTGAAAACAATACCAATACCAGTTGATAGAAACATATTTCGCTGTATTTTGCAGATACAAACACCATAGCAACACGTCCACAGACAGAAGTTGGACGGTAATGTGTGTGCAACTGATTTAATGAGACACAAATAAGCCAGAAGTACTAATATTCAGGATACAGAGGGGCAAAAAAGTATTTAGTCAGCCACCACGTGTGCAAGTTCTCCCATTTAAAAAGATGAGAGAGGCCTGTAATTTTCATCTTGGGTACACTTCAACTATGAGAGACAGAATGGGTGGAAACAATCCAGGAAATCACATTGTAGGATTTCTAGATTTCTGGCTCTCACAGACCTGTAACTTCTTCTTTAAGAGGCTCCTCTGTCCTCCACTCGTTACTTGTATTAATGGCACCTGTTTGAACTTGTTATCAGTATAAAATACACCTATCCACAACCTCAAACAGTCACACTCCAAACTCCACTATGGCCAAGACCAAAGAGCTGTCAAAAGACACCAGAAACAAAATTGTAGACCTGCACAAGGCCGGGAAGCCTGAATCTGCAATAGGTAAGCAACTTGGTGTGAAGAAATCAACTGTGGGAGCAATTATTGGAAAATGGAAGACATACAAGACCACTGATAATCTCCCTCGATCTGGGGCTCCATACAAGATCTCAGCCCGTGGGGTCAAAATGATCACAAGAACGGTGAGCAAAAATCCCAGAACCACATGGGGGGACCTAGTGAATGACCTGCAGAGAGCTGGGACCAAAGTAACAAAGGCTACCATCAGTAACACACAAATCCTGCAGTGCCAGACGTGTCCCCCTGCTTAAGCCAGTGCATGTCCAGGCCCGTCTGAAATTTGCTAGAGAGAATTTGGATGATCCAGAAGAAGATTGGGAGAATGTCATATAGTCAGATGAAACCAAAATAGAACTTTTTGGTTAAAACTCAACTTGTCGTGTTTGGAGGAGAAAGAATGCTGAGTTGCATCCAAAGAACACCATACTTACTGTGAAGCATGGGGGTGGAAACATCATGCTTTGGGGCTGTTTTTCTGCAAAGGGACCAGAACGACTGATCCGTGTAAAGGAAAGAATGTATCGTGAGATTTTGAGTGAAAACCTTCTTCCATCAGCAAGGGCGTTGAAGATGAAGCGTGGCTGGGTCTTCCAGCATGACAATGATCCCAAACACACCGCCCGGGCAACAAAGGAGTGGCTTCGTAAGAAGCATTTCATGGTCCTGGAGTGGCCTAGCCAGTCTCCAGATTTCAACCCCATAGAAAATCTTTGGAGGTAGTTGAAAGTCTGTGTTGCCCAGTGACAGCCCCAAAACATCACTGCTCTAGAGGAGATCTGCATGGAGGAATGGGCCAAAATACCAGCAACAGTGTGTGAAAACCTTGTGAAGACTTACAGAAAATGTTTGACCTGTCATTGCCAACAAAGTATTGAGATTAACTTTTGTTATTGACAAAATACTTATATTCCACCATAATTTGCAAATACATTCTTTAAAATCAGACAATGTGATTTTCTGGATTTTTTGTTTATTTTTTCTCATTTTGTCTCTCATAGTTGAGGTATACCTATGATGAAAATTACAGGCCTCATCTTTTTAAGTGGGAGAACTTGCACAATTAGTGGCTGACTAAATACTTTTTTGCCCGACTGTATTACTACAACTATACTATTGATGCATAGGGCTTGGATCCTGGATTTTGAGGTTGGGGCTGGTGAGCTTCTTATGTTCTGAGTCGAAAATCTGACTTCAGGGGGCATTCCAGTTGAAATTTCCGATTGGGAACTTGGAAATTCTGACTTAAAGCTAAAGCAAGAAGAGGGGTTGAACAGAATTGTAATCAGTGTTGGGAAAGTTCACGTTCTACATGAACTAGTTCAGTTCATAGTTCACACATTTTAAAATGAACTAGTTCAGTTCATAGTTCATAATTCCAAATTATGAACTAAGTTCACAGCTCCAAAAAATGAACTAGTTCAGTTCTTTTTTTCAATACGTTGCGAACTATACTCTTTTAAAATTGTTGCCACAGCCAGCAAATATTTCATTAGTTTAACACTGAAACTATGTGTCAGATTTCATCCAGTTTTTAATCCTTATCCAACCAGGATTTACATTAGCATCGAAGGGCCTTCCCCCATTGTTGTTTAAACTCCATTCAGTCCACACTTGTAGCAGTTGCAGCTTTCACCCCAACATTATATTCTCAAAAACATGAGGAAAAACTAGCTTGAATGTCCTTTTTAATAAGAAATTATAAAACAAACAGGACAGTAGTTTGTAAGGTGCAATGATAATTTCAAATTCCATAGCAGAACATTACAAAATAGTAATACTGGAATTCTGGAAAGAAAATTACAAACCCTCAAGACCATTCTACTGACTAGAAACTGAGGTAGGAACCAGGCTGAGGTAGTTGAAGTTCAATGTTGAATTTTGAAGTGCAACATTCAAAGTGCAAAACATGTCAACGTTATTAAGTCACTTTTCAATTGTTTGGATTGTTTTAGTAAAAAAAATATATATTAATAATTTAAAAGAGTCAGTCAGAGTCCAAGACCATGGAAAGTGCTTCTACTTTCTGTCCAGTGAGTGAAAATACCTTAACCACTTAACGCACGCTGTTCCGTCTACGGGACGGGACGGATGTTAGGAGGTAGCCACAAGTTCTTCTGGATGTTTTAAACACCAACCCTTAAACATATATATTCATGCCGTACATCGTTGGAAAGCTTAGATTCTCCTGATTCAATCAAGGCCACTCACGACTTATATGGTTGCTCACAGCCATAATAGTATTAGCGATTAGCTCGGCTAGCCCCTGAGCTAAGTAAGAAAAGCTATAATGCCTACATACCTTCAAAGTCTTCTCTTTATCCACAACGATCATCTTATGACTCAGGAGTTTCTGTACAGCTCGCCAAGTGTCCATTCTTGTGAAATATGAAATCCGTTTCCATAAAACCGAAATACTTTCCTCAATATGTCCATGTATTTAGTCCAACACGTAACGTAATAACACAAATAACAAACCATATACAGTCCGTTTACGTCATTTCCTGACCTGCACGTCCATCTCAGAGTACACGTGACTAGATGTTTACGACCGTGAGCCTCTTCTGCTTCTGACGACACCACACACAAGCCAATCGGTGTTTAGGATTAGGCAGTACATGTCTCCAAAGCCAATGAGGACATGTGACCGACAACAATGACGACATGGCTTTGATTGACTGCTGTTCCAGCCTATAGAAATATTCAGTGAAATGAAGTTGATAACCTTTTAGCCAATAGTCTGAGGTTTCCAACGGTGTATGACACTAAGCTATTAAGTTTGGCTGTCCATAAACAAACTCCAAGCGTAACCGGCGTGCGCCCTGTGCGTAAAAGAGTTGAACCATATATCATTACGCACTCGGCATTTTGGTACACGGTTGGTTCTTCTTCGACTTAACATATGACTTATACCAAAATAAACAGATAGATAGATAGATATGGCCAAACAAAAAAATATGGTTATATGTAATAATAATAATAATAATAATATTAATAATAATAATAATATTAATAATAATAATAATATGGCGTCAGCTTTCATTAGAGACCAAGATTTTGATTGTAGGCAAAGGGGATGTGAAGTTATAGGTGTTTGATTGCGGTTATACAGCTTTGGTAACCAAGTGTCCATTTGGAGTCTCCAAAAAGGACCTGAGGAAAACGCATGGACATACCTGTTGAAAAATAATTCTGAAAAATTCATCTTTTGGTCTTTTGACTCCGAATTTGGACTGCATGAAGCCAAGACATGTGGCTGTGGCCTCATTGTGTCTATATCTCGCTGAGAGGTCCCTGAATGTCTGTACACATGTCATTGTAAAGGCAAACCTATGGGCGAGTAAACAACCCCATCATTGTAACCTCTGCCACTCTTTGTCAGTAAGTCACGGAATCACACAGACACTTTTACAAGAATCCTGAGAGTGTTACCTTTCCAATGATACCAGACACATCTCTGAGTCTCAAACTATGTGGGATCTGTGCTGCTCACAACTTGGGCATGTCGTTTAGGCTAACAGCATAAAAAACAGGGGCGTGTGTTAAGTGGTTAACTCAATGAATATCTGTCACTGGTTACAGTTCACAAAATACAACTAAAATAATAACAAGAACACAAAAGTGTGCAGGGCTAAGGACAGAATTATTTTCTCTTATCTGAATGAAGATCCTCTCATTGGTCGCAGTGGTCGCTCCCTGGTGGATCTGCTGTTTTTGGCTTCCTATAATAACAATTATGCTCTTTTACTTTGATACAGGTCACCTCTGTGCCGTTTTAGATTAGCAAACGATGTAACTGAAGTTCGGATTTTGTTTTTCAAAGCCGGTGGGCAGAGTTTGCACATAAACGTTAGATTGTTCCCTTCCTTGTCGATTTTCTCATAAAAATCGCTAAGATAATTATATGATACCTCCTTATGTCCACATGCTGCTGTCGCCTCCATGCTGTTTTTTGTTTTGTTTTGATGACGGCAGTGCGACACTGGCTGCCATTGCCTTTGGTTGCCAGATCCACTCAAGTTGAGCTCTACTCAACTGTGGCGCTCTCGCACTTGTTAGAATCTGGCACAGACAAAGAAGCACACGCAACGGTTGGGCAACACTTTAGTGCGGTGTGTTTTTTGCCTGAATCTTATTGAACGAAATTAAAAAAGAGTGAACGTGACCTTCACAGACACCAGAATGAACGCGTTCATAGTATCGTTCATCAGGCAGAAATACCGTTCGTTCGTTCAAGTTCACCAAAATTATGAACGAGTTCATGAACTTTTGTAGAATGAACGCGTTCATGCACAACACTGATTGTAATATTTCCCCAAATGTTGATCAGTGTTTTTAATATGTCAGAAAATAAGGAGTATAACTAATAGGTCATGTCTCTAAAAAGTACCAACAGGTGGCTGATGCAGGTTGTACATCTGATTCATCTGATCATCGCTGGCTATCCCATCATTCTCCTCACCAGGGGTTTGCTGCTTAGTAGAAAATGAATAGGAGCTGCTGGCTGCGTCCAGTTGTCACTTACTGTGTGTTTTAAGGCCCAGCTGATTTTGCTGTTAAAAGGTTTTAGCACAGTAAGAAAATCACTTACATAAGCGTGCGAGTGATACAGCAGCATCATGGCTTACATCAATTCCCAATGACAAAGGCAGCTATACAGGTGAGTCTTATGAACTTAAATACCAGTTTAATGAACTGTAAGTGTTGCCCCTCTAACTTGATGGGAGTTAGGAGGAGTAGCTGGAAACCCGGCTGCCGCTGAAGCTATGGCAGTCGCTGTATATATTAACACAGAGGCAGACAACATTAGCTTCCTTTCCACTCAGCTGCAGGATTTATTCTGCAGCAAAGCCTCTATGTGTGTTTTAAGTTCCCCCGACTGCTATGCGCCCTCTGCTGACATCTTTTAGTATTACACAAACACTGTAACCAGTAAAGTACACTGTAATTGGCATTTAAATCACGGTTTAGGACACAATTAAAATCAATTATTATTTTTTAAAAATCTTTGTAACATAGTCCCTTAATGAACTGACTTTTTTAACATATTTAAAATGAAATGTGGGAGGGGAACAGCACTGAGATGACCTGGAAGAGAGTAGCTTGGTATCAGCGAGTTTACTCCTGCATCCCACTGCTGGTATGATGGCTGACCCAGTGTGCCATAAGTGAACATCTGTCTTGGCCTGCCTGTCCGTCTGAATCTTCTGATGGTTTCTGCCTCTGCTTGATGTTCATCTTCCTCTACTATTATGTTATCCAGTAGCCTGTATTGTGGTTCTTCCTCCAATGTTACATCTTCTAGAGCTCTGTCCTGTGCTTGTGATACATTTTCCCTCTGGTCCAGGGTGTCTGTTTCCTCTCTGACAGCGGGGTGAAACTCACAAGCTTTGGCCCTTAGTCTTTGCTCTGTCTGTGGATGGTATTCTGTTTGTTGCTGCTCTGTCTGTTGAAATCTCACTAACCTGTAGCATGGGATCGGTTTAGGACCCAATTAAAATCAATTATAATTTTTTAACAATCGTTGTAACATAGTCCCTTAATGAGCTGACTTTTTTTAAACATATTACATACATTTTTTTTAGCAATTTGGGGAGTTAAGTGTCTCGCCCAAGGACACATCAACATGTGGACTGGAGGAGCCGGGAATCGTACCACCAATCTTCCAATTGGTGGACGACCACTCTACGTCCTGAGCCTGAGTATTCTGTAATTGAATGATGACTATTACAGAATACAGACACCTATACTTCTACATGTCTGTATTATATATTCTTTACAGTTTACAGAACTTCAACAGCAGAATTAACATATTTTATTCATCAAAAAAACTAACTGTACTTTTGGAAGGAAAGCTTAAAGAATAAAGTTATAGTTAAGAAAACAAATCATTTGACATAGAAGCTACCAAATAGAATGTGTTTGTCTTCTTTAAGCCACATACCATAGTGCTTATTGGTGAGCTCTTAGACAAATGTAGCTAAATGACATTTGTGTGATTCTGCAGCATATCTTACTGTCCTGACTCCTAACATATTTATAGTATCTTACTACTGTACTAATGTTATTCTCTCTGTATGTGATGTGTTGTAGGACGTTTTCAGCGTACCACGAGTGAGTCCCCCGAAGAATCAAAGAAACTCACGTGCTGCACGGAGTGCTCCAAATCCAACTTCAACAGCACTGTCATCAACTGCCATATACAGCACCATAACACATTCCCTGAGTGTGAAATAGATGCTTACATGTAAGGAAAAGTATTCAATGACACATAAGCTTGTTTTCCATCTGTATTTGTGGTGTGTTTGATCAATTTCACCTACAAATCTAATCATGAGCAAACACATGAGATTTAATGTGAAGAACTTTTCAGAATCACTCCTGGGAATCACACTGATCAGTCAATTTAGGATTAAAACATTCCTACCTCAGAGCAGGACTAAACATTTATCAAGTGTGCTACTCTTACTTTCAGTGAGATGACGATACCTATTGAGAGTATGATGTCTGTGTTTTGCTTCACTCCAAGCTACAAAGTAGAAACTGTTAAGCTGTGGGGGGCATTTTGTCGAGGCACCTTATGTTGTTTTTTTCTTTGAATGAGTTATCTGTCTGTATCTACATGCTATGTAGCCTTCATAGACTGTAAACACGGCTACTCACATGGGTTAAAGAATTAAATGTAGCCTTACATTGGTCTACTTTGACAGAGCTGTTTGAAATCAACCTTTTTGATCCACATCATTTTACATTCCCTATAATGTGGCATCTTGCACATGTTCCACAGGACCATGTTGCAAACCATGAGCTGTGGTGCAACACTATATTGCACCTTTTCTTTCACTGTGCAGTTCCCCTTTAATTATACCTCCTCTTAACTTATGTTACTGACATGATGTTGTTTGGATTCAGTAGCCTATCCAGCAAAGAGGACATGATTGTGTTCATATAAGCTTTATTTTGCTCTACTATGTCCCATGGAGCAATGTTGTCAAGAGTAGATCCTAATTTGACACAATGTACAATCCTCTCATTGGTGTGATGCTATGTTGCTGATTGACAGATGGAGGAAAAGCACTGAAATATGCAGAGATGTACCTGTAAAGACAGTGAGGAATTAGATGCCTGCAAGTAAACAGATGTTTCTTTTAGAAAGTCAACTTCAGAAATGTTTTATGAGAAAGAAAATGCATTTAACATGTTTGTTAGACCTAAAATATACACATGATGCTTTAATTCATGAATGAGAAACACTCAATGTGAGCAGAAACTTTGTCCACTAGGAAACTTCACAAGTCACTTTTACATACTGAAATCATAAAGGTGCAAACACCTGAATATACTCAAAGAAATGGGACAATATTTACTGAAATGTGCTTTCTTGCCAAGGCTTAGATGAGAAGATTGACATTTTTTGATTACATGAATTGCATTGGCTTAGCTTAGCTTAACTTAGCATAAAACCAGTACATAAACATAAATGTAAAAGTTACATTTTGTGGTTTTATGAGGCATTATTTCTCATGTACACCTGGGAATGAATTTACTTCCTAGAGTCTTGTCATCAACATGTTTGTGTATGGATTAAATAAATGAGATACCATGTATTAATTAGTCTGGTTTGAGGTCCTACTTGGAGTAATTCAGTTAGTCAGGTTAGCTGTGTTGATGCTAAGCTAAGCTAGTCACCCTCCAGCTTTAGAACTACTGTATACTTAATGTACAGACATGAAAGTGGGGTCAACTGACTCTCAGTAATAAAGTAAGAAATGTTAAAATGTTATAGTATGCTTTTATAGTTAATGCTGTTATCATGATTTAGGGCAAATTGTTTGTATGAAATATAAATGTTATTTTAGTCTCTGATCTGTCTTTTCAACCCTGTAGCCTTGAAACGGACGAGCATAAGCAATACTGTGTGGATCCAACTGCTGAGTGGCTCCCAGAGAGACTTGAGAAGTTAAAACAGGTAAGTCTAGAGAATACACTCTTAAATTTACAGTTAAAAGAAACCTAATAAGGAAATCTTGTTCTTGATGATTTTGTGTTTCTATATTCATGTTTACTTTTTTGATATACTGTCAAAAGTCAACAATAATCTTAAGGATGTTAATCATTTGGTAACACATTGTGAGATGCAGAAAACCTACCCAGTCTCCAAACTAGCTCCTGACAAGTTTTAATGTTTTGTCCTTTTTGGCATTTAGGAATTTTAGTGTGTGACTTCAAATCGAATGCAATAAATGTGTGAAAATGTTTTCTATAATGTGGGACTTTTAACTAACCAAACTGATATGAACTCTTTTGCTCCACAGAGAGGAATAAAATGTACAGACCTTTAACAAAGCCTTCAATAACCAAGATGAGGATGATGCAACATGACCTTCTGAGCAGAATGGTGGCGCTAATTTCTGTTAAACTTTTCTAACTTTGATCAAATGTTTTACTTTCTCTATTTTTCAATACATATTTACCAGTGGCTTGGCAAAAATCTTATGAGCAAATTAAAAAAGATGTGAAAAATGTTGTCTTGGTGCTGTTTCTGTACTGATATGCTGTATTCACAGCTTGGACACACATCACTGAACATACTGATGTATATTTATCATGTTATGAAGCCTGTCAGCTGTAGTGAGTTCTTCTAAAATATGACTTATTTTCAAGTTTGGAATCAAGGAAAATATCATATCAGCTACATTTTGGTAAATACAGTTCTTCACTTTGTTGCTGAAAGTTAGTCTCATGTCTGTAGGATTAAGTTACAGTCAGTATTGCCTACCTTATAGTATAAAGACTGCTGGGAAACAACTAGTAAAGCACACTCTGTCCAAAGCTCAAATATCCACCTGCAACAGAGTTTGTTTGAGTTTTATGTGGAGTTGAACACAATTGGAATAAATATTTCCACAAATGTTGATCAGTGTTTTTAATATTTCAGAAAATAAGGATTATAACTAATAACTAATAGATCTGCAGTTTTAAACAGAAACACTTACCTGTATCTTGAAGAGGTTAAAATGTTGAATTTGTATAATTTTTTCACCAAAGAAGTCAATGACACTTATTGAAAAGTCATTAAACATCCTTATTATAAAATATTTATTGACATGTCAAAACTACACTTTCATATATGATACATTTTAATGTTATACATGATTGATGAGAAGGAGGTCAAAAGTTAACATTGAAAAATGTTCTGAGCACAGTGATGTCACTAAAAATTACCAACAGGTGGCTGATGCAGGTTCTACATCTGATTGGTGTTTTATTTATATACAATAAATATATGACAGGTGTCTTGTCCCAATCTTTCAGCTCACAGGCTGTTTATTTGAACACAACCTGTCTGATGCTCATCATCGTTGGCTATCCCATCATTCTCCTCACCAGGGGTTTGCTGCTTAGTAGAAAATGAATAGGAGCTGCTGACTGCGTCCAGTTGTCACTTTCTGTGTGTTTTAAGGCCCAGCTGATTTTGCTGTTAAAAGGTTTTAGCACAGTAAGAAAATCACTTACATGAGCGTGTGAGTGATACAGCAGCATCATGGTTTACATCAATTTCCAATGACAAAGGCAGCTATACAGGTGAGTCTTATTAACTTATGAACTGTAAGTCTAAAAATGACCATAACTATATTATATTATCAGATTCTAAAAAAATTTACCTGAATCACTCATCCACCTGCTTTGTAATCATCACACTGTGATCTTCTGATCCAGATGTTTGTGGATTTTAGATGTGGAAGTGATAATTGTGTTTTTGTTTTTCTCTCTGTGGTGGACACATACACCCAGTGTGACCATCTGTGTGTGTGTGTGTGTGCGTGTGTGTAATACTGTGTACATTTTTTACAATCTCATTTTGTATAGCTTGGTAAGTGAGTGGTTGAACTTGTGGCTTGACAATAAAGGTCATAGTTCAAACATTCAAAAAAAAATTTTGTGTGTGATTTCACTCCGTTACGCCTTCACTGAGGTAATTTTAATGAGGAACTTTGATCATCCAGTAACAAACACAGAGGTGTTGCTTCCTCTCTGCATGAGCAATGAGAGGGTGTGTGTTTCCTCCTATTTGCAGCATTTATACCCACAAGTGTTTGTCTTGTAAGTCAGAGATCTACCGCTCTGTGACCAGAACGTGATAGACCAGCGAGTGGTTGACTTTTACCAGATCTTTACTGTACAAAGACACATTGATCACCTTGGACTCAGGATGGCTTTCTCCATTAGACTTGGACTGCTTTGCATGTGCTCTATCATGCTGCTTTTTCTCCCTGCACAAGGTGAGTGTGGCTTTGCCTACTAGTGAGTAAAGTAGTTTTTGAAGGATAACAGAATATGCATGTAAACTGTATGTTTCAAGGCTCAGATTGAAGTCTAACATGAATATCTGATGAGAGCCTTTATTATCAGTTATCACTGTATTCCTGGTTTAAAGGGTAAAGTAAATCACACATTGTATTGGATAGCAAGAAATTGGATGCTATGGCAAACAGCTAAAACTAAATGTGTATAAAAATTCAAATAACTTTATTAGCATATCTGTAACTGTATATTATTGCTAAGACATTATATGAATAATGAATGGTAAAATGGACTGTACTTATAAAGCACTTTTCTAGTTGTTATGATCACTCAAAGCACTTTCACACTTTGTCTCATTGACCCATTCACACACTGATGGCAGGGCCTACCATGCATGGTGTCAACCTGCTCATCATCCATACACATTCACACACGGTTGGCACAGCAACGGGAGCAATTTGGGGTGTTAAGTGTCTTGCCCAAGGACACATCAACATGTGGACTGGAGGAGGCGGGAATCGTACCACCAATCTTCCAATTGGTGGACGACTGCTCTACCTCCTGAGCCACAGACAGCAGTCTGTATTCTGTAATTGAATGATGACTATTACAGAATACAGACACCTATACTTCTATATGTCTGTATTATATATTCTTTACAGTTTACAGAACTCCAACAGCAGAATTAACATATTTTCCTTCCAAAAGTACAGTTAGTTTTTTTGATGAATAAAACTTAAAGAATAAAGTTATACTTAAGAAAACTAACCATTTGACATGACTAACTTATTTGTAGTATCTTACTACTGTACTAATGTTATTCTCTCTGTATGTGATGTGTTGTAGGGCGTTTTCAGCGTACCACGAGTGAGTCCCCCGAAGAATCAAAGAAACCCACGTGCTGCACGGAGTGCTCCAAAGCCAAAATCAACAGCAAGTTCATCAGCTGCTATATACAGAACAAAATCACACACCGTGGGTGCAACATCGATGCGTACATGTAAGGGAAAGTATTCAATGACACATAAGCTTGTTTTCTATCTGTATTTGTGGTGTGTTTGATCAATTTCACCAACAAATCTAATCATGAGCAAACACATGAGATTTAATATGAAGAACTTTTCCGAATCACTCCTGGGAATCACACTGATCAGTCAATTTAGGATTAAAAGCATTCCTACCTCAGAGCAGGACTAAACATTTATCAAGTGTGCTACTCTTACTTTCAGTGAGATGGCGACACCTATTGAGAGTATGATGTCTGTGTTTTGCTTCACTCCAAGCCACAAAGTAGAAACTGTTAAGCTGCGGGGGGCATTTTGTCGAGGCACCTTATGTTGTTTTTTTCTTTGAATGAGTTATCTGTCTGTATCTACATGCTATGTAGCCTTCATAGACTGTAAACATGGCTACTCACATGGGTTAAATAATTAAATGTAGCCATAGGTTGGTCTACTTTGACAGAGCTGTTTGAAATCAACACTTTTGAGCGACATCATTTTACATTCCCTATAATGTGGCATCTTGCACATGTTCCACAGGACCATGTTGCAAACCATGAGCTGTGGTACAACAGTATATTGCACCTTTTCTTCCACTGTGCAGTTCCCCTTTAATTATACCTCCTTTTAACTTATGTTACTGACATGATGTTGTTTAGATTCAGTAGCCTATCCAGCAAAGAGGACATGATTGTGTTCATATAAGCTTTATTTTGCTCTACTATGTCCCATGGAGCAATGTTGTCAAGAGCAGATCCTAATCTGACACAATGTACAATCCTCTCATTGGTGTGATGCTATGTTACTGATTGACAGATGGAGGAAAAGCACTGAAATATGCAGAGATGTACCTGTAAAGACAGTGAGGAATTAGATGCCTGCAAGTAAACACATGTTTTTTTAGAAAGTCAAATTTGGAAATGTTTTATGAGAAAGAAAATGCATTTAACATGTTTGTTAGACCTCAAATATACACATGATGTGTTAATTCATGAATGAGAAACACTCAATGTGAGCAGAAACTTTGTCCACTAGGAAACTTCACAAGTCACTTTTACATACTGAAATCACATAGGTGCAAACACCTGATAGATTAGCTGGGCATAAAACCAGTACATAAACAGAAATTAAAAGAAAAAAGAAATTATGGAACTACCTCTAAAACCATATACATTGTCATTTCTACATCTCTGTTTGTGTATGGATTAAATAAATGAGATACCATGTATTAATTAGTCTGGTTTGAGGTCCTACTTGGAGTAATTCAGTTAGTCAGGTTAGCTGTGTTGATGCTAAGCTAAGCTAATCACCCTCCAGCTTCAGAACTATATTTAATGTACAGACATGAAAGTGGGGTCAACTGACTCTCAGTAATAAAGTAAGAAATGTTAAAATGTTATAGTATGCTGTTATAGTTAATGCTGTTATCATGATTTAGGGCAAATTGTTTGTATGAAATATAAATGTTATTTTAGTCTCTAATTTGTCTTTTCAACCCGGCAGCTTTGTAACGGACCAGAATGAGCGATACTGTGTGGATCCAACTGCTGAGTGGCTCCCAGAGAGACTTGAGAGGTTAAGAAAGGTAAGACTAGAGAATACACTCTTAAATTTACAGCTAAAAGAAACCTAAGACGGAAATCTTGTTCTTGATGATTTTGTGTTTCTATATTTATGTTTACTTGTTTTATATATTGTCAAAAGTCAAAATCGAATGTAGCATATGTGAGAAAATGTTTCTATAATGTGGAACTTTTAACTAACCAAACTCTATGAACTTTTTTGCTCCACAGAAAGGAATAAAATGTGAAGAGCTTTAACAAAGCCTTCAATAACCAAGATGAGGATGATGATGCAACATGACCTTCTGAGCAGAATGGTGGCACTAATTTCTGTTAAACTTTTCTAACTTTGATCAAATGTTTTACTTTCTCTATTTTTCAATACATATTAACAAGTGGCTTGGCAAAAATCTTACTATCTTATAAGCAAATAAAAAAAGATGTGAAAAATGTTGTCTTGGTGCTGTTTCTGTACTGATATGCTGTATTCACAGCTTGGACACACATCACTGAAAATACTGATGTATATTTATCATGTTATGAAGCCTGTCAGCTGTAGTGAGTTCTTCTAAAATATGACTTATTTTCAAGTTTGGAATCAAGGAAAATATCATATCAGCTACATTTTGGTAAATACAGTTCTTCACTTTGTTGCTGAAAGTTAGTCTCATGTCTGTAGGATTAAAGTCAGTATTGCCTACCTTATAGTATAAAGACTGCTGGGAAACAACTAGTAAAGCACACTCTGTCCAAAGCTCAAATATCCACCTGCAACAGAGTTTGTTTGAGTTTTATGTGGAGTTGAACACAATTGGAATAAATATTTCCACAAATGTTGATCAGTGTTTTTAATATTTCAGAAAATAAGGATTATAACTAATAACTAATAGATCTGCAGTTTTAAACAGAAACACTTACCTGTATCTTGAAGAGACTAAAATGCTGAATTTGTATCATTTTTTCACCAAAGAAGTCAATGAAACTTATTGAAAAGTCATTAAACATCCTTATTATAAAATATTTATTGACATGCCAAAACTACACTTTCATATATGATACATTTTAATGTTATACATGATTGATGAGAAGGAGGTCAAAAGTTAACATTGAAAAATGTTCTGAGCACAGTGATGTCACTAAAAAGTACCAACAGGTGGCTGATGCAGGTTCTACATCTGATTGGTGTTTTATTTATACAATAAATATATGACAGGTGTCTTGTCCCAATCTTTCAGCTCACAGGCTGTTTATTTGAACACAACCTGTCTGATGCTCATCATCGCTGGCTATCCCATCATTCTCCTCACCAGGGGTTTGCTGCTTAGTAGAAAATGAATAGGAGCTGCTGGCTGCGTCCAGTTGTCACTTTCTGTGTGTTTTAAGGCCCAGCTGATTATGCTGTTATAAGGACACAGTAAGATTAAGAAAATTGCCTACAAAAATTGTTAGTCTATTGTAATCCCTAAGCAGCTGTTTTTATTTTTATTAGTAATTCAAAGTACAAATACTTTAGTACAAAAGCAGTATATGACTGATATTCATGCTGAGTTTTACAGTATTTCAAACTTATTTGAATTGTTCATTGAGAATTTATCCTGTTTAACATGAGAAACTTGATTTCTTTGTAGATCTCAACAGTAATTGGGGCATATTAAAGTTTTAACCGCTCATTCCAGAGAAAGAGGAACACAGCTGTGGTGGTTACTCAATGTTTCCTCCCTAAAGGGATTTAAAAAAATGTATTGTACATACAACTGGTATAATTTGCTGAAATCACTGTGAGGCAATTTCAATGTTAAAACCACAAATGTGGAACGAAAAGGAAAGAAAGGTGAAACTGTGAAATGTAGCCAACACCTTTTACAAGGCGTTAACAATACAACAGTTAACATTGAAATACTCATGTATTCATAGCAATACAATTTCATAATTAATTGTTTTGACACCATGGCTACATTTTGACACCATGGCTACATTTCACCATTTCACCTTTCTTTATTTCCACATTTATGGTTTTAACATTGAAATATCTTTTTTGCCTCACAGTGATTTCAACACATCATACCGGTTCAATACAATACATTTTTTTAATCTCTTTATGGAGGAAAGATTGAGTAACCACTCAGAACAGCTGTGTTCCGCTTTCTCTGGAATGATTATGTCCTCCACATAGGAACATTTCTTCATCTCGCAAGTCACTCCTTTACTCCAGGAGAAGCTCTTCATCATTCACTTTTACTAGATTTCTATTCTTAAGAGACACATCCCAGGACACAAGATGTTGTTCTCTGTTAGCTTTGGAAGTCTCTCATGTTTAACCATGCTGCTTTTCCTTTGTGCACAAGGTGAGTGTGGCTTTGTCTAGATTGGGTGTGCAATTTCCTGAGTTGAGAAAATCATATAAATTGTATCATGTAAAAGAAGAAAACTTAGCCTGTATGAATATTGCATTATAGTGCATCCTCAATGTTACACCCCTGTGCCAAGGGGTCCAGGACGTGTCGCTCCCTCCTGCTGTACAGTGGTCTCAAATGCTATCATTCACAATTCACAAATGCTTGCTACGAACAGAAGGAAATCACATTTGTGGGCTGTAGAATACATGCTTATATGTAAGTAAAAGTACACTCACACAACACTACAGTCTTTCAGTCAATGCATTTGGGGTGTTAGTGTCCCCTACCAAGCTTACAATGAGCAGGCAACTCAAGAATGACATTGGAAAATACATGTACTGAGGGTTAAATAAGACGGTTAGCACTCTTATGTCTTTCTTGGAGGGTTAGGGTGTTTGTGTGTGTGTGGGTGGGGGTGGGCTGGGGGGTGGGGGTGGGGGTGTTGCATTCTATTTGGCACTGAGAGCATAGAGAGAGAGAGAGAGGACATGTGTTATGTAAGCATTAGGCTAACAGGGAATCCCAAGCACTCATGTGTTGAGTTCCATTTACCTCGGATGCTGGTAGTCAGATCTGGGAATGATGTGTTCCAGTTCAAGAAGTCATAAAACCAAGCCTGAATCTGCAATAGGTAAGCAACTTGGTGTGAAGAAATCAACTGTGGGAGCAATTATTGGAAAATGGAAGACATACAAGACCACTGATAATCTCCCTCGATCTGGGGCTCCATACAAGATCTCACCCCGTGTGGTCAAAATGATCACAAGAACGGTGAGCAAAAATCCCAGAACCACACGGGGGGACCTAGTGAATGACCTGCAGAGAGCTGGGACCAAAGTAACAAAGGCTACCATCAGTAACACACAAATCCTGCAGTGCCAGACGTGTCCCCCTGCTTAAGCCAATACATGTCCAGACCCGTCTGAAGTTTGCTAGAGAGCATTTGGATGATCCAGAAGAAGATTGGGAGAATGTCATATGGTCAGATGAAACCAAAATAGAACGAAAAAAATAGAAAGAATGGTAAAAACTCAACTTGTCGTGTTTGGAGGAGAAAGAATGCTGAGTTGCATCCAAAGAACACCATACTTACTGTGAAGCATGGGTGTGGAAACATCATGCTTTGGGGCTGTTTTTCTGCAAAGGGACCAGAACGACTGATCCGTGTAAAGGAAAGAATGAATGCGGCCATGTATCGTGACAATTTTAGTGAAAACCTCCTTCCATCAGCAAGGGCATTGAAGATGAAACGTGGCTGGGTCTTCCAGCATGACAATGATCCCAAACACACCGCCCGGGCAACAAAGGAGTGGCTTCGTAAGAAGCATTTCATGGTCCTGGAGTGGCCTAGCCAGTCTCCAGATTTCAACCCCATAGAAAATCTTTGGAGTTAGTTGAAAGTCTGTGTTGCCCAGCGACAGCCCCAAAACATCACTGCTCTAGAGGAGATCTGCATGGAGGAATGGGCCAAAATACCAGCAACAGTGTGTGAACCTTGTGAAGACTTACAGAAAATGTTTGACCTGTCATTGCCAACAAAGGGTATAACAAAGTATTGAGATGACCTTTTGTTATTGACAAAATACTTATTTTCCACCATAATTTGCAAATAAATTCTTTACAAATCAGACAATGATTTTTTGGATTTTTTTTTTTTTTTTCTCATTTTGTCTCTCATAGTTGAGGTATACCTATGATGAAAATTACAGGCCTCATCTTTTTAAGTGGGAGAACTTGCACAATTAGTGGCTGACTAAATACTTTTTTGCCCGACTGTATTACTACAACTATACTGTTGATGCATAGGGCTTGGATCTTGGATTTTGAGGTTGAGGTTGATGAGCTTCTTCTAATGTTCTGAGTCAAAAATCTGACTTCAGGGGGCATTCCAGTTGAAATTTCCGATTGGGAACTTGGAAATTCTGACTTGTAGCTAAAGCAAGAAGAGGGGTTGAACAGAATTGTAATATTTCCCCAAATGTTGATCAGTGTTTTTAATATGTCAGAAAATAAGGATTATAACTAATAACTAATAGATCATGTCTCTAAAAAGTACCAACAGGTGGCTGATGCAGGTTCTACATCTGATTGGTATTTTATTTATATACAATAAATATATGACAGGTGTCTTGTCCCAATCTCTCAAGTCACAGGCTGTTTATTTGAACACAACCTGTCTGATGCTCATCATCGCTGGCTATCCCATCATTCTCCTCACCAGGGGTTTGCTGCTTAGTAGAAAATGAATAGGAGCTGCTGGCTGCGTCCAGTTGTCACTTTCTGTGTGTTTTAAGGCCCAGCTGATTTTGCTGTTAAAAGGTTTTAGCACAGTAAGAAAATCACTTACATGAGCGTGTGAGTGATACAGCAGCATCGTGGTTTACATCAATTCCCAATGACAAAGGCAGCTATACAGGTGAGTCTTATTAACTTACATACCAGTTTAATGAACTGTAAGTCTAAAAATGACACTAACTATATTATATTATCAGATTCTTGTAAAAAGGACCTGAATCACTCATCCACCTGCTTTTTAATCATCACACTGTGATCTTCTGATCTAGATGAGTCTGGTTCTGTCTGAGGTTTCTTCCTGTTAAAAGGGAGTTTTTTCTCGCCATTGTTGCTCATGTGGGAATGTTGGGTCTCTTTAAAGTTAAAACCTGAAGAGTTCGGTTTAGAACCTGCTCTATGTGTAAAGTGCCTTGAGATAACTTTGTTGTGATTTGGCGCTATACAAATAAAGATTGATAGATTGATCGATGTTTGTGGATTTTAGATGTGGAAGTGATAATTGTGTTTTTATTTTTCTCTCTGTGGTGGACCCTTACACCCAGTGTGACCGTCCATCACACTGGGTGTGACGGACGGTATACCTAGGCATTGTATGAATAATGAATGGTAAAATGGACTGTACTTATAAAGCGTTTTTCTAGTCATCATGATCACTCAAAGCACTTTTACACTTTGTCTCATTGACCCATTCACACACTGATGGCAGGGCCTACCACGCAGGGTGTCAACCTGCTCATCATTCATACACATTCACACACGGTTGGCACAGCAACGGGAGCAATTTGGGGAGTTAAGTGTCTTTCCCAAGGACACATTGACATGTGGACTGGAGGAGCCGGGAATCGTACCACCAATCTTCCAATTGGTGGACGACCACTCTACGTCCTGAGCCTGAGTATTCTGTAATTGAATGATGACTATTACAGAATACAGACACCTATACTTCTACATGTCTGTATTATATATTCTTTACAGTTTACAGAACTCCAACAGCAGAATTAACATATTTTATTCATCAAAAAAACTAACTGTACTTTTGGAAGGAAAGCTTAAAGAATAAAGTCATAGTTAAGAAAACAAATCATTTGACATAGAAGCTAGCAAATAGAATGTGTTTGTCTTCTTTAAGCCACATACCATAGTGCTTATTGGTGAGCTCTTAGACAAATATAGCTAAATGACATTTGTGTGATTCTGCAGCATATCTTACTGTCCTGACTCCTAACTTATTTATAGTATCTTATTACTGTACTAATGTTATTCTCTCTGTATGTGATGTGTTGTAGGGCGTTTTCAGCGTACCACGAGTGAGTCCCCCGAAGAATCAAAGAAACCCACGTGCTGCATGGAGTGCTCCAAATCCAACTTCAAAGGCATTGTCGCCAACTGCCATATACAGCACCATAACACATTCCCTGAGTGTGAAATAGATGCTTACATGTAAGGAAAAGTATTCAATGACACATAAGCTTGTTTTCTATCTGTATTTGTGGTGTGTTTGATCAATTTCACCTACAAATCTAATCATGAGCAAACACATGAGATTTAATGTGAAGAACTTTTCAGAATCACTCCTGGGAATCACACTGATCAATCAATTTAGGATTAAAACATTCCTACCTCAGAGCAGGACTAAACATTTATCAAGTGTGCTCCTCTTACTTTCAGTGAGATGACGATACCTATTGAGAGTATGATGTCTGTGTTTTGCTTCACTCCAAGCACCTTATGTTGTTTTTTTCTTTGAATGAGTTATCTGTCTGTATCTACATGCTATGTAGCCTTCATAGACTGTAAACACGGCTACTCACATGGTTAAAGAATTAAATGTAGCCTTACATTGGTCTACTTTGACAGAGCTGTTTGAAATCAACCTTTTTGATCCACATCATTTTACATTCCCTATAATGTGGCATCTTGCACATGTTCCACAGGACCATGTTGCAAACCATGAGCTGTGGTGCAACACTATATTGCACCTTTTCTTCCACTGTGCAGTTCCCCTTTAATTATACCTCCTCTTAACTTATGTTACTGACATGATGTTGTTTAGATTCAGTAGCCTATCCAGCAAAGAGGACATGATTGTGTTCATATAAGCTTTATTTTGCTCTACTATGTCCCATGGAGCAATGTTGTCAAGAGTAGATCCTAATTTGACACAATGTACAATCCTCTCATTGGTATGATGCTATGTTACTGATTGACAGATGGAAGAAAAGCACTGAAATATGCAGAGATGTACCTGTAAAGATAGTGAGGAATTAGATGCCTGCAAGTAAACACATGTGTTTTTAGAAAGTCAACTTCAGAAATGTTTTATGAGAAAGAAAATGCATTTAACATGTTTGTTAGACCTAAAATATACACATGATGCTTTAATTCATGAATGAGAAACACTCAATGTGAGCAGAAACTTTGTCCACTAGGAAACTTCACAAGTCACTTTTACATACTGAAATCACATAGGTGCAAACACCTGAATATCCTCAAAGAAATGGGACAATATTTACTGAAATGTGCATTCTTGCCAAAGCTTAGATGAGAAGATTGACATTTTTTGATTACATGAATTGCATTGGCTTAGCTTAGCTTAACTTAGCATAAAACCAGTACATAAACATAAATGTAAAAGTTACATTTTGTGGTTTTATGAGGCATTATTTCTCATGTACACCTGGGAATGAATTTACTTCCTAGAGTCTTGTCATCAACGTGTTTGTGTATGGATTAAATAAATGAGATACCATGTATTAATTAGTCTGGTTTGAGGTCCTACTTGGAGTAATTCAGTTAGTCAGGTTAGCTGTGTTGATGCTAAGCTAAGCTAATCACCCTCCAGCTTTAGAACTATATTTAATGTACAGACATGAAAGTGGGGTCAACTAACTCTCAGTAATAAAGTAAGAAATGTTAAAATGTTATAGTATGTTTTTATAGTTAATGCTGTTATCATGATTTAGGGCAAATTGTTTGTATGAAATATAAATGTTATTTTAGTCTCTAATTTGTCTTTTCAACCCGGCAGCTTTGTAACGGACCAGAATAAGCAATACTGTGTGGATCCAACTGCTGAGTGGCTCCCACAGAGACTTGAGAGGTTAAGAAAGGTAAGTCTAGAGAATACCCTCTTAAATTTAGAGCTAAAAGAAACCTAAGAAAGAAATCTTGTTCTTGATGATTTTGTGTTTCTATATTTATGTTTACTTGTTTTAGATATTGTCAAAAGTCAAAAATCGAATGCAATATATGTGGGAAAATGTTTCTATAATGTTGGTCTTTTAACTAACCAAACTCTATGAACTTTTTTGCTCCACAGAAAGGAATAAAATGTGAAGAGCTTGAACAAAGCCTTCAATAACCAAGATGAGGATGATGATGCAACATGACCTTCTGAGCAGAATGGTGGCGCTAATTTCTGTTAAACTTTTCTAACTTTGATCAAATGTTTTACTTTCTCTATTTTTCAATACATATTTACCAGTGGCTTGGCAAAAATCTTACTATCTTATAAGCAAATAAAAAAAGATGTGAAAAATGTTGTCTTGGTGCTGTTTCTGTACTGATATGCTGTATTCACAGCTTGGACACACATCACTGAACATACTGATGTATATTTATCATGTTATGAAGCCTGTCAGCTGTAGTGAGTTCTTCTAAAATATGACTTATTTTCAAGTTTGGAATCAAGGAAAATATCATATCAGCTACATTTTGGTAAATACAGTTCTTCACTTTGTTGCTGAAAGTTAGTCTCATGTCTATAGGATTAAGTTACAGTCAGTATTGCCTACCTTATAGTATAAAGACTGCTGGGAAACAACTCGTAAAGCACACTCTGTCCAAAGCTCAAATATCCACCTGCAACAGAGTTTGTTTGAGTTTTATGTGGAGTTGAACACAATTGTGATAAATATTTCCCCAAATGTTGATCAGTGTTTTTAATATTTCAGAAAATAAGGATTATAACTAATAACTAATAGATCTGCAGTTTTAAACAGAAACACTTACCTGTATCTTGAAGAGGCTAAAATGCTGAATTTGTATCATTTTTACACCAAAGAAGTCAATGAAACTTATTGAAAAGTCATTAAACATCCTTATTATAAAATATTTATTGACATGCCAAAACTACACTTTCATATATGATACATTTTAATGTTATACATGATTGATGAGAAGGAGGTCAAAAGTTAACATAGAAAAATGTTCTGAGCCCCTCTGATTTATATTCAATAAATATATGACAGGTGTCTTGTCCCAATCTTTCAGCTCACAGGCTGTTTATTTGAACACAACCTGTCTGATGCTCATCATCGCTGGCTATCCCATCATTCTCCTCACCAGGGGTTTGCTGATTAGTAGAAAATGAATAGGAGCTGCTGGCTGCGTCCAGTTGCCACTTTCTGTGTGTTTTAAGGCCCAGCTGATTATGCTGTTAAAAGGACACAGTAGTAATTCAAAGTAGAAACACTTTATTACAAAAGCAGTATATGACTGATATTCATGATGAGGTTTACAGTATTTCAAACTTATTTGAATTGTTCATTGAGAATTTATCCTATTTAACATGAGAAACTTGATTTCTTTGTAGATCTCAACATTATTTGGGGCATATTAAAGTTTTAACCCCTCATTCCAGAGAAAGAGGAACACAGCTGTGGTGGTTACTCAATGTTTCCTCCCTAAAGGGATTTAAAAAAATGTATTGTACATACAACTGATATAATGTAATTCATAATTAATTGTTTTGACACCATGGCTGTATTTCACCATTTCACCTTTCTTTATTTCCACATTTATGGTTTTAACATTGAAATATCTTTTTTGCCTCACAGTGATTTCAACACATCATACCGGTTCAATACAATACATTTTTTTAATCTCTTTAGGGAGAAAAGATTGAGTAACCACTCAGAACAGCTGTGTTCCGCTTTCTCTGGAATGATTATGTCCTCCACATAGGAACATTTCTTCATCTCGCAAGTCACTGCTTTACTCCAGGAGAAGCTCTTCATCATTCACTTTTACTAGATTTCTATTCTTAAGAGACACATCCCAGGACACAAGATGTTGTTCTCTGTTAGCTTTGGAAGTCTCTCATGTTTAACCATGCTGCTTTTCCTTTGTGCACAAGGTGAGTGGGGCTTTGTCTAGATTGGGTGTGCAATTTCAAGAGTTAAGAAAATCATATAAATTGTATCATGTAAATGAAGAAAACTTAGCCTGTATGAATGTTGCATTATAGTGCATCCTCAATGTTACACCCCTGTGCCAAGGGGTCCTGGACGTGTCGCTCCCTCCTGCTGTACGGCGGTCTCAAATGCTACCATTCACAAACCTGTCAATGCTTGCTACGAACAGAAGGAAATCACATTTGTGGGCTGTAGAATACATGCTTATATGTAAGTAAAAGTACACTCACACAACACTACATTTTTTCGCTCAGTGCATTTGGGGTGTTAGTGTCTCCTACCAAGCTTACAATGAGCAGGCAACTCAAGAATGACATTGGAAAATACATGTACTGATGGTTAAATAAGACGGTTAGCACTCTCATGTCTTTCTTGGAGGGTTAGGGTGTGTTTGTGTTTGTGTTTGTGTGTGTGTGTGCGTGTGTGTGGGTGGGCTGGGGGTGTTGTATTCTATTTCGCACTGAGAGCGTATAGAGAGAGAGAGGACGTGTGTTATGTAAGCATTAGGCTAACGGGGAATCCCAAGCACTTATGTGTTGAGTTCCATTTACCTCGGATGCTGGTAGTCGGAGCTGGGAATGATCTGTTCCAGTTCAAGAAGTCATAATACCAGCAATAGCCAGGTTAACCACTGATAACAATACCAATACCAGTTGATAAAAACATATTTCGCTGTATTTTGCACATACAAACACCATAGCAACACGTCCACAAAGAGAAGTCGGACAGTACTGTGTGTGGGACTGATTTAATGAGACACAAATAAGCTCGAAGTACAACTTTCTTACTGTTGATGCATAGGGCTTGGATCTTGGATTTTGAGGTTGGGGCTGGTGAGGTTCTTCTAATGTTCTGAGTCGAAAATCTGACTTCAGGGGGCATTCCAGTTGAAATTTCCGATTGGGAACTTTGAAATTCCGACTTAGAGCTAAAGCAAGGAGAGTGGTAGATAGGCTAGCTATGGGGCCACAGCTGGGAGGTGGTGAGCTTTGCTTACTGGAATGGAAGCAGAGGAACATGAGTTATTATGGATCCCGCTGCTTGTCTTTGCAGGACACACCCTATTGACCCTGATAGTCTTACCCTCACCAATCTCACACCTTATGCCTAAACCTAACCAACCCAAGCACCAAGGGCAAAAAGTGCTAACCAATCAGAGGCAGAGTATGGCGGGATATGCCAAAATAAGCAGTGAGACCCATATAAACGCAGGGGAAACAGCTAGCGTAGGCCTCAGTGCACAAAATGAAGTGTAAAACACACAATTTGTGATTTGACAAGGAGTTATGTGCTGGAACTATTTCTTGTCTAAGTGGGAAGACTTTGTCGGATAGTACTGGCACACCACTCTCTATAATACCCCAAACTGTATTTTTTACATTGTTAGCATTTGAAGTACTTTGAAGAAGACTTTTTTTACCTTTGGAAAGCACCAGACTAGTCTTCTGACTCTAGCTTCATGCTGTATGGACATGAGGTATTGATCTTCCCATTCAGCGCTCCTTTAACAACATTTGTATTGTCTACATTATCAATTTTTTTTTCACATTTCTCTCTTTTTACATAACATCACCAGTCTTTCTAACCCTACAGCCTTGTCAGTGAGAATAATATCTGGTGCGTGGACCCAAGAGCCTGGTGGCTTCCTCGAAGACTCAGGATGTTAGAGAAAGTAAGGCTGTAGACTTTTCAAATTTCACTTGCAGCTTGTTCTTTTGTTTGTGTTTTTTCCTAGTAGGCCTTTAAGAATTCAAAGTCTTGAATTGAAAAAAATGTGGGATATAATTGGTCAATTTCAATCTTTTTAACTTGTGTCTCTCTCACAGAGAAAGATATGTTGCCATATCTACTGAAGGGCCTTGAACAGCCACCACCAAGATGATCCATCATGACTCTCTACACAGAAGTCTTTACTATTTCTACACTATTTTCTGTTGAATTATTCTACTGATTTATATCAATTTATAGATTTTCCTTCCTTCCTTTTGCGTGTGTTTTTACTATACAAGGTCACTCCTATCAAAATGACTGATAATTTGATGCATACCAATTAGTCACATTTTGAATTGTATTTTTCAAAATTTCAGTAACCTGAATTGACCCGAAATCTGAGAAATACCCAACTACTACTAGGGCAATTAGAATGGCAAGACGCTATTTATGCTTATTTCAATCATACATTTGTCATTTCTTATCCAAACAAGGTCAAACTTGGCACTGCACTCACTCGTGCCCTAGCAAGAAACCTGTCAAGTTTGAAATCAATTGGATGAGATCCGGTTCGAGAGATATGCGAATAACAGACAAACAGACAGACAGACGTTCCTGTCATTTATAGATAGATTTAAAGAAATTCAAGTAATCTTAATGTTTTCTAAACTAATAAAGATTTAACTAGGTTTTTTTGTGCCTTTGGGTTTGTGTCCAGCTTATATTATCACCAAGAGCAAAAAAATCAGTCAGGTTGTTGTAAATAAAAAGTATATCAAATTACCTAACACTGTCTGGTATATCTTATTTTTATGTGTTTGGAATTTTGGGTTGGAGCTCATATGGGTTATGCTCACATTTGTTGTACCTATGACGGCCAATCCAAATATTTTGTTCATTCTCCTCCCTGACTGTGCAGCTGCAGATTCTCTTATCACCCTCTGCACTCTGTCCTTCCTTATATACTGTATGTAGTTCATTAAAAGCTGTTCACACATCTTAATACACTTTGAAGTCCAATCAAAATTGTGTTTTCTTCTTGTTTCTTGGGATAAATGTTTGACCTGTAGAATGATGTAAATGTAGAGTTTGACACTAACAGGCTGTTTTCACAATCTCAGTTTAAGGCATGTACCTAAAAGCATGATTTGTGACATCACAACTAGCCAACTGCAGACCAGCGTGCAACTTAGAAGCAAATAAACGTACCTCAAACTTATTAATACACTACTTGAGTAAATGTACTCAATTCCACCACTAGGTACAGGATGTTTTTATACAGTGTCCATATGCATCTCAACAATTAAAAAAAATGGAGAGCCTAGTGTGCTATCCAAAGAAAAAAGGTAAATAAGAAACAGAAGCTGATATAAGCCTGCAGAGGACCTTTCTTTACTGTTGCAAACACGGCTAGTTGTAGTTTTTGTGTTTGGCAGACATTTTAACTGAGGGTAGACTCAGAGTCAAAAGTGAATAAATGATGAATCCAAGTTGCTGCACGACACTGTCCTAATTTGTCCTCTGAGTAAGCAGCAATCCAATGAATTAACATTTCCTCACATAATTAAGTGAATGTTGCTAATGTTATTCTGTTTGTCACAGACCCCAATGGACATATCATTCCCAGCCTCAAGGGCCTGCATTGAGGAACGCATAATCTCCTGCTTTGAACAGCATAGCAACACATCGTCTAACTGTAAATTACACCCATTCATGTAGAGATAAGTATTCACTCTAACACATTCTTCATTTAATCTGTATCTGAGATGCGGTGTGCGACTGTGTCCCCTACACTACTGATCATAAGCAGACAAACCAGGAATAATGTGAACAACAGCATGTTTTTGGTTTACTTGCTTCAGATGACACCATGTTTATGTTAGGTTAAAGGCGACCTCTTGTGGTCAAGTGAAGAAATGACTGTGACCCTGGAGGATGCTGTTAGTATCTCATCACCTACAATACATTCAACAGTAGGTTATTTTAACCATGACTATAATTTCTCTCTCTAATTAAGGAGAAAACCCTTAATTTTTATGTCCTGTGGTCACTTTCATGCTTGTTTGGGCATTTATGAACAAAAAGCTTGACTGGATCTACACTCTTGATACCTCAAAATAAGTCAAACAAACTGTTTATTACTCAGAAGAATAAATCAATCAAGGGTCGATCTACACATCAGTTGAGTTTAAATATAAAAGATTTATTGACACACCAAAATAGCATCTCCATATATTAGACATTTTTATTTTATGTACACGTGATTGATAGAATGAGGTCTGTAACCTCGTGTATGTTCTCCACTCAATGTCAGCAGGATCCTCAAAATCCTCTCAGCTTCACACTCGCATTAGTCTCTCTGTTTAAAATGCTTCTGTGGGTACTAGGGTTGTCATGATTTCCAAACACACTGCAGGATATGATAAGTCCACAGTAACACCATCCCTGCATTTTGAAAGCAGCAGTTGTGGTGTTGAGGCAGGTCAGGGTTTAGCGTCTTTGTCTGCTTCGTTGGGAGGAGGATCCATCAGGTCCCTGAATCCCAGTTTTTCCAGGGGCTCCTTGGCCATCAGCTGACTGGAAAACAAGATGACAAGATGATGGAACAAATGTCTGCTTTTAGAAGCTACAGTATATGCATCACGCCAGGAATATGAGATAAAGGCCAACTCAGGCATTATTAAATGAGTCGATCTTGTCTATGGAGAACTTCCTAGACTTTCCTGTCACTTTGTTGCCAGAAAAACTATGGATACTTAATGAAGTGACATTAACAGCCCTAGAGCAAAAACAGCTCTTAGCCTCGCTCAAAGCGTCAGCCATATTGGTGCAAAATACAATCTGGGATAGGCTGGTCACAGGGCCACATTTGAAGGAGTCTTTGAAAAGGATCCTTGGTTAAACCGCTGTGAGTCGTTGGGTCTTGATATGCAGCCTTTGAATTGAGACACAGCTATGCAGGCAGTCGTTTTAATGAGGTTTCTTACTTGTTCATCCGGCATTCCAGATATTCTTTGGACTGCAGTCGGCATATGGAGTTGTTGAAGTTGTTATCTCTCAGGCACTTCATGAACGTTTCCTTGAAGTCTTTACACTCACCTGAAATAACAGACAGTCACAATCAGCCTTAAGATTCAGCCTTGGAGAGTTTTGCAGTTTGTCAGGCTGCAGGTAGTGTTTCAAATGAATGTTAGACATTAATCCTGCACATATTTGTTATGCTATTTTCTATTTTTTGTGATGTACTGTTTGAATTTCTTAATTCAAGCTTGGATGGCGCACTTCGCTGTAAACACACAGGTAGGCATGTCACCATAACTACTTTTGTTGTACGATATATTGTCTCAGAAATAATCGCGATAAACAATATTATTGTCATTTGAAGATCATTTTATACCATTCATATAATGATAATATAATAGTATATTAATGGAAGGGAGGCGGGGGTTGGGATTGGAGAGTGGGTTCTACGCTTCTGTAAAAACACTGCCATTATGGGCCAGAACAGAGTTATTAACCTTTCATTTGTTTGTTTTGATGTGGCGCTATATAAATACAGATTGATAGATAGATAGATAGATAGATAGATAGATAGATAGATAGATAGATGTCTGTGTATCATATAATAAATCCATATGTAAACATGATAATGCTGATAATTACATTATTGTATTATAAATTGATAACGGGCAGTATTGTCTTAAAAATTCACAAATACAATGAATAGTTAGTTTGTTGGAGTCAGCACTTTGTGAATTAGGACACACTATGTACGCCACATTCAACATTTTAATAGAAGTGACAGAAACATGATAATGTGTTCACATAATGTTGTTTCCTCCTATCCAGCTAACATAATCACAACTTGTTAAAAGTGTTAAAGTCTGTTTTAAATGTGCAGCAGTCTGAATATTGTTTCCTCCGGCTGTCCAAAACATTTTAACATTTAGCAACAAAACAAAACAAAACAAAAACAAAAATGGCGCTAAAATAGCTCCTTTAATTAATGACGCCATAGCTGTAAATGACTATGTAGCATAAACGACTAGCGTAAACATACAAGAGAGTTTGTGCCCCAACGGACGTCAGAAACAGTGTGTAGAGTTTGTATTGTGTCCACACAACATGACAAAACTCCCACATGAATAATGCAACACTCACAGTCTTATTCAGAAGATACAAAGACGACAGTCTGTGTAGTATAACTTACCAAAATGATCCAAAGGGAAAGAGCCTTTGTCTGGAGCCCGAGGTTTGAAGCTCTTCGACCCGAAATTCATAGCAGTGGACATATTTATTAGTGTTTAGAATCCTTAATTTAAGAAAATACGAGTCTGAGAGGCAACAGCAGTCAGTCACCCTGCGCTTCAGCCCTTCGCCGCGGAAATATGACGTCACTGTTGCCAGGCAGTAATAGTCGATTTGACTGCATCGATGATCGATTACTCGTTGATCGACTATTTGACTAATAATTTGACAGACGCTGAATTTGACATATGGTCAATTAGTCTAATTCATTTGGTATAAACAAATTGGGCTTCATTTTTTCGAAAGCGTATAATCCGTTAACATTCTGCACACACGATAACAAAAATCTTCCTATAAAAACAATCCTCCTAAAAATATATACAAAATGATATAACATTATGGAAATATCATGCTTACCATGAAGTGGAGCCCATTGTTAAGACACAGTAGCTTAGTAGCCTACAGTTATGTTGTGTTTCTAAATAACATAACATTAAATAACTATGCACAAAAAATAGTTTTCTTTATAAATGATGAAATAGACTTTTTATGTAGGCTAATTGATTCATTAATTACTTCAGATTAATCATTTTCTTTTAGCTATACTAATTAGTGGTTATGTGAAGATCTCACATGAAAGACTTTTTCTTTTGTATTTTCTGACCTTTTATAGGTTAAACGACTTATAATAATAAAAAATAATTATCAACAGATTCGTCAGTCATTAAAATAATCTTCTTCGTCTTACATTCAGTCTAATTGTTTAGTTTGCCAATAACCTACAAAGCACTTCACAGCACTAACTTGTTTGAAATGTGCTCATAAATATTGAATTGAAAGGTCAAAAGCACATTTCTATGTATTTTACTGGAATATTAAAGTGGGGACACTGGTCATAATAATTTATCAATGATATCAGTTATCATGATAATCAAGGTTGAGCATAAGAGCTGAGCATAATTCAAAATTGAATTGAAATTGAAATTTCTAACCGAGTGTGATCAGGCAGTTCACCACTGGATGTCTCACTATCATTACATATGAGAGTGGATGTTGAGGAGACAAGACAGACAGGCAGGGAGGGAGGTGGACATAATATAGGCTTGATCATTATGCAGTCAACGAGACTCGGTAATAGAGCTATCAGTGTGTGTGTGCGTGTGTGAGAGAGAGAGGGCGAGAGAGAGAGAGGGAGAGAGAGAACGAGAGAGAGAGAGAGAGTGAGAGAGAGAGAGAGAGAGAGTCTCTCTCACGCCTTCCTTCAGTCTTTTCTCCCCCTCCTCTCCAGTTCAGATTGGAGGTGACAGGTGATCGGGCTTCCGGCAGCGGATGTTCTTGTGCTTGGCTTCTTCCCACAGCGGTGAGGCTGGACGGATAAACTCACCATGGCGCAGGAACCGGAGGGGAACAACCGGCTCCTGCAAGACGTGCTGGCGAGACCGGGCAACGAAACGTGCGCCGACTGCGGCAATCCAGGTAAGCGAGAAGCCAGAAGCCGGTGTCTGCTGGAGCCCTGATGCATGCAGCTGCACTTGCACCAATGCATGTAGAGCCTATCGCATGTGCTCAAGGTGAGAAGATGCATCCTCAAATCCCGACAAGTCAAAGATGTCATGAATTCATTTTGATCCACATATGATGAAGCCGGGCTGGAGACACCTACCTGAAAACACCCTGTTGTCAGGTAAAGACCAGGCCCACTGAAGACAGACTGCACTATGGACTTAGTCTGAACCATAAACACATAAAACACCCCATTGTGTGTGACTGTCAGCTATTATTGTTACTGACAGTGTGTCCACAGTATGCTGGTATTGTGGTCTGGTGTCATCATGTTCTACACTGTCAGCAACCTCCATAAGACTCACTTAGTAATTATGGGTGTGTGTGTGTGTGTGTGTGTGTGTGTATGTTGGCTTTTATAGGTTTGTTATGCATTTACAGAAGAGATATAGATGGTGCATGGTATTCATCTCTAACAGGCAGCTGAACATTCCTCTTTTGCATTTCAGTGCATCTTCATCCCTTTCTTCACCCCCTCCTTTATCCCCTTTCTCTTCCTCTCCATCCCCTCCCTCCTCCCACCCTCCTTTCTTCTCCCTCAAATGGCAATAAACCAGTGAGTGGCCACCGAGGCTCCAGTATGGGCCGTACGCCCAGTGCTTGGATGCCCGCCCAGGATGCCTGTTCCTTGGCCCTGGTTACAGCTCCTCTGAGGACTGGCTGGTAGTGGAGCAGCTTTGGGGCCAGCGTGGCTCTTGCAGAATTATAGCTTTGTCTGAGCAAAGGACACTTGAGGAGGGATTTCATTTTGTCTAGCTTTAAAGAATATGTAGGCTTATGTGGCTTTTTGGTACATGATATACCTAGAGGTAAACCCTGATCGTCGACATGCTTCGTCACCTCTGTGAAAGTGAGGGTGGGACAGGTGTTCTCTGTTGTACAGCTGTGAAATGTCCATCTGTGATATAATAGGACAGTTCTGCTTGGAGGGCAGCGGTAACCAAATAGTCAGAGAGAAGCTGTTAATTGCAGGGTGACTGATTCAGATCACAGTTAGGAAAACCACAGCTGGTGGTGAAGTGACTCAGATGCTCTCGAACAAATGCCGAGATTCCCCTGAGCGAGGCTCTTCAAACGCCACTGCTAGCGAGGCTGCTCATTGGTCAAGAACAGAGAACAGAAGGGGCCGCAAGAATGAAAAGTTTTAGGATACACACCCATCGACCAAACCGTTATGCATCCACTACCAGATACAGGAATTCCCAGGCCCAGAATCCATATCTCATAATTGTCAAGATATGAATTATTGATGCAGGTTCGGTGGCTTCGTCCCAGCAGGGGACATAATTTTTATCTCAGTGGCTTTTCAGACAAAAACACCACAAATCAGCTCAGCACAGCAAAGTAAACAAGCATATTGTACAAGAGTGGGTGGCTGTGAGCTAATGTTGCTTGGTAGGATGTAACAGGCAGGTAGTGGAGACCAACAGACAGACAGATAAGCCAGACAGATAGATAGGTATATTGATATATGTTGACTGATCAATGATGACTGTCTTTCTGCATTGGTACTGATGGTTTTGGCATTTTTTGGCTGCAGTTGTGCCACAAATCTAACAGGGTTGGGTCAAATTGCATTATATATAGTACATGTCTGCAACTAGTTACGTAATAATCTGATAGCAAAAACGTGTCATCAGATTATTTTATGTCCTTTTGGATTACTTAATTTGTTGGTGTTTCACAGTTTACACATCCTTTCCAACATAATCAGAGTTTTAGATTTGTGTGTAATCTGATTGCATAATCTAGATTACATGTAATTAGTTGCCATCCTACTCTAGCAATCAACTCAAGTTGTTCCTTGATATTCATTTGTTAAAGTGGAATAGATGATAATGAAACAAGATGTAAAGAGAGGACCTGAAAGCTGTGATGTGGGTGTGTGGGAATTCAGTAATTACATCACTGTAAGATTTCACCAGTCTTTTCCATAAGTAGGTTACTGTGACTCAGTAAATCAGAGGTTCATAACCTGGGATGAGTCTAAAGAGTCATTGGATGATGAAAAGGCATCAGTATACTTTTAGATTGTCAAACAGCATCTCAACCCCCGACAATTACCTAATGAAATCAGTATTGTTTTAGCAGGAGGTGTGAAGAGGCTGACAGGAAATGTGAATCATCCAACAATCATCCTACCAGATTCATCCAGCACTTTTCCGAAACTGACAATCCAACTTCTTGCAGTTTTTGGGGTGAGAAAGTAGACAAGATCGGCCTTCTCTTTCAAGCTTTATGTTTTTATTCTTACATTACTTTTTGTCATTTTTGTAATGATGTCTTGGCCGTCTATGATGGCAGCTTTACTGTAGCTCGAGATAGACCTGCAATGATAAATTGATAAATCAGTTAGTTGATAGACATAAAATTAATCTGGGCCTATTTTGACAATTGCTTTTCCAAGCAAAGACCTAACTTGCCTGATCTTTCATTGTCTTGCATTATAATACAAATTTGGGAAGACATACCTCCTTAAGTTTAAGGTCTAGAAATCTTTTCACAGGCATTTTTCTGTTTTTATTCACTAAACGACAATTGATTAATCAAGAAGCTTATTGGAAGATCAATCAATAATGCAAATAATTGTTAGATGCAGCCCTAGCTTGAGGAGTCACTAAAGTTCACCTTGACAATCAGATATGTTAACAAGATGAGAGTACCATAATGGCTAGCTGACATGCTTTGCTATAGCTAATGAAATTAGTTGTTGCCAGTCAGTAATTAGCTGTTAATTCTGCTAGAAAGGAATGGAAAGTCTAAATCCTACAATATGACATCACATCAGAGTCCTCCATGGTATGCCAATCTGCAGGCTTACAGAGTGAAAACAGACTATCTCATTATCAGCAGTGACCTGGCTGTCCTCCCTCACCCCTGCCTTATCTTCCCATCACAGATACAACACCCATTAACCAGACGGAGAGCTTGCTGGAATTGTTCTGAAAAACACACAAAGCGGCAACAGTGCTCGTGCATTTTTTATGCTTAGTCATTCTTACTCTGCCCTTCCTTACCTTTGCATTTTTTTTTCTCTCTCCCTATCTTCTCTCTGCTGGTGTGCTCAGATGAGACTGCTGAGAGGCTGAGCTGGGAGCTTATACGGCAGGGTTTCTCTGTAGCTCAGCAGCGTTGTGGTTCTGCCCTTCGCTAAGGACACACAAATGAGTTATTCCCTGCAGAGAGACGCCTCAGCAGTCCTCTGAGGTGCGAGGAAGGTGGATGTTGTGCTGCAGAAACAGCAGGAACTCTGATGAGATAGGTGGAAGTTTAGGCTCCCATGGCTTTCCTGACTTCTTTTTTTTATTTATTTTTTTTACAGCTTTTTGAGGGAAAGACGAAGACAACAAAAACTTGTCCACATTTCCTGTGAAAAAGTGAGATGTAGATATCTTTCCCTCACATATGTTTTGTCTTGTTTTATTTGCATGAGTTGGATAAAAAAAAAGAATAAATACCATACCATTAATACAAGCATTAAGTAAAAACATGGGCACTAGGGAGAACTTTATTAAAGATTTGAAGCACAAGAAAATCTGCTGGTGTTTCATTATGTGCATCCATGTAGAACCAGGAGATTCAATTGTAATCTAATATAGTACTGTGGCATTCATTTTAACTGGCTCATTCAGGTGTTAATGGAGAGAACATTTGACATTATAGATATTGTTTTAAATGTTTACCAGGGCTGCTCCTGACCAAAGTCGACAAGTAGTCATTAGTTCAAGCCATTAGTAGAGAAGTCAATGCACAATAAATAAATTATAATTTAATAAATTATATGAATAAATATTTTTGGGGGTAACAGAAAATGGTTTATGTTCCAGGACTGAGAAAGAATGTTAAAGGTAACATGTTGATGCTAACAGCAAAAGCGGTAATCATTCCGAATGTGTCCAAATAACCAGCAAGGAGACTCGGGTACCTTTTTCAGTCCCGTCACTCAATGGGTCCTGTTAAATCCTTCTCTTATTTTAGGTTTCTTGGCTGTGAATGGGTCCTTGACTGCGATTAATCGACCAGTGAAAACTTGGCCAACTAAGACTCTTCTCATCGGCTAAAGTTGTTCAACTATTAGGGGCAGCCATAATGTTTACAGTGAAGCAAAGAGAAACACCATTTAGGAAGAAATTTGAAAATAATGCTTGAGCTACAAATTAAGTTACCAAAGTGCAGGTTAGTGGAGATACAAGACAGTTTGAGGTCCATTACAGGCTTTTGAGTAATGAATATGTAACTGCATAGAGGGAAGTAGGGGAACTCCACAGATGTGACGCATGAAGATAAGTTTAGACATCACGGGGAATACCAAACTCAGACTGTGAAAATAGTTGTATTTGGTAGTATGGTGGTATCCCAAATATGGATTGGAGACTACAAATGTCTGTACCAAATTTTACAGCAATCCCATGAGCCAATGGTTGTTGAGATATTTCAATCTCGCCAAGTTGACCCAGGTGGCTATCGCACGAACCAGTCTAGCCAAAAACTGTGTTACTTCACTAAAAGCCAAACCAACTGGTGGTGCTACAAAATCACAGGAGTAGGCCTACACCCTCTGGGTACAAAGAATGTCTGTGCAAAATTTCATGATTTCATGGCGATCTAGTAGTTGTTGAGATATTTCAGCCTGAAGTTGTTGACTGACTGAGGCATTGTTATGTGTACAATAGAGGGAAAAAAAAGCTTTTGCTCAAGAGCGACTAACACCATCACACATGTCAATCTAACATAAATACAGGAAACAGTATAGTGTACTCTTACTTAATGCATGACACAAATGGGTCGTGTGTGAATGAGAATCATGAAATACAACTGAGTTCCTCATATATAAAAACCTAATGGCCAAGTTAGATTGACTAAACAACCATCTAGCCAATCACAGCCATTAGACCAGCCCACCAGGCCAGGGAAGTTGCGTGCGTGCATTCAGGAATGGTGCTTCTGTCACTCGCCTCTGGCTGTGGTAACACTGTTTTTTGTAATGTGAAAGTTGCTGTGTTCTTGCAAATGTCAGCCACCAACACTGGTTTGAGTAATGTGTAAGGACAAGTTAGACAATGTTGCTAAGTTTTCATCTTGTTGTGTATCACAGATAAAATAAGAAGAAAAGGAGAACTCATTCTTTATATTTTTGTGAAAAGCATGTTTTTTTTAACAGACACTAAAAAGTCTAAAGCCCTTATTTAATACTAAGGTACTGTATGTGGATGCTGGTGAGTATAGTATCTCAAGGTGAACCTTTGCAGTGCTATCATGTACATCGTGGAAAATGTAGAAATGTATGACACTCATTTTGATTTGCCATATTGTGGTGACTGGAACAGGGGCTGAAAGCATATCCCACCCCTTAAACACCCCCACTTTTTTTTAAATCACTGTTCCACTGCTGCACACAGGGGATCCAATAGAAAACACAGTGAGGAGGTACCATAGAAACACTCACTTGTCTCCCTACTAGCAAGTAATACAACACAAATCACGGCTATAGACACACTAAACTTTAACAGATTCAAAACACATCCTTATTGTTTATTGGGGCTGGGCCAATATGCTTTTGTGCCGATTCGATTCCCTAACAATTTTTGGGTCCCAATTCGATTTAAATTGCGATTCTGATTAAACAAGTATTGCGATTTGATTTTACCAAGTATTACGATTTTATATTTCAATTATTGTGATTTTCTTTCCTTAAACAAGAACAGGTTGAACCAAACACTTGATAATGCATCATAAGTCATATTTACAAAAAAACAATACACACATCACATCAGTTTGTGAGATTTATTTTTAAAACTGTGCACCTGCCCTCACAAAAAACATCCTCATCCGCCAACATCTTACAATAAACTAAACTGCTACATTTAGCTGGTCTTTAGAAAATAAAAAAAAAATAAAAATCGTTTCTCGTATGAGAATCGATTTTTAAAAATCGCCAGAAAAAAATAGCGATTAATATAAAAATCGGCCCTATTGTGTATACTGTTTTTATTGGTCACTCTTGCAATAAGGTTCCATTTTAAAAAATCTTTTAAACGCCTTAGTCAAGCATAAATGAAGTCGAATCTAATATTTTCACTTCTGCTGTAGAAATAAAAGTCTGACTGACACGAAAACATCCAGACATACAAATGGCCTCAGAAAAGCTCCTACAAATGGTCACAGACACAGGGGCCACCATTGTATAAATGCCCCCCTCATTCATTTATCCTGCATCTGCCCCGCAGCAGCGCCACAGGCACCTCTTTCTTCAACCTTGTGCGGGCGAATCAAAAGCTCTGTTGTCTCTCTGCCGAACAAGCCGCAAGCCTTGTAAAACTCCTGGAAAAGAGTCGAGTTTTTTCATCTGAAACAATTCCTGGGAGAAGGAGACAGAGGTGTGCCGGCGCTTTAACAAACAGGCCTGGAACAGCATATTGTACTGTGACAGAAACAGCAGAGTCACACTACATCAGGAGTCTTCCACCTACTGTTAGCTACAACTGCATCTGTTCTTCACAGTAATCCTGTTGAGAAACATCTATGTTCATGCAGAGGAGGAAGCCCTGTGCGTGTGTGTGTGTGTGTGTGTGTGTGTGTGTGTGTGTGTGTGTGTGTGTGTGTGTGTGTGTGTGTGTGTGAGCTTGTGTGTGTGGTTAGTCAGTCATGCAGCCACTGTAATCTCCATGAGTGCTGTCTGCTTCTCTGTAAGGCCTGACTCAGACAGCTATGACCTCACCGCCGAGTGGCTAGTTGTGCGTTATTGTGTCAGTGGGGTTGTGTGCGTGGGTATGTGTTTGTCGCGTGTTTTGTGTGTGTGTGTGTGTGTGTGTGTGTGTGTGTGTGTGTGTGTGTGTGTGTGTGTGTGTGTGTGTGTGTGTAATAGTGGCAAATATAAAAAGGGAAGATGTCTTCACATCTCTGGTGGCTTTGTGCTCCATCACAATGCAATATGATTAAAGGATAAGTTGACATTTATAAAAATATTGCACACTTGTCATGGGTTAAAAGAGATAAATCGAAGAAAGCTTATCGTAGATGCCACTAACACCCTCGGGGGAGCTTGTGAGCACAGATCATTTCTCTGCATGATAAAGAACCCGCACTCTTCCTTCTTTCCTTCTTTCCTTCCTTCCTCTCTCCATCTTCTCCACTTTATCCTTCCTGCATCTTCTTTGCCCATCTCCAAACTCAGGCTATGTGGAATCTCTGTCTTTGATTTCTGCAAGAATAGTTTTTTTTGTTACCATCTACCCCCCCCCCCCCTCTCTATTTCTCTCTCTCTCTCTCTCTCCCTCTCTCTCTCTCCCTCCCTCTCTCTCTCTCTCTCTCTCTCTCTCTCTCTCTCTCTCTCTCTCTCTCTCTCTCTCTCTCTCTCTCTCTCTCTCTCTCAGCTCTCATATGACTCCCTTGAGTTTTACACACTCTCACCCTGTGCATGTGTGTGTATTGGGTGCACCATGCTGAGGGCCTCCTCCTATGAGAAATGGCAGCTGCAGAGGGAGAGATAGAGCAAGAGAGAGAGACAGAGATGGAGGGATAATGAGACCTAGTCCTCTCAGATGCTTGTGCCATGCACGCATCAGGAATGTGCAAATACACTAAAAGCACACTTCAATATGATGAATAGAGTCTGATACATCAGTTTGACGGATATTTTCAGCCAATTTTAGATTATTATAGATATTACATATTGGTCATTTAGAAACTGTCACCATTATATTGCATAGTTAGTCCATCAGAGAGTGTGGACAAGTTGATTTTTCTCTTATTATATCAGATGTGCATTTTAACACTTTCATTTCCCACTTTTAACATTTCCTATTCTTACAGTTTCCCCTTAAAATGAGTCTGTATACCAAGCATCTTAACCACAAATCTATTTTCATTCATAGATACTTTATCAGTCATCAATAAATAGGCAATTCATGCTTAATTAAGGTTTCAGAGAGTGTATTCTTTAGGTTTATACTAAGGTTTGTATGTTTTTTATAATTTAGCCTGGAAACATCCTCTACGAACAAAATGATGTACCTGCTGCAAAGACCTGCTGATTTTTAGTCACTTTAGGAAAAGTCATAAGATTTCAGGGAGAGAGGAATGTGTTCATAGTGTTTTAACTAATCTCAAATGTTTAAAAAATAGTCAAATTTGGGGGTAAAAGAGGCCAATGCAGCATCATAGACAACATCATGAATTAAATACTAAAGTCTCAAAATCATGTCTCAAAAATGTAGTTTTGGTTAAAAATTTATTTATTTAAGAAAGTGAAATACAGAGAATACAAACAGTCATATTTAACGGGCTTAACTCAGGATAAACAAACTAAGCACACAGCTACACTGTCCTCCTCTAACTTCTGCTTCCCTAAGTCTACATCTCTCCCCTTAAATAGGACATCTTATCTATTAGGCAGAAGCATATTTATTGCACGGGTGTCCTTTCCCTTTCACCAACTGGCATTGAACAATACTACGTGTGTCAGTGAACATTGTTTACAACACACATATCATATCATCACATCATCTTCAACATTATCGTCATCACATTGGTTTTCTGTTCGCTCTCTGTCAGTTCCTCTGTTAGGTTTTGTCTCGATTTGCATAGTTTTTGTCAGTTCTCGTCAGTTCTTGCTCAAATTTGCCTAGTTTTGTTTTAGGCAGTGCTGTTTCCTTCAGCACTGCCTTTAATCTCCTGCATTTGGCTTTGCTTATTGTGAGAGTCGATGTATAAATTGTGTTAGTGTATATATAAGATTATTGGCTTGTCAACAGTATGAGGTTGCCATGCAACCAGCAGAGACGCCAGGAGGTCACTTAAATAGTCTGCACCTAACTGTCAATAAAGCCACCGTATGTTATTCTTATACAGTTCAGTTTTTGTATGGATTTAATAAACATGTTTGTCTAATATAACATGTCAGTTGGTAGGTGGATGTTACATTTAGACAGAGCCAGGCTTGCGGAGTCCATGTTTCCAGTCTTTATGCCAAGCTAAGCTAACCTGCTCACCAGCTCCAGCTCCATATAATATCATCTTCTCATCTCTCAGCAAGAAAATAAAAAAGAATATCTCCCAAAATGTCAAACTATTCCTTTAATTTTGAGATATTTCTGGCTTCAATGCAAAACTCCAATCTGCATTTGCATGTGACACTCTCTCATATTTGGGCACTCACCTTCACACCACTCTGTCTTTCACTCCCTCTGTCACACACACACACACGCGCGCACACACACACACACACACACACACACACACACACACACACACACACACACACACACACACACAAAAACATACTCACACTGTGCCTGACTTTGACAACTTAATTTGCATGGACAGTCTAGATGTGACACAATGACTCAAATGTACCCTTGTTGAACACCCACGGATGCTACTGCTGCGTAACATTTTTTATGTGTGTGTGTGTGTGTGTGTGTGTGTGTGTGTGTGTGTATGTGTGTGTGTGTGTGTGTGTGTGTGTGTGTGTATTCCCTCCGCATGCTGATGAGGCTTTTTTGTGGATCTGTGTATGTTCAGCCACATGCTCATGTTGGCGATAACAGCATATGGTCTGTTCTGAGGCGATGCACGGATACATTCAAGGAAGTGTAAAAGTATAATATATTGCATGTGCATATAAATATGTGCAGAATTAACTCATCTTTCTGTGTGTGAGATGATGCTATCACAGTGTATTTAGCCATCTGGTGATGTAACTAACCTGATAACTACCTCTGTTGAGTTTTGATCAGATCTCACGCAGCCTGTTTCCTGTCAGTAAGCTGAACAGGATTTCCCTCAAATCATATTTTGCTGCACTGCTGTCCTTTTATGAGCAGGCACACACTCAACCAGAGTCCCTTGTTATATTTGCTTCATTTACTTTGCTCCTATTACCCCCGTAACAGCGTCTGCATCAGCACTTTCAGTATTTATAGCCTGAACCTTGAGCTGGCGTTCTCTTTGTTACAGTGCAAAGATTACGACCAGATTTTTTTCTCACCTCTCCTCCTACATCTCTATCACCAACTCTCCCTTCCTTATTTCCTCTCTTTATCCCCAAAACTCACTTCCTCCTTATTCCATGTCTCTATATCATCTCTCTGTCTCATTCCCCCATTCTTTTGTCTCTCTCTTTCTCTGTATTGCAGAGCCAGACTGGGCGTCACTGACTCTGGGCGTGTACGTTTGCCAGGCCTGCTCCCTCCTGCATCGGAGCATCCCCCACATTAGCCGGGTCAAGTCGATCCAGGACACGTGGGATGCAAGTGAGGTGGAGGTATGGCGTTCCATTTCTATATATATCTACAGAAAGAATGGTTTTCAGTGAAGTTGGATGCCAAATTACATCTCGCTAAAGCAAAGCAGTTATTATTATTATTTGGTTATTTGAAGTTGTTTCCAGCCATGTTTGAATTCAATTACTGTAGATTGAACCATCATAATTCTTACGCACAAAACCGTTTGTATGAGTTCTAGCATGAAGCCTGATACGAATTGTGCACGAATTGTGTGCAAACTCCAGTATGTAAAACTTAAGCAAATGATATGACTGTGAATACAATAGACAAAGAAGTATGGGGCCCATGGCAATCACAAAGTCTAATATCTATAGCATTATTTTTTGTTGTTCCCATGGAAACGACCCAGCGAGGCAACATTTTTCTGAGCAATATGACAGAAAATAAAGCAGAACTGAACACTAGGCTTCAATAAACAAAGGATCATAATATAGTCAATATCAATCAAGCCGGTATTGATTGCTTAAAAATGATGTGATTGGTGTGATACCAGTCTGGAGACATCTAGCCCAGAGAACATTGTTCTTCAGCTGACCCTGACCTCTGACCTCCCTGTGGAGGGACAGAATTTCCAGTCAGGGATCAATAAAGTGTTATTCCATTAGTGTGACTTTACTCCTTTGTGTTAAAAAGAAGCTGAGCTATTGGGTGACGTGCAAACCCTTCAAGAAACATCAGCTAGAGATAGGAGCTCTCTTTAAAAACTGTGAAAAAAAGAAAGAAAAGAAATATTGCATCTTTAGACATTTTTAAGAGTTAAAATCTTTGGCTCGGCTCAGGAACAAGTGACGTCTTCGCTTGAATCCTAGTGAAACTACCGCAGTGTGATAAAAAAGGACTTTGGGGGAGGTGATGCTGATGTGAGTCATGAAGAAAAACAAGAGGTTGAGATGTGTGGGAGGACAATAATTAGGGTTTAATGGGGATTTGAGTTAAGAGGAGAAAGTCGTGGTGATCTGGGGCAAAAATACAGTAGAGTTTGGGGTATTTAGAGATAAACAGACCGTAACAGAAGCAAGAGTATAAGATGACTGGATATGATTGCAGAGCAGGAAAAAATTGTTGCCAGGGCGCTGTGTTGTCTGTTTGGCTTCAATCTGCCCTTCTGTAAATCTGTAAAGGGATGGTTTGGGGATGATTTTGAAAGGTTTATTATTGAGACTTCTGGAGCTGTTGTTGTCCCATACCAATAACACATCGGTGATCAAACAGCCTCAACAGCATTGACTTTATGAACTAAACCAAGTTAATACTGTGTAAGACCATATTTTGCCTCCAAGAACAGCGTGAATTGTTTAAGGGCTGACTTTAACAAGGTGCCACAAACATCTCACAGGGATCTCGATTCATGTTGAATTACAATAATAAAATTGTTCCTGCAGATATTTTCTTTTCCCTTTCATCCCAAAAGATCTCTGGAATGTGACGAGTTACTGTCAAAGTCCTTTGAACCATTGCGAAATTAACAAAAGACGACAAAGGATAATACCTTTTAATATGAGGTGAAGGAGACAAAAGGGAAAGAGCAGCGTGGTAATGGTAAAACAATACAAAATGCTTTATGAACATTCTTGAGAATCCAATATCAGAAAGCTGCTGAAGTAAGGAAAATAAAATCGTTGAAGGATAGCAGTAGGATGTCTCTTATTTAGAAAACTTTTACATCTAGAAGAAAGTCATTACACAGTTTTGAGCCTGGAATTGGAAACTGATAAAAGCCATACCTGCAGATTTGAGTGTGTACTGTAAAGATGGAAGTTACTGGACCGAAAATGACCAATGAGGGTTAGGGTTAGTTAATCTGATTCATGAATTTCCTCTTGTGCTTGAATGTTCACATATTTAGAACCATGAGTTTCAGTTCTTTTATTCTCGTTTCTGTTCCACTCCTTTTAATTGATTTATTTAGGTGTTAATAAAGAGAACATTTCACATCATAAATTATGTTTACAGTGCATGGATTTGTTTCAACTGTATTTTATAAGAAGATCTTGACCACATTTTCTTATAACTAATTCTATTTTAACAAGCAATGCATGGAACTCAGACAAAATGAGTTTCCTTGTTGCCTGTGGGAAAGCTGTTGGGAAGCTACCATATCTTAAAGCTCATTGTCTGTAATATTATTCATCTTCATTTTCCTCTGTTGCTTTTTTTGTCCACAACAGTTAAATTTACATTAAGTCTATTCCACTAAGATGTGATTGACCATGTGTGGCATTCTCAGGGTGCATTCATCAATTGTGTAAATGGGTCGGCCTGAAGAGCACCCATTCCCTATGTAGATATAAAGGGCTCATTCTGATGTAATTAAACTATTTTCAGGTTTACAGTGTCTGAAAACATACCAATGAATATTATATTCTATTCCTAATAAATACTCCAAAATCTTACACAGTGGTCCTTTAACTCATGTTATCATGCAGATTTGGTCTTGCAAATGCTAGCAACTCCTGGTCCTAAGTAATGAGCCAATTTGCATAAAGGGGCCTAATAGTGAATACTAATGTTTATGCCAAAAGGCACCAAACCAGTCCTTGATCTTTAGCTTTGATAATATTAATATATTGTTGTAAATGTTATATCTCATGTGTCAAATGCATCATATGTGTCAAAGCAGATGTGTCAAAGGCTCATTTATGTAACTTTCTTTCTAAAGGTGTTCTTTTGTGGTTGAATGTTTTGCCTGCTATTTGACCTTCACAATAGAACAGCAGGGTGCCGCATCCCTGCCAGAACCCCTCAGAGGAAAAAAAGAGGCGTGTTGAGGGATTCAGCCAGTTGGATTGGGCTCAGGGATTATCCTTGGATGAAACGCATGATGGAGGGAAAAGAGGGCCATAGCAAAGCAGGGACCTTATTCTCAACTGAAAAGCTTATAATACCTCAGTTTTTCTGTGCTTCAATCCATCTTACCTCAAGTTACATCTTACTTTCTTTGTCACCACTCTCTCTTACTTTCTTGAAATGTCATGGTTGCTGTTTTGTTGATCTGCTGTAAAAAGCTCCAAGCGTTTTACTTCAGAACTTTATTCTCAAAGAGCAAAGCTGTCTCATTTTATCTGATTTTATTTTTAAATCTAAGTTAAAAACTGTTATGTCCTGATTCAAGTGGTCATAACAAAATGGGATACAGAGATACATAGGGATGCATGGGTAACAAAAGATCATTTATTAAATACATTATGTAGTATGTAGTAGCAGTAAGGTGCATAAAAGCAAAAATAAAAAGTGAAAGTAACATAGTCAAATCAAACAAAGTGTGAAGCAGAGATAGCAAATGAGCTGCATTAGTGGCTTAAAGTGTTTTCACACCTACAGTATAGTTCATTTGCTTTTGTCTGCATCAGTGGATGAGTTGCTACCTTGTTGCATTTTGCCTTTGGGTCGGTTTGGTTTCACACGAGCAAAATTTCAAGTGAACCGAAATGTATCAAACGAACAAAAGTTGTGTGGGAACTGTCCCTCGAAAAATGTAAAGTTTGTTTTACTTCAGGGATAGCTTTTCAAAATGGGCTGATAGTTGCAGTCATCATTTGGGCCATATATATATATATATATATATATATGGCCCATATATATGGCCCAAATGATATATATATATATATAGCCACAATATACGAACAAAGTGGCACATTTGAATGCACTTCAAGACAGTGTCTCACAAACAATGTGTTGCTTTATGTTATGCGAAGACTGCAACGTATTTCGTCACTACTTGAGGTCAACACTCGAGTTATGCTTACAGTAAAAAGCTCTTCCTCAGCTAGGTAATACCAGATTGAAACTCAAGATGACATCAGGAGTCATCACAAAAACAGTTCAAGTTGACGTGTTATCAAAAAGTACACGCTGTTTTGTTAATCATTACCATAAATAATCATTGGTACCTCTCCAAATCTTACTTTTATCCTTCTCAATGAAAGTACCTCCAAGCTGTTGCCGGTCAACAATTGGTTAAATATGGTATTTTCTCATTCAGGGGAATGGAAAGGCTGTCACTGCAGATAAGATTTATGTGAGATGAAGTAATGTGGAAGCTATATTGAACAGAAGGGATATTTAAACGACCGTGTTGTGTTGTCATGTCTTCCTTTCAGTTGATGGCTGCTATGGGAAACAATGCCGCCAAGGCCAAATATGAACAGAAGGTTCCTGCTTTCTACTACAGACCAACACACACTGACTGCAAGTAAGTACTCAAGTCTTTCTTATAGTTGTGATTTTCAGTAGATGAATACTGGAGGTGCAGTATAAGACATACTGTAATACACATATGATTTTTATACAAGAATGTGTGTTTGTTGTCCGAAAAGATGACTTTTTCTCTGTGTGTACAATACATCGGTTGAAAAGAAAACTATTAAAATCAGATCAATGAGTTACACCGCTGCTCTGGGTGACTTGTTCCTTCGCAACAATGTTCTTTAGAAACAGCTCCAAAGTCTAATAACAGCAATTGTGTTTTCAGTTTTCGGAGATTAGTTCTCTACAGATGCCACTGCGCATGCAAGGGAACGCGGTTCCAATTACAGTACTTTGCTAGCTTTTTGTGCTACATATCACAACCTCTTGACTGTGTACTACAATATACACTGTAAAAAAACTTTATTGTTGTTGTTTTTTTATCTTACGAGTGACCCCTTTTCCATTACACATACTCATTTGACCCATTGTTAATATATAAATATTGATTGGTCCAGCTTTAAAGCTTTATTTCTTAATGCAATGTTGTCCCTTGCTGAGCTCCACAGCCTGCTGCCCACACTGCTTACACATGAATGTGATGAGAATATGTTAAATGCAGCGGCAGTTACAATACATACTGATAAGTGTTAAAATGATGGAAACAGGATGTGGTGCAGTTCAACATTATCACTGTAAATGGAGATATAGTATATCGTTTCACTAACTGAGGACTGTATATCACATAATTATTACTTCCTCTTCCTTCTTTTTGTGTATGAATAGTCTATTACATGCCCCTTATTTTTTGTTTCAGAGTTTTGTATCACTGTAGAATTAATTAGGCTGATAAAGTTGAATTATTTCATGTACTGTACATATAATATATTTTTGAATATCCATCTGCCTCCAAAAAATCTTTTTTGTCCTCCTTTTCCTTGCTCAGGCAAGCTGAGATAGTGACACTTTTGTTTCTCTTGGGTATTCTAGGTTTGTCCATCTACCTCTTCCTCTGTGTCCGTCTCCCTCCAACAGAATTTGATTAAAATAGACCCAAAGAGTCACATCTGAGAAAGGTAGAGCGAGAGAATGGCAACAATGGTGAAGTCTCAGATGAAAAGAGAGGTGTCTTTCTCAGTATCTGTGCCACGGTGTCTGTCTGTGTTCACTTCACTCCCTTGAGTGGGTTTAGAGTTTAAGATCAAATGTCAAGAGAAGGTGTCATTCAAAGCAATCCCTGCTCAGAGTAAGATGTTTTCACCTGATTCAGATGGAACAGTTGTTTTATTTCTACACTATAAAGAAGCAGAGAAATGTGGAGAGAGAGAGAGAGAGAGAGGATGAAAGCAGGAGCCTAGAGGGGAGAATGAAAGGTTGAGAGAGGTAGAGAAAGACATCAGATGAGAGAGATTGTTGGCATGGTGATGTGCCGACTGTTGCCATTTGTTTCTTCTCACGCTGAAATAGAAGAAGGTCTAAAATTGAGATTGCGTCCGGTCCTTTATATTCAGCTTTGGTAGGAACTGTTAAAAGCAAAGGCAGAGCGATGAACGCTTTATGCTTTGATGTCATACATAAGCTCCATTAAGTAATGATATTTATATAAAACATTTTAGAGAAAATGCAATGTTCCACCATTGTAAAATATGATGATGATGAGGTTTTGATAAATGGTGATACCCAACCAGAAAACTGTAAAAGACTGCTTACATCAGCTTTGTTTATCCTCTTGTTGCTGATGTCATGCTGCAATCCATTGCAAGTCGGAAGTTGATAGTTTTGAGTCGGTTCCCTACTTTCAATCTAATTGGGTCCCAGTGCATCTGCTCGGGAAAACACTGATGCCCACAGCAAACCAGCAAGTCACTGAACTTGACAAGCATCCACTGAGGACCCATATCAATTATCACAGTGGCAGTAGCTGATTTAACAGATTGGCACTCTTTAAAAAAGACTAGACCTATCAAACACAAATCAGCTGAATGGAAATGGAAATAGCAACTACAGAGTTCCTACAGCACATTTCAAACACTACACAAAGTACAATTGATGGAAAGGTAAGGTTTCTTGCCAAGAGTTAAATGAGAAGATTGATACCACACTTGTGTCTGTACAGGAAAAATGTAGCTGGAGGCAGCTGCCGGTTAGTTTAGCTTAGTTTAGCTTAGCAAAGGAAGCTTGACGTCACTGCTCCTGGCCAAGTGCCATGTAACATTTTTATATTTTGTTTTTTGTACTAACACGTAAATTAGGGAACTCTAGTGGTGCTTGTAGGCAGACTTTGTTACTTTCAACAGAGCCTTGCTAGCTGTTGCCCCATTTCCAGTCAGTTAAGCTAAGCTAACTGTCTGCTAGCTGTAACCTGACAAATAACAGCGTTACCTACCTTCTCATCAAACGGCAAGAAAGTGAAATAATTTCCCCAAATATGAAAAGTATACACTTAAATAGACGAGCAAGCAAATAAATAACCCACTAAATAATAAAATGTTTACCTTATAATTATAATTGCTTAATAGTTTGCAAGTGTGTCACATAAATGTCGACTAACAGTAGCTCACAATTGCTGATAATCATAAGTCTTGTTGTCCACTTTCAAAACCTTTACAGGTATGTTTATATTTCTACAAATGGTACAAATGGATGAAGCATTGACAGCTAGATATGCATCAGCTTGTTGGACTGATGACATAAAAATAAAGACACTAACGTCAGTTCTTCCTCACTAATACATTTTTCTTCAGTACTTCACAAAAATGTTGCATATAGTCAAAGAAATCCCTAAAATTACAATAATTTTCCAAGCATGCCTATTCATGGCTGTATGGGCCTACAATGTGATGTTTCCATGTTATCATTGATATGTTTTTCATCGTATTTCCAGGTTGCTGAGAGAGCAGTGGATCAGAGCCAAGTACGAGAGGAATGAATTTGAGTTTATAGAGAAACAGGAACCTTACTCTGCAGGTACGTACTGATGCAGATATATGTGTGTTATACTAAAAACCTTCATCAGTTACACAAAATTTCTCAACAATAACACTGACCAAATTGATTTATATCATTAGTTTCTCCTCTGATTTGTATTAAGTGAGTCTGTGAAAGTTGCTGATACTGTCCCAACATAAAGTGGGTGTAGACTCAAGACTTGGGTCAGTAAAACATAGGACTTGAATTGAACATGACGGCTGTGAGATCAGGCATGCCTTGTATGACCACACAGCATGAATATTTAATGGGAGCCTGTGCATTTAAGGACTCAGCCACAACAAACACAAAAACCTATTTAAACACCTTAAGAATGTTTTAATGTCAGACTTGTACCCTTTTATGCAGTTTGCTTATAAAGACTCTTTTGACTTAACATAGACATTTTGTACTGTTCATATCTTATCCTCATCTGACTTTATGATTGCAAAACAGCAACTGTCACTGATGTTTGGGTAACTGTCAGTATCTGACAATTAGGATGTATTGTATTATCATCGTATAAAGGGCAGAAGACTTTCAAGGGGGAAGTTGTAGGTTGGCAGGCAAGAGAACTGCTCTTTCTGAAAGGATGGTGGTATTTAGTAACAGAAATATTAATGAAACACAGGCTAAAATAACATTCAACAAAAATAACATTATATTGAAGAAAGGATTAAAAAAAGAACAGCTAAAAACCTGCAGTCTCACAGCAAGCAGCCACCTACTTTCAAAATAGCATAGGTTGAGCTACACTGATAAAGCTTAGAAAGAATACAGAATAATGTAATAAACATACATATAAGATTACTACTGACAATCCCCATTTACTCTATCTATAGGTAAACACACTATGAATGCACCAAATATAGAGATTGTAATTTACTCCACAGCAGTTTTACCTTTCCTCCTTCAGCTTGACAGAGCCTAATTACTCCCTTATGGAGCACCCAATGATGCGCACCTGTTTTCACTATCACTGATTAAGCAGATGATCTCCCCGTACATCACAAAAAACCAGGCGGGGAGTTCTGGTCCTCTGAAATGAGGCCAACGCAGAAGTAACTTAGAGCTGCATTCTATCAAAAGGCCACCAGGGGGCGACTGTTTTGTGTTCAAAAGGACTTCCATCTCTATACAAGTCAATGGAGAATTGACCAATTTCTCACTTAATTTCTAACCTCAGTAAACGTTTTCAAAATGTGTTTATGGTCTCAATCGCTAGTTTAAAGCCTTCTTCAATGCAGTCTGGTGTTCATTTGTGAAATTTTGGCCTCCCTGATTTTATATTTGATGATAAAGCAGGGTATGCATTGGGGCGTGGCTACGTCGTGATTGACAGGTTGATTGACCAATGTCCTCGAGATCCAGAGCTCGCAACTAATCCCAACCTCCCTGCTCCACCGTTGGTCCCGCCCATACTTCCGCCCATGACTCCGCCTCATGCCCATATAAGTAGAATCCGTGTTCTTTTTTTCCCAGCATGCACCTGAAATTTTCAAGATGACGCCGCCCAGATCCGAAACTATTGGCTTCCGAACAGCAGTCCACAAACCAATGGGTGACGTCACGGATGTTACGTCCATTTCTTTTATACAGTCACGAAACAAACACGAAAAACAAAGATTCCCAATATAACATCATCTTGAGACACAAATAATTCAGCCAAAACTAACTATTCTGTTACTGATAATTAACTTAAATGAATGATTTAACACATAAAAAAAACATTGGTACTGAAATATGAGAGGCAAAACCATTTCACAGGATATTTCTCAGCTTTTTAAACTAAAAAATAATTTCACTTCTTTCAACTTTCACTGTGAGATAAGCCTGTAAAAACATATGGAATATCTCATTTGTATATTCATTTTTCAGAGCACAAATTAAGCAGAGCCACATCAAAAGACTCACACACAAGCTCTGTCATTTGCTTAACTGAAGTCGTCTCTACAAAGCACATAGCAACAAGATAATGTATAGAACATACGCACACAGATACACACGCATGCAGAAACTCAAAGAGAGAGTTTTTCCATCTTTGAAAAAGCAACATTGGGTGCTCTGTTGTCGTGTCACGCCTGCATTGTTTACCCTTGGATAAGCAGAACCTTGAAAACTCTTTGGACACACGTTTCCCAGCGGACACCAGTAGCAGGAATTCAATTATTCTGCGACATCCATCCATGGCTTTCACACACTCATTTTCACCTTTCTTCTGCTAAGTGGCTGTGTGTATATGTTTGACATTTAAAGCGCTGCAAGCAATGACACTGCCAGGAAAATAGAGCCACCATTCAAACTGTGTGTGTGTGTGTGTGTGTGTAGGGAGCATGCATGTGTGTTTCTACTAGTATACATTTCACGTCTTGATGATGATGGAGCTCTCTCACAGGCTTGCAGTGACCTCATTCGCTTATTGTTACAGTGCAGAAACGTTCACACTTACACACGCGCACACGCACACACACACACACACACACACACACACACACACACACACACACACTTAGACAGAGTGGATTAATATGAGTCATTCTGTCATCTCTATTTGTGCATTCATGCTTTCTTCATCACTCATTGCAAGGTCCGTGACATCTGCGGGCGTGTGTGTATGCTGGTGGGTGGCAGTAACTTGGTCTCCACTGCGGCCAATGTTAACATTGATCTGTTATGCAAAGGATAGGAGGAATAAGAGGGGTGTCAGGGAAGGAGGCGAGGGTGGGGACAAGGAGGGCTATTGATCGATGAGGTAATGCCAGTGTAGGTGAATGTTTCATGTCAGAAAGTCACAGCTACAAAGAGAGAGCACACACACTCACTCTCTCTCACACACACACACACACACACACACACACACACACACACACAAACACACACTGAAAAAGATGGAGAGAAATGAATGCAGAGGACAAGAAGAGACAGAGGAGAGGTAATCAATGGCAGTGAATGTGGAGAATGGAGAGCAAAAGAGTAGAATAATTGCACATGAACTTGAAAATGTGGTATTTGAATAACTTTATTATGATATAAGGAAGGAATTCTGTGCATATTGTACATGAGAGGTTTGGCTCTTGATGCTCTTTAACTGCATTAAACTCAACTCCGTTCATACAGTGATGACTGTTCAAACTGAATTTTACTTCATGACATGCAGTGGTAAGCAAATTGTCTTAATTGCGGTTGCTGTGTCATTATTTTGCTAGATTCTTCAGTTCTGTGGCTAATTACCCTCTGTACGTTTACACTAGTTCTGCTCATGCACTCTTAGCTCTCTCCTTCTTGTAGCTTCCCTCACGTTCTCCTACTCTCTCTTCCTCTGTGTATCTTATGTTTGGCTATTTCCTCTTCCTCCTATTGTGATAATGGTACATGTAATGAATGTATTATAGTTATCGTGTTGGAGACAAGGTTCTGCACCATGGACACTCAGTTGTTAGCTACTGTACTTAGCCTACCCCACATTTGTATCGTAAGAGTCAGATATTGGACCAAAAATGGCGCCCATTTAATCCTATAAGAATTACGTGGCAAAAACATACGCCAAAAAAAGTTTCTAGCACAGTTTCCACTGCTGGCCCCACCCACAAGTTTCAGCTTGAGGAGTTAGCTTGAGGAGTTATAATTGACCTTGTTTGCAGTTTGAGGTACCTGTCAACAATTTTTACAGTTTCTTTTACAATGGTGGTCTATGAGGAAAAAACTTTTTGGGCAGCAGTGGGAGTTTTTGTTGCAGTACCAAGAGTGACCACTGGGGGGGGATCAGATTTGGAGGTTGTGTCCCAGTTATTCTTTCGCAATTTTCAAGAAGAAATGTCTCTAACAAGATTCTGAGTGTCGTGACACTGCTACTGGAAAGAGATGTTGCCATTTTTAAACATACATTTTTAATGCTGTGAGCACAGGAAACTAAATTCAATTTACCTCCAGCACATTGGTGTGGAGGCAGACATTTCAGAGATGGATATCTCAAAGCCTGTGAAAAATCAATCCAAAATTGTCTGCATAGTTGACACCACTGCAAGTATAGGAGAAAATATTGTTTTTCATTATAAGTATTTGGGTGAACCAACCCTCTAAGATCCTTTTACTAAATTTCTCCCCTTCCGTCCTCATAGATGAGACAAATCCTTCTGTAACTTCATCACTTCCTTTTTTTTCTTTATTTTTACATTCAGGGTACATTAGACCCCATTAACACCTCTCACTTGTCATTTTCAGTGTAGGTATTGATGTTCATTATAAAACACTCTGAATAACATCATCAAACAAATGACTAAGATGTAATTTAATTACTGCTTTAACACCACCTGATAATGCTTAGACATTGTCCTCCCATTCAAGCCACAGAAATAGATCCAGATTAGAGAGAAAACACTTCACAGCATGACAGAAATAGAAGAGAAAAGAGAGAACGGGAGGCAGTGTAGGCTGAGCCTTTTGCCAAAATCGACGGAAGAAGAAAAATACATTACAGGCTATAATACAACAGCATCATTAACATGTTAAATTAAGTTACAATAGGCTCTATAATTTGGGTGCTGTTTCCTTCTAAATTCCTCCCTCTCTTGTGTTCTTTTGTGTTTGTTTTTTGGATGTTAGGTTGTGTTTTCTCTCTTTCCTTTTTTCTTTCCTCCTCATATTAATGAAATTATGAACCATCTTTGATTTTGGCTTAACTGAAGTATCATCTTGCACCAACCGTGTTTCAACATCTCGTCGTTACCATTATACATTTCTCCTCTGTTTTATCTCCTGTCTCCTCTGAGATGGATTTTAGATACCAGCCTCCCAACCACACTCACACACTTTTTTTCTTTTTTTTTTCTTCCTCTGCCCAGGATACCGAGAGGGGTTTCTATGGAAACGAGGAAGAGACAATGGTCAGTTTCTCAGCCGAAAGTTCATCCTGTCGGAGAGGGAGGGAGCCCTCAAGTACTTCAACAAGCAGGATGTAAGCAAGATCATATTGATGGTGTTTACATACTCAGTAAAGCCAACAATACTCAATAATATTTGACTTTGACAGTATGTTGTTTGTTGTTCTTGCCTGCCTCCACCAAGGCCAGGGATCCCAAGGCAGTGATGAAAATTGAAACCCTCAACGCCACCTTCCAACCGGCCAAGATCGGCAACCCCTGTGGCCTGCAGATCACCTACCTGAAAGACAACAGCACAAGAAACATCTTTGTCTACCACAGTGATGCTAAGGTACACTATCATCACTGACATACATGTTAATTCAGTTTCAGTGCACATGCTTCTTGTCTAGTTTTGGCCTTTTACAGGGCATAAATGCAGGGTTACTAGTATAATATGAATGCTGTCTGCTTTACTAAACACACTTGGACTTAAAATTGTTCCTTAACAATTCATTTCTGCTCATTTAGAAGCTTCAGTAGCTTTTGTGTTGTTAGAAAATATGTAGACAGTGGTACATATGGTGTTTTTTGACTCTGAGATAATGAACCTCATCAAATAACCACTCAAACAGATTCATTCTTAAGAAGTGCTGCAAGTGATGTAAGAACATTTGTGGCATTCATGAATTTTCTCGTACTTTCTTCAGAAAGGGAGAAATACTTGTTTGACTTTGTGGTATAACTTTATAATTATAGTCTTAATATGAATGAATTTGAAGATTGCGGAAAGCTACTAAAATCAAATTTCACCATATTATCATCTTTGTGGTTTGTGGCCAGTTTGCTGAGAGGTTTTTTTATATTTTATGAATTTTATTGGCGTATTTTAGCACAGTAACTTCTACATTACAGTAGTTGGTAGGACACTTCTTTCACTGCCAGCTGCCTCAGAGTCTATCTACAGGTTTCTGTTCAATATCATGTTCTGTTGCACCTGACTGCTGTAGACTATTATAGCCTATTCTCTTGTCTAGTATCTGTGACTGTCACATCCTTTGACCGCCTCCCATCACAGAGCACTTTGCTTTAGAAAGATATTTTTGAACATCTAACGTCATATCAAAGCATTCTCTTTTTATTTCTGTCACAGCTCAGCACTGCTCTGTTGATGCATCATTAGCATCTCTATTAATATTCTCTAATTGTTTTCGACTCCCCTATTACTGACACTCTTGACTTATGAAAGCAGGACTTGAAGCTCCCCACTGTGATATTCATGTTTTTATTAGATTTTTGTGAATAAGACTTGTTGGACGATATATTGTCATAGAAATAATCGCGATTTACGATATTATTGTCATTTGAAGATAATTTTATACCACTGATATCATGATAATATAATAGCATAATAATGCAAAGGGGGCAGGGGGTTGGATTGGAGTGGGCACTAAGCTTCTGTAAAAACGCAGACTGCCATTATGGGTTGTGACAGAGTCATATAATTGGCGCTGCTCGATTCTGCAGTCACCACTCAGGACGTACACAGTGAGGAATGGAGGACACTACTTGTTTAGCCAATGTTAACATGAATAGCCTCTTAGCTGCCAATATGAAGTGTGGCAATATTGAGGTAAAAAAAAAAGATCAAGGTCATGTCCATGTATCATACGATAAGTCCATATATAGACATGATGATGTTGATTATAACAATAAGTTGATAACATAATTATTGTGACAGGCCTAAAGTTGTCCACAAATGGATCAGAACAGGTAGCGGGATATGGCAGTTTTAGGGGTCTTTATTATGCTAATGATCAGCTCTCAGTGATTTGCAGCTCCTCATGAACAGGTGACATTAATCAGGCTGACACAAGCAACTTACAACAAGTTTGTGCGAACAAACCTCACAGAAAAGGTCAGAGTTTTAGTATAAGCATACGAAAATGGTAAAGTGCTGACTTTTAGCTTTAATTTTACAGGTTCTACATTCAGATTCCTTGTAGAAAAGGTCTTACTGTACAAAAAATGGTTGACTGTGTAATAAAAGGGGCTGATGTTCACCCAGTGTGGATAAATAGCCTTAAAGTCAGCACTTAAACCTCATAGACTCTGTTTCAGCATTGTCCTACTACAAACTGTACAAACTGCAAACTGTGTGTCTAAGGTGAAAAAAAAGGTTGTTTTTGCTAGTTTCATTATTTTGTTTTTGTTTTTGTCCCATTCAGTCCCAGAAGACGTGTTTTAGCCTGTAAGCTCATTCAGTCAGTCAGTTCTGTCAATGCTGCTACTTCTGCTGCTGACGCTGCTGCTGTTCTGCTATGCTCTCCCTAGGGGTGGGGGGGTTGGGAGGTTATTATCGTCACCCGTGGCCCCCATCTCCCCACTGGACTGCACTTTCTTGTTGGGAGTGATGAGGTCAGAGCTGGGATGCACTAGATGAATCCAGTCCACTACATGAGCTTGCTGACTGGGCTGAAGACAAATGTGAAAATGCATTGCTTATTCTTTGCCTTATATCACAGTAATGTAAAGCAGTGGTTTAAGCATTTAAAGTTTATGGGTTTGCAGGGTCAACAGCAAACCTTGAGGAAAGTATTTTAAAAAGTCATGGTAACACGTCATTTGATGGGTCTCAGAAATTTCCAAATAATCTCCTGGGAAATTCTCTGGAAAGAACGATGTAATTTGGTGTTAATGATTGGGAAAATAGGGACAGTGTTCTGAGACTCTATATTAACTTTTTATTTCAGGTTTTAAAATGTCCCTTAAAGGGCAGCTAAACTCCTACTGACTGGAAAAGTATAGTGTAAATTGTATGTCATAGTTTATTAGACGGTAAGTTAGTTTTATTGTCACTTAAATCTAAAAATGCAGACGTGAAATATTTATTTTTAACTTTTTCTTGTGTAAGAAATGGTTCCCTCCCTAATGGGTTTAAATATACATCCTAGGATGTGAGGGGGAACATCATCAGTGATCTTCGGTTGTTTCGGGTTTCAACATCATACACCCTCATTCAGGTGACCCAGCCATGGTTGATCAGAACCCAACTTGTGTCCCAGCAGCACTGTCCTACGGTTCAGACCTAAAGATCCAAAGCCAACTAGAGGCCTTCTCCGCATCTTCTATGGTGGACTTGATGGCTCTCCTTTTGTCCAGCTCCTGTGATGCCAAAAAGACTGTGGGGGTTGCACAGTGAGCTGTCTGACACTGCTCCACCAGTTCTTGGTGCTTGGACCCCTTCCTTTCATTTGCCTCTTCTATGCGGGCCTCCCCTAAAACACAACTGGAGTGTTTTTCATCCATGAAGAAGCACTCATCAGCCCTTACGGACACCTTACTGAAAATGTGCAACCCTTTAATCGTCATATAATTTACAATAACACATGAGCTCTTTAGTCTCACCGCAATCACATAAAGAACAGTCTTTTCTCTTCTGGGAGACTATCGTAGAAACCTGCCCGTTTCTATAGCTAATGCTAATGTTCCTGAATGTAAATATGCACATAGTGACTTATATAATTCTGCTTTGTGTATTGGTTATTCATCATATGTTCGTAACTTAGCCTTGTACTAAACATCAACGGACCATCTTGCCTTATACATAAAGAATAGTGATATTACACTGTAAACTCTTTTTGAAAATGAAAAAATACATGTATACTTGCCTGTGGGCACACTTCACATTCTGCATGTTCAGCTGAACTGCTGTGCACTGATTTTAAAAACTCCCTGGAAATACACTAGAAATGGTTTGTAAATAATTATTGCCCCTATAATTAGCAATGCCAAATTACATAATACTTTCTGGGAACCTTCTTAGAAAAGGTCCAAACCTTTTCCTTTCAAGGAAATTATAGGAAACCATGTGACTCGTACAATACAGTCTCAACCCTCTTTTATTATCCTGTTTTTTCAATCTTTCAGTGCATGCCTCTCGCTGAGAGATTTTACAGTACAGAGCACACAAATCATTGCTTTACATTGCTTGTGTCTCTGAGATTCATGACTAAAATAGAAGCAGAGAGTTAATCAAACATGAGAATATTGGAGAGAAGAAAGAGACAGATATTAATAGTGGTGCAGGCTGGAGTAGAGAAAGCACTGCTCCCTCTGCTGGCCAACAATTGTCCCTGAAGGCTGTGACAGAACTCAGGTCATTGAGTTCGTACAGAGTCACAGTCATTCTGCAGCGGAGTTACTGACAGCACTGCAGCATCCACACATCTAACCACACGTTCCAGTGTAGGCAAGACACCTTGACTGTAAAAACTCAAGGTCTTCTTTCTAAATCCAGGTGGACACAATGCCACTGTTTGTTTGTTTTCTAACAGGAGATGGTCGACTGGTTCAATGCTATCAGAGCAGCCAGGTTCCACTACCTACAGGTGGCTTTCCCTGGAGCAAGTGATGAGGAGGTGAGGGTAACTGATTTAATCATCCCTCACACTGCTACACTGCTGAAAATGCTGAATAATCCAGAAGTCTTTTTTGTGGTCGTTAATGTTGAATGTTTAGTGCATTTTTGTGTTGTTACTGTTGTCCTTTTTTACTCCAGCTGGTGCCCAAACTGACCCGGAACTTCATGAAGGAAGGCTTTATGGAGAAAACAGGACCAAAGGTTTGTCATGTGGTGTCACTCATTGGAATATTGGCAGAGAGCTTCTAACTTTAAACAAGGAAGGGATGGAAAGCTTTACCTAAGTGAGGAGGTGTGGTTGACCCTGTTGCTAGGTATGACTCATCCTTTTAAAAGGTGTGATTGGTTGATCAAAAAAAAGAGAGAAAGAAAAATGCATTTAGTGATAATAAGCATGGACAGTAATATCAATAGGCTTAATTATAGAATTTAGTCTCTATGAAGATGGTGTAATTATAAATCCTATTTTATGTTCTTTATTGAATATATTGTGAATCACTTTAAAAGCAGCCTATGAAATGTTTGAAATCACAGGCCCACTTGCACAGTAGCCTGTTCCAATGCTGATAGTTGTTATATTTAATTGCTTACATTTATTTACTGGTCATTATAGTATTTAATCTATTTGATATTAACAGGATAAAAATGGCTGTCATTAATATCTGTGATTACTGGCCAGTCTGTATAAGTAGCAATGTTGGTTAGAAAATATCTTGGTGGAAGTCGTGTCGTGATGACTTTCATTTCTGGAATTACAGTGTTATTGCATTGGGTGGAAGCTGTGAGCACATCTCTAATTAGATCGACCGCAAACATTATCCCTGCACCATCTAATCTGTAGCGTTTCATTGATTTACTGTCATTCAGCGTTTGGAGAATATTTCTCCTCATTCTTTGTCTTTCTACCATTTTGTCCTCTGCTTAAGAAAATCTAAATCTTAAGCCTCTTATAGTCCTCCTACCTACTCTTAACAGTTTTTCACCTTCAGAACTCTCTTAAGGGCTAAGATGCTTTGTGAATAACTGTGATCTTTACCGGGATTTTAAGTATAAGGACAAAGTATTTTCTTAGCGTTTTGTCTCTAGGAGCAACTCTTTGTACTAGGTAGCTTTATGAGTACAGACAGACAGAGGTCCAGAGATCTAGTGTAGTAGTTGGCTTATAACTCCTGAAAATATAGCTTTATCTAATAGCAGCTCCTTGTCACACATTGCATACTGTATATCAGTGACGTGTGTTCAGTTTCATCAGAGTGATTCTTTCCTCCTCAGATTGATTCTTTTGAGTTCAGTCTCTTTGCAGTGTTTACAGCCTTTCTGTACTGCTATACTCACTTTTTTCTGATAGTCTGTGTTGCAGTTTAATTAATCACAAATGTATTTAGTAATATGCACAAAACTGAAATTATAAAGTGTGTAGAACTAGATTATCTACAAAACCTGAAGATCGGATAATAAAGCAGGGCCTACTTTAATTCCCTTATAGTATCATTGTCCTTCAATGATGTATCCCAAACATATTTTCAATTCAATTATCTCAAACCAGTAAGTTTGGAGTTTTTTTTTCACAGCAAGGAGATTTTTCTCATTAGAAATCAGTCCAGTCAATATCAAAAGTCTATTGTATTTTTTTGTAATTCATTTAAGTGGCTAAACAAGTCTGTCATTTAATGTATCAAAATGTTATTATAAAAGTATAGTGAGTATCACTGGAATGAACTGGCTCCTTTGGCTGTTTTTTCCCCCTCATTATCTTCACTCTATTTTGCTGTGCCACAGCACACAGAGGGCTTTAAGAAGAGATGGTTCACCATGGATGACAGGAGACTCATGTATTTCAAAGACCCACTGGTAAGAAGAGACCTGCGTCTTCTTCACCTTTTTTTAAATTAAGTCTTACTCTTCACTTTGTTCACAGAACTTTTCCTATCTCTATTCCTCTCTCCCAGGATGCCTATGCTCGGGGGGAGGTGTTCATCGGCAGTAAGGAGAACAGCTACACTGTTCTGTCTGGTCTGCCTGCGTCCACTCAGGGCTACCACTGGAACCACGGCATCACCATCGTCACGCCAGACAGGAAGTTCCTGTTTGCCTGTGAGACTGAAGCCGAGCAACGAGATTGGATAGCGGCCTTTCAGAGGGTCATCAATCGACCAATGAGGCCGCAGGAATATGCAGGTACAGAAAATTGACGATTTATCTAAACACAATGAAGGTGTTTATTTACAGTAAGAGAACACTTTTTGTTCAATACTTTGCTGTGAATAGAAATTTGGATCTAATAGTTTTTCACAATAAAAGGTCAATTACATTTGTGTAAGTTTCATACTGGGCTATGATTGGTTCCAAACGTTGTAAGTACACTGAGCAGATGGATATGAAAACAAAATGCATATGTATCATTCTGCACAGTGAAGCCCAAACGTCCAGTGAAGTAACTGGAACCAAAACACATTTTTGAGTGGAAGGGGACTTAAATGTTTCCATGTGAAGTGTTTGACCAGTAGCAGCGCTATGGAGCAATGTTTTAAAGATAGGGTCCCTGCTGTGTTTGTATCGTGCACATGCAAGGTGTGGCACATCCAATATGTATGATATATGTTGTCCTCCTGATGTTTTGACACTGTTCTACTGATTGAAAGTTGGTGGTGGTAATATGCAAAGAAATGTAGCATTGAAAAAAAGCTGCTAGCAAGCAAACAAGTTGATGTGAACAATGAAGGTTTCAAATTTGTCCAAAAACAGCTCTGTAAAAGTCTTTTGAAAAAAGGAAATTGATTTTTATTAGAACTCAAGAATACACACAATGCATTTGGTTAGAAAAAAATGAATTTAAACACAACTGTTTACAAACAAACAAAATCTTTACATGGTACCTTTAATCTCATCTTGCATACAGAATGACATCTATTTTTATTAAATGTACGATTAATCATTGGTTATAAGGTTTTTATTGGGAAGGAAATTAGGGGGGGAAACAAGAATGCAGTGCAAGTTATATTTTGAAAAGCCTTTGATCTTTAAGACAAAATATTGGCTCACAGCAGCTTTAATACATAAGTGTTAATGTTGCTTGTCAAACAACACACATTGGTTGAAACCACAGTGTATTGAAACAGATGTGTTTGTTGATTGTTCTGTATAATCTACTCTAGTCTTTCTGGCTGTCTTTGCAGTGGAGGCCCATTTTAAACACAAGCCTTGAAGCCGGCATGAAGCCGCAACCCAGCTGGACTGGCCCGGTCTCATTCAGATCAGAGACAACCCCAATGTGTGACCACAGACCACGGCGGGAGGCGACGGGGTGGGGGTTGGGGGGCAGGAGTGGGTTTTGGGATGGACTGGGATAAGAGAAAATGATGAAGAAAACGAAAAAACAGAGGGACTCCAGTCTATGTATTGTGCAGAAAATAATGGGACTCAAGGCCCCTCCTGGGGTGAAATGTTGGTGATCCGAGGCCAAAGAGTAGATGATGTCATCACTATTGCGCCTACCAACTTTGTGCTATACATTATCATGCCAACCGCCCTCCCTCCCCTCAGCCATGTGGACCCTTCCCTTGCAACAACCTCTCCCCTCTCTCCCTGGAATTTTGTCTTGTGAATGGTTCATTCTACCTGTAATCTAATGTAATTATGTAATCTAGAGTCATTTCACTGGTTGCTTAACAAAGACAATGCATTGTTAATTTATTGAATGTACAGTTTTGATGACAGTGGCTTACCTTGTGTGTGTGTGTGGAATTGTGATGTTATTGTTGAGGACGCGCTGTGAGGTTGAACCTCTGGCACTGAAACCCTGTTAAACCTGAATCTACAAAGTGCTGTTAACAACAAATATGCATAAACACACACACAAACTCTCAGTGATCACCGTCGCTGTTAACGTAGCCAGAGGTGGCTGATTTGTATCCAGACAGGGTTCTTTTCAAACCTCAATCCGACAGCTGTTCTCTTATTTATTTGTACTGTTGAACCTACTGAGTCATCGTAGACAGTTATTGCTGCTTTAAAGGATTGTAATGTGACAGGATTGTAATTTATATAACACTTCTACAATAGTTTTATTTAATTTTTGCATCTTGTGTTCAAGACACATTGTTGTGTTGATCCTTAAATCACAGTGATAGTTTGGTTCATTATGAAAATCTTAACATAAATACAGATGAAGCTGAAATCAAGTGGTATTGTTTGATTTGTGTTCACTCCAGTGTCAGTGTCTTCTTAAAGGATCATCCTGGTTTATTACAACTTGAAAAACTGAGGGCTTTTTTGTTCCCTAATCTCAATATTCACTTTGATGAGTACAGTGTTATACCTGATAGAAATGATGGCAAAAACTATGAAAATAGCATGCAGATTATAATAAACCAGGCTTATCCCTCACATAAAGGGGTGTTGTCATCAACTTAATGTTGTAATATTTAAAGAAATGTGTTTTACCCCCCAAAGAACACACACACACACACACACACACACACACACACATTAAAAGCTTCATTTTTAATTATGTGCATATGCTGTCCACCAGTGGTCACCAACCCTGCTCCTGGAGAGCTGCATGTCTTAGGTATCTCCCCATTCGAACACACCTGATTGTAATAATGAACTTGTTATCAAGCCCTTGACAAGCTTCAGCTGTTGACACCGAGTTAATACTTAGAATCAGGTGTGTTAGAGTGGGAAGATACCTAAAACATGCAGGGCAATAGCTCTTCAGGAGCAAGGTTGGTGACCAATCTCTCTACACCATAAAGTAAATGCTATAAAAAAGTGCAGTGATGGCATTTGTCCAGCAGATGTCGCCCTTCTGTTACTTTATAACGGACCTGAAGCGGCCTCACACTGTCAGGTAAAAACCTGTATCTCCACAAGAATTTAATGGAATTTTCCCACAAGACGATGGTCATCACCAGAGTCAGATGTTTGAGATTTTTACAGGACAGTTAGTGACAAATGAAATGAATAGTTCTACATTTTGAAAAATATCCTTATTCTAGCCGAAGAGTAGATGAGATCAGTACTATTCTCATGTGTGCATTGTAGAACTAGACTCAGGTGGCAATTAGCTTAGCTTTGACTTGAAGCTCATGGGGAAAAAATAGCGTGACTCTTAACCCTCCATAAAACCACAAGTTTTCATCATCGAAAAACACCAAATAAGAGAACTGGTAGGGTATTCACAAAGTAAATTGCTGAAGAAGCAGTACTTACCGACCACTAGTATTTTCCAATTTGTAAAAGCAGTCAAAATAAGTAAGGCCTGTGTTACCTAACTTGGTTTTTTTTTGTCACAGAGGGTGGAGCTCATCCGTCCCTTGTAAAGGGAGACCAACACGTACCCTTGCGTTTGGACGGAGAAGTGTTAGCTGGTCTGCCGGTGTAAATGTCACCTGATGATCTCGCCACTCTTACGAAAAACTTCCATCTACACACAGACACTGGCTCCAGAGTCTCACAGGATTATGGGTAAATCAATGTTGCTTCTGTCTGGCGGCCTTGTTGTCGTTGGCAACCAGGTTGTCATGGTAAACTGCTGAGACAGTGAGCCACTGAGCTGCAGCAGCCAGGTCGGACCCACACAGGAAGTGTTTAAAAGCGGGTGGGACCTCGGCTCAGCAGCCACCGTGTTTGTCCTGAAGATAATATGGTCAGTGAGGCGCTGGCACATGTAGCCAGCACATACAGATGTATTAATGGTACAGCTGCTGCTCCAGTACATGGCTTAGTCTGAATATTATGAGTAATCCTAACTCAAGTTCTGAACATTTGAGGATTACATGTTCTTGTATGGTTTTAGAACATTTCCTCAGTGTAAGACACCTTTTTAACAAGCAGAATACATTTAAAAACACATCATGAAAGGTGTCAATTCATGTCAATGGGTATGATACCTTTTTAATGTCCTTTTTGTTATAAATCAAGGCAGTAATTCCTTTTAGTTCTTAACAAAGTCTCTGGAAGCCCAATCCAGCTGTCCTGTCCATCAGGCCCTGCAGTTGACACTCCATCCAGACTGGCTGTGAGGCTGTGAAATTAGCTAATCTCCTCACAGGAAACTCAACAGGACCAGCTGTTGGACTGTACAGAAATTGGATGAAGCACCAGAGGGGAACAGGTTCACAGTTTTATAAAATGTGAAATTGAAAGTGGGTTAAGGGGTTAGCCTACCTGTTCCATTTTGTCCTCACAGAGGAATCAGATTTATGTAAATATGTGATCCATGATGCCCTTTTGCTGTCTAGAAAAATTGTCTTGGGAAACACTCTTGCTGAGAGTAAGACAAGAAGAGAGTGGTATCAGTTGTCTCACCCAACCCTTTTTTCATTCTTCTCTCTTGACATCTACATTGATACTCGCACTTACATTTACCATCATGTAGACACAGAGGCAATCTCTTACTTTTGTAAAGCACAACACTTTCTTGCTGGCTAAAGAAATCTTACGTGAACATGCAGAATCTTCCCATAATTATTCCCTATAAAAGAAGAAAAAAATGCAACAGGCTCTACGCTAATCAAAATTTATGAAAATTTGGAAACTATTTAAATTTACTCAGCCAGCTTTAGTGTGGAAAATCTGCTATTAAACCTGAAACACCCTGTCTTAAGTAGGTGCTACTCACATACCAAAATTATTCATTGGTGTGGAGTTTCAGTGGAACACTTTAGTGTCCAATGTAGGATTAAATGTAATTTTGCAGGCCTTGTCACTCAGAAAAGTGTTAAATTCAAGACAAGACACCTTATCTTTTAAAAGGTAGTCCTTCAGATATTAACCTTATATGACCTTAGGCCTTGACTAAGTCATCAAACCTCTAAACACTGGGTTTCATGTGTGAATCCTGTGTATGAGTTGATCTGAAATTATACAGACAAACAATTTAAGAACTTTTGTGGCATTCATCAATACTTGCGTACTTCCCGCTTGTCATTTTGTAAGATCAAATTTTAATGCACGAGTGTGTAGGATTTAGTGGCATCTAGTGGTGAGGTTGCCGGATTTCAACAAACTGAATATCCCTACCCATTCCCCTTCCCTTTCCAAGTATGTAGGGAAAATGATATATAATGAAAGCACAGAAAAAAAATGTTATACAATTATTTATTAATTTAATAATTTTAAATGTTTAAACTTATTAAAGATTAGGTCTAGCCTAAATGACAACAACATTAGACCAATGTGCCCATACGCACACACACACACACACACACTTTTCCAGTCATCAATCATGACAGCACGTCATTTATTATGATTTGTCATAGTATATAAAGTAGTATGAAGTGATCCCAAACTGAATCATCATGGCTTATTTGCTACTGATAGTTTGGCCTTGACAAGAGAGCGTTTGCTGAGACCGATGAGTGGCTCATAAGGCGTTTTCGATTACCAATGCAGATTCTTCAAAATCTTTGTGAGTCTCAACTTAGATCAAAAACAAAACAATGTAATTCCACTCCACCCCATCTGCAAGTATTCACCACTATTGATTTCCTGGCTATTTCCAGACAGAGATTGGTGATAGGTCTGATATATCCCAGTCCACTGTCAGTTGCGCGCTCTCCAAAGTTATCCAGGCCATCATCCAGTTCACTCCACAGTTCATTCAATTTCTAAACACCCCATGATCAGCAGACCCAGATAAAAAGGGATTTTTATGCCTTTGCTGGAATGCCCAATACTAATGGAGCAATTGATTTTACTCGCGTGTGTCAAGGCACCATCTCCAAATCCATTCCCCTTCCTCAATAGAAAACAGTTCTACTCAGTACATGTCCAAATAATATGTGATGCACAGAACACGTCTTAAATGTGGTGGCCAGCTGGCTGGGGAGAGCACACCGCTCTTTCATGCTGCACAATAGTTCATTGGGTATGTGGTTGGATCGAGGTGCTGCTGGAGATGGGTGGCTTACTGATAAGTGTTATAATATGATAGAGTTGTTATAAATCTGCATTATTACCATCCAACATAAATTCAACTTTTAATATAGGTAAATGGGGCTACCTCTGTGGCTTTTGATACCACCAACCCTCAGACCCAGCAGGAGGTGGCCTATAAGCAGAAAAATAATGCGCACTCGATCAGTATTGGAGTGGACTGTTGATACACTGAAAGGTTGGTGGCTATGCGTCAACAGGACAAGTGGCAAGTTTTTATACACACCTGAAAATGTGAGCTAAATAACTACTGTGTCCTGCATAATATTGCCATACAACATGGTTTAAAACCCACCCCACCCACTACCTGGTGGGTGGTTCATAGTTTCGTGGGACCTGGCCACAGACATGTTGTTGAAACCCAAAAACTTTTAACTTTTTTATCATGTAAGCAGATCACCTTTGTTACATTGTGTTATATACTAGGCCTATTAATCAAGGCAGAAAACTGTAATGGTATATTTGATAAATGGATTTTATTTCTTGGTTTTTAAAGTTTCATTCTCTTATTTCAGATTGTCATTCATTTGTGAAAAATTGGATGATATATGCTGAAGTGAAGAGTCTCTAACATCTATTCTTGAATTTGCAGGAACGGCCTTGAGATGATCGGTGCTTGGACGGATTGTCTTGATGGTCCGCGTGTGCTTTGAGACTTGGATGGTGAGCTGGAGCCAGATGCATCTGAAAAATAAGACAAAGGCTGTTGATACATTTATTCATATACAAATTATTTAAAATGGGCATGTATCTTAAAACAAAAATGGTCATATGGTAAGCTATAGATTAGGTAGAATTCAAGTGTTCTTTTAGAATATGTTGTATGTGGAATCAAATGAAGCAATCAACTTAATTAAATTCCCTTTGAAATTTGGATTTGATGCTTACCATTGTCTTCTTGCTCGTTGATCCTGGGGTGTGCTGTCTGGTGCTGACGGGATGTTTCCTGGCTGTGGTGCATAGGTCGCTGTCCAGTGGAATATCAAACTGCACCCCCGACAGAGAAACCTCTCCAGTGATGGCTCCAATGCACTCATTCACGTCTGTTGTCTTGACAGTTTCCTGGCCCACTCGCGTGGCTGTCATAGCACACCTGGCAGCAGAAAGTCGTTTTTGGCGTCCATTTTCAGATCAAACCTTCTTTTTTTAAAATTTCCCCAAGAGTCCTTTCTTCTGCACATATAACATTAATTGCATTGGTGATCTCTTGCCATACTTTGCTCTTGTCTGGACCGGTGACCCCCCGGTGAAAATAAGATTTTTTTCCAAATGAAGTTTCATTAAGTAAAGTTTCTATTTCTTTAAAAGGAACATTTTTTTGCTGCTCTTAGGTGGCACTTTCCTTTCCTTTTTTTCTTACTTTTCCACTTTAGTCTGAGTTTAATGTAACCTGTCAAATTGGATGGTTTGTGGTTTGTACATGGCCCTGAAGTCTAATACCATTATATAGGCTCATCAGGCTGTTTATTTGTGCTTATTGAAAATTACCTAGCACACACATCCAATTTTATCAAACACAATTTATCAGCATACTCAGGTGGGTAAGAACAGACTTGGCTGTCAGCGCGCATTTCATGAATCCCACATAGAATTTTCTTATTTTCCTTTTATTGCTTTGAGGAAGAATAAATATAAGAGAAAAATAAGAAAACATTCATGCATGAGGCCCATTGTCTTATAAGTTATTAAAACAGGCCAGTTTACAGTTTCAGTCTGAATAGTCAGTAGTCTTTGCCTGTGTGGCCCTCAAGGCCTGGTGAGTGTTGTATAGATAGGCTGCTCCCAGCCAGAGGGAGGACTGTGTGGTGGTGGTGCCAAGGCCAGGCTGTTGATAAGTGGTGTAGCATAAGGTCTGTGGGAGGAGTGGAAGTATGGGTACTGATACAGACCAGCAGGGTACCCAGAAAAGGCGCTGTAGAAACCGGAGCTCTGAAGGTCAGTGTAGTCAGACTGGCTGGCAGAAGAGGTGGAAGAGGTGGAGGAAGAGCAGGTGCCTGAGCCCAGGGAGGTGTACTCAGGTTGATGAGGTGGAGGAGGGGTGGCAGAGGATGAGCATTGGGAGGAGTGGCTGCTGTAGTGTCCTGGACTCATCTGCTCAGTTTTGATTTGAGGTTTCTGGCTGCTGTCCTCGTGGATTCCATAGGTGTGACGATCAGAAGATGATGGTGCCATTGCAATGGAAGTCCCGGTCTTGGGTGTCCACGTGGGAATGCTGTGAGAGTGAGAGTGAGAGTGAGAGTGGATGCTGGGTAAGATGAATGATCCAGAGGGGTTGTTATGTCCGTTGCTGGTTTCTGGCGTGGTTAGAACTGTGGTGGTGCGGCTGTTGGGAGGCAGGTACTGGTCGAACTCATGGACATCAAATCCATCTATGGTGCTTATGACATCACTGCTAAGCTCAGAGATGTCCACATTACTGAAGTCAATGTTCTGACGGCCGGTGGGTGGAACAGAACCCTCTATAGGCCTGTGGCTCTCGTGTTTGGTCCCCATGTGAAGGTCGATTTTAGGGGTAGTAGGAGGTGTTGGAGGTCCATGAGACTGACCTGGACACCAGCACAAAGAAAAAAAAGGTGTTTAATCCATTCCAGCATTGTACTTTACACTGTCACACGTTTCTATATGTAGTGAGAAGTGTATTAAAGTTGAAGGTCTTGAAGTAATTAGTCATCTCACCTGTCCTGTCAGACAACCTGGCCACCCCTGGGTCTGGTTTATACAAGCCCTGGTGGTGCTGCTGGACCAGGCCGGATCTGCAGTCCCCCTGACCCGGTTTGGAGCTCTTGCGTCTCCGAGGCTGGTACTTGTAGTCTGGGTAGTCTTTCTTGTGCTGCAGCCTCAGTCTATCAGCCTCCTCAATGAAGGGACGCTTCTCAGTCTCAGAGAGAAGTCTAAGGAGGAGAGTGAGGGTGGGGGTAGGGAGTGAGGACAGGTTATGCTCATTGGATACATTTTAATATATCAGCATCCAGAAATAAGAGCATATTGATAAAAGTATATAGCTAATATGTTCAATCCAAGGGGAAACACATGTCACCATGACAAAATGACAAAATACCAAAATTACACAAATAAGAATTATTTGTATCACTGAAGAGCTGAGTAACTTTTCATACATTTTTACTATCTCAGTGATCCCATTTAATAATTTCACTGTGGTAATAAATCCTTACTGCATGAATCAACTGTACAGCTGCACAGAGTTATCATGTTTTCAAGCTGTCAGAAATTGGCCAAAGCATTAGCAGGGGGCTGCCAGTTAGAAGAGTTATTTTTTATTAAACATATTGCTGTATTGCAGAGGGAAATCCCATTTAACAATTTCCTCTGAATCCTTCTGTAATTATGTCATGGCCCTCGGTTTTTTAAAAACTTTTTGCCAAGTATTTCCCCACCAATGTCTTATTAATCTTGAAAAAGGAATCTAGAGCTCAGTGAGACCTGTTTAAATAAAGGATTAGATACATTTGTATTTATGCAAAAATCTAAACAAAAAACGAACTGTTTTGTGCTTAATAACTGTTAGTTGTTGACTGTCAGATGTTAATTCAATCAGAAGGGTTATCACATTTTCATACAAGTGAATTCCTAATTTTGGAATGAAACCACAAAAAAAAAAAAATCAATTTAACAATAAGTTCCATACACGAACTACTCTTTAAAGTTGAGACTCTCTGGTTGTGATGCAGTACTCACCGCCATAGTTTCCCCAGCGTCTTGCTGAGCTCAGCGTTGTGCAGATGAGGATACTGGTCCGCCAGCTTCCTCCGTGCCGCCTGCGCCCACACCATGAACGCGTTCATCGGTCGTTTCACATGAGGTTTGGTCTTCAGTCCTCTCTCCCCTTGACTGGGCATCGGCACCAGCGACCAGTCGTAACCTTTCAGCACCTGAGACACTGCGTCGCGGATGCAGACGGGAAACCGCTCATCCTCTGCGCCTCTCTCCGCATTGTGCGCAATCCTATCCGGGTGCGCTGCTCCTTGCGCGTCGGACCCTGCTGAAGAAGTCGGGGACTCTGAACCTGATCCATGCAGCGAGAAGGAGCTGTCGCTGCCTGTGGGGCTGCACAGATGGTCTGTCAAGGACTTGTTCTCCTCTGTCATATTAGAGCCGGTAAAAAGTTGCCAGAAGGATCAACTGTTGCCAAGATTTTCCTCCAAGTGCGTAAATGCGCACGACTCTGTAGGAACACTGGGTCAACGAAATCAAGTAAAATCCCCAATTTCTTGTCTTGAACCTGCCATTCCTTTTCACATCCTCTTCTATACCCAGACAAAGTTTGAAGAGCAACTGTTTTCTTTTTAGCACTTCAACTCCTGCTTCTCTCCACCCCTCTGGTCCTATTGGCCTTTCCAAAGTTTTACCACCAGAGTTCCTCCTGCTTTGGCATAATGAAGTCGAGGAAAGCAGTTAATGGTTGTAAATGTGAATGTGGAAGCCTAATACATTAAGCATTTTAAACATTTTTATTTTGACACTGGTTTATTCTACACATCTCTACTGAGTTTGATGTGTCCAAGTGGTGGAAATAGACAGAGGCTCACGAAGTACTATTTTATAGCTCTACTCTGCATTTCTTACAGCTTTATATTCAATTTTAATATTTTACAACATAGGGTAAAAATGTAAAACACTGATATAGATAAAAGTGAACAGCGGAATTCAAATTGGTGCCACTTGACCAAAGTACAATATTAAAATACAGCTTAAACTCAATACATAATAAGTGACTAATAATGTAAAATAAATAATGACATAACACTCATAACGCCAATGGTTTAAAAGTAACGCTGATTTTTTTCAAACGAATTAAAACATTTAAATTAAATTACAATAAATAATACTACGATGCCTATGTTTTTTCAGTAAAAAAAAAAAAAAAAGATGATGATGATAATAATAATAATAATAATAATAATAATAATAATAATAATAATAATAATAATAGTATATCACACAACATAATGCAAATGGTTTGACGTAGCCTACAGATGTTTTTTTTTACAAAAATAAAAATAATTATAATACTACTATGTTTATGTTTTATTTTTCATTATGAAATAATGATAATAATGATAATAACAACAGCAACAACAATAATAATAATAAAAATGATGATAAAATACAACTACTACTAGCTACTACTACTATTAATAATAATAATAATAATAATAATAATAATAATAATAATAATGATGATAATAAAATACTACTACTACTATTAATACTAGTATTACTACTACTACTACTACTAATAATAATAAAAATAAAATTAATATAATAGTAATAATTCACACATAATAAAACACATCGGAGTTCCGCGTGCTTAGTCACGTGACAGTGAGTTCCGTCCTCGTGAACATGGCGGTGTCTGGCGGCAGAGACAGCTGTGTGAGGAAGAGACGTGTGGACAGCAGCAAAGCAGAGACTCACTCTGTTAACAGCAGTAAAGACCATGGAGCAAACACAGACACAGACACGGAGAAAGAGAAGACGCTGCTGTCCTTACAGAGCGGGACTTACTGGCTCACTCGTATCGTGCTGCTGCGTGCAGTTGCCTTTATTTACTGTGAGTGTACTGACTTCAATGCAGCTTTACTTTACTACGTTTATTTGTTATAAAGTCATAAACACACGTGGCGTCATTTTGTTTATTGTTAGTGTGTGTTTCATGTATTTCCTTGCTGTTTAAATGCTTCTTCCTGTACACTTCCCATGATAGAAAGTTAACTCCCATGTTTATTTTTCGTCACAGTGAATTAAAAATAGCATAGGCTGATAACAATAAGTGCTTAATGTAATGTCCTAAGTTATTAGCTGACACTGCTAGAGTGTGTGTTTATTCCCATATTCATGACAAAGTAGCCATTTCACTAAATAAAAAGTTATTGTGACCTTCCTCTGTTCTGTAGGTCATAGGTCACAGCTCTGACCCAGCTCTTATTAGTGTCTCTAACTGCTACAAGTGGTGGTTTCAATCAGCATTTAGATGATAAGTGGTAACAGGTGTTATCTGTTGGGCATTTATTAATGCTTTCTGCTATTATTCTTGTAGTTAGAAGTCAGAGCCTTCTGTTCTCTGATGAAAATAGATTTTTTTAATATTTCAAAGCCACTTGTCCTGTTATGGTTACGAGTTGGCGGCAGAGCAGCTGGAAGATGTAATCACTCCACAGTTTATGAAAAATATCTGCTGACCCCATTTGAGACTGTCTCATCCACTGTATGACAGAGAGTCCAGACTGACTGCCAAACCAACCAATTAGTCCTCATCCTTAAAGTCTTTTCTCTTGTAAAACTGAAACATTTTAGAACAGAGTTTGTAATCATCAGTGGTGGGAGAAGTATTCAGATCTTTCATATAAGAAAAACTACCAATACAGCAACGCAAAGATACACAAGTACAAGTAAAAGTCTTTAAAGTATTAAGGTCAAAGTACTAATTTAATCTCTGATTGATATTTTATTACATATAACATCATTAGATTATTAATAGTGGAACATCAGTGTTAGAGCAGCATGTTATTGTTGTAGCTATTTTAGTTTTTGGACTTTTTTTGCTAAAATATTGGATCATTTGAACATTTTTCGAAATGAAAGCATGTGAGAAGTTTAGAGGGAAAAATCACTATTTGGTTGAGCTGTTAACAACTCATAGACATCTGAAATGTGAGCCTGACTACTAAGCTGCTTTTTGTAAGACGTCATAAAGGTTGTAAACCACTGATTTCATTGTTGACAATGTGTTGTATTCTAAAAGCTTGTTTCATTAAAGCTGTCACATAAGTATAGTGGAGTAGAAAGTCCCAACAGTTCCCTCTGAAATGTAGCAGAGTACAACTATAAAGTTTGTTACTTTCCACCACTGGAGACCATCCAACTTGTTCAGCAATCTTGTATTAGCTGCCTGTTCCCATGTCATTATGTCATTTTTTTTGATCAATATCCAATATTGCAACAGCCATCGTATATGACAGACATCATATTTAATTACAAAGCAATGAATAAGATGTTGTTGTTTTTTAACAGTTGTGGCATTCAGCGTTGCTTACAACCAGAATAAGCAGCTGATAGGCGAGGATGGACTGATGCCCTGCAAGAACTACCTCAACAGCGTCAAGCGCTACGTGGGGGGGAAGATAGGCATGGCCGCTCTGGCGTACACGCCCTCCATCCTCTGGTTCCTGGACTGGAGCCACATGGATGCCAACCTGGATGGCATAGCTCTGTTGGGGATGGCGCTGTCTGGGTTTGTCCTGGTGACAGGAATGGCCAACATGGTGATCATGGTAGCGCTGTGGGTGCTTTACCACTCCCTGGTTAATGTGGGGCAGCTGTGGTGAGTTGACATAATCATATTCATACAATTTTGCAAAGTTGATAGATCCAATTCAGCTTTCATGTTCAAATAGATATTATCATTTAAATGTTGAACTTCTCATCGTATCATGGTTGATGATATTTTTCGTAAATCTCTACTAATCATTATCATCATTATTATTATTATTATTATTTTTATTGTTATGCATTTTTTAAGGACCAGTGTGTAAGATTCAGCAGGATTTTTTGGAATAATTGGAACATAATATTCATAAGTATGTTCTGGTTTAGTTGTACAATCACCTAAAAATAAGAAAACCACAAGTTTCGTGGTCACCGTAGGTTCTCCTACATGCTTCAAAGAGAAGGCGGAAGGAGTAATCAGCTAGTTGCAATCTGTAACATCACCACTAGATGTCACTAAACCCTCCTACACACGCCACTTTTAAAACTACACTAATTATTATTTAATACATTGAAAAAACATGATAGGAATTGGCTGAATAACAAACACAAACAAAATTGCAGCTTTAAAAAAAAATACTGTTTTTTCAAATTGTATTTTCGTTGTTCCATTCTTGTCCCTTATTTAAATTAGGAGCAGTGTATCAACATATTTAAATTGAGATATCTTTTTATTTTTATATCTTTACAGGTACTCCTTCGGTAAGTGAACATCCTGATCGTCATGACATCAAAAGTATTCCATCTCTGCTTCCTTTGTGCTTCTGCCATAATTATAAGAAGCGGATTTGAGTTAAAGCATGATGTGAGACACACAGGTTTGAATATCATTTAAATGTTCTTTATAATAGTGAAACCAGTCTGGTACAAAAAAAACAAATACAAAAAACTGACCTCTTTGACATATCTGATTCCAGCATTTAGAAACTTCAGTTTTTTTCTTTCTTTTAGATTTTTTTTCTTTCTTTTTTTCTTTCTTTTTTCTTTCTTTTAATCTTATGCTTTTGAGTCTCATGTGCAGCTTTCTCATGATTTTTTTCCAAATTGTTTACAGCCACTTATTGGTTTAAAAACAGTCACTTACGGAATTAGGATTTATTGATATAAAGCACATTTCCTCCTAACGTGGTGAACCCAGTCAACTGTCATAAATGTAATGGTGAAATGAGAGGATGGACGCGAATGAAATAAGAAAGTTTAAATAGGAGGTTTCTCGTAGGGCTCTGGCCCAGATAAGTGGCGAGGTCAGTGGCAGCTCTGTGATTGGTTAATGGCACTTTGTAGTCAGAGACGCCAGGCTGATGTCTGTGGTTTGGAGCTGTGGCTTCTATTTCTCTCTTTTTTTTCTTTTTGTCCCACTCTCACTGTCTCTCTCCCTCAGTCCTTTTTTTGGGACCTATTATCACCCTATGTCTCCTCTGATTGTTCCAAGTCCAGAGGCCAGGGGTTTGTGCTGTTAGGAGTTTCTGGAATAACATGCCTGGCACACATCGTTCATCCACTTAAGTCTTATTTTTTTTAAATTAAAAATCACAAAATTGCAAGATAAATCTCATATTCTTGACAGTTAAATCATATACTATCATGATTATTGCGAGTTTGTGTAGTTGTTGTGCAACTGTTAATTTTCAAGCCATTATTCTCTTCTTATCCTTGTTGGCTGTAAAAGATGACTCATTCCTGACCTTGCAAACTTTCAATTGTATCACACAGTCCTTAAGAGGATGAATTTAGCTGAGTGATGACAATAGATTGATTTCAAACCAACTCAGAGCACCTTTTAATATGAATTTAATTAGATTTTTGTAACACAGCCAAAAGCTGCAAAAGTAAGTGGAGATTGTTTCATCAACTGCTGTTTCCACTGTCAAGAATGAACTATTAGCCTCAACATATTATATTTGTTTTTTTATCATGTCTCTACAACTCTTGGATGGATTGCTATGAAATTAGGAACAAACACCCATCGTGCCCAGAGGCTGAATCCAAATGACCATGATGAACCATTGACTTTTCCTCTAGCTCCACCAACAGGTCAAACTGATAACTTATCCAGTGAAATATCATCCAGATGGCACAATGTTTTGGTCCAGACACTTTAAGTACCTGTCAAAAGTTTGGACACACTTTCTTATTACCTTGAATGAGAAACTGGGATGGTCAAAAATATACCTGCTAAACATCAGCATGTTATTAGCATTGGCGTTCAGAACAAAGCATCGCTGTGCTTATGTTCCATGTCAAAGAGCAGCTTCATGGCTGCAGACTCTTATTCTTATGTAATTGAAGCTGCAGAAGTAGCAGGTGGTCTTCAGTGGAGATTGTTTCGTCAACTGTTGTTTCCAAGGTCAAGAATAAACCGTCAAGCTCAACACAGCCCTATTTTTATTTTATTTTTGTATATGAGTATGAGTTTTGTTGAAATGTAATATCGTCTAAGTCAGGCATGTCCAAACTATTCGATAAAGGGCCGTGTACCTGCAGGTTTTTCCAACCAATTAACTGTCTGAAGACTGAGATAAGTTGATTAAACGAGTCAAGCCTGGTGTGCTCCTGCTTAGTTTGAATGAAAACCTGAAGCCACATCGTCCTTTATGGAGGAGTTGGGACATGCTTGGTCTAAGTAAATGTATTTAAAGTAAACCATACAGTCTTCTAAAGACCAGTGAATCCTGAGAAAGCCGCTCTTAGCCAGGTTAAATCTTTTTCTTTTGAATCTCTTTGGTTTCCTTTAAAACACCGCAGACTGTCCCCGCGGTTTAACCTGAGTGTGCTGTGTGCAGTTTTGTAACACTCAGCATTGTTTGCACGCCGAGCTTTACGATCGACATTCCGGTTCTTTGTCCAGGTTGGGAGAGCCAGCTGTTGGAGACGGGCTTCCTGGCCATTTTTCTGTGTCCGGTGTGGAGTCTGTCTCAGGTCCCCCGCCGCTGTCCCCCCTCCCTCATCTGCATCTGGACCTTCAGATGGCTCATTGTTCGCATCATGCTTGGAGCCGTGAGTAAAACTTTCCTGCCTCTCTGTGGAGTCAGAAAACAACTGTTGTGACAGAAAACACTCGTACTGAGACTCACAGCGAGGCCAAAATTATGTCAAAGCAGTATTTGACAACAGAAAAATAGCCTTGAATGTTTCTCAGCTTCTATTATCCAAATAGCTTAAATATTTTTGACATTTAGATTATAATGTACAGAACAAAGTTAAACATTGTGGTACTTTAAGATTCCATACTTATACCCAACTCTATAATTCATGTACGTTTCCTGTGTCTGACTATGCGTCTATAGTGTTTGGGGTTTTCCGTGAACATGCATGTTGCAACGCTGTGCATATGATCTTTTTTGGGAGCCCATAATTTTGCTTTAGTTTTGGTCATTAGTGGAGATATGGGATGGAAACCTCCAAACATCAGACATAAATTTCAAATGCTTCGGCTTTGGAATAGGCTTGTGAAGATGTGTGAACAGAGACTCACTAAAATGGTATTTAATTTGGACATTTCACATCGTCAACCCTGGGCAAATTAGTTGAAATCTTTATTTCATTTGAATGAATTTTCATCTTTCAGAACAGGTTACTTTGTGATATTCAGGAGATTAACAGTCAAATGTTTCTCATGTTTATGCAGTTTTTACACTTGTCAAACTCAATAAAAACAAATTGAATGGGGTTTACTTTCAACCCCGCTTATTCCTAAAACCTGTTCTTTTCTATGAACACCTTGACTAATACATTTCCTGTGGGGAGACCCTGCACACACATTGATATTCCTGTCTAGGAGAAAGTAGATACTGTAAATTCAAGCAGTGAGGCATGTACTGTACATACACACACCTGAATTCATCAGCAAGCTAACATGGAGAAGAAAAAAAAACAGCCAGGATCTTCCAGTGTTTGCCCTCCTGATTTTAGACCGTTACTTTTGGAGCGTCACTTTGCTATAAAACCCAGCCAGTATTTAGAATTCCAACCCAAATATACAGTCGGCTAAACAACATGTCTGGTTGTTTGACAGTTTCCACGGTGAATTTTAGACCACCGACTCGGTTTTATCTGCCAGTCACTGCAGCAAAAACCACAAATCCAGCTGTTTTTTTCCTATTAAGACCCCAAAGAGAGCTGAAACACAAGGGGAGAGTTCTGTTGCAGTTAGATTAATGCCCCCCTCCCCCAATTTAAATGAACCCTTCTGAATAGCAGTAGGAATTATTGTACATTCAGAAGAACAGAATAAAACAGAAGAAGTTGGTTGATAAAAGTTATGAATGACTCATTTATGAATGTTTTCCCCCCAAAAATATGGTTTAATTTTTCAATAAAACTGTTTTTGCGACAAACATATATATCACAGCATTCATTTATTATGTATTTACTATTACAAGTTTAGTAATCCTGTTAGCATTACCATAGAAGTTACATTACAAAAACTGTGTAAAAATCTGTCTGCACACTAGTAACAATACATAATCTTTTTTTCAGCATAATATTCAAATAATGTTTGTCATTAAATATGATAATTATCCATTCCATTTGGCATTGCTTTACTATCTAAATTCTGTACTTTTTATTATTTTTGCATGTTTGTAGGCCGGTAACAAGAATTACGTTATCGACTTATTCTACAATAATGTAAATATCAACATTAATCATGATCCATGGACATGATCTTGAGTATTTTTTGAGCTACATATTGCACCCACTCTCCAATCCCATCCCCATGCCCCCTTGCATTATCATGCTACTATATTATAATTATAGTGGTAAGAAATGGTCAAATGACAATAATATCGTTTATCATGATTATTTCTTTGACAACATATTGTCCAACAAAAGTATTTATCGTGACTAGGGTTGCAAAGGGGTGGAAAATTTCCGGTAAATTTCCGGAAAGTTTCCGGTAAATTTCCATGGGAAGTTAAGCTGGGGAATTTTGGAAATATTCCAAATTGGAAACTTTCCATGGGAATTAAGGGAATTATGGGAATTTATGGGAATTAAATGGGAATTTATGGGAATTTATGGCAACTGAGGGTAATTTAGTGGAAAGGTATCATCATTTGATTGATTAATTGGATAAAAAAAGTCCACCCCTTCATTAAAAAACAGAACATTATTTTAAGTTGACGATGAAAAAAGGTGCACAATGTCGCTTGATGTCCCTGAGCTGTTGAAGTTATATTAAATTATAAAATTATTTATAATTTAATATTAAAAATATATATTAAAAAAGCAACTAAATGTTATTATTCTTAATGGTTTCACACACAACTCTGAAAAAATACAACAATGTGTCTGTGAAGCTGTACATCCCTGACAGGGGTGTGTCCAATGTGTCCTGGTGGAGATACAACTCATAAAATCCAAAATATACAAGACATTTTTAAAACTATTAGTTATTGTTATTTACTAAGGTGCAAATGATATAACTAGTAACATCAAAGTTCCACTCCTGTCTGTTAAAGTGATATTTACTGTATAAATTGTGGTTTATTTGGTTTTGACCAGTTTTATTTTTTCCACCATAAGGCTAAATATAGCACTTACACATAAAAATATCCCTAAATATATTACCATATAATGTCATCAAAACCACAGGCTCAAAAGTCTGGCTTCAAGTTGTGTGCTCTGGGCTCAAAAGGGTGGTCCAGAACTGTAGAAATCATCTGTGCATGTGATGGAGGAATGCACAGTGCATGTAGGGGGCGTGGTCTCAGATAGCATAGATATTCAACTGTACTGCATGATATCTGGTTGTGTTAGTCAGGATTATACTAAAATATTATTTTACACAACTATATTTAAGTTCCCTAATAAGAACCTACCTTCAGTTTAGTAAATTCCCGGTTTATTCCCGTTAATTCCCGTTAATTCCCATTAATTCCCGTTAATTCCCATGGAAAGTTTCCAAGTTTGAAAATTCCCGGAATTTTGCAACCCTAATCGTGACAGGCCTATATGTGTGCATGGCTCATCCACTGGCATTAGAAAAAGGTGTCAGTGTTACCCTGTGTGACTGTGCAAAATATTCCAAGAAGTTACCAGCAAACCTGGCTGAGATTAGATTTTATAACAATGTCACATTCAAGTACTAGTGACAAGGTCAGACATCCAAAACTTTAAATGATTTAAGTGGAAATGATAGAGAAATGTTTTTGTTGTTGCTGAATTTAAGGCTCTACGAAGTGCTTTCTAGTTGAATTATTCATTCATAGTTTCTATTATTCTACTATCTTATATGTCTTATACCATCATCTTCAACTATCATTTTTTTTTACCCCCCAAAACTCTTGATTGGAAGGTGAATTGTGAGTGTGTGATTTTAAAGCAGGGCTTGCGCTGTTTGGAAACGCAGCATAGGAGACTCCATCCCAGCGTGAGTTTGTGCAACAGCTCGTCAGTGTCAAGTACAGAACATGCCCTGCCGCAGTCCCTAAGTGTTTGATCCACCCTGGTCACAGCCGTTTATCTGTCTGACAGCCTGTGGTTCACCGCTGCCCTTTGACTGCTATAGAGTTTCTGCTTGTGAGGACGATGCGGCCGAGCACTTCAAAGCCCCCCCCTTGGTCGCAGGAAATGAGTAGGAGGGGGGTGTACGAGCCCACCCATCGTGTTTTTTTTCTTGAGTGTATTTTTGCAGCATCGATTAGAAATGTTACAAGTTGTCACTCTGGTTACTGTTGACAGCCTCTAATCCCTGATGAAAAATGATGCCCCTTTTTCTGTCAGGACATAATTTTACATGCTGTCATTGTGGCATTTACATACATTAAGATGCAGAGATTTTTAAATATTTGATATGCTTTGATGGAACCTTTTACTGATTCTACATTTTCCCTTATTATCCTTTACCAACTGTTGTAGTAATGTAAACCAATACTTAAATACTTAGCAGAAGTATCTAAAATAAGTATCTTGATTAAAATATTAACAAGTATTTTAGAAATGATGTGTCGATTTTAAAAGGGAAATAAAATATAATTTGTTACCTTGATTACCTTCGATAAATACAACAGAATTTCTGCTGAAATAGATAAAACAGCAAGAATATGGGAAGTAAAAGGCTTAATAAAATAGACAGAACTTCATACATACATACGCACAGTAAAGGCTCAGCAGGTTGCCCAAACACAATCAGTACAAGCATATGGCAGCAGAGGTATAAGACAGCCATGAAATATTTGATAATTAACAGATTTAATTACCTTTTTATTAGTGCCCTCATTAGCATAGCTTGGTGTGTGTAATATATCATGTGAATTGTGGTGGGCTATTAAGCAGTTGTGCTGCAGCAACTTGTTCACATCAGCAGTGTCGAGTGAGGGTAATTAGGTGATGAGCTAGAAAAACTGTTACTAATAGAATCCCAAAGCAGGAACATATTTCTTCATAAACTATGAAATACACTTTACTTGTAAATGCAGTTAGTCATATTCACAGGAAGGCAGATTATAGTGTTGTTTGATATTCAGCTTTACAACTTTTTTCATCTCTTTTCTCCCTATAAATACATTTTCAGTGGAGATTTCAGTGGATGTAAATTTAATCATAGTCCTGAAGGATGTGGTTACAATGTTTGATCATTGTGTTAGGGTGATAACATTTAGAGTTATTGTCCACAAGTGCCTTAGCCTCTTATCATACACTGTGGTCTGGTTCTTGATATTAAAGGCTGTTGGCCTCTTTTCAAATTGGCCTTGAAGCCTCTGATGTCTCTGTCTAGTCAGTGTGTAGTTCATAGCTACAGCAAACAAACAGTTATTGGTAACGTCCAACAAAATGTCAATGTGGAGATATTTATGACATGTACTAGCCTTCATGCCAGGGCTAACTAGCATATTACATTCCAGCTAGCATAAGTGAATTGATATTTGGGCTGAGCAGCCGTCTTTTAGCTGATAACATATAATTTATTGTTACTTGTCACATAAGAATTTTATGTATCCAGGACAGAAAGTTGTCAGGAGGTGAGCTTAGCTTAGTTTAGCACTAAGAAACTGCTGAGGGAAACTTTAACTTGCTAACTAACTTTGCTCTGTCAAAAGTTTTTAGCTACAGCATTGTAGTTATTGATACCTCGTTAACTAGCAAGCTAGTAGACTTTTGACATTTGCCAAACCATGAAAACATGTTTTTAGCACAGAGCTTTTTTTGCACTCTGTATGCGAGTGTGTTGCCATTGGCATCTTAATGAGAACACGTTAGCTGAAGCATGTTGCTTAATAAATTCCTAATTTGACTAAGAATTTTTAATCTTTAGTCAGAGAACGAGGTGCCTTTGTGCCTTTCTTGTGAAGAAACTTTGAAATGGTTCATGTCAGGATCTCTGGTAATTTTTATGAGCTTCCTGTTTAAAGTGCTGGCATGGGAATTGTGAATTGGATTACACATTTCACTGCTGGCAGGAACATCTCTATTAAGGAGTCCTGCTGTTGGAAATGGGATGCTAGGTGTGGAGTTTTTGGGTGTTGACTGAGTTACAGCAGTAAGCGTGAGACTATAAGCCTCGTGAGTTCAGAAAAGATTGTTGTTCAAGTTGCTACAGTGAGGATTTCAGAACAGTTTATGATTCTATGTTTTAAAGGTCAAGGAAGAACTGTGTATAATACTCCGTATTTAACAAGACTACTCATCATAGGTGGGCTGTTGGCTAGAAAAAGTGTCTTATTCTGGCAAATTGGGATTGATGATGTCTTTTTTTATATCCCTGTCACTCTGAACTAATGGTGTTACATTCTGACATGCCTTAAAATGCTTTAATCTCTTTCATTTAGCCCCTTTATACCTCTTTATATCTCATTTTGAGATGGATAACCTTATAAGGCTTTCTTAACGTGGGGTTCTTAAAAATTGTTACACTGTATGAAGATTTAACTCTAGATGGATCAGTTTAACGATTACGTTGCTTAACTACAAATGTTACCCCTCAGATGTATGTAGGGAACACAGGTTGTTCTTAAAAGAGCCAAATTATGAGAAATGAATTGAAAGATACAGTCAAACATTACAGGAACTAGTGATCACTTTCAATGTGTTTTTAGTTCGAGGAGCTTGGAAGATATTGTCAACAGTACATTTAAAAAGAATAAGGCTCTATTTACTTATGATAATAAGTGGCTTTTTATTTCTTTTTGAGAGAAGGAAATGTTAGTAAAATACCATAGCCATACCGGTCAAAGCCCTGAATCCAAGAGCACTTGTATAAATGAAACCCTGCTGTGGTGTTGTGGCACCAGCAGTCGCCATGGTTCCACTTGCTTTCTTTTTTTAAATCCTCTTTTCATTGTTGCAATCCAGGGTAAACCTTTGCTTGCCAGTCTGTTACACTTGAAATGGTGCGGCTTACCTCATGTCATAAGCATTTTCGTCAAAGTCTCGGTCTACCTAGAAGACAAGACTTGTGGTCTGTACCTCAGTTGTTTTGAAATGGGAGAACTTCCTTTTTTAGCAGGTCAGCACACTTCGTACTGTGCTTTATTGCAGGTAGAATTTTTAATAGTCTTTTTTGGTGGTGTAGTTGTGGTCGATTTGACCATTTCCATTTTTTTTTATCTTGAGAAAGGATAGGAAGTTGTCCGCAAAATTACATCTTTCTAGCAAAACATTGTTTTAAGGATACACATGTTAAAAGTCAATTCATGGTGTTCCTCAAGGAAACCTGGTGAGTTCACATCAGAATCCTTTCCCAATGCCTTTTGCCACTTGGTAGACTTCTCTGTTTATGTCAGAGGTCTGAATATCAAGTTGTAATTGATGACATTTCAGAATCTCATGACCGAATTGGATTATCATCAACATATTCGGCCGTGCCATTTCAACAGCCGGCAGCTGCTGCGGGCATCCAGGCTCATAATCAGAATGAAATGTCCTGGTTTTTCTAAATCTGGTTAGTGAGGTTAACGGCTGATTTATTCCACATTCCATGCCAACCACATGACGGGATGATGTGTCAATATTGACAGTCTCGTGTCCTGGATAGCGCAGTATTTACTTACTTCATTTGGTGAAAAACAGGCCCAGAGCCTAGGACATATTTCTCTGTGTTTACGGTCCAGTTTTAGTTTTACTTCTAAAGGTAAAAATCCTTTCTCAGACATCCATTTTTATAAGCTTTTTCAATGAGCTTTCAATAACATGCCTCATCCACACTGAAATATAATGAAAGCTGAACAATTACCATCAGTTGCATCATCTGTTATATCAGTTTTGACAGCCGTGTGTCTTCTTTCGGTCAATAACAGGCCTTGAGGTACAGCAGCATTTCTGTACTTCCATGTGGTACAACACATCTTATTTTTAGACTGCGAGCTCCTGTTGAGTCCCCGTGTTGTTGAGTTTATTGGCGCTTTTTTGCCAATCTGAGGCAGCTACACATCTGTGAACTGTTAACTGAGAGCACGGAAGGTCAGCACCGCTAATGATGTGTTCAGACAGCAAACAGATTAGGTTTGTTCTTTCAGATTTGATCTCTAAGGGCGACACTGTATCTAAAAAAAGCTTCAGATCTGACAGCAGAACCAATGTGGAGCAGTTACAATCACTGATATAAGATTACAATTAATGAAGTTCTTAAAACCACAAATGTTGCAGGAGTTTTGACCCTGTAATAAAGCTGTAAAATAAAGCACAAACTTTTAACCTGGCTAGTGGCATGGCTAAAATGGGAATTCCACCTGGCCCAGATCCAATTTGGTAAGGAGAGGGCAAATTACCTCCCAAAGGTATGAACATTTATCTAAACAAGGACTTTCCAGTCAGACTTTCAAAAAATCTCCTGCCAGAAATAGGAGCAGCTAAAGTGGAAATATTTCCTATCTTCATTATGACAAATTTATCATATATCCACCATCTCAAGTCAAAAAAGAACATGAAACCAAAGTAAGTAAAAGTGGAATGTAAGGCGTAACCTTTGCCTCAGTGCCTTTTTAAGAAAGCCAGGTGAAATATTAAAATATTGATATATCATGGCGGTATAAGCCCAATTACACAAAGAATGACTGAAACTTGCTCATATTAATGTTTGCAGCCTCAAGGTCAAACTTAGCTGAAATAACAGATGTATTGATTACAAATAATATCCATATTTTACCAATCACAGAAATCCATCTTGGTTATACATTCTCAGATAATGTAGTGAATAAACATGGTTATGATGTTTACAGAAAAGATAGGAGATTGCATAGAGGAGGGGTTGCTATATACATTCAGAGTCATATTCCAACAAAGATGAGACAGTACCTCATGCCTGTTGGTGTGGAGGCTTTGTGGTTACAGGTTCAATTCCTGTAAAGTAAACCACTAATGGTTAGATGCTGTTATAGGCCAACATGTGCAAACAGCTTGTATCTGAGTGAATTGTGTGGCAGTATTTGTGACACTGGAAATTGAATTTATCTTAATGGGTGGCCTGAACATTATTTGAATGTCACAGGACTGTCATCTAAACATAATCTATATAAACATTTACTTGCATAGACCACAACTTTACAGATACTGAGAGTATATCTATTTACATTTGGTGTAGTGATCACAACATAAATTATAACTAGCAAAGCATAGATAACTAAAAGGAAATCAGAATCATTTCTGTCAGGAGTCATTTTGTACTGATGTAAATAGTTTATGCTGGTCTGATGTATACAAGGAATACATCCTGATGATGCCATTAAGGATTTTTAAGCCCTGTAATTGACAGATGCACCAATCAAAAAATGTCAGGTCACCATGAGTTGATAGAGAGCAAAGGGTGTTGCAAACAGGATGACTGGGAAACCTATGTAAACTGAGACATGAAGTTACTAAAATCAGTGGAGAAAAGAAAAAGATGTTTTTGAAACTCAAAATAAATGTCTGTAAATATGATGGGGGCAAACTGCTGAGCAAACTAAATGAAATAATGGGAGGAAAACCAAGCCAAGGTTCAAGAGGATCATGTCTAACAAAACCACATGACATTGCAAATGTAAAATTTAAGTGTTTTCTTTTTATCAATAAAGTGGACAAATTGAGACAAGAAATGTCATCTGTGAATCATACACCATCACGAGTGCTGAATTAAACATCATATGAAAGACAGCTCATCTTAGAAATTTGAATGAAGTAAAGTAAATATAAAACAAGTGGAACAGTTATCAAATATAAACAATGATAAACGCAGGAGAGCACAAGATGGTTCAAGCAATGGAAAAAAAAGTGATATTGGTGAACATTGCGGCAAAGCCTTGAAAGCATAAAAAATACTTTAAAGGCTATTACATTGATCACTCAAATAACTGAGAAACCTACACTTTTGTATTTTAAATTATATTCTTATATACTCAAGTGTACTGCTTAATTAAATCCAGAGCTAAGAGCACGGTTACACCATCTGTAGCTCGCCCCTCTTCATCTCCTTCTCTAAATTACTTTTATCTGTTCAACCTTGATGCGTTTGTCTACACGGATTACAGATTTTTATCTTCCACTGATCCTGCCTTCTCTTTCTTCTCCATCTCAGCTAACAGCACAGTGGCTTGATTGTGAATTGAGTTATTTATTAGGGGAGGCCGGTGCTTTTGTAGCTCCCCGTGTCTTCAGGAGCTTCGGCTGAATATGTGATTTAAATGACAGCAGTCTGTAATCTGATTTTCTAATGGACTGTTGAAGGTTGCTTACTTTACATGAATTACAACAGCAGTGGTTGTTGCTGTATAGTTTTAAGGAATTGCAAGCATTCATCAAGTGTGACATGTGTTTTATGTTTTCTTTCAGGGTCTCATTAAAATCAGAGGCGACAAATGCTGGAGAGACCTCACCTGCATGGACTATCACTATGAGGTGTGTGCCGCTTATTCATTTATCTTTGCTTGATGTTTTTTGAGTTAGTCTATCCCTGTACACAAAGATGTGTTGTTATGCAGAGACGTACATTGATTAAACTGCATTTTCATCAGCCACTGTTGTGAATTCAGGCTTCAACGCCAAGATGGGTTAGCTCACATTTTCAAATAAATATTTAACAGTGTTGCTACTTGCTATAACCTAAAATATGCTTAGTTCATGAAAGCTGTAACATTTTTTGTTCTTAACATTTGGTAGCAATGGCTGGCCAATATCACCAAAATATCACACTCCAATATACCTAATTTCATATACTGATAACAATACATATCCCAATATAGCACATTTTAATGCAAAATGTAACTATTTATTAATCAATAAATATATCTTGGAAAAAATGTTTAAGTGCAGTGTTTCCAACAAAAGTGAAGTACTCTAGATGGTATCATGGGCGGTAGCAGTTACAATGACTGGGGAAGGAAATTAGCTCCACATAAATGTTCTCAACATAAAATCCCAAGACTGTTTGCTGACCTGTGAGAAGTTCAGCACTGAGCATCAAATATTTCACGATAGCTAGCAAATTACCAGTTAAGATGACACTTGTTGCAGCACTGTATTATTTTGAATCATTCTTGGGGGTAGATAAGGAGAGAAAAAACCCAATCCTTCTCTCAAATAAGAGTTCCTAAATTTCCCAAAGGCCTGTTTTTTGGTTTGTTTTTGTTTGACAATTTGACTTTCTAAGACTGATCTGTCTGTACGTAACATTGTGCCTTGGCTTTGTCTCCTAAATAATGACAAGACAGCAGTGAACTCACATCAGGCTAACCACACCAGGGCAGCACATTACAGTAACCGCTGTCATGGGTTTCAATAAATCAGCCTCTTACACAGACAGCGAGGTTGTGCAAATCCCATGTTTGGTTTTCCCCTGTGGGATGCTCAACCACTCTGACCCACACTACTCTGTGTTAGCAAGCCGCAGAGGGAGGAGGGCCATCTTCTGTAATTAACATAGACAGGAATACACTGGCTCCTATGGGACTGGATGACTGGAGATGACACACAGACACAGTGAATACAATATAGATTCTCACACAGTGTGAAATACAATGGGACAGACTGATGTCGTACTCTGGCTCCTGTGGGATTGGATAATTGATGTAGTTGGCGATTATGTACCCATATGTTACTTCAGAAGAAGTCAATTAGGAATTATATACTTCATATTTGGATCAGAAGAAGTTGAGTTTCTTCGCTTTTCATTTAAATTGGGGAGCTATTTAATTGGATTTTCTGGTATTCTGCATTGTAAATCTAGTTTATTTCACAGTTTTAGCATTACTAATGCCACACATAGGCCAGTGATCTTCAAACTGGGAGGCTTAACATATCAACAACCCACAGTACAAATGTATTATCCAAACTCCTGTGTGAAATATTAAACAGTTTACTGTCTTTTCAACCACTCGTCATTACATGAAAATTCACATTTCCAGAATTTTCTTCTTCTCTACATAGAAAAGACATAAACTGGCAGAGAACACAGACGATCTGAGAACATTAAGACTCCTCACTGAAACCAGGCTGAATGATCATATTTATTTTCAACAGGGTGACCCACCATAATTACGTAGCGGTAAAGGGAAACTCTGGGAAACATTGAGCCTTTCAGTGACAATTTACACAAAACGAAATCTAATTGAGCAATTCAATAATCCACTGGTTTCCAAATTCCACTGGCCGAAAGGAACCCAAGGCTTAATCATGTTGCTTATACCGTTCATATTTTAATGGTAAGAGGTGCAGCGGTAGTTTTAGGAAAATGTCAACCTTCAACAGTGGCAGCGTGTGTACTTGATGAACTGTAACGAGGAGAATCATCTTTAACATCAAAACGTCAGCTGGATATTTTCACATGAAAATCAGTATGATGCTGCCTCCAATTTACTCTACTGCTACTAATATATACGTATATATACACACACAGACACACACACCGTATGTGTCTCTTGAAGGCCTTACTTTTGCTTGTGTGTGCGCCTTTTATGGTTCAAACCAGCTACTCTGTCCTCTTGGGCCCTTTTTTATATCGTTCTAATTTGAATTGTATTACGTATCAATGAAAATCTAGAAAGCTTTTGTGTGCACCCACTTATAAATGGATACCAGTATACTGGTGTGTATATATAACATATATGTTTTAGTGTCTTGAAGGACTGTTGAAGATTTTTCACTTCAAGTACTGTAATCCTAAATTCATATTGTTTCATGGAATAATAAAGCTTAATTTATACCTGGGACTACAACACTATACTCTCAACGTGGGGTCAGTTCACTGGCTTGCTAATATTAGCTAACATTACATTTTACTTTTTTCTTCATGTGCTACTGATCAACAACATTTCAACATTTTACATTATCCTGGCAGTGGCCACTTGTTAAGCACTAGTTTAAGAGTCTCGCTTCAAATGAACTCCTTAAAAACTCTTAAATGGGAGAAATACATGCTTCTACTGTAATTGCATGCTCTTTCAAATGTAACTAAATGGGGTTTATTTGAACATTGTCACCAACATTTTACAAGATGGAGATTATTCCATGCTTGGTCAGTCTGACCTGCTCCAACCTCAACCCTGTCAACGGACTTGAGAGTAATGTAGATTTACATACACGCACACACAAATACAGAGCCACTGGCGCCAGGTGAAGCCTCATTAACCCTCTGACACACTGCTCTCTTTCAGATCTGCACATTTTCTCCTGTCCTGACTCTCAGGACGCTGCGTAGGTGTTTCGGCATAGCCAGCGTTTTGTTTGCTTCAGTTTGTTTGGTGTAATGTAGCTAGTTTGCAGGCTTGGTGGGGTTGTTTGGTTGTCTGAGGTTATGAGGCTCCTACCCCTCGGATTGCCTGGGGTGTTTTGGTAAGGTTCAGGTTAGATAATCCCCCATTTTTTCTTCCATCCATAAAAACAATAAGAGTATAGACTGATGTGCTGGCAGTCCGGTCTTCTTATTTCCACCATCTATTTCTGTCCTATATTTACTTTTCACCACCTCACTTGACTCTGTTTGCATGTTCAGTTATTACATGGTTTGCATGCAACTACCTCAAGCACACACACTCAATCATACGTACACAAACACTGCACAGCCCTATATGAACGCTCTGAGTGTATTTTGCTGTGTAGGTGGAGTTACCATCATTTAAATAAAGTTCCATCTTGATTTAGACATGAAAATATTTCCCCTAAGGTGTGACACCATAAATTACTCTCCATCCCGGCCTGAGACAAGAGTTTACAGCCAAATAAGCAGCAAAAAGAAAAGTATAAAATGTTTGGTAAAACATAAACCCTAATAAACAAAAAAATATTGATTGAAAATAAGAATTTTTATCTGCATTATCTCTTACTCTGGGTTTAATTTTTTCATCTTCTCTCCATTCTCTTTTCCCAGACCCAGCCTGTTCCTAACCCTGTGTCTTACTACTTGCATCGGTCTCCGTGGTGGTTCCACCGTTTCGAGACGTTATCAAACCACTTCATCGAGCTCATTGTTCCCTTCTTCACCTTCATGGGCCGGCGGATGCGCATGGTCAACGGAGCGATCCAGATCCTGTTCCAGGTATCTCAGACTGTGCACTGATACACTGGACCTGTTCATAACACAAACTGGTAACCATTAACTGAGAAACACGGCCTTATTTTAATAAGGCCGTTTAATATCTGATAGTGCATAGTTCAGATAATATAGTGGGTTTTCAAACCTTTTTTTTTTTTCTTAGAATACTTTCAAAAAGATTCTCAACCTGTAAAGGAACACTTAATCCTTGAGTTCATTTGAAAACATCCAAATATTCATATCCAAAACGTCCTTCCTTGGAGATGTATTTTTTACTGGGCAGTGGAACACATTAAAGACAGTAATGTGAGTGAGGCAGGAGTTTAATCTACCAATGGAGACCAGTCAGAACACTATTACATTAGACAGGTTTAACGGCTGATTTAAGGTGGTTTTATTACATTTATCTTTGTTTTATTGAATTAACTGTTGCTGTACATGTAGATTAAATTTGTGCGTCATGTGAAGTGGGTTTCAGAGTTGTTGCATGTCAAGTTTGCACAAAATCAGTAGATACTCTCACGCAATAAGTCAGCAAGGTAGTTATTTAATGATTTCTATGTCGTCTTTCTCTTTGCCTTGTCTCTTCTGTTGCAGGTAGTCCTGATAATAAGCGGGAACCTCAGTTTTCTCAACTGGCTGACCATTGTTCCCGGTCTGGCCTGTTTTGATGATGCATCGCTGGGCTTCTTGTTTCGCTCTGGAAGTGGAGCCAAGAAGGCTGTGCTGGAGATACAGAATGAGGATGCAGCTGGACGCACCCCCGAACCCAACAAAGGTATCCAGATTCACAAACATTTTAGATAATATGAATTAGAAGAGGTGGTTAAGCTTCAACAATGGGATTCACAGTGGAGTGCCCAACCCAAGTTCAAAACTTAAGAAAAGGTGGCACATTTCAAATTTCCAAGTCAAGGAGAACAAAGTACGAACATTTAACTTGTTTATTTGGCTCACATCAAGTGAAATGTTAGTACTTTATCCTCCTTGACTGTTATATAATTGGTATCTCATTTGGAACTGAATTTACTACGAAATAGGTTGAGACAGAGGCTTATGGGTATAACTCGCTAAGCGGGTTTGGTCATGTCGGAGAGGGAATTATGGGAAAGAAAAGGGATTAGCACTTGGACAGCTGAGTCGCTGGGAAAAGTATGACATATGGTTTATTGGAATTTAAAGTGATTCTGCTTACATTTTTACTATACAGACCGGTTCAAATGTGCTACATGTGTGAGACTGGCCTCTCTCTAATTGGTCTCATTGGACCCATTATTGTGGGATGTTGAATATAAAATAGGCTTCTACCTGGAGTGTCAGCATGTTTTAATCATTTGAACAGACTCAGAAAGTCTGTCTTAAACCTACGGTGTGGAACATTTGTCTCCCCCTTCTGGCAGCGAGACTAAATAGTTCTGTAATGGCTAAATTGTCAAGTTAGTGGACCCATTATGGTGGGAAAGTCGCCACAGACACCAGACTTAAAAACTTTATATACTGTGACAAACGGAGAGATTTACCTGGCTGCGATAGGCTTAATCAGCATTTTGCGAACTCATTTGGCAAGGGCTAGAATGTAACAGCCGCTCATTTATATGTAAAAGTCCCCACACTGCAGGTTTTAAAGTCGAGACATTTTAGTTGGATTACGTTGATGCCTTTAACATGCGGGGATTAGCAGGCAGACACAGGTAGGAAGGAACTGATGTGGCCAACATTTGGCAACACCAGCCGTACCATGATCTAACTGGTCAGCGTTTTCCACTGAGCAAGTATAAAAGCAATCTCTCTCTCTCACACACACTCACACTCACACACACACACACACACACACACACACACACACACACACACACACACTATTAACACCCAGACTTCTACACTGACTGTGTGCCTGCACAGGAACAAACAAGGCACCAGTAAACAAGTGATGAATCCTCTTGTAGGCAGGCGCTAACAAATATGTCACCTTGATTTAAGCTATGATTACAGTTTTCCCTCTGGACCATTTAGAAATCCTGGAATGTAGCCATGAGATGCATTACTTCTCTGAAAGTCGACGTAATTTAACTAGTAAACAAACATTGTGGCAGCTCCTTTAGGCCAAACGGGTGCAATGACATGCATCAGTCTCTGTAGTTTCATCAAATTGGCTCAGAGTTGTTTGGTGTGTAACGGATGGACGGACAAGCTGGAGCTGAGTCATAGTTTTGTTCATTTTGTTGTTAAAAAACTGTATTCTACATCCCCTTTAGTTAGAAATTTGAGATGTAATGAAGGGAGATGTTTCACTCCTCCATTCCACCCAGGTATGCTGATACGTCGGGTGGTGAACATGTCTTTGGGCGTTCTGATTGGCTATCTGAGCATTCCCGTTGTGATGAACCTGCTGAGCTCCACACAGGTGATGAACACCTCCTTTGATCCGCTGCGCATCGTCAACACCTACGGGGCCTTTGGCAGGTACAGTAATGGGTCACAGGGGTCATAATGCCAGGGGTCAAGATGAAGTTAGAGAAGCAGGATATCAGCATGTGCCTCAAAAAAACGTAGGTTTTTATAAATCTGTTGGAAATGATTTAGAATTTTTTTTTTGGCTGGGTTGCTATGTTTTAATTATGCCACAAGATGGTGCCATAATGTGTAAAACAAACACAGATGACAATGAAGGTGGCACAGATTATGGCTTGATTATCAAATGATGTGATTATCATAGAGGATGCCTTGTGATGTGATGATGAAAAACATCAGACACACTTTATGCACCAAGAAGCAAGTATTTTTATACATCTTAATACATGTCTGGAGGGGATTTTTGATTTCAATCAACTGTTCACCCTTCGACCTTCCCTTTTGCTTTCCAATCCAAACAACTGTACCCATTACACCTTTTAATTCCACCCCTCTTTTTCCAGCATCACAAAGGAGCGTACTGAGGTGATTTTCCAGGGCACTCTGAGTCAGGATCCCAAGGATCCAGAGGCGGTTTGGGAGGAGTACCAGTTCCTGTGTAAGCCAGGAGATATTTACCGGCAGCCGTGCCTCATATCACCCTACCACTACCGCCTGGACTGGCTTATGTGGTTCGCTGCCTTCCAGGTGAGATTCTGAACAATTACAGGAGATGATGTATGGAGTGGAACACACTCCCAGTGTAGAAATATATCAACTTGTACAGGTTGGTACTGAAGGGAAAATACTAATAACAGTATTTGTTTTGTATTTAAGCTGTTATATCAGTGTTTTAAGATGTGAGATATTCCAGAAACTTGAAGAATTGTGATAAACTTATTCCTGATGTATTTTTGTGAAAGTACCCTGTTAATTCCTGGCAGTATTAATTAAAGTAGGTTAAATCACAAAGAAATACACTACTATATGATGTAAGAGTAGACACCAGGGGGCAGTATTGTGCTTTGATTACTTTAACTCAGTTTTACAAGGTGACATTTGGAATAACCTTTGTCTCTTTCAGCCTCTGTCTATTAATCTTTTATCCTCTCTGCATCTGTCTCTCATTGTAAATGTCCTCCATCCTCACATAGATGCCTCTTTCACATCCTGTGTTTTTTTTTGCTCCTTTTCTTTCTCCAATTTTCTTTTTAATTTCTAACAGTGTCTCCATTTCTCATACAGACCTATGAGCAGAGTGAATGGGTGATCCATATAGCAGGACGCCTGCTGGCCAATGACACCACAGTCCTCTCCCTGCTCGACCACAACCCCTTCCAAGGTGGAGACCCTCCCAGGTAAACACTCAGTACCTTGTCCTATTTATGATCAAGCTCTAGTTACAGTTTCTCTGTAATCTGATGTGTACAGGCATCAATCAAATGACAATCCCATTGTCCTAGGAGTAAATATTCTGCCCTATAGCCCCCTCTGTTGATGCAAGTAGCAGATCATTATTTGGGTTTATTTCATTTTCCCCTCAAAGTAAAACACAGGATGTTATTTACCTGGGAGATAGTGTACATTAACCCAAAAAAAAAGTCAGTTGGAGTTCTGTAACCCATGGTACTCTTTTCCGTGTTCTTTTTCCTCTCAGGTGGGTTAGAGGCGAACATTTCAGGTATAAGTTCAGCAAGCCGGGCACTGACAGTGCAGCACAGGGTAAGTGGTGGCTGAGAAAACGTATCGGAGCTTACTTCCCTCCGTTGGACCTGGAAGGACTCAGGGGCTACTTCCAGTCCAGGAACTGGCCACACCCACATATACGGCGTAAAAGGAACTAAAAGCATGACCATTGACATGACCTCAGACTGCAGTACCAAGAGGTAAACAGAGAACTACAGAGGTTATGCTTGAAAAGGGGATACTGTAAGTTCAGTTTGAATGGTGGAGTTGGAGACAGCTTGCCAGGACCAAGGATGTGCCACCCTTACACTTAAATATGACTGTTGACTGCAATTTCATAATTAAAACAGGTCCACCAATCAGGATGTAGCCATCAATTGTATTTGCCCTTCTATGCCCAAACCCCACCCACACAAAAAAAAACAACATTTTTGTACTGTATTGATAATTTGTCTCTACCTGATATCTGTACATATTGACACAAAGATTATTTTAGATATGCTGCTGTATCTAACCAGTTTAGCTGTAGTTTAGAACAGGTTCAGCTAAACCTAATTCTCACATCAAGCCACACCATCAAGCCTCAGTGCCATTACCTGCTGTCAGATCATCTGTTGTGCCACTGTAGCCAAAGTGTCCATCCTCTGTTCTTCCCTGTTTGGATTTGTTTGCCGCCGAATGCTTGCCAATTGCTGACATCTGCCTCATTATTCCTACCTTCTTGATTGCTTGCATCGGAACATCTGGATTTACAGTGCAGGAGGCTTAAGGCAGAGGTAAGGTGCAGAACTACCAGATTGTTATTTCACCAACATAAATGATGTTGGTGAAATACATTTGGACATGCCAGCTATGATGCTAAATATAGAAATCTTGCATTTTGTCATCTGCACTGCCCTGAGTTTTCTCTGCCAACTTCCCCATGGTGCATCTTCAGTCAGGTAGCAGAGACCACTGTCAGCTACTTACACTCTGCTGACACCAACAAACATTACAAGGTTAACTGGACAAATACACACAGAAATGGTATCTGACATCGAACTTAACAATTCTGATTACCCACAAAATAATAAAACATAAGGTAATTAGGATACCATTAAGCCATGCCATGCTCTTCCATATCCAATATGGACACGTTGCCTCTTCTTTTCCCTTTTCTCTTCTTGTTGACTTTTTTATGCTGCAGCTAAGCATTTTTTTCATATGCAGTCACCCAAAGACAGCCCCGAATGAACAATAACAGTTCAACCTTTCATTGATGCTGAGATAAATCATTATATTTTCTTGTGTTTAATGATGTGAACATAAAGTATCTATGGAGCCAGTTTGTCTCATTGGTTACCAGATTTCTTTACTGGACTAGTCTTTCTCATCTGTGGGGCTGTTTCTCTTCTTTTTGCCACCCTGAGGTTCCTCTAGGTGAAGATTTAGGTCTTTAGATTCATAGTCATGAAAGATAGAAAAAAATAACAGTTAAACTTTTAACACTTCTCTGATGAAAAGCAGACCTCAAATCAAATTTAGTTTGGGTTTGTATGTTCATTATCACATGCATATCAATTTTCCTCAAATCATCTGAAGTTTTAACTGTGAAACAAAGTTATTTCAATGTAGTTATTTTTTGGATAATTTTGTAATCCATTTAACTGTCCTGCCTGAGTCTGGATGCTTTGTGACAGTTTATACTAACATCATATGTTAACACAGACTATTAGCTTCAACCTCGACAGGTATGTGTTGTGTTTAAGGAATAAGGGACCATTTAAAGAACAATTTACAATCGTTTTACTGTATTTGTTTGTTATTTGTGGGAGAAAGCAGGAAAATGACATCAAATTATGTCATTTATATTTTTTACAGCATTTTGGTGCCATTTTTGCAGCAACAACTAGATTTTGAACAACTCGGGCTTTAGTTATCTTAGTGGGAAAATAAACCTAAGCTTTTACTACAGCATGTATTTAATGCTATATTTTGGTGAAGAAAACCCCTGTAAATACAAATTGATAATATATTATAATGCTTGTAGGCTACTGGTCTTTATAATGAAAGAGAAAGTGATTAAACTATACAGATATAGGCTGGTAAATCATCAAAAGTAATGCTTTTATTCTGTTAGGAGTAAAAATGTGGTATCATGTCGGCCTGTTTGTTTCATGCCAATTTTCTGGTTTTTATTAGTTTATAAATCTTTAATTTTTAATTATGATATTATTAGTCCTTGTTCCAGATGTGAACACTGTGCATTTGTAATTCGGGCCCCTTACAGAGTTCACTGTTGTACAAAGTGTTAGTTTGAAAATGTGACTCAAAACACTGTTGCAAAAAACCTGTCTTAAATGAATAAATCTTCTGTCTTCCATGCTGAAACAGTTTGGTCTGGTTTAGTTGATTGTCAATGGATGTCAAGGGGGAAAACATGGTTGATGGAGGTCAACTTTGAAAAATTAGGGTTTGTTTTCTTAATTCGCTCATATGGAGTTTTTCTTTTTAAATGATGATCATATGTAAAGGATGGAAATCTGCAACCAGCACTGATCATCTATCAGCCACTTCTATTCATCCAATGAGATCTGCATTCAGTCTTCTTATTATGGCAGTTTCTATTCATATCTACATATAAAAAGGAAGGGAAAAAAACTGTTTATTTCACTTAATTTGAAAATGTATACAGTATTTGTCTGTCGTAGAAGCTCTGAAATAACTGGAAGATTAATTTGAGCAGTCTAATTCCTTGCTGAACTGGGATTTTTCTCATCAAAACAACAATTGACACAAACTAGTCTTTAATACACACCAGTCCAGACAGGTGTACAATCATATCAGTAAATCAGTAAATATTATTTAATTATATACATTCAGCCTTCAAACTGAAGTCAAAACATGCTTGTTTTACACTTTACTGTAGGCAGAACTGTGAAATCACGTGCCTGTTTTGAACTATATGCTTGAAAGAAAGCGATGAAGAGTAAGTAAAAAGTATGAATTAAAACAGTAAAAGAGTGGGGTAATGATTTGAGGTAAAATGTTGTTGAGCTCTGTCACAGAAAAGAGCAGAGCTTCAGCATCTTTAGAGTGGATATTACAGTAGTAGGTTTATTCCATTGCTTTTGGTGTGGTAGGTTTGTGATAGGACTTGAAGTAACACAAAGGGTCCACTAGATGGTGCTGTTCTCCATGTAACTGATGCTGCGTGAGCTTTGTGCTTCAGTCTCCCAGATTCACCACTACAACATATTCTTCAAAGTTTACCAACTTGCACTGTGACTTTTTTTAATAATATTTTATTGCCTCAAAAGTGTGACAACAAAGTACAGTTACAGAAAAATACAGTTCTCCAGTTATTTTCAATTTCCCACAGTACCCTCCTAGACACACTTTCCTTCGAACTTGCGTTCGCCCTCTGGATAGATCCTCCTTCATAGTCCTCTTTGATAAGAATGACTGAGTGACTTTTTGAGTGATAGACATCCTCTTCAGTCTGTTTCTGGAGTTAAGTTGATGACAGAGCAACAGGACTGCCAATAACATTATTTAGGTTGTTTTCCCTCCTACTGAACCAGAGGAATTCAATTAATCAATATGTATTTATGTCGTGCCAAATCACAACAAAAGTCATCTCAAGGCACTTTACACATAGAGCAGGTCTAAACTGTACACTTCAAGTTTAATTTTAAAAAGACCCAACATTACCACATTCACAGCATGAAAGACTGTTCAGTGTGGCTCTACAATGCTGGCCATTAAATTCGTTTATCTCTTTCAGGAACAATATTTTTTTTAAAGTTTAGTTTTTCTGTCTCTGATGAGACTTTAATATAAATTCTTAAACATACTTTTTTCTCTATGTAATTTATCAAAATCATCTGTGCCTCCTTTCTTTCTTTTGGCTCAGGATTCTAAACATCACGGGAAGATATTTTTCAGCTGCCTAAAACAACCTGTTCTGCACGTGCACTGCATCTTAAATATGAATTGGTACAAAACAAGTGAGAAATGTATTAACTGGTCTATGTGCAGTTGTGATTTGGTTTAAGCAGTGGGTACAGAAACTTTCAGCAAAGTCATTGTTGTTGGACTCAGATCCAGAAGCAACCATGTGAGTGTCGTCATAACAAACCATCTGTCTGTTCTGGTAAAATAAAAATGAACCTCTTACAAACGGTCATTTGTTTCTGCTTGTGGAACACAATGGATCTGTGCTTTTGAAGAATGAGCAGTCACTCTTTATCTAGAAAGTTCCTTCCACCTTGCTTGCCTAAATAAATGTGCTGTCACCATAATGGAGATGATACAGAATGAAGTGTCTCCATAACAGTGAATGAACAACCACTGACAAAATGTATGGGAACCCAAAATTTAAAAGTAATTAATAAATAATAATTTGACTAACTTGTGTACAATCTATAAATGAACCATGTGAGAATGTTATTTCATCGTTTTTTTAAAACTATGTTAAATCAGGAGTGACTTGACACAGTGTTAGCCACATGACCTAGCTGCTTAATTCACACACATCTTGGTAGTGTTTTGATTCTAAACATGTTCCTCAGAGAAACACATAACTATGAAGGGCAAAAACATCTATCAAGACAATCTTTGTGGTGGCTTTGGCCAACAGGAACTAGCTCATAGTGCTAACACAAACTCCCAAGCTAATGTGTTAGCCAGCTAGGTAGATAGCATGTGCAGCCTTGTTAAGCTACTGTGTCTACATGTCATCTTTATTTAATTGGTGGAAGAAGAATTCAGATACGTTACTTAATAAAAGTAGCTATACTAAAATTAAAAGTCATTATACTGCAATATAAAAAAATACTTGGCCTTCAACTCCTGCAACAAAAATATCATTTAGGTAAGAGTACATAAGTATTATCAAAATGTACTTAAAAAGTATAAAAAGGAAACTAAATGGCTAAAATTAATTAGCTTAAGCACAGGTGTCATGACTGAAAGCTAACCTTTATTAAGAATTAGGAAGAGTGTATTGTTTTTTTAAATCAGTTACAATTTATTAGTTCAGTTGTCTCTCTTAAATATATTTAATACTGAACACTTTTGGGCTTCATTAATATGTATTGCGGGTGATATGAAGTGACAAATAGACTATACAAAGGATAAATAAACAGGTGCATCCAATCAGTGTGGTTGTAGGGAAGAAGTTAAGTCAATTTTATAGTTTAAGTTTAGCCCAATATCACAAATCACAAATTTGCCTCAGGGTGTTTTACAATATGTACAGCAATTCAAAAGCCTCTGTCCTTAGATCTTTAATTTAAATAAGGGAAAAAAACCTTTAACAGGGAAAAATGGACGACACCTCAGGGAGAGGAAGAGAGGAGCACTCACTCTCCCAGGATGGACAGATGTGCAATAGATGTTTTGTGTACAGAATAGAACACATTACACAATACAGCATTCAACAGAATAGCACAATTATAATGGATTTATATGTGATGAAGTGGACGTCAAGCATCTTCCAAGTGCCACAAGAACAGAATGAGACCTGAGCTATACGACCTCCATCACCATGGAGACCTGGCAAGAGGACAGAAGAACATGTGAGAAGAGACAAGAAAAGACTATATTCACAGAGGAGAGAGAGACATTAGGTGAGGCTGAACTCCTGCAGGATGAGGAACCAGATCCAGAGGAACTCTTAGAACATCAGTGCAGGATGGATGTGTGTGTTCCTCCTGTTCTTTGAGGCTTGTTGGTTTTGACGATGCACCGCTCTCACAGCATGGGTGTTTTTAATAATGTCATCATCAAACGTATATCTGCATCCTGTTAGTTGTGTTTCCCGCCTCTGGACCGCAAATACATTTCCCTGCAGAACTGCTTTCACAGCTTTCTTGCAGTTTTATGTGACTTTGATGGTTAACTTTCAGACTGCACACTGGATCAAACTGTGATCCATTTTGTGCACTGATTGGGTAACAGACGGAAGGGACGTGTGTCCGTCTCATCTCTGGCTCATGGCATTTTCCCAGTTGCCTTCTGATGTAATGTTAAAGTGGAGGTGGCAGTGACGCTCGAAGACTGGTTATGACCAAAAAGGAGTGTAGGTTGTCTGTTCGATTCCCTGCTGAGACAAGTCTGGCAAGTAGAAGCGAGTGAATCACATTGCATCCATGGAGAAGTGTCTTTAGAAGGTTTAATTCAAGGAGAGCTGCCTAGCTATTACTGATTGCACTGGTCAGCCTTTAAGTGAGGAAGTTTCCAACTAAATCAGTAGATAGCTGGAGAAAAAGATGCTCAGCTATTCTTACCATGAAGAAACCAGCAATAATAGGGCATGTTCAGTACAGTACATTGTCTCAGCATGTGAGTCACTGGTGGACAGAACATCCTTTGCTCATGGTTATGTAAAATTCTTTACAAATAATGTATGATCACAGCACAGACATAAGAAATGAAAAAAACATGTTTTCTCGCTAAAATCTATAGAGCTTTATTGGACACAAGGAGTGAGTCATGTAGTGTTTTCACATAATCTGGTAGCTACGTTATAGTCCTCAGCTCTGGCTCAGAGCACAGTTTCTCTTCTACACTTTAGCTCCATATTTAAAAATAGTGTCATTGTCTGTAGTTTATATTGGTTATAGCCTATTGTTCATGAAAGAGAGACAGCAGGGAATTCAGGTGAAAACATAATTGAAAAAAGCATAAATGGCTGTAATAATATGACATTCACACTGCTGACAGGTCAACCTTGAATGATGAATGACGTTTTAGCTTAACTGACGGCAGCTCTTCAGATATTTGTACATTTTGTAAGTGGAAAAAACAATGTAAGCACATTTGGATGTAAAGTAGTTTATTGTCTAAGTGCATTACTGTGCTCTCACTGGTTGACATTTTTAAAATGAATGAAAAACCTTTGTGGGACTTGTGGTTGAGTGGCCGCTTGATTGACAGGTGGATCAGACCATCATGTTGGTTTTTTTTTCTCATTTCTTCACCACCCTCTGTCCAAGTTTTTGACACTTTCCCGCTGTCTTCGAAAAATGCATGAAATTATGGCCATGCCTAACTTCAGTATTCAGTTCAATTTAGATGTACCCCAATTACAGGCAACTCTTCACAGGGCTTCTGTCACATTACCTGTCGCTATTTCTGCCTCTAGAGCAGTGCTGACTCCAAAAAGCTTCATTGTAAAACATGCACCTGCTGGCAACACAGTGATAACACCAACTAACATACCTTAGTCTGCCAGAAATCACATTTTCTAACATGCCTATTGAACTTCTGCTGCACTTGTGTGCCATTCCCAAAGGCAACAGCTGGATTAGTACTGGGCACTGGAGGGGTCCAGCCTTGAATTTTAAAATTGTGTCTATGGAGAAAACGTGCTGCTCATACAGTTTCAAAACCTGCAACAGTGCCAATACCAAGCTGAACATTTATAAAGGAAAAATACACCCTAAAATACAATTCACATTATTACACTACTACACTATACAGTAGAGAAGCCTACTCAAAATGATTCTCAGTCTGTTTCTGACAAAAATGTCACCAGTGTCAATCATTATATAAGTGATGCTCTGATTTCAATCTTAATGAGATATTTTGTGATTGACAATGGTATAAACGCACTGGTTCAGTATCATTTTAATTCCGTTTTAGGGTGGATTGTCCCTTTAAACGAACAGAAACAACCATGCCTTCCTCCTGTGCGCTCCAAACATCACTCTACTAGAGAGAGGGGGTTGAGAGAGAGAGAGAGCTGTTTACATTGTGAACCACATCTTAGATTTATAATCATCCTGCTCCACCAGCGGCACAACAGCTGTCTCGCTTCATAGCCAGTTTTTGTCGCGAAATCTTTACCAAATTACCAATTTACGCACAGTGACAGTCATGATTTTGACGCACAGGTGAACTTCTTTCTCCTCAAAGCGCCTCGACAAGTACTCAACAAGGAAAAGTGATAGGAGAGTGCAAGAAAAGCCATCTCTATTTCATCTCTGTTTCTATTTTTACCCTCTCAATCCTCTGTCTTTTATGCTAGAAGCCGAATTTGTGATTAGAGCCATGTCCAGGAAGAAGGCAGTGAAAGGCAAAGGGAGCTCCAGGAGCCCCAAGGCGTCGCCGAGCAGCGGCAGCGGGAGGACGGGGAAGGGTTTGGCCGTCGCTGCCGCTCCATCCTCTGGACTGGTTTATCCAAGCAGACCGTCCATCAGCAACAGCGGAGAGTTTTATGACATCGCCTTTAAGGTGAGCTGGCAGCTTAGATTTACAATTTACTACTATAGTAAAGATAAGTGACATATTCTTCGAGCATGCCTTCAATTAAGCAATCAGGAAATGATGGCAGGTGAGGTTTGCCTCAGTCAATTGAAAAACACAAGTTTGTGTCTTTTGCGTAGAGGTATTGTTTGTAGTAGGTGAATTAAAGAAAATGATTAAGATGTTTCAGCGTTGGAAGCAGCAAGTTGTATGCTCTTTTCCTCCAAATAAGGTCTGATAGGTTTGATATTTTGCTGTCCCCTCATAGACACTTGTGACCGTTTTCAGGGACATGTGATAGGGTATGTATGGTAACCCATTTCTGCAAACAAAAGGAAAAAAGGTTTTTATCTGCATAGTAATAGAAACACTCAAAAGAAAAGACATAATATTTACTTAACACTATCCCACAATGTTGACTCAATAAGTTTAATATGACTATATTATTATCTTATCATTTTGAATTAGTAAATTGAACATTTGACGTGATATAATTTTGTATAGTCTTCCAAAAGTTTGTCATAATTTTGTCTTGGGTTTGTCAACTTTGACTTAATATCTTATTAAAATAAATATTTAGTGTCAAAAGTCAAATCTTGAGTTATAATCTAGTAATAGTACTATTAATATTTTTTATTGATATTAAGTTTAACCCTTCATCTATTTTTTTTTCTTCTGCTGGCAGTATTGGGCTTCCATACATGTGCCTGTGTGGTATAGCTGTAGACTATTCTATGTAAATAAGTGCTGCTCTGTTGGCCAGGCTTGCAGGGAAAGTTAATTTTACCATCATTTCCCCAAGAAGGCACAGTCACAAGATGCCTGAGGAAGATTGTTTTATCCATACAGGCCAATTTGTTCCCAGTGAGTGTAATTTGATCTGTTTAACCACACATCCCCTCTCACTTGGTATCTCTCTGTATGAAATACTAAAAATGTTGAAACTATGTTGGCCAACAGGGATATTGGTGTGTGGCACAGCAATAGTCCAGTGGAATAACATGAAGGAGATGTTGTGACATCTAATAAACAGTAGCACAGGAAGAGGCTTTTTTGTACAATAGTGTACAAAAATTGGCTAATTTCCTTAGTAAGAACATTTTATTTTCAGAATTCTTCAGTGGAAATATGAAATTATAGATGATAAAGACTAATGATAATCAGCACTGAGCATATGCCAATCTAAATTCTCATCATATGTTTGGCAGCAGGTATTAATTTCACACCCAGATTAACAACTGTTCCTATGACAGCCCTGCCAAAATCCATGCTCCATGCCCAACTTTCATTTCTAGGATGCACGTAATTGTTGCAATTGATATCATAAATATCACATCTGCTTACAGCAAATCAAACACAGAACGATATAGTATCAGATTGTATTGCTGTTCATAGAATATAAAAGGTTAAATTAGAAAAACTATATATGCAAAATATACTAAATGATAGAAAAGTGAACAGAGTTTTGTGTTGCCTGACGACAAAGAAAGAAACATCCCAATGCTCATTTCTCTTTGTCCCATTGGTCTGCACAGTCTGCTCTTTCCCACTGGAGTGAGTAGAAATGCTGTGTTAGGGGATTTTGGAGTGTGTGTATATGTGTGTATGTTTGTGACAGTGTTGCATGGAATATACTACTGTGTATATGTGGTAAGTTTTCACCGGAGCCATTCTCCTCTCCGCCTTAAACACTTTCTGTCTGTTTCTGTCTCAGGTGATGCTAGTGGGGGATTCAGGTGTGGGGAAGACTTGTCTGCTGGTCCGCTTCAAAGATGGAGCCTTTCTAGCCGGGAGCTTCATCTCCACTGTGGGCATCGACTTCAGGGTGAGTGCACACACACACTCACATATACACACACTCCGGAGAAAAGTGTACTGAATTTCAAAATGGAATGAAGGATGTTCTCATCATTGCTGTTTGAGTCAACTTTACACTTTTAAACTTCAACACCCACAAATGACCCTTCAGCCTAAGCCCTGAAGTTCTGTTGCAACGCCAGTCTATTTGTTTTCACACAGCAAATGCAGTTTACAACTAAAATGGTGGCACATTTTCCATCCAAAATTCATAATAGCCTTTTTAAAACATGTTCTTCATTTTAGACAGCGGTGGACCAATGCATTTTCGTTGTTGTAGCTGATGATCATTGATTTTGTTGCCTGAAATGACACTAGCTAGCTGTCTTCGGCTGGCTTCTTAATGTTTCAAGCTGACTTTTAGGACAAAATCCTGTAAAAATGGGTTTTAAATATTTCCTTGATGGCTTTATACATGATACCCTTCAAAAAGGCCGAGGCTGAAGTTGCACATTCAAATGGACAATCTGTCTCACCAATTTCATAGACATGGAACAAAAGGAGCAAAATCGTTCTTGTATTAGGCTACCATGAAAAGCTAGTTAGTCCTAGTACTCTTTGTAAGATATTATATTTTTCATTTCAAGTAAAATAAAGTGAAGATTAATGTTTTAATGTGTATATTTTCAAACAGTATGGCACTTTTAATGTTACAAGAGAAAATACGTACTGTATGGGCTAAAGTGTGTTTAGTGAACGTCATGCTATGTTGGATAAGGAGTTTAGTGGGAGTAGTTGGAGTGTAAATTAGCTTGAATCCAATACATAGCAGGATAGCCACTAATGTTAGCATAAACTCTGTTATAGTGTACGATCCAGGACAGTATAGTGGTACCAAAAGTGGATATACTATCATGAACAAGAATTTTTTTGTCTATGGTAACCTGTAACCCAACAAAATGTAGTAGGCTAAGCTAATGAATTGGACATTGGCCTTGGAAGTATAGTCAGTGACTAAACAAGCTAACTAGAAATTCTAACATTTACATTAAAGATGGAATTGAAATGGTACAATTTTGCTCTCATGTTTTTAGTTTTGGACAGGCTAAATAAAAAGACAAAAGCATCCAAAACCATTGAGTAACACAGACTACTACAGCACCATATACTGTACACCATTTTTGAATGTGGAGAAATTCAAGTCATCTTAGTCAGTTAGCTAAGCTAAGATTGGACAATTGCTGTTCGGGGACAGGTTTTTGCAAACATTCATGTGCTGGCTCTCTTCCCTCGTGTCTGTACAATATGAGTCCATGACTTTCAGCGTGTTTAAAACCTATCTGCTTCACCCAGTGGGACACAACACATTCAAACTGTGTTAAGCTAAATTAAAAAGGTAATTTAAAGTGAGGGTTTATATTGACAGGCTAATTTTTTTTTACTGCTAATGGCTAACCCATTTCCTGCCTATCGTGCCCTTGGGGAATGTGCAACCACACTTTAAGTGCCACATCCACGGACAAGAAGCAGTGACCTGTTTCAGTCTTTTACTGTCTTGTTGTTCCCACAAGCAAGATCCCTTTAACTGCAGAATCTGACTTAGCTGTTAAGAAAACCTTCCCCTAGGAGGCATTCTCAAGCCTGTGTCACTGATGCTGTCATCCAAGGCGACTTACAGTTGAACAAGTGTAGCAGTAAACTCCAGGATAATAACGCCAATAGCAGGGAGCGGTACAAGAAAAACACACTGTTTTGATGCAACCCAGCAGGATGTCTTAGGATGTGTATCAGTTGAAATAGGTCCCATGGTGTGGCATATGAACAGGGCCACACTGCGTATTAAGAATGTAACACATTTGGTGTTCTGCCCTGTAACCTGAAGTCTTTTGGTTGGTATTTTCCCGATTCTGTAGCTGAGAGGCTTTTAAGAAACCTATCTGCCAACAGAAAAAGTAACAGTACAATCAGAAGGATGTAGCAAATAGGGGAGCAACTTTGAAACAAACACTGCTGTCCTGCGGCAATGACTGAAAAATAGGACAGCGGTGGAGAATACAAGTATGCTTTGGACTAAAGGAAACAGAACAGTCTTTTCACAAGAACTACCACCAGCAGTAGAGAGGTAAAAATAGAAAAAATATTCTGCATTGATGGAAAAAAGTCCATGCAGCAAGAACAGTTGGTCAATATCACTTCCATAAAGACCTTGTTTACACTTGGTTTTAAACGTGTGTTGGGTGGTCCGATCATAAGTAGACCGCTAAACACAAGTGTAAATTACCATTGACCAATGGCACATTGCGATACCTTTGACCTTCTCGCGGATTCGACAAAATCTGAGCGTGGTCAACTGGACACCTTGGAGACATATGATAGAGTCAGGTGTCTCGGCTGTCTACTGGTGTTCAGATCACAGCACGTATAAAACCAAATGTAAACAAAAGGTCTACATTCATGGATTAAAGTCCATGTAGCAGGGACATTTGGTCATTATCACATCCATAAGCAAACAGATTAGAGAGCATTCTATCCAGAAAATGTCCACACTGCTGGACCAAAAACATCACTGCTTGCCTGACAAAACATGATGAGGATCTCCATGAAATCAAATGGTGACTCATTAAATTGATTTATTCTCTCATTATCACTATTATACCTTGAAACTGCCTTCCCTGGTTCTGAAGGGTGACAGTATAAGCATATAATTATTGTAATTAATAATTTATGAGTTATTTCAAGGCCACCCTCAAAATACATACATTTTCTTACCTTTTCTCCTTAGATTATTATTATTTGCTTTCACAGACTAGTCTAGAACACTCTAATCAGCACTCACATTCACACAAATATGCTTCTCTTCTTATACAGATTAAACAAAAGAGACGTAACATGTTAAAGGACCAGTGTGTAGGATTTTGTGACATCTAGTGGTGAGGTTGCAGATTTCCGAGAGCCAGTGTTTGGTTTGTCCGTTCTGGATGGCAGGCTCCATTAAAGAGCACTTGTAGATATGTGGTACCTATGTAGATATAAGGAACTCATTCTAATATAATATTCTTATGAATATTATATTCCATATCTGCCTTGCCTGCTCTGCTAGATGCCACTAAATTCAATGTGCTGCACCTTTTATAAATGAGGTTTAGAGGAACTGGTTGGAAGATTTTGTAACTTTTGCTTCTTGTCTTTATGCTATGCTAACCTAGGCTAATGGTCTCCTGGCTTTAGCTTCATATTTTGTGTAGAGACATGAGAGTGGTATCCATCTTATCATTTAACTCTTGGCAAGAAGAGAATACATGTATTTCCCAAGAATCTAACTATTCTTTTAATCCTTAAATCAAATCTTCAACCTTCAAACTGCCCTTTTGAAAAAGTAAGCACATAACACATGAGCATACACATATACACACGTGCTCAACGTCTACTGGTCTTCAAAGAGCCCTCTAAAATCTCACTTCTCTTTAGTGTCAAGCTTTTTTGATGTCTAGAAACACTTTTTAATACATCAGTTTAAACAATTTTGTTATTAGCAACATGAATATCTAGGCTGTGGAGACAGACAGAAACACACTCTTGTAGTCTTTAGAAATTAGTCTGCTTCATCTGCTCATTAAATGATGAAACATGAAAATGAGCTGTGTGCTTCAACAGCCACTTGGTTGTTGTTTTTTTAGTGATAAGTATTTTGAAGAATTGCATTCATCTCAAAAATGAGAAAATTGAAACAACCAGAGCTTAAGATTTGCCTTGTGTATTTGAAGTGATTCTTAAAACAGGATATACTCTTTTTGAATAGCAGCTAGCTTAATGGAAAAGTTGAGCAACTAAAACGCACTAAACAGTGGATGTAGCCTCTGTGCTAAAATGTTATCGCTAAGCCTCAGAGCTAGTTATCTAGCTATCTAGCTAGATGTAATTCATTTGGCAGTATTTGCAGTTTCAGCAACACATTGAAGTGGAGGTTATTTTGATTGTGCTTAATTTGAGATGGAAAAGTATTTTTATCTGAGTTAAAATGATAACATCTACAAAAGGGTTTTTGGCTAAGTTGTAGCTTAATGCTCTAAGGCGGAACACTTTTTTGTCAGTACTGTTATGGACAGTCTGTAACTGTTCTCTATTGATGAGTTAACTTTGTCAACAGTTTTTATTTACTTGAATTCTGACTGTTTGTAGGCAGAGTGAGACACTCTTATTAAATCCATAAATTGGTCTAAAGCTATAAAGTTCTGACAATATGAAATCACACCAGCAGGGAAACAACAAGCTTGTTAGCCTTTCACACAGCAGCCAATTTAGACAGTTGTCAGCTCTGCAACAGATAAGAGCAGATAGTAGGACAGGAATGATGAAAAAGATGTGCTGCTTTTTATATTTTGTGTCTTTTTGAGAGCAGCGTAGAGCATTAAAAACCTACAGTTTTCAACACTGTCAGGAATGTGCAGCGATGTGACCTTTTGCATTTTAAGATAATGAGGAAAAAGGAAAGGAAAGGAAAAAGTAACTTCTGCCTGCTTTTTCTCCATTGATTTTATATCTGGCCTGACAGAATGAAATGATTAGTCAGAAATCGAGCTTCAAAACTCCACTCTTGGTCTTTGCTCTTTTGTGCTTACCCTGGGAGAAGGTGATTAGAAATGCTGATGAGATGTATCTGTTTCCATGGTGGAGGAATGGCAGGCTGTATTTCTGCTTCTTTTTCTCGTAATGTCCATGATGTATGTGTGTGTGTGTGTGTGTGTGTGTGTGTGTGTGTGTGTGTGTTTGTGCGTGCACATACATTTAATTACCTCCTGTCATTTCTATAGCATGGCTTTCCTCTTTCCTTCCTTCACCTATTCACTCTGCTTGAAATGATGCAGCGCAGCACCAGACTGGTTAATCATTAGACAAACTGCTGCACAGCTCGCCCTGACGCAGATGCTTTTGTGTGTGTGTGTGTGTGTGTGTGTGTGTGTGTGTGTGTGTGTGTGTGTGTGTGTGTGTGTGTGTGTGTGTGTGTGTGTGTGTGTGTGTGTGTGTGTGTGTGTGTGTGTGTGTGTGTGTGTGTTTTGGGGGGGCATGGCAGGAGCGCTAATCTGCCAGAGCATGACAGGTGAATAATGCTGACCACCCTCACTGCCCTTTCGAGCTAATTGCCATGTGACACAGTCTGTGTATGTTTGTGTGTGACCAGTAGCACCTAACTCTTTCAGGAGGAGCAGCTGTGCATAACAGCTGGCTTGAGTTATATATAGCAACATATTCATGGAGAATCTCAAAACATTTTAAGGATCTTGTTAGCTGCATGCAGAATGTAGACTTTATCTGCTGAAGTTTTCATAGCCTATTTTTGAAATTCCTGCAATAAAATTACTAATATATATACTATAACATACATGTATAACTCTTACACTTGAGCATGAGTGGCATATAAGGGCAAGTTAAAAGTGCAATATGTTGATTTGAACATCAGTACATGTACACAAACTATACATTTTTACATTTGATAAAATCATGACTTAATAACTGAATCTATAGCTGAATACGGTGCTCAATCTATCTACAGTACCCTGAAACATCTTGATGTCCCATATCACAGTTTTATCATTTCCATTATACTGGTTTATTGTGTTCACTTGGCATATTGCATGTCCATTGCTGAGTGTCCTTCCTGTTTTTTTCTCCCTTAAAAGTATTTTCAGGGAGTTTTTTCTATCTGTATGCAGTGTCTATGGTGAAAAATTGACTTTGATTTGACTTGAACTCTACAATTTACTAGCAGCTGGGTCAGATTTGGAAGGAAATGGCTGGCTTGCTTTACAAAACACAAAAAGCCACTGTTCTTTGGGATGAATGGGCCTAAACTCAAAGAGAAATCTAATATTTGCATCAGGAAGCAGTATGAAGCTTTCCTGCATGTGACTGGTTGGTTGGTCACGCTCATCAAACTACAAACATGGCAACCGCCCTAGAAATGTCACATTTGTCTTATATTACTCACTGAAATAGTTTTTGGAAAAATCGGTGTCAAGGGTGCCATCCTCTACTCTGAGATTAGTGCCACAAAGACTTAATGGCACAAAAGTGGAAGATAGTGCTGTTCCTTTACAGCCAGCAGTGCCAGCATTTTGCGAATATGGAGGTTGTTAGAGGTTAGAGGTTGATTAGGGAACTGCTTTTCACATGTGTATCCTATTCAGGATAAAGGCAAAGGTAAAGAGGAACAATTCTGACCAACTGAGTTTAGCTTTGTAATTTCAGAGATTCATGAGATTCCAGAGGCAAATATTTGAGTGGCTGTTGCTTCCATCATCCAAGCTATTCGTCATAGCACCGTGGTTAATCTGACTGCAGGGTTCAGTAGATTATCAGCAGATCTTCTGAAGACTAAAATGCATTGAATATCAGACCTGTGAGAAGTACACTGGTTTTACAAGGCTAGAGAGCAAAAACCTAGAAGTTTTGGAATTGGCAGTAAAAACCGTTTGTCCTTTTGCCCCAGATGAAAACGAGTCATTTGCAGACTGAATTTGTATCTTACTACTTAGTGTATAGCTCGTGTGTTTTGCTTACATGGAAGACAAAACACGTGTACAAGCACATGTATGAGCCACGTTCTCATCGACATACCAATCAGTCTGAAGGGGACCGATGGTGATTGCGGACCCTCAGGTCTTCAGGCTCCCAGACGACGTCAATCGATCCCTTGTTTTTTTTTTTTTTTCCTGCTGCTGTGAATCTTAATTCCCATGACAGAGACTGTAGCTGTGTTCAGACTGCAGGCAAATCGAATGATTTAAGAAAAAAAGAAAGAAAGAAATAAAACCCCCTGATTATATGCTTGAATGTAATTGCTTTGTAATTTAGCGCTGACCACACTGACCAACATTGGTTGTCATAGTAACGATGCACAGGTACACCAAAGAAAGGCAATTTTCTGTCCACAATATGAAAAGGGTGAAAGGTAGCTTACATTAAGCATGGACAGACACACACATAAATAGATTCACTCTCATACTGTAGTCCCACATTCACTCACAGTCATGACTAAATGCACACACTGAGACAAGGAGGAACTGTACTTCTGTCATCAGATCCATATTGTTTTTAAGAGTAAAATGAATCATTGATGTCTTCAGGGCTTTACTGTACATCTACTTATGTAACTGTATCTGTGGCGTCTCTGCCTGTCTGTGACCTGATTTCACCATTATCCACTCACTCAGCACTTCTGACATATTACTTTGTCAGTTTACATAACACTGTGTAGTCTCTCATCAGCGCTGCCAGGCAGCTGCGGGTAAGAAAGCACAGGCTCATGTGGACTCTGGCTTCCAAAGCGTCATTTCAATAAACATTTAAGCATTAGCATATAGATGTATTTGTGGTTCTACATCTTTGTCAAAGACATGTGCACAAAGGCAGCCAGGAATAAAAGCACCAACCCTGTGATTACTGAAGGAAATGGACACATTTGAGAGCTGAACAATTTGAGGAAATTGTGATTAAAATAGTGATTGATTTACTATGAATTAAATTATAGTGTTGTATTTGTGATCTACACAGCATTAAACAATATATCATTATACTAAACATTGTCATAAGTCAGTAAGAGAAAAGTTATCTTCTAAGTAAACTGGCATTATTGTCTATAGAGAAAATGAACAATTCAGTGCACATGTATTAAGATTCAAATGTGGGGTTAAATTGATTGAAAATGACTGTATAATGGGCCCGTTATGGTTATAATGAAACACTAAACTAAGCGACATCTGGACGCTCTGTTGGTTTTTAATGAACAGCAGAAAAATGACACATACTTTCTATTTTCTAAACATAAAAAAATGGAACAGTGACATTTCTTCTTCCACAAAACCATCAGCTAGACAGCATGCAGAAAACATAATAACACTCTAACAGCCAAGATTTCTCATTTTTTCACCAACTCACAGAATTAATGGCAATTAGCTACCGCTGGTGACAGTTGTCATTATAACCAGTGAAAACAACAGTTTGAAACATTCATTTGCTGCAACTTGTTGACACTTTGACACTGTTATAATTATGTGAGTTGCATCACACCCTCTGCAATTTGAAAATTGCACTGTTTCAAACTGTGATATGGTGAATGAATTGCTGCATTTATGTCTCTAATCTAAGGCACGCACACACACACACACACACACACACACACACACACACACACAGACACTCTCACACCGCTGGAGCAGCCATCAGGAGCAATTTAGGGTTCAGTATGTTGCACAAGGACACTTTGACTTGCAGATTGGAGGAGCCACAGCTGCGCCATCATCATTAAGCCCTAAGAAATATATTTTTCTAAATACGATGATTCCATCGCTTAGAGGTACATTTCGTATCCTAAAAAAGCTGTTTACAAGGATTTTCCTAATTTGAGAGTTCATTGTAAAAATTAGCAGAGATAAAGAAACAATTCCAAATCAGAACAGGATGTACTACACGCAGGTTAGAGGAATATGAGTGATGTTTGTAACAGAAAGTTGGGAAACTGCTCAGCAGAGATTTGTGCTGTCCTCAAGGATTTCTTCAATCGTTGTTTAGTTGAATTTTGCTCTCTGGCACAAATGATGAACACCTAACAATGTGGAGCTCATACTTGTCAAGAAAGTAGGATCAAAGCCAGTCAAACATGACTTAAAAATCACCAAACATAGAAAAATAGAGAACGGATCAACAGCATCATTAAAAGCGATCCATCCGTCCAGAGCTCGTCATCTGCTCTTCTCCTGTGATGTGGGTTTAAAATAAGCCATATGCAGATGCACTTCAGTATATTTATGAATAAGCAAAATGATGAAACATGTTCATGCTAATAAGCCGCCATGGGACAACAACACCAGGAACAGCACAAAGTCAAAGCTACATTTTCTGTCGTCTTATATAACCTGTCATTCCTATTCCTATTTCCTTCATCACTAATCCTCTCTGCTGTAGGTTTTTGTTTACATCGACTTTCTTTCTTTTTGGGTCTGGTGAGGGATTTGTGTTGTATCATGCTGCTCTAGCTTGTTAGTAGTGAAGTGGTACTGTAGATCAGGAGACCTTGGGGCAGATATACGGTAGACAAAGGTATCTACTGAGTCGGCTTGCTCGGTTTTATCTTTTTCCCTTTGCGTCACATGATTCCCCCAGGAGACTGTTGTTATGGACCAGTAACCGTGACAACGAAAGCAAAGCAATGAATGTGTAGAAACTGCTTCCATCAGATTTCTGCTGGTTTGGTTGGCAGATGTCCTAAAGACACATGTGGTGATGTTGATGTGGTTTTTAGCCCGTAGTCATTCTGGGCAGGTTGGGTTAAGCTACACTTTTCCTCACACCCTCACAGTTCAGTGCGCTTTGAATCGGAAGCGTTCCAGTGCAATCACAGTGTTCAGCTGGAGGCCGCTGAACAGCTCCACTGGACCAAGTCAGGGTTAAAGTGCTGATCTAAACTACACAAGATTTCACATAGAAAACAGATTTATTTGTACAGCATGAGAAGCAAATGAGGATGTAGATGTCCTCACTGTTGATGATGGAATTTGCTGGTTTTAATGACTTGAGGAGGGCCTTGCATTCAATTTAATGCCCACATTTGAATCAAATGAAATGATTTCAGTATTTCCTGAGCAAAATGATATTCCAGACATTTTGTGGAGAATACTTTTAAACATCATTCACATGTGAAGGTGATGTGTTTTTTGGTAGCTCATCAAAACTGTGGGGCAAGATTGGATATTAGTGGAATTTGGATAGTTAGAAGAAGATAGTTCTTAAATCCTGCTACAGCTCTATGTGATATAAATATTATAGTTTTTTAAATTACCACAGTGGTTTAAACATTAGAAGCATTAACATAATGATTAAACAAGTTAATGTTGTATTATTAGTGCTTAATGGTCCTGGTCCACGACTCCTGGACATAGCTTGCAATATCTTTTGCTGCCATTATTTGTGATATGAGAGTGAATTATAATTTTTACTTGATTGTGTAGTACAAAGAAAAAGAATATATTAAAATGATTAGGGTGTGATGTTTGCTGGGATTTATACCAAACAAAAATGTTTTTCTTAAGTCTGTAGAATATGTTGTGTAGGCCAGGACATCTCTGCAGCACCATAATACTTATTTAAAATGGTATTTTGACACATTTCTCCTTTAACAAATATTGTGCCATATTCTGATTTCAATTAATTGTTCAGCCCTAGTTGGAGTAAACAAATTTGTTCGACTGGCTAAAAACAAAACCATGGTTATTGAGAACAGTGAGACTGAATCAAAACATTAATGTTGTGGGCAATAAAATCCGAAGCAATGAACTGAAAGATGTTAAAAGTTAGTTATTTCATCCTTCATTAATATGACATTTTACATTAATGCAGCTTTAAATGAAAAACAAACATGAAGCTGAGGATTCGTGTGGATTTGGTCCATGGTAGATGAGTTAACTAAAGCTGGCTGATTAGGTTAAGGGAAGCTTGTGTTCTTGGTTATATTATCAAAAGGCCACTGTGAAGGGATGCAATCTTTAACCACCAGTGTTGAAGGTCAATATTTCTCTTATCTACCTGCCCAACCTTCACACTCTTACTTTTTGCTGCTATATAAAAAAACATCAATTGCCTGCTCTGGGGCTGACACTGCAAAGATAGCAACTAAACACATTAATCTTCATGAGATTCTTCCTGCTTACTCTTCATAAAGTTAGACAAATCCATTTATTAGCAGCTCAATTTAATTACACCCATTCACAGTCTTCTTCCTGGGGAGCTCAACTGGCAGAGTATGGTGTGTTTCCCAAGAGTAGCACAGCCACGTCCACCTTTTCTCTGCCAGTCCAGATGTTCAAACTGGCAACTGACAGTCTTTGGTACACCTGTGAGTTTGAATTGGCTCTAAACGGTCTTTGATTAAGTCGTTCAAATGCGTTTTTATAAATAAATATGGATTAGACCTTGAAAAGTATCCTGTCTACCTTCAGGTTACCGTCATCACCGAGGGGATCAGATTTATAATTAGAATTTAAGTAAGGAGATTGAAAGTACTTGCTCAGCTCAAAGATGACAGATGACAGTTTCTTTGTGAGGAATACGTTGCCGGTGGCCGCGTGAGAGAGAATAAGTACAAGATGGATAGACGGAAAAAAAGGTTGTTAACAAACTGCGTCATAACAACACGAGGACAGAGTTTGAGTTATGACAAATCACAACACAGCTGTATTCTCTCCATCTGGGTCAATCCCGTCTGAATTTGCCGTCGCGTCTCACCGGTGCACAACTTCACACTACAGTGCTTTCAGCAAATTATATAGACAGACTTTTACATTTTCAAGCTGTCCCAGAATATTTGGGAATGTGGTGACAAAGGCTTTTAGGGAAATGAGTTGCAAATTGTATCTCATTGTCTCCCCTCTCCAAACAAAGATATCCCTAATCTCTGTCCATAGGGAAGAGGCTCATTTATCTTTTAAATGAAAGGAAGATAATTTTCTGAGATGGCACGTAATCACTATAGCATGAGTACATTTTGACAGTTACCTCCTATTCAGACAATTTACAAACCCCTCTCCTTTTTGCCACCATCCATGACTAAGCACCAGATATTTGGTGACAGGGTAGCTGCCCCCTCCCTCTAGAACTTCACCCAAACACATCATGACTGCTCTAATTTTGCTATGTTAAACAAGTCTATAAAAATGTACCTTTTTAATTGATTGAAGACGCTCTTCATATTAAAGGTAATCATTTATTGTCGTTAGCGAATCAAGGCTTCACATATTTCTTGGAAGACAGCTAATAAAGTGAGTTAAGGTAATGTATTCACAAGGTATGCATTTGTTGTTATGGTACATGTTTGTTCTATATATGTAGTTTTTAAGATAAATACACAGAGACCAAGTTGTCACAGTCTATATTATAGGTATTTTTAATTAATTAATCTCTAGGGACGCTCTTTAAGTCCCTTCTGAGAATGAAGAGTTAAGGGCCGAATTCTTATCTGCCATTTCCTCCAAGGACTTTCCCTCTCTGCCTCTGTCTAATGAGCAGTGAAGGTACAGTGACCAAGTCCCACGGCTCACTCTTGATGATACCTGTTGGGAACATTTTCACATGGGAAGCAGAGAGCACAAGTTTTAGTGTGGTTTTGGCTATGAAGGCAGTAGAACACAATCGTAAGACGACATATGAGTACCAATAACATTACAATTATATAACATTGTAATGTTATTGGTATGTGTCACAGAAGATCCAGAATGGTTTATTAAGGAAGTTTTCTGCTTGTTAAAAGGCAAATCGAGGTGATGCTGCCAGTACTACAATTAGGGGGCACAAGTAAGCTCTTTTCAGCACTTGTTAGGCAAGTTTCTGAGTCACTCTGTGCTGTTGTTGCTGCTCTAGGCAGGTATGTGAAAGTGTAACCATGTTATCAGCCTCAGCTACAAATTGGGCAAAGTGAAATATCCCAGTACAATTGTTGATTAGACATAGATTCACTTTATTTCCCTTACTGGAATTGTAGTTTTAGATATGGTGAGAAGTCTTGTCAGAACATACAAAGTTATGTATTAAAAGTTGATGGAAAATAAAATCACTACCCGCATCGGCCATAAAGAAGGCTCGGCTGCTGAAGTAAAGATTTCACATTTGTTTTAGCGATCCAGTGGAGCATTAACGTTATAGGGCCTTCAAGGAACCTTTGAGTAGATGCAAATTCAGAGGAACCATCACTGCTCGTCCTCTGAGAACTTTTCACATTAAGTATACACTTACCTTAACCTTCAAAATTAATTTCCAGGTTATATTTTTCCAGCGAGGATCCATAACCCCAAAAGTACATTCAGTATGTAAAAATCAGAAAACACTAACAGATGAGCCTCTGCACCATAATCATGCATATTAATACACCTGCAGAAACAGATGTTTAAGGGTCACTTCAGCTTGGAAGGGTTTCTTTCTGTATCCCTGGATTGTACAGCTGTAGCTGTATTCATTAGATAAAAGATATACAGTGTGTATGAACTTGGTTTGCGATCACTGTTGATGAATGAGAAGCGAGTAAGAGGGAGTAAATAAAACCAGCATGTGTAAAGGCCTTTTTATATGCACATCGAGAAGAAGCGAAATTGGTTAGTGGTAAGAAAATAGATCAAATCCCTTGTATTTAATCCTTACTATCAAAGAGGTGCAAGGCCAAGGTGGTATCTTGATCAATTAACATGCCTGCGATGCGTCTTCTGTGGACATAATGCAATCTTCGTTCTGCCTGCTTGTCCCAAGCATAATGAATCAAACCCTTAATCCCATAACAATGATATTCACAAATCATGTCGATGGAAAGGCTCCACCGAAGACATGAGCGAGGCTGCGTTTCTTCTTTTGTGTGTGAAATTGATTGAGAAGTCGTCATGGGTTGAATTTTTAATTTCACTGCATTTAGTGAGCGCAAACCATCACAAACACACAGGCATACATATTTCTAAAACATACAGTTGAAAACAAGAAGCAATATTGATGTGGGTATGTGGTGTTCATTTAACAGTTGACAGTTGTTTATTACTTTTCATCACTTTTTGGTGATTAAATGATTTAGTCAAGAAAGATTTGATATTTCAGTGTTCATAAGTGATTTTTAAAAAAAAACATTTTGATAAGCAGCTAAGCATTCAGGGCCTACATGTATGGCCTTCATGTGTTAAGTTTCCATGGTTACTGGCATTGAAAGCTTAGTGTGGAAGGCAGCGTTTACCTGTTGATACAAGACTGTAATGTTCACACACACTGTGCACTTAACTCTGCTCTACAATAATACAACAGGCCCACTCTATACAGTAAATATAGTTCATTCTTTACTGTTGCTGTTTAATTCACTGATAGTCAACTAAAAGTACTGTAGTTTAATATTGTCTCCACATCCACAGCTATGTTAACCTTTACGTAGCTTACCATTTATAAATGCTGGCCTGTGTGTTTTTGTAGCATGAGGAACTAAAATGTCAAATAACACAATAGTATTTATTTAGCAAACATCTTTTAACCTGCGTGTGTTTTGAGCCACTAACAGCTAACAGGCTAACAGCCTACATAAATGCTGCACTCATTCCTTGTGTTAATCTATAAAAATCATCAAAACAAGTCAAATAAACTTACCGTTAGCATTACCGCCAAATTTACGGTAAGGCTAGCTTACGCTTGTTTATCTTTGGTTTTCTTAGCTTTATTGTTTTTCCTGTGGGACATAGCTAATGTGACGGAAATGCAAGCTAGTGCTTCATTTATTAGTGTTATGAAGAAGAGATGCTGTTTGTGGAGCTATGTAATTCACTGATGCGTACTTTAACATCATTTAAAAAGTAAGATTTAATGCGTCCATCATTTGACTTTTATCGGTTCATTTTTATGAGTTGATAGAAATGGTCATATCTGTTTTGTTTTAGTTAAAGGTTATTTTTTTGGTTGGTTTTAAACATACTTCTGTCATGTGAAAATAAATATATTTTGTATTTTCAGCTTTTGTTTACAAAATTAACACAGCATCTATATACGTATGTTCTATGTGCCCTTGTTGGGATCTGGATGTGGTTGTTTGTGTTCATGATTCTTTGTACCTTTCCTTTTTGCTGAAGTAATTTCATACTTTGATTGAATTTAAAGCTGCTGCTCAGCAAGATAATTCATTTATTATTACTTTTAAGACCCTCGTGTCTGGATATACATCCTTCAAGGTTATGCTCTTAAAATCAAAGGATCAGGAAGCAGGAAATAGCCTCTTACAAAATGTTTGAAGAGCAGGTCAAGTTCAATTACAAAGGAAAGACAGAAGTATGGAGGCAGGTTTGTGGCGTGGTGTGACTGCTGGCATTTAAAGTGTAGTGAGATACCTATATGTAAACGTATACAGTGTAGTAGATGCATAGATGAACAAAAACAGAGAGCTGAGGAGAAACAATGAAATGATCTCACAGTGAGGGAGTTTTAGCAGTGAATATTGTGAAACTATAAATCTAGATCTAAATCTAGATCTAAAGGCTGTGCAACTGAATGATACAATCTATAAGAATATCAATAACATAAATGATGCTTAACTAGTGACCTCATTGGTTATTACACAGTATAAATTGGAGGCACAGCAGTGATGATGGTCAGTTATAATGTTGACATTGATTACAAGAAGAAGAATCTCCTTGTTCGAAGGGTTACAGGATAATGAAACATTTCAACATTATTTCCTCTTCCTCGCTCACATAATACGAAATGTTTGTTCTCTGTAATGTGTTCTGTTGTTATAATATAATCAAACCTGTCTCTCTCAGCACAGAAATACGTTTTTTCTTGTTTTTGTGATGTCAGGGAGAAAGAAAAACATTGTAATCTTCAATTTTATGGTTGCATAGCAGTGTGGCCCCTGTAAACGATGTTTACAAACCCCTAAAAATTCTCTGACAGACTTGACATGGCAACAACAGCAGGAAGATATTCACAGCTAGTATGGATAAGTGAAACTCAAGGGCAAGAGAAAAAACAGAATAAAGGTGTTTGATCTTAAAAATGAAGACTGGGTTGAAAGCTCTGACAAGCACATCACCATACTGCTGAAAATAGTTTTCTCTGTTGTAGCTATTTCAAGGATATTTGAACACAATACTGTGGCAATGCTCTGCAAATCACAGATTTTGTGCTCTGTGGCCATAGTAACATCCTGTGTACCCTTCATTTCATGTTTCATAGGTAGGAACTGATGTTTTTGGGGCCTGAAATGCAATGCATTCATTTAGTGCCTTCCTAGTCATATCGACCTCTCAAGATGCTGCACGATACATGCCAGTCTTCACACATTCGTACACTGATGGCAGATGCTGCCATGCAAGGTGCCAACCTGCTCATCAGGAGCGCTTCCTATCCAAGGTGGTCCATAAGGTTTCTATGCTCACCCATTCACATACACACTCATAATTTGGGGTTCAGTATCTTGCCCAAGGCTTGCAACTTTGACATATGGACTGGAGGAGCTGGGAATCAAACTACCAACCTTCTGATTAGTGGACAACCTGCTCTACCTCTTGAGCCACAGTGGTGCATAAAGAGCACTGTGCTCAGCTATATTATAAGCTGTGTACCAGTATCATTATAGTTCCATGGACATACACTGCAGGAAGTCTGCTGTGTTTACAGCTGTAGAAATTTCCCTTCAGGTATTTATTACTGCATTCCACAGTATAGTGCTGCAGAAACATCTCTTGAAAACAGCTGAAAATGAATAATACATCTTAACACTAAGATCTCTTAGATAACTAATAATCACAATATTCTTTTTGTAAATCCAAAAAGATATGAGTACCCATTCAATAATCAGCCATATACAGTAGTAATATACTGTATCAATATTGGAAAACATTGTGAATTGTTCACAACCGTAATTCTATGGTATGTGGTCTAAAAAGATCTTGAGTACTGTGGGAAAAAAATAACCATCTGGATATGTTGTGAACTATAGCCTTGTTTAAATCTTGCAGACACCCTCTCTGTATCTTAATAAGAACAGATGAGGCACATTTGTATGCACAGGCAGTAAGGTCGGCCTGGATTACTGACCAAGGACAAAGCAGACCCTCTGACATTAAAGCTCCAGGGCTTGTCTGAGCTCAAACTACTGTTAGAGGATCTCAGGCGGTTCCTTGTTGAACTCCATAAAGACTTCAAAACCCCGCCAAAGAATTTTCACCAAACAGTTAAGTGCTGTTTAGAAACCCATTTGAGATGAACTCCTGGTGGACTCTGTATCTTTTTAAAATGCAGAATAGTGCACAGGATTTGGAAAACGCGCCCAAGCAGAAGCAGTGGTATGCATGTTCATTTGTGTGTTGACTGTGTAATGCTATTCTGGCTACTCCTTTATCACAGCATAACACTGCCTCTCACTAATGGCCCTAGAGAGTGAGGGATGAACAGCGGAGCCTCACACACACTGAACACACACACAAGTAAGCAAGAAAACAATGAACTGCACGTACAGAATAAAGGTGCCCAAGACACAATTTCCATCTTCTGTCCTTTCATATGTCTTCCTTTATCCTCTCTCGTTCCATCTTCTGAAAATGCGATGACAAATCTCGACACTGCTGAGTAATAATCATACAATAATAAAACTTTGCCTCTCAATAAAATAAGGCGGAAAAAAATTACCAAGATGTAAAACTAATTTGCTCTCTGGCTTTTGATTATCACACACAAACACCGCCCTCCTACACATATAAACTAAACAGGACCACATATACCAAACGGAAAACTTTAGAACTCCCTCATCTCTGTCAAACCCGCAGAGACACCCAGTGACTATTCATCAAGTTGTCAGCCTGTACTTTCTTTACTCTTTACAATATGAAAGCCTCAACAAAATGCTGCAGTATCACACAGAGCTTCCAGAATATTTAAACTAAAAAGGCTTTTGCACTGTGTACTTAAAATATGGAGAGATAACTGCTGGGGCTTAGGCAGAAGTTTTAAAGCCCAGTAAGACTTATTGGCAGAATGGGACATGTCTTAATAGGATTTCCAGCCTATTGTTTGGATAACACTATCATGTCTGGGCAAGGATTCAATGGTTTATTGGGGAATTACATGCTGCACATTTAAAGTAAGGGGTACTGTTGAGTCTATTCTAATGTCCAGACACAGCCAGTAAGTACCTAAAGCACCCTGTCGAAAACTGTCACGGATAAATTCGTCGGGGATGAGTTTGGCAAACTGTTGAATAACTGTTTCATGCAACATGTGTCTAAGCACACTGTGCCCTTAAAGCTACACTAATCAATACTTCTCTATTAACAATGGAAACAACAACTATTGAAAGTGTCCCTTAAACCCACAGAGTTTAAATCTCACAGATGATTATCTCATGACTTTACAGCCTTGGCTCCAGCAGCAGGCAGCTGTTACCAGAGATTTTACACTACCTGTCAATCACCAAAAAGTACGAAGAGAAAATTAGCAATTTATGGAGTGTTTAGTAGCTTAGGAGCCAAATATTTTTGTCAGGTGTTATGTGATGTTCAGTAACATAATGATTCAGAGCGACCTTATAAACCTGGTGAACAAGTCTTGTAGATTTAATATCATCCTGCATACAGTACGTCTGTTTTGATAAATTTGGCATGGTATGTAGACATTAAAAAGAAAGGGACCGAGTATTGATCTTTGTGGGACTACGCAGATGCAACATTTTCAATACAAGCAAAATAATACCTGACAGGGCAAAAGTGTGATATTGATTTTTCTGTCCCAGTTTATGGTGGTTGTATCGAAGGCTGGTATCTCTACCTCATGGCCAATGTCTGTTACCTCTATAAATCAGAAATGTGTTAATATTTTGACAAAAGTGGGAAGTTTGTTAGAAAGCACCATCATTATAAAGCATTTTCGAAAGCTGTTAGGGAAACCCAATATGGTAGTATGGGGGGCAATGGTTCCTTTCTATACTGAATTATGGTTTGCTTCCAAGAATGATCATGCTGGTGATACTGAGTGTGCAGGATAAATGCTATCAGGAAAAGATCATACTAGCTTGGATGTGATTGTAGGAATAGCATTAATCCAGTTAATCACAAAGCACAGTGCATTTTCAAAATCATATAGCTTACTGTACATCAAGCACAACTGTGCTTGATTTAATCAGCAGGGATGGAACGTCTTAATATTGCTTTCCACTCAGATTGAAACAGTAAGTGATTTCTTCTGCGAACCTGTGTTAAAAGAGAACAGGAGAAGGTTTAAGTTTTCTCCTGAGTAGGAAAAAGAAGACAAGCAGCACAGACCAATCTTGACAGTGGACAAGCCAGACTCACTCTGGTTGGCTGCCCCCAAATCTAAATCTTCACTGAGATTTGTGACAGTAAGTGAGAAGGAAAGAGAGCCCCCATGGGTGCTTGGCGATCCAAGCCTTAAGCCAGACATCTCAGAGAGAGAGAGCAAGAGTTATATTTCATATTAGGAACAGCTATACCAGACTTGGGAGGGAATAGTCAGCGTAAGATATGGATTTTTCTATTGGAAGAGAAGAATGAAGGAAAGGGTAAGGGAGAGTCTTGCCTCAGGAGTTTGATGTGTGAAAAGGAGCACAAGGTTAAACTTGATAGACAGATGGAGCTGTGCAGATATCACAGAGGTCAGGCCAGAGCTCAGCATGTGGGAACAAGGGAAAGGGAAGCTGGGGTTGTGGGCTTTTATGAAAAGGGGACGCACAAGAAAGAAATACGTTGAGAAAAAGAAAAGGAAGAGGTGGGAAAGAAAGAGAGTCACAGAGGGTGACAAATCCAGGATTAGCTGGTCTTATTGCTAGATGCAGGGTGCAAGCTGAGCCAAACCACTGCAACACGAGAAGAGAGGAAAAGAGAGGAGAGAAGAGGAATAGTGGATGAAGACTTGCAAAGTTGGCACAAATTTAGCTCCAGTCATTGTGGTTTAGGAAGGCTTAATGTGCATTTACCTGGGTTAGGTGTGTTGTTAGTGGGTGCCTAATCACATATGCTGTACAGTTTGAACACCAAAAGATTACAAATGCTTCTCAACTGTGCCAAAAACATGAATACACTCCTTTTACCCTTTTCAACAAACTCACCAATTGCTAGACTGCCTTGTCCTTCATTTAAAAAACATCACAGCAGTTTAAAGGTTCCTTCACATTTTATTTTCTATGCTCTATTCAGTGTTGAGTCCACAGCCATGCTAGTGACTGTGTGAGGCTGTACTTTCATTAAATTCATGTGCCAGACACTTTTATTTAAGGTGACTAAGTGAGTTTAAAATCACCAAAAACTGGAGATTAACAGTGGTGCTTGGAGCTAAATGATACCAACAGCATTGTAATATACTCATAATGACGTTGTTAACATGCTTATTTAGCTTAAGTATACTCTGTTTACAATCTTAGTTTAGCATATCAGCATGGTAACGTTTTTCTGAAAGTACACCAGGGGCTAATGGAACAAATACAAGTGTTGGTCACGTTCAAAATTAAGCCTGAAGATGTTCCTAGATGAAAAGTTAGGAATCACCCAAGTTACTACAATTCCAAGCCTCTTCCAAGCTTTTTAATATCTGTATCAAATATAATGTCAGTCCATTTAACAGTTTTAACTCTCAACAAAAATGTCAATCTGCTAGTGCAAATTCAGTAGGATTCATCCACTGTAAGCCTTTAATATTTAGACCAAATTTCATGGCAAGCCATCCAATAGTTGTCACGACATTTCTCATAAAACCAGAAATGTCATGACATCTTGATGGTGCTGGAGGGAAAGTCAGTGGGTCACCAAAATCATTAAAGTTCTTCCTTTGGGAGCCACCAATGTCTGTAAAATATTTCATGGCAATTCATCCAGTATTTGTTAAGCTGCTTGCATGGCTAACAGCCCCATTAATTGGCATGACACGCTATGTAGAAAGAAGTGCATCATCTGCAAAGAAGTCCATCATCTGCATAAGTAGTGATAGCCACCATTAGATTAGGAAGAGTGCCACATGCAGAATGCCACTGAATCTACAAGAATTCAGTGGAAAACTTTCCAAAATCACCTAAATGATTTGATTGATAGACGAGCATCACAAGTGTCAACAGAAAGAGAAACTGCTTTGACCCTTGTCACTTGTAGCATTGCTATACACAATCTTCCAGTTAATAATAAACCACAAAACAAATATATACACATCTGTGTTTGTCTCTTGTGCTTTAGCTTTCATGTGGTACAGTTGGTCTGAATGTGCTTTCTTATTGACTCAAAATAAGTGGCTATGTTGGCATTTTATCAAAGAACAAATGAACATTTCCTCCAGACTGCAAAGCTAACAAGGCAGGCTGCTCTTTCTATTTGAGGAGGTCACTTAAGACGTGTGTGTGTGTGTGTGTGTGTGTGTGTGTGTGTGTGTGTGTGTGTGTGTGTGTGTGTGGCCAGAGTCAGACAAGGTGAGGAAGTATATGGTTAGATACACACAAGAGCAGCAGGGTGTGTCAGGGATTTTTGAGGTGGACTGGAAGAATGTAATTGAAAAACCACAGGAGAAGTTAATGGCTCACTGATTTAATTGATTGTAGGAGCAATGAAAAAAAGAATAGTTTCCTCAATTGATGTTTTATAGTTATTTTAAGCTGTCAGTGTAAGAAAAGCACAGATGTTCCTAATGAAATTATCAATGGCTACACTCTATTCAATAGGCAGTAAACCATGAAAGTGTGACAGTGAGCCAGCATGCACAATTTAGTACCCTGAAATCGAAGCAGTCCAGTGGAATTCAGCCACCATTAATTTCATTCTTTATACTTTGCTTTCCCTACTGTGACATGTCAAAATGTCTCCCATAAAATCTCTTGCATATCGTATCATATTATGGCATTCTATATTAATCAATACATTGCTCATTAATGAGTCAAAGCTACATTAAAGCTGCACTTATCAATATTTTATATTAATAATGGATCAAATGACAGTGTGCATATAAGTGAAAGAGGTCTCTTGAAATGATGAGCACCACAGAGATTTATCATCCAACTTTGTAGTTCCCCTATGCTTTTAGCATCTCTCAGCACACTGTTTGGTGTGGTGAGCCATCAGTTTGCTGTTTTGATTTACCAACTTTGCTTCCAGCATCATCAGGTATCAGGTTTTTGGCCAAGAAGCTCTGATAAACCCATTGTGGGCAAAGACAAAGTTAGCTCAATAGCCAGATTAACTCAGGCATTGGTGGAAGCTAAAACAGAGCCAAAAGGAAAATGGATATTAAATTTACATGATTGGGTAGCCAGAAGCACAACTTTAAATGAATGCTTATGTTGCTCCATGTTTGCTAGCATGTATACAGTCACAACTTTATAATGTTATAAATTGCCGCTGTTGTGGTCGTAGCTTGTAACCCTAACCCTAACCCTGCCCCCTAGTGGCAAAAACATAGGAAAAACAACTCGTAGTGGGTCTTTAAGACCAATAAAAATGAGTTTCGGTCTTTTGTTGCTAAATAACAACCATTTTACTTGCCGACACAACTAAATATTTGTTGTCTTATCTTATTCAGTTATGGTGTTTCACTTTAATTAGCAACAGTGATATTGTTTCCCTTTTACCTTTGAATTGGTTAAAGCTTGGTGGAACATAAAACAATATATTCTTATTAAATTTGGGTGACAATGAGGCAGTAAAGAGAACAAAGTCCCGTCATGGCAGTCAGTTCCCAATCAAAATCAGCAGGGCATATTATGCTAATTACAGTCTGAATGAGTGTGTGAGACCAGGAATTCATTGATTTAATTTCCTTCTCCTCAGTGAAATAGGTCCTTTTATTAACCATAATTCTGTGCACTCTTTGTCAGGACCACGTTCTTTGACAGTAGAGCAAAGTGGGCGTTTATGCTACAGTGCTTTATTTGAACCCAAGGCCACCGAGAGGAAATAACTTTCTTTTATTTCCTTTTTATTTCTGAACTTTTGATTTCAGTAAACGCTATAGAGCACATCTGTCATTGTCAAATAAGTGCCTGCAGTAGTTTCTGTATTCATCTCTCGTAGAACCACTCTGGGTCTTCTTGTCTTTACCTTAGCTTTCATTTCCTCCTGAAAACTTGAAGAGCCAGCAAACTAAAATAATTAACTCTCATTAAGTCAGCACTAATTACAAAAAGGGTTATCAAGATATGCAGGGGTAGTGTGTACTGTACGTGTGAGTGTGTATGTGTGTTTGTAAAAGCTTTTGATAGAGTTCACTGGCTATTTTACTGTTTACCCCCTGATAGTAAAGTAGAAGCCAGGGAGAAAATTAACACCAGCTGAAAGCCAAGTGCTGACAGTTCTGTTTGTCTGTGAAGTTTGTCTGATCTGCAACTTTGCCAATGAACCACCTGGCTGTTACCTTGCTCTTAATATGTATTTGGCTGGTGAATGTTAAAGTCCTACTAAGTAAAACTTTCCAGTTTCTTGCCCTGGCCATAACAAGAGAACTCATGCCCAGAGAGCATAAATGCTGCCCTTTTTGTCCTGGTCTTTCTACATGGTATAAAATCTTGAAAATAAATAATGTCATTGCTAAAATATAGACAAATATGGCAAGTAATATGAAACAGCAGAAAGAAAGCCCCAAGTTTGCCAAACTGATTTGGAGAAAATGAACAAAAACTGTAAATCTATTTCTAAATACAGTAGTTGTCCTGTACAATTAGGTGTAATTACTATCACCTTTGGTTTTACCCCCAAATAAAATGGTTACCAGACTGTTTACCCATCTCGTGGGTGTCTGATGGGAAAAATATGCCACATTTTTTAGAAAGAGTCATACTATAGTACCGTGTTTGAAATTTACTGGTAGCATTGATCAATTTTGGCATGTTGCTGAGATTTCTGTATTCAGGTCTCACTGCCACTGCTATGTTTTGGAGACCAGTGAATGACTGAAATGAATGAATGAAATCTCTCAACTGTGTTTTTTTTTTGCCATGTAAATTTAACACAATTAGCAACAAAACAAACCCAGTTAGATGAGAAACTCCTCCTACCGAGAATAGGAACAGTATTTTTGGTGGTGGTGGTGTTTTAGTATGGTTTTATATGGAGGCCAATAAACGTCCTTGTCAACAACTGTGTCGATGCCTCTGCTCTGGACCATTACCCAAAGAACAAGAGTGTAGTTAAATGTTTACACGTTAGTGTAAAAAAGTTCTTCTTCAGTCTGTAATTGGCAGAGACCTAAGTGAAAGTATTTTTTCCCCCATATTTCACTTTGCTGACTTCTTGTGAGTTCTGATTACTCATATGTATTCAAAGTAGGGCAGATCTGGCTGGCAGGTTGATTGACAGATTGCTTAGAGCTGTGTGATTCTTATGGCTGCTGATGAATATTAATTGTAATTTGTCAATAGCTCAGCAGTGTACGTAGGTGTCTGCATGTTTATTCTTAGCCTTTATGTGTATGCGTGTAAGACTGTATTGTCCTTTGTATCTTTGTGACTGTCAAGCTTTTATTTATTTATTGTTTGGTATGTGTATATCTTGGCACGCTACTATATGTATGAGTTTGTCTTCCTTACTTAGTGTTGCTTGCATGTGTGAGTGTGTAAAAAGTCCAACATTCTCTCGAAGTCCATTTTAAAGTCTGCCACTTCACTGCTGTTGTGCTTATCAGCTAACGCACACCTCAGGAAATGACTTTTTTTGTGTTAACTTGTGACATTGATCTCCACGGTTCCCATCAAACCTTTTCAGTTTATTTTTAAGATAACTCACCAAAGGGAAAACAGGCTCGCTTTTAACTGTGCAAGTGAACTCTGCCCCACCAAAGTAACACTTTCCTGGAGAAAATTGAGGTTTTATGCTGCCTGTTTGCTTGGAACGAATGTTTGGCTCCTATAGACAAATTGACCGACTGGTTTATGTGTTGTGCTCTCCAGCAACACCGCCATTACTGAGGTGGCAGAGTTTAAATGAATGGCATCTTATTTGTAAAGCCATCGCAGTAATAGCAGCTTTTTTACTCATGCCTTCAACCTGGATTTATCGATATATTCACAACTCCACATGTCCTACATCAAAATATTGGCTTCCTCCTATTGTGGGATCACACTATGTGATATCAGACACATTATAGCCCAACATTTTATCCTGTGCTGTGTGCCAGAGTGAATGACAATCATGAAACAAGTTCTATGACTCGTTCTGGATATTGACCCAATAGGAGCAAATTGTAAAAGAACTGGTAGCCTGCCATATATGTTGGCCAAGTCATGGCAAAAGTGTGTTAGTCTGTGTCCAACTAATATGACACCGATAACCATCTTGAGAGGCAGAAATGCTGTATCATCTGATATCAGCATTCAGATAGCCCTGTGTACTACTTGCTTCATGAAAACAGCACCACTTGATTGTTTTGGAGTGAAATTTATGTTCTTACATGGAAGAACATTAACATGAAATTATTGTCAGTACAATTAAAGACAACAGATTGTAACAGCAACACAACAAGCTACAATCTTCAATGAATACTAATAGCACAGCGCTTTGTATTCTAATGAGCTGGCTTGCTTTGACCTGAATCTGTGTAATCTAATTTGGATTGTGTTCAAGGTGCCTGCAGGCTGGACCGCAGTCACTTAACACTTTGTTTTCTTTTGTTTGACCAGAGGGCTTGTTGTTTCCTGAGTTATGTGTGTGTTCTTCCAAAAATCGACCGTCAGAGACTGCAGTTTTCTGGTCTAACAGATGGCCGTTTGCCTCATAACACTGTTGAGAAGGAAAGAAACTAATCTAAAAGCAACACATTCTGTGAATAGAGATTTTGTACATGGAGAGAAAAAGAAAGACAAACTCCCATAATTACACACTAGAAACTCTTAATTTGCACCTTTTTAAACTTCTTTGAATCTATTCCACCTTCGAACACTTCCTTTTCCCCCTTGGTCCCCACTTTCATCTCTTTTGTTTTTTGGGCAGCACTGTCAGAGCTCATCACGAGAGCGTGGAAGGAGGGAGAGTAAGAAACAGAGAGTAAGTGAAGAGATTGAGGAGACAATGGGAAGAAGAGTGGGGTTAAGAGAGAAGATGAAAGAAGATGAGATGGAAATGGAGCCTCAGGTTATTGAAAAATCATTACCTGTGCAGTCATGCAGATTATTGCTTATATGTAAGAGAGAGAGAGAAAAGGCTGAGAGATAGACAAAGGGCAGGGGTGTGTGTGTGTGTTGTGCTTCAGTTGGAGTTTTGCATCTTCACAGCAAAGGATATTTTTCAAAGGGAGGATCTTTTTGAACTGTCTTTACTTATCTTATCTTCTCAGTACTTTAGTTTATGATCAATGAATCTTTAATTGATTAGCATTAAAATTAGGGCTGGGAAATATATCACTATTATGTCAATGTCATGATATGAGACTAGCTTAGATGTTGGATATCATAATATCGCGATATGGTATAAGTTACATAACAGTATAGTGATTCAATTTTCTGTATTTACTAGACTGGTCTAGCTTATTTGCCATTACACAGTTATTTTATCCATATTACTGATAATTATCAAAAAATCTCATTGTCTAAATATTTTGTATTGTATATGTTATGACAAAATTGATATCAAGATATTTAGTCAAAAATATTGTGATATTTGGCGCACCCTGGTGGTCGAGTGGTTAGAGCGCATGCCACATAATCATAGAATCTCTGGTTCGAATCCGGCCAGGGGCCTATGCTGCAGGTCATTCCCCTCTCTCCCTGTTTCTTATCTGCATCTCGGCCAGTTATTATCAAAATAAAGGCAGAAACCCCCCAAATAAATATAAAAATATATATATATTATACATTGTGATAGGTGTTGTGATTGTTGCTTGCAACATTGGATGAAACTTTCTTGAGGTTATTGGCAAAATTGGTGAACCATATTTGAAAATAAACATGACCTTTACCACTGTCCAATCCTACTTTCAGCAACACTTCATGTTAACTTATGTTCTCTTAGGTGGTGTAAACAAGTTATTTCTGTAATATCACCCAGTCTTAGCAAATACATACAATATACCTCTCATTTACACAAATATCACTCCACCATAGGCAATTTTATATAAATGATGAGCCCACAGTTTGCATGAATGCAGCTTGTGGAAATGAATGAATACGCAATTATGTAAGGGCATTCTTGGTTGTGACAGACAATCATCAGTTGCTGCAACATACCCCTTTTCCTGTTGTAAGATTGGTTAGACCTTATGTTTTATGGAAAGAGAGCACACACTCTTAAATTATATACAAGTCATTGTAAAATAATTTAATGTTAAGCAGAATGCTTTTTTTCTCTGCTTTTTTTCTCCTAAATACCAGCAGAGATTGGAATCTTCCTGAGTTAAGACAGTTAATGAAATGCTCTTCCATATGCTAACCATTTTTGGACTGATCTGACGTTTTTTCTGCTCTGTGACACTTAATAGATTCGAGCCCTAGCCTTTGTTTTGTGTGGGAGGGTTTGTGTACATAGTTACAGGTGTGTGGTTCACATACAACTTGTCCTTGTATGCCACAAAAACAAAAAACAGATAGAGATGCTGTGTTTGTTTTCCACATCCAAGAAAACAGTAGACACGAGAGTTAAGATCCAGTGTTGTGCAACATATAGCTGTTGATTTATTAGTCTTTATTCTTAACCGTTTATTTGTTATGTTCAGTAATAGTGACAATGACACTCTAAATATATTATAATGGAACTGGGGGAAGATGTAAAAGGTGGTAACAACCATTCTTATTGACAAGGTCAAATCATGTTTAGGTACAGGTGGCCTATAATAAATAGGATTTTAAAAATTGATTTACAGACATTGCAACTATTTCCATTGTAAACAGTGTAAAAAAATACATGTATGGTTACAACAAAATCACATTGGGAAAAAAATCCTGTGTTTCTGTAAATGCTTTAAACTCTAGAAAGACACTGCTTCACATATTTGTATGTACTCATCACTGATAGCTGATAGGTTGTATCCTGCAGGATGGTGTTGTGGACTCACAGTTATGTAAACATCAGCCTACACACAACGCTAGTAACATCTTTACTTCAGTGTGAAGTAAAACATTAGTAACACTGTTTGTCATTGCAACACGCTTGCATAAATGAACCAAACAAAACTGCAAACCACTAATTACTCCAAAAAGAACAGAACACTACTGGTTACTTATAATGATTGAAAAACTGAAACATCTGCTCCTGGACTGCTAAAATATGACAAACAGTTCCCCTTGGTGGTTGAGCCTAAATGCAGCAAATTGTTTTGGAATGGCTGCACCTGTAACCCTCCAACCCCTGTTCCATGTGGGATTTTTTTACTTTCCATTACACATATTGTCAAACATTGTTTGCCTCATGCAATTTTAGGGGGTCATTTTTCAGTTTTAGTACATTGAAGAATGTTAATTTTACAATAATCTCCTCACAAGTTCAAAATATTGTTACCTCAACTCATCCCTTGTGAGTATATGTGCATTCATATAGTGTTTCTGGATTCCTTTTTTTCACTCTGGCAGGCAGGGGATCAGTTGTTATTTCCAGTATGCCATGAACATCTAAGGTTTGCTGTTTGTATTGTCAGTAAAACAACACACTCTCCTACAAGAGGTAGTAAGGGGTGGTCTGTGCAGTTTGCAACACTGTTTGCATTTCCTTTGGGCCACGTCTTTCTAAGAGACAGACTGTTTATTGGTTGAGAGTGCCCTGAGTTTCCCTAAACACTGCAGTCTTATCAATACAGTGTGCATGCCCAACAAACAAGTGGGGACCTCTGACCAGTGCAGTTTTTACAGGGACCGACAATGTACCCTCTTTCCTACCTTTGCCCATTTTGGGGACGGTGATGTGCTGTGTGGGCATGTGGTGCAGTTTGAGGTCATTCATCATTCAGAAAGAGAAAGAGGTTTTTTTTTACTAACTTGTAAAAACTCAGAAGGTAATATTTCTTCTGGAAGTTGCATCATACCAATAAAACTATGCAGTGGATGTGTTATTTGGTTGATGAATCGAGCGCCTGCTGAGCTGAACCAGAAATATCCTGACACGTCTCATCTCAAAATCAATGTACCTACTAGACAGCAGCTTTAAGCAATAACCTTACTATTAAATGCTTTGTTGTATGGTGTGGTGCTCAATTGGGGCATTTATTTGCCTTTATTATAGGGATAGTGGATAGATGACAGGAATTGAAGGGAGGGAGTCATGGGGGGTGACATGCAACAGAGGTCTACAGGTGGATTCAAGTAAAGAACATTGCAGTTATTTGGTATGTGTTTCAATCAGTAGGCTATCAGGGTGCTGAAGCTTAATAAGCCAAATATATTTTTTTTAATGGTATGACTTCTTCTGAAGTCACCAGGCAGGGCACCTCTATAATAAAACATTATTTATAACCCTGATGTTAGTGGAAGGGAGCTCTAGCACCTGGTGTTGCCCCTCTCTTCCCTTTTAGGCTTTTATAGAAATCAAACAAAAGTCATGCTCTGTAAATAACTCACCACTCATTGAATGGCTGAGATTGCGGTTATGGTGCAATTTATATAGCATCAGGAGGAAATGATGGTTTCTTACCTATATACATGTAAATTTCAGTGAGCTGTTCTGCATCTTCTGAGCTCCATGGGAATAAATTGTTTTCCACTTTAACTTTTTTTTCTTTTTTTCCCCCTCCAGAGGCTGCCCTTGAGGAGTTACTCTTTCCAGGCATACAGTAAATATGTCATACTGCAATAGAAAAAAAAGGAAATGAGACTTAGGAGAAGCTAAGTGTTTCCCATTTGTTAGGTAAACTAAGTAGAACTCACATTATCCCATGCAATATGGATGAAATGCATTAGGAATGAAGGGAGTCATGATGGGGGGAATTGCTCAAGGCTTCAAACTGTTTATGGATCCGCTATTGAACTTTTCAGTCATAACAATTTTAAAGAGAGATCTTTATCACCACCAAAAGGAACTCTTGGAGCATTTGATACAGCACAAAGCAGTGACCAAATAAATTAAGCTTAATTTGTTTTTGTGATTATCTTTCTTTTCTAAAACTCTCCCGAGCCCTTTGGAGATCTGGCTGCCTGCAATGTTTCTGAAGCCAGTGATTTTTTACTCCATTTTCTATTCAATCAACTTCAGTTATGTTAAAGGGGATGTAATTTCATATAGGTATGCTGACATGCTTTCTAACATATGAAACTACTGAACCTCCTTTTTTCATTACTGGAGATGTCTTCCTCTTGTCTGACCTGCTTGCTGTAGTTAGTTGTGTTTGGAGATGCCACCTCATTGAAAGCACCTATATTATCTGTGAGTGAAAAGCAATCATAATTTCAGTTTCTCTGCTGTTAAGACTGAGGAAACAGATTGGACATTCTCTGCTGCCAGCTCCTTTCCTGTTTCTTTTGAAACTCTAACGATCTGTCTTTTAGGTTGTCATCTGGGATTTTGATACAGTCTCCTGACCAGGTGTCACTTTTAGTTGGACTATACTCCTATTTTGTTCTTGTCATATAAAATCTTAAGTCACTGTATATGTCCTGTGATTGTTGGGTATTGTTCTTCAACATTGTGGCTCTACAAACTTTGGCTATCCTCTTTACATGTCCTTTCTTTCATTAGCAATAAAACCATAAACAGAAAATGAAGTCAGTACTTCATTGACATTGGACTGTTGCATTCTTGTCTCCTCTGTCACATTTTCTTTACTCTCTTGGGTCATAAATATAAAGAAACATCCATGGAACAGTAGCTGGATAACTGGTCAGCACATTTACCCTCTACCCTTTTCCTCCATTACCATTTAACTTCAGTTTCTGTCCCCAAGCAGTATATATCCCAGCTCTGGTCTAAGGTTGTATGAGTATTGCAACCTAAGCACAAGATCTGCCAAAAAAGGGGGGCTTGTATTCACACCAATGGGTCCAGAGAGGAACAGACTGTATGTGTAGAAATAGTAAAAGCATTCACTGTAAAAATGTTTACACAGTAGTTTCTTAGTTGCTGACTTATGATGGGCAAGGATGGATATTTTTACAGTGTGCCATATTCGCTGTACATGTTAAAGAAACAGTAAACTACAGAAAAACAATGCGCCTGGAGGGGTAATCTCATTACAGATCCTTAATTCTAGGTTTCATTTCAGCTTTAATTGTTTCCTCTCTACCCCCACTTATGAAAGCCATTATTTTCTCATTGAAAGAAAGTTTTAAAATTTGGGAAATGTAATATCTTTCAATTTAATATGAAACTAAAGCCAGGAGATGCTTAGTTTAGCATGAAGACTGGAAGCAGGGGGAAACAGCTAGCCTGTCTGTGTGCAAAGGTAACAAAATCTGCCGACCAACACCTCAAATTAACACATTTCTAGTTGGTTAATTTGTTAACTAATGCCACTAAACATATTTCCTCAAAAGTGTAACTCTTCCTTTTAATGATTCGTCGAATAAACAGTTGTTGGATTGTGCCTTGTGCAACAAAAAGAAATGAATCATCTTATGCAGTCATAGAGCTCTCAGAAGTCTTTATATTTTGCCCTACGGAGAACTCAAAGCACAGGACTGAATACCAAATTCTACACCCTTAGCACTTACTCACAGCAACATGCATCTTCTTCTGTTTTGACCCACAGTACCACGCAAATATTGGATGACCATCAGGATAAAGGCAATTTCTAAATTCAACATAAACTCAAACACGTATGAGAATTTCATACTATGGTAAAACAGAAGAGAAAAGCAGGTGTTGCACTTGCAGTATCTCAGAACCTGCTACCATGGTGCATATTTGCTGCTATCTCTGTGGAACACATTAGACAGGGTTTTTGATATTCCTACTGGCTCCTGACCAAAGCCGTGTGCTCATCCATCTTGTTTGCCAGTATTATCGCATCCACCTATGATAGATGGTAAAGTTATATCTGCTCTCTATTTAGTAGAATAATAGAACATCATCCAGGTGCTGCTACAACTGGTGACCATTTACTGTGTGTCATTGTGAAAAGATCAATGCAACCAGTTATCTTGCCGGTATCATGCAGAGGTATTGGAAAGCTGTTTGCGTGTGCGGTAGGCTAAAATGCTTGGCAGCTAGAGTGGTTGGTAAATGATGCAACTCCCTGAAACAAAGGTCTTCATCACAACAAAAGATGAGTGTGTGTGTGCGTGTGTATACATTTGTAAAAAAAACCCCAAAAAAACCAAACCCCATAGATAGCAAAGTGTGCTGACAAAATCACAGCATTAAAAGGAAGGCTCACGGCAGAGGCCAAGCCTCTTATTACACCAACTGTGGTCATAAAAAGCCAACCATAACACATCAGCATGGTAGCACACCTCAGGACTCACTTTCTAAGCTGTTGAGGATTCATTTAGACTTTTTAGACAAGAGCATTTCCCTTCAGCAGGGCCTAAAAGCATCATTTAGTCAGGTTCTGATGCCTCTGTATTGTTTTAAATAGCTATTTTCTCTCACTCCTGTAGTATGAAAGAAGTATCTTTCTCTTCTGCTTTTGAAGTTTTTTCCCTTCTCTGTTTCTGTTGCTTTGCTTTCTGTGTCTGTACATTTGCAATTGTAATTAATGTTGGAAATGTATGTTCTTTCCTTTTGTCTTTCAGAATAAAGTTATGACCATTGACGCTGTGAAGGTCAAACTGCAGGTAAGAACAAAAATGAATCGCTTTTTCTATTTAAATTTGAGTTTGCTTTAATGTCTGTCAAGGTGAGGGTATGTGTGCATTCTTTTTGATTACAAATCACCAGCAACTGCTTCCCCAGGCGTAAATACCTCCCATACATCTTCATTGCCTGCTGTGGGAGGGCGAAGAAGCCCAAACGATGACTTAATGAGGCCTCGGTTAATCTCTATCAGTCAATTAGCCTGCTGCTCTGCCTGACTGAAGACACTAGAGGGAATAGCAGACTTTCCATCAGATTATCAAGCCTGGAAGTTATCAGCCAGAGACACGGGCAGACAGAGATGCCAATGAAGCCCCATCATTAAGAAACAGTATTAGATACTGTCTGATTACTTTTCCACCTTAATTACACAACACACGTTCTCTCTCTCCCTTCATCTTTCTCATCTTTAATAGATCTATGTTCATCAATCACCTCATCCGTCAAATGTGATATTTCAGGTGATATCTCAGGAATGGGTTTAATGGAATTTGCATTTGTGTCGACATACTTTCTAACCTATTCAAAATTGCAACACAGAATAGTGTAATTTGAACATTATGTAAGAATGCTGCTGCTTCCATTTTGAGCAAAAAGGATGATGCTGCGTTATTAAAAAAGAAAAACTAATTGGCCCTATGGAGGCACCATAACGAGTAATTAGATCTATTACACAACTTAAAAAAGCTTGTTGGGTTGGTGACTAATGGAGGCATGGAAAAATGGCAGTCTGGCATCACTACACTAATTTGCTAATGCATATTAGAACGTCTCAGTTAATTTATGATGTCCAAAGAATGCAGGCCAAAATGCTTCTGGATACAGAGCAACAAAACATGTGACGTAACACTGAGTGACACCAGGGATGTGGGAACACCCCCAAACATCCCCACACATTGAGAAAAATAGTTGTGATTGTCCAGTCATGGACCTAAACGGGTGGATATCTATCTGAATTACTCGAAGGCCGGAGCAAATAAAACATCAGCTCAGCAGATTTGTCTGGTTTACAGGCTAGAGAAATAGTGGAAGGAGGCATACCCTCAATGTCAGACCAGATCACATAAAACTGATCGACTGTGTCATTCCAGATTGGGTGGTGATACAGCAAAAGTCCAAACTAAGCAACAAAGTATGTTGTCATTGAATGTCTAGCAACTGATCTTACAACCTTAGAACTAAAAACTACTGGAAAGACAATGTCTATAATTATTTGAATTAATATGTTTAATCATTAAGTTTCACTTCATTGAAGATATACAGCCAAAAAATGTATAATGCTCTTGTGGTTGTTCCCAAGATTTGTACCCAAACAGGCTGCAAGATAAATCTGAGAGGTTGTGACATGATTAATGGTGCCGGTAAAGAGAATGAAAAATGTCTACACGGCCCTACTGAAATAAGGATTATTTTGTTTCCTGGTCAGTCTTAAATATTTGCTTTTTCTTTTGAGATACTGAATAGTTTTACCTCTCAGGGCTTCCTAAGTTATTCATTAAAAACTACTACCACTACTAATAAAACAAACCAAGAGGTAGCGCATAAAGGAATCACACATACACTTTCAGATAAAGATGTGTTGTAAATGTCCCTTTGTAATGTAATGGCAGTGTCATTACCTTTCTAATGACTCTGCCTCTGTGATATCCTTTAATATAAAGCAGAAGTGACTTCAGCCTTGAGGCAAAATGTAGTTAATCAGTGGCCTCTTGTGTCCTTTTGTTAAGTGTGGCGGAAAACTTGAACGTGGCAATTCTGACTGAATGTGCTGATAGAAAATAGTTCAATTGGCATGAGTATACTGAAGCAGGCTTTTCATTTCTAGTCAGCTGAAGTGACAACTGTTACTGGCAGATTTTATCATCTGGAGCCAGTTTATTAAGCTATTGTTAGCTCCACTAGCTAGTGTTAAACGCTGCCTCCATTTGATTTCATATTGTTTGCAACTGACACATATTAAAATGAAAAGTGGCCTTACATTGACTATACACTCTTAGGCTACATAGGCTATGTCATGCTAAAAGATGGAGGTTAATGCTATATCTCCTGGGCAAAAAGTAATGATCCTCACCAGTAGATGTTCCATGTAGAAGACATGGTGATATAGCAATACTGTTCTTGTATTGCAGTGTAAAGCTAATTATTCCTATAAATATGATTAAAAAAAATGTTAGAGTAGATAACCACACTATTAACCCATTCCTTACACCTGTACCTCTTGCATTTTTGGTTTAGGACTGGTAAGAAAAAAAGACTACACCTTCCAGACTTTAATGTCAAGTCGCTCCCACTACAGTCTCATGCATGCTGCTTCGGCTTGTATGAGAATCCAATGCTGAATACTTGCCTAGTGAAGGTTGCTAAATTATGAATGGTTTGTGAATAACGACTGGGCATGTTTGTGTGAAGATGGTTCAAACAGACGTGCTTAATGTTGCTTATGATGATGATGACGATGATGTTACAGATTTCCTCTTCTTCCTTTTTAGATTTGGGACACTGCTGGTCAGGAGCGTTTCCGGAGTGTTACACATGCTTACTACCGTGATGCACATGGTAGGATTCCTCTGTGTTTTGTGTGTGTGTTTGAGTCTGCTTGATTGTGACTGACATACCTCCCCCTCTACCTTTTGTATTTTCTCCTAACATAGCCAAACAGTCCATTTGTTGTGATTGTTGTTTTTATTTGATTGACAGCAGAAGTATCCCAGTTCCTCCATTTTGATGTTGCAAAAAACACTCAAGTTACAGCTGATTGGATAAATTGGTGTGTGTGTGTGTGTGTGTGTGTGTGTGTGTGTGTGTGTGTGTATGCAGGCATTCACCAGAGGCTCTGTGATGTGCAGGTTCCCTCAAGCTAGAGGCTAACCACTGGGTGGAAAAATTAGCCTGCCTCTCACATAGTTGGGGGGTGCGATATCTATGAGCTATTCCCATGCGTGTGTGTGTGTGGCAATTATATCTTGAGCAACCCCACCAAGTATAGACACACAAAATGTGCCTGAGGCCATCCTGAATGAGCAGGTGTTGTGAAATACAGGGACACACATACACACACACATAACATATAACAGGACACACACATTCACCACAACCACCCATCATGGTGCTATTTTGTATGCTGCTGAAGAGATTCCAGTTTGAGATAATGCCTGTGTAACGGTGTGTGTGTGTGTGTGTGTGTGTGTGTGTGTGTGTGCGTGTGCGTGTGCACGTGTGTGCGTGTGTGTACAGGTTATATAACTGTGTAAATGTGTTTTAAATGGTGGGTACATGTATAGAATTTCATGTGTCTGTTATCTACAACTATGTGCATACTTTTTCCCTTTTTTTCTGAATTTGTGTACCTGTGTGTGTGTGTGTGTGTGTGTGTGTGGGGGTTTGTGTGTGTGGCTGCTGGCCAGTTGCCCGGTGATACTCTGATCTGTCAGTGCAACAGTTTACCCTCGCTGATCTTTAACAAGGCATCCGGGGAGCCTCCAACCACTCCTCTGAGATGTCCGTCTGTTACTGACTTTTAAATAAAGCTCATTGAGTCTGACAGGCAAGAGCAGGGGAGAGAGTGTAACTCCAATGCAGCTGTCACGAAAGCTGTCGATTCCTGTGAACTAATGGACAGTATTTCGTGACTCAGACTTTGAAATGTACAGCTCTGACAATTAGAGAGCTCTGCCTCATTTGTGAACTTCGACAGGTAAAAGGAAGTCAGTAACTCCTGAGTGATTCATATACACTTCAAATACACATCAGATCTGTAATCATGATTTATCCGTTTTGGATTTTTAGTTCTATCAAAATGATGTACAGAGAATGAAGTCCATTTTCAATTTGTCAAGTAACGATCAAGTGCTTTGTTAGCTTTAGATTTTGCTCACTAGTATTTCTTGAATATGTTTTTTTTTTCATCTTCACAGAGAAGATTTGCTGGGCACGTATGCTCTGGCTCAATGTCATTCAGTTGGAGATATTACTTGGGAGCTCCTCACTATAGCCAAAGTTTTCTGTTGCTGAGCAGCTCCACTTCCATCTGCTGCGAGTTAAGAAAAAGATTTGAGCACATAAGGTGCCAAACTGAAAACCGTCTGAAAGTCTTTATGAAAATGTCAAGTGAACAGTCTGCCAGGATTTTTCGGAGTAACAGAAACATCTCCAGACAGCCGGTTATGTCACTACTAAAGCTAATATAGATGACTGTGCAACAAATGAGTCATCATCTATTTGAGTTCATAATCCCATTTTGAGGGCTGTTTCTCTCTGCTGGAGACTGGTACCATGTGCGAACCTTTGTTAAGTGATGTACTGTCCATACTGTTAGATACATACTGATAGATCGTCTCTTTAAGGAATAGAAATCATAACTGTAGTGAATGCTCAGAAGCAAAGATGGAGACGAAATCAAAACTGAATGTTGTGATCTAGGGCATTAAGTGGAAATTCTACATTCACACAAGCCAGTGTTGAACATTGGTTCATTGGTGAGATTTTGGGGTGTGGTGATATTATTTTAAAAGAGATCCAGTTAGGCAAACACAAGCAGTTTTATGCAATACAGTTAAAAATTAATGAACTGTAGAATTACTTCCCAAACTGTTTGCTTTAAAAGTCCATCACAGTTTGCACACTGACTCTCTGCTTCCTCCTTGAGATACAGCGCTTCAAGTAGTCGATGCTGACATTTTTGTGCTCTTATTCTTAGTTTAATTTAAATTAGAATGGTTAAGATGATCTGGCTAAACTTTTGGCTTGTTTAAAACCTGTCTGATTGTCTGAATGCTTGTTTCTTACCGCGTTGGGCTCTAATGAGCTGTTCCCCAACTTTATCTCTAAACACGAACTTTGGTATGAGACAATTCTCAATTCTCCAAATTGTTTAATGTAACCCTAACCCTAATCAATTAAAAGGAAAGCATTAATTTTAGGTACATGCAAATTCAACTCTCCTGCATGAAAGTCAAAGGCAGTACACACCCATTAACCACACCTTAACTTTTAGACTGGCTATATTATGAGCACACTACTTGCTACATTGGACCTAAATGATGATATTGCTACAGTAAATCCAGAGGTGCAAATTTGTCCAATATGGATACAATTCTTGGTATACTAAGGTAATTATGTATCCTAGCCATTACTTTGGTGAGTACAATCTAATAATAACTGATGGAAAATGACAAACTGTGAAAATAAGCTTAACAAACCATCATTTTGTTTTAAGAACTTGCGTTTTGCTATTGCTGCTGGACACTTCTGTTTCAAAAACACTGTGGTATTTAGGGGTTAAATGCAGAAAATGCTTCGGTTGAGCTCAGTAGTTCTTATGGGAGAGCAAGGCATGTCTCCAAAGTGTTACTATGCCCCTGGATAGCAATGGCTGTTTGTTTTATTCAGCTCTGGCCCCAAACTCGACTGCCATTAAGCCCGTAATGAGAGCCCAAGAAGATCCAGACAATCAGAGCAAATGAGCTGTTGGATGCAGTGAGCCCAGTGCAATCTGCCAGGCCCATCTGGTGCAGAGACCGCTGTGAGGTGCGGTGGTCCAGCTGGGTCCAGAAACCAGCTGCAGACTCTTTTCTTTTTTTTCCTTTCCCCAAATGGAGCTGACAGTTTGTCATATCCACAGCATGGAGTGAAACCATGGGGTGCTAAAAAAGAGGAAAAGCAGACTCAGTGAAGGAGACAAGAAACAAGAAGAGGTAGACAGGAAGGGGAGATAGAGACATAAACCTGATGCAGGCATCAGTGTGAGAGGAGGAGGATAGGGACATACTTGGTAAGTTAAACATAATTTATTAAGTCAAGAAAAGAAAGTGTGAGGTCCTGAGGAACAAAGCAGTCAGAGAACAGTACAGACATGCAGACAACTAGCCTTCATCATTCTCCAGCTGGGCTCGGGCTGGAATCACTGTGGAGAATGTAGAGAAACAAGTCAGGATGAATAAAAACTAGGGGGGTAAAGGTTTGTGTATTCATTCTGAATCACTCAATATAGGATGTTCAGTTCGGTATGTGATTTTCCTCGGCTTGGTATGATTCCTAACCCAAAAATGTATGTCAAAATTGTTGAATAATCCACTTACTCCGACATGCAGAACAAGACTTTGAGTTCCATCCAAGTTACCCTGGTTAACCTGGATTCTAATGTCCATGTAGTGTCATTTAGGGCTGGGCGATATATCGTATATATACTCGATGTATCGCGGCTTGTTCTCTGTGGGATGTAGAAAATGACTATATCGTGAATATTCGAGTATACATTCAATTTACACGCAGTTTGTTTTTAGTCGCGGCCCGTTGAACTACAGGTTTCTCTCACTCTCTCATCTCTCCGCACAGAGAGATAAAACAAGCGCACCTAGTTACGTACATCACATTATGTTGTGCGTGCAACGTCATATGCCCGGTAGCATGTAGCAGAAGTAGCAGCGATCTCAGGTCGCGCGAGCAGCAGGTGATATGGACAAGTGGAGGAGGGAGATTTAATTCCCAAAAAAACAATTCATGATCCATCATCTGGCGGTGGTTTGGGTACAAGAGGGAGGACGTTGAACAACAAACCGTAATATGTAAAGTATGTCATAAAAGCGTCACCCAGTGAGTGTGGTTAAAAGCCCGGATTCAGAAAGATCATCGACACACTTGATCCAAGATATAATCTACCTAGCAGAGACAGCTCTACCTTTATATCCTAGTGGCATTATGCACAAAATGTGCGCTTTAATTTAGTGTTATTTTGATATGTCATATTAGTTACATCATGCATAAAAGACACTTTATTTGTTTTGAAATGACATGTTTGTCCCACTGCTTAATAGCTGTTTAATAAATACAGTTTTGATGAATTTGTTTAGTTGTGATTTACGCTTTTGGCATGAATGTTTAATATCAGCATATATTAATGTAGTATGAACAATGTTTTAATGTAGAATCATCACACTGGCATAATTGTATGCATCAAAGTGTTAATTCAAGGCTAAGGCAAAATATCGAGATATATATCGTGTATCGTGACATGGCTTAAAAATATCGGGATATTAGTAAAAGGCCATATCGCCCAGCCCTAGTGTCATTGCTATCATATTATTAAAATATACACTATTATCCTTATATTTAAACAATATAGCATCTCCTTGTCCCCCTCCCTACTCTGTGATGATCAGATTTTCACTCCACCTTTAAGTGAAACCGTTCAGAATGACTATAAACGCATAAAAACGAGGTCTGAGTGACCACAAATAATAGAACAGCTGTCAACAGGTGTCCTCATACCTTGCAAGAACTAAACCTTTTCAGTAATACTTATCACCAATGAGCCATTGTTGGATGGTTACATTCTTCAAAATGAAGGACAAACATATATTGTTAGACTCTTAATGAAAATGTGGAGATGAATCATTGTAGAGCTTTCTATAGAAGCTCACGGTGTAATGAAGTGGCATTATGCCTCCATAGAAGGCAGCACACTGGAATGAATATTGGAGGAATTAAAGAAGAATGGAACTCAAGGTTGTCAAGCGTGCTCAGGTAAGAGAGTGAGTGGTTTTATCTCAGCCCCTTCATGCATTTATCTGTCATGTGAAATGCTGTGCAGGCATGCTGTTACTAATGTAATGGTAATTCTAAGGAATCATTGTTCCTGAAAAAACTATAACTACCTTTTAACTCTATTGAATAAGCCACTTTGTATCATGGCATAAATGGCCGACATCTCCGCTTGAAGCGAAACTCCTCCAATTCCCTTCCCCATTACCTTATTGCAGAAAGAGACCCAGCTTGATGAATTTGAAAAGAAAAAAACACTGACAGAGTTAAAAGATTTCATGTAACGGGTAATAGCTACATTACAGATGATGGCTCCAAATGTTGCTGTATGATTGAAAGGGTTGTATTGTCCAGAAACGAGGTGCTTGAGCTGCTTCATTTCCCTTTAATGGCCTCCATCCCTCCTCTTAGTTACCAGGAGGTGGAGAGAGGGTTATGACTGTGAGGCCAAGTCTCGTTGGAATACACACCAGTTCAATTTAACGCTGTTGATAATGAATGTTTTTGTCAGTTTCATCTGGATAATCACTGTAATCATATTAGACAGTAAATGAAATAATGCCTTTTGGTGGATGATTTTTCTCAAACCTTTCCACCAACCCTTTTTTATCACAAGAACATGGCAGACTAACTAACTCTAGCTTTTGAAAATCTGAGAGGTATTCATGGCTGTTTCTGTCCATATTTGAAAAACGCTGTAGCTGACTGATGGATAAATCCACTGATTTATCAGTAGTTTATCACAAGTATGTTAGTATCACCATTTATGGACGGAATTGCAGTACAAAGTAAATATGTGTTTTAGGTAATTTGAAACGATTTTGCCATTATGTAATTTGTCCACCAGAGAGCCATTATTTTTCAGACCACAAAATGTCCTGCTCCATCTCAGTGTTGGATAGCATAATTTGAACACATCATCATCCTAACCAAGATGGAGAAAAAAAAGTTTTGTTCCCATTCAACAACTACAGCTTTAACATTATGCCAGACTCATGAGCAGTGCAGTATTCAGTACTCCAAACTGAGGGGAAAAAGTGGTTTCACATTAATACATTTTAAACATGGGTAATCCAAACATAGTAGTAAAACTCAATGTGCCAATGTGCTACTCCAAATTGAAAAATGTACATTATCTGGAAGCCTCCTTGTCTACTCTTGTGCTATAAAGCAAACACAGATTATCCTCAAATGCAGAGTACTGAAGGAGTTTAAATCTCTTGGGGTTTTGTGTAGAAGTGAGGGGGAGATCAACAGGTAGATTGGTGGCGTGTAGCAAAACTGCTGCACCTTTGTGTTGCAGAGAGACAGTTAACGTGGTTTGGGCATCTGATGCAAATCTGATAAACATCAACTGCAGGAAACAGACCACCAACCTCCTGGTTGGAAATATTCAGCCACATGTACACGTGTGTAGGTACATGCATGTGGCATTTGGTAATCCTTTCTGCCCCTTTCCTACCACACACATGGTAATGTTTCCATTACTTTCAGGGAAATTACATTGACTGTGACAATGTGGCTACACTGGGCACATAAGGTAAGCTGACTGCTTGCCTAGTGGATACTACAACCATATGCTTCCATTATAGTAAATGAAAGTAGCTACACCAGACATGGAAGCAATATGCTTATTCCTTGATGACTCTGGTTGTCATAGAGAGGACAGATCTGTGGGTATAGTCAGAATTAATTTGCCAATTCATCCGTTCTTTCTAACTACATGTAGATAGAAACTAGGCACTTTACTAAAACCAAACTAGGCAAGATCAATATGGATTAATTGAAATTGAAGTAGAAAAAGAGTTGTATGACTTGAGTGACCCCTACTACAAGGACAAGCTCAGTAAAAATACAGCACAGAGGAAGATTTCAGTAGTGGTTGGAGCTGAGTGATATTTAAAAAATGCTGCTTTTTGAGTTTTCTAGCTACTGTAATGTAAGATGCCTGTAGTTGCATTACATACAACTGAATAAAAATAGATTCTTTTCAAACTTCAATCCTGAATAGAATATGACCTCCTTTTTTGCATGTGATTTAACAGAAGAAAATATTATGATTGGTATTGAGCCCTGGCATTTTTGACAGCCAGATGGTATTTATTCAAGAGATCCTTCAGAATTTGAAATGAGTTCTGCAATTCATGCCACTTTCACCTCTGCCGTGCCCTTCTCCATGCTCTCTTTATTTGTCTAGTATTACTATTATTAAGCCACGTTGAGGCCAAAGGTTTTTTTTATTTTGCTTTTGACAGTTGGCCAAAACAGAATTGTGCTCACATGAGATGGTACAGCCTTGATACTGGTCATGATGGGACCCTCTCTATAGGCTTCCACTAACTTAACAGCAGAGGAAGAGTTTAGGATGCAGGAGTGGAGAAGAGCAGGATGGACAGAAGAAGCACTTGGCAAATCAAGGTCAAAATGATTGCACTGTGATCAGATAAGTGAAGACTCTCCTATTACAGGGTTGGAGATAGACCTGGGGAGCGAACTAAATCTAGAGTATGGCCTTCAACATGGGCGGGCCATTCACAGATTGTCGGAAATCAAAGGATTCAAGTAAATTCATAAAATCAATGGTCATGGCTTCAGAGGGACATCAAATGTGGATGATGACATTTCTGAGAATGAGCATATTGTTGTATTTCGGACCAATTTGGGGAATTGGATCATGGAATTAACTAAAAATCAATTTGGGGATTAGGGGTTCTGTATATGAGTGAACGGGGCACCATCTGTCACAAAAAACTGAAATTTAAAAGGGGCCTATAAATATAATGGAGCACTTGAGGGCATTTAATATTTAAAAAAAAAAAAACATTTACACGGAATACAGGAATAACCAGGGTCTTTCCATCAAAAAGCCGAGTCAAGTCGTGCATCAGTTGGTCACAGCCTGGTACCATTTGACATCAATGAGAATCATGCATGCAGACCTAAAGCCAGAAAATGTTATGATTGTGAGCCTCAAGCAGCAGCCAATAAAAGTCAAGTTGACTTTGGATTTGCCCATCTTATTTCAGCTGTTGAGGCTGGTGTCAATTGCAAACAACATGGTACAGGGCACCAGAAATCTTGGCCATCCAGCTAGTGACAGGTTGCCCTCGCTATCTTGGGGAAACAGACTACGTCATGTTGACCTTCATTATGGAGACTCAGGGTCAGCCAAATGACAGTGTGCTGGATTGTGGAGTGGTAAGTGAACAGCAGAATAGTCAGCAGCTGTGAAGATTCAAGACCCCAGAGGAGCATGAGTATGAGACAGGGTCCTGTGCTGTGTCAAGTGTCTTGATGATTTTGAGCAGTGCAGACACCAGAGTGACCAACATTTTTTCGTAGACCTGGTCCAGAGGATGTAGACCTGTGTATTAATCCTCTGGATGTTCTGTTCAGAGCTCCCTCCTCAACATACAGTACGCATTATAATAAACATTGATGGGACTGAGCCTGAAATGAGCCGACAGCCTTCCACATATAGGACAGCAGGACGAGGAAGCATTCTTTGACAGTGCTGGGTCCCATGTCTATATACCTCCCTATTTGGAGAAACTAAAATGACAGAAAAATGAGTGTGCCACATCCAAGGCTGATGTCCAACCTGTGGAAAACGCCAAGCAGGACAGCTGGTTTAGAGGCTTCTTCAGGAGAAATACCGCGCCTTCCTCCTTCTGTTTTCTGGTGGTAGCGAGGACAACTGTTAAACAGCTTTGATCAACTGTTCAACATAATAATTATAAGAATAAATAGTTATATCAAAAAAGTATTGTCACATTCAGATAAAGATAAAGAAAAAAATTATATCTCATCATTATGCTTGTTTATATTGTGATGGCCCGGTGCTTGTGTGTCTTGATTCTGCTCTGTGTTTTCCTGGCCGGATCTGAAAGTATAAAATACACCTGGACCTGGTATGAGCAGTCAATCCAGATGAAAACTCTCCATAGATGACGGTGTTATGGTTTCTTCCTTTTTGTCTTTTTAAACCAATTTTTTGTGAATGATCGCATTGTTTTCCACTAATTTGCTGTAATGCTGGAAGCTGTGAACACACAGCATTACAAATCTGCAGCCAGAAGCAGATAGAGTTGATTAGTACAACAACAACAATAGCCAAATTTGTTAAAACTGTCAGATTGACTCTACTTCAGTTGACTCCTCTGTATCTCACATTGTTAATACTCATATTGTTTAGTAATTAATGTCACACAACAGCATAATGCATTCAAGAATAACACATGAAATGCCACTTTTGCTAAAAAGGAAGTTGGCGCCCTGGTAACCAGATGTCTTCCACATAAACCGACGTAATACCCAGTTACAACCAACCAGCATGATACATGTGTGGTTATCATGTAGCAGCCTGGTGATTTAATGAAAGTAAATACGGTGAACATCTGTGCGTATGGCACTGCACTTTGGCGGGGAACTTCTCTAATCGGAGTCTGCAGGTTTATCACCATATCAGTCCTGCTGTCTTCAGATAGCTCATGATTTAATAAAGTGAAAGTAAAGCTTTTCATACAGATGTGGACAACAGATACTGTAGGAATCACCCATATTAATTTATAGATTAATACATCAATGCAGACTGCTGTACTGATGTTCCTGATATAACCACATCATTTAATGTAGATTTTAATGCGTCTGCTGGTTTCACAGTATTCAATTAAAACACTTTATTTATATTAAAGCATTATTCAGTGTGTTCACTTTGCTATTGAGGGTAAAATTAACAAACTAGAAGTGGATTGCGCCAGAAACAGATGTGTTTGTGTTGCCTCATCTGAATGAACCTCTCATCTTGTGTGCACCTCTCCACCCACCTGTGCACCTTGCGCTCTGCTCTGGGCAGGCGGATGGCATAGCCAAGAAAATAATGTGTGCCTCAGGAAAGAAACAATTTACCACTGCATCACTGCGCTTCGTATTCTGCACCGGCACAGAAATAGGGCCCCAGGTTTTTGTTAGTTTTTTGTCCTTTACTTCTAACTTTGCCAAAATGCCACCGACATGGCTGCAATGACCTACAACAAAGGGGGGCACAGGAGCATAAAAATAGCGGCAAATGACAACCGTAGGACTAGGAATTCTTCCTAAATCAGTGTCATTACCACATTACGTCTGCTCTGCTTCTTTGCATCCCGCCCGCATCATTTTTTATTCTCTCTATTCCGTCTTCCAGGGTCACTGCCGCTTTCATCACTAACGAGTGACTGTAGGCCTCAATCAGAAGCAGCTCGTGGGGGCGAAACATACTGTACCCCCATCTAAGACAGGAAGAGGGACAGTGACAGAGGAAACGATGATCAAGAGACAAGCGGAGGAAGGGTGAAGGGATGACAGGAGTGTTAGGAAAGAAGGAGGGAAGAAGAAAGGGAAGGTAAACGGATAGGACGGAGAAAGCGGGGCAAACGGCATTAAGAAACAAAACAGTATTACTCCACTATAGGGAAAGGTTTCAGGTGTGTGATCTATCTTCAAACTCACGCTCTCTCTTTCTTTCTCACGAACACACACACACACACACACACACAGTCACACACTTTACTAGCTTCCTGCATATTAAAATGGATGTGCAAGGTCGGTGTGAAAGGCATTTTTTAGGCTTTCTTCTTGGGCATCTGTGTGAAGTGAGTTGGGAGGTAGCTCAAAAGGGTGTGTGTTAGTGTGTGATGTGTTCACATTTGCATGCATCTGCCATCTCATATCCACACTTTGCATTGAACTTGTTGACTATCTTGACACACTTGATCACCTTCAAATATCGATCCCGCTATCATATCCCACGTGCTTTACCTGTTCATCTCTCTTTAACATTTATCTGGAAATACAGACTCCAAACACTAATGGATTCAGCTGTCATGACGCCTGAGGAATGTAGAAACCGCTTGTCGTTTTTTTGATTGATCCACCCCCTTTTCTAAAACGGATGGCGTAGAGCCCCGTGGGTCATGCTTAGCTAGAAGGAGGAGAAGAAGAAGAAGAAATGACAACCACTACTGGAACTGTCACTGGAATAATGAAGGTGATGGAGGGAGGGGACGCCGGTAGCAATTTCAGACGCTTGCTCTCATTTTGTCCCCCTAGTAACATCAATGCTGGGGGAAGCAACTCGCCTGAAGGAATAAAGTGAAATTCATCTGTCAAATATATCACACACACATACATACATACACACACACACACACGCACACGCACACACACACACACACACACACACACACACACACACACACACTGGTTTGTCATTAGCAGGTGCCTTCAGTGTGGAAATCATAGGTGTGCTGTTAATTTTCTGGCATTAATGGATCAGAAGAGTGACTAGTGGTGCTTAGCTGCCATTTGCAAGTTGATGGAAAAGTGTTTTTTATTATGCATTCATCAATTCAGTCTGTGAAAGTCACTTCGGAGACCCTATTTAAAAACTTGATTTCTGTCCCAGTTCTGAAATTATCATTTATAAGCAGTGGCAGGAATGACACTTAGATCATTTAGATAGTAGATACATCATCATGTCAATGTTCAGCAAGTCATAATTTACAGAAGAAGAAGTATTCAAGTTATTTATTTACTTATTTGCTGTCTTGCAGAGAATTAGATGACAATCATTTTACTATACAGTAAATATGAAGGAAGAATCAGCAGGGGATTAGCACATTTTAGCATAATACTTGAAAGAGTGGAACCAGCTAGTATAACAATGTGTGTACAACAAAACCACTACTGTATATGCAATTTTTAAATTTTGATTTCTGTACAGATTAAATGAACGATAAATAACATGTTAATCAGTGAGCACTAAAGGTCAGGGTAAATGTTTAATCTTTAACCAGAGCCAGGCTAGTTGCCCTTTCAGTCTTTACGCTAAACTAAGCCAACAGTCTCCTGGCTATAGCTGCAAATTAAGCAGAGAGATATATGAGGATAGGATGAGGGGATATTGATCATCTCGTCTGAATCGCTGTAGGGAAGTAAATAAATGTATTTTCCAAGCATGTTTTCTGGCTGATGAAGTAATGTTAATATACTGTTGGGTAGTGTAATGTTTAGCAGTGCATAAACTTTTAATGGCTAATCATGTTGCATATGTCACATTCATGTAGTATGGATGTCATGTAAATGTGGTGAGTTAAAAATAACAGTCTTTCCCTTGTAATTGGACTGAAATTAGAGTAAATGTAGCATGAAATGGTAAACCAAACCAATTACATGTATGTACAATTTTTTGTTACGTCACAATGTCACAAGTTGCTATGAAGTGTACATTGTATTGTATGTATATTGTGAGGTCTCTTGACTCCCACACCCACCAGTTAATACTGTGAGTTGTAGTCAATTACTTGAGCACAGTATATTTTTAGGATCATAATTTTTTCAAGCTTAAAAGTCAAAAGTGATAAACTCAACAGTGTACTTCAAGCCTGTGTGTATTTGCATTAGTGTGCATATGTCTGCACGGGTTGCTTGTTTATTGTCAAGGGAAGGAGAGCAGCCAAGGTCAGACGGTGATTATTGACTCAGATTATCATCTTGAGAGATGATGGATGGCAGTGCTCTTTATGGATCACTTCACTATGTCGCACTATTTGCCTTCCTTCTTGCAGGAACTTTTCTAGTCAAGGTGGTAGTGGCTCATAAAGTCAAATAGTTAATAGTGTGTGTAATACTGATGGGTTGCATTTGGGTCGTGCATGGAGGTGAAAGATGCATTGTTCTATGAGTGAGCACCACATGGATTACAAAGACATATTACTAACTCATTGTATGTACTTTTAATCACATTCATGGTGAGACAAAATTAACCATGAGGGTTTGGAGGAGATAAGATATAATGATGGTCTCCAATTTCAGACACCCTAACCAACTCACTAAAGGTGTCTTCTGAGTAACAAGTCAATGCAAATACACAGATGTACGTAGTACCGACACTAATTTGACCATGGTGGCTTAAATTTGGGTAAAGCCAAATCCAAGTCCAAGTTGAAAATGTTTCAATGAAAAACGACTCCAATTTTAAAAATGTTTAAAAAGAGACAATAAAGAAAGACAAAAAGGTGAAGGATCTGAGTGAAAATATTAAGTTATCTGTCTCTACTGCCACCCTTTAGTTTGACTTCTCCCATCTTTCAAAGTTGTCATTTCTGTCTTGTTCACACTATTTTGCATCCACAATTCCTCCGATAACTAAACTCTCTGCATCCTTACTATGACAAAGTTGTCAAGCTTCATCTCTTGTGCTCTTGGCGAGATGTAATAGGATTAAAGGAGGGTGAAGGAAAGCCTTGTGGTTTGCTCTGGTCTTCTGGTGGCTGACAAACACAGGTGCCATGCCAGAGGAAATCCCTTATCCCTCTCACCATCCGTCTCTTTTTCTTCCCTCTTTTCTCACTTGTTCTATGTGTTTTTCATAGTTTGACAGAGCCAGACTCGCTCACGGTGATTACAACTCATTAAACGCACTTCACGGCCTTGTCTGGCTGGAATAAACAAATAGAAGACTTAATCCAAAATAGATTGGCTAATTCAGGCATATTTGGGGGGTCGGGGACAGTGAGGGAAAGTGAAGAGGAGGGATAGGCAGACGATGATGAAGTCAAATGCAAGTAAAGGAGAAGATGGCTGGAGGGATTAGATCCAGTAGGAGTAGTAGATGTGCTGTGGAGGTAATTAGGCTTAGGCTAATTCTTCCAAGTGAAGGTTGATCCAGCTGAGAAAATTAGATCCAATTGCCTACGTAGGTGTTATGAGTTTTTCTGTCTGACAGAGCTTTATAGTTTGTGCTGAAAAAATACCTGTGATATTATCCTGTGCAGCAGCATAATACAGTTTGAGGTAATTACAATGCACATGTGTAGTTATGTTTTCAGGTGTAATACCAATGCTGTAGTAAATGTTAGAGGTTAGTACTTTGCCCAGCTACAGTGGAATCCATTGTAGAAATTTCACTTCATTAATTTCTCTCATGTACGCTTGAGAAGCTTGTGATAAACATTACACAGTGGAACTAAATAACAAAGCAGATCTCTCAGGTTAACTACAGCTAAGGCAACAACAAAGGCTATCTGGTTAGCTAACATGAAACATATTCAAGTAAAAAAAAATGGCAACTAATAGCATTAAGAATGCTAATACAAATTACAGAAAGATAGAATTCTAGTTAGACAGAAAGTTACTCAGAAATTAGCTGTGAGTGTGTATCCATAAACATCCACTGGCAGCACGGGTTAAAAGCACCTAGCCTCCCCCCTCACAAGTAACGTTAGCATGGAAAATAAAACTGTAACATTAGCATGTTTTGTGTTGTTTTGTGTCTACTAATCAATGTTTTTCCTACCCTTCCTGATGTGTGTTGGGCTGCCGACCCTTCCCTACCTGTTGTGCTTAAATAAATAATTAAACATTCCTGCTGTTTGGTATGAGGACTTTGTTAAAGTTAAGGAAGAAATGCTGGGTGTTAGGAACATGTTAGGCGATGCTAACAGAAGCAGCTCAGGGTTTGCCATGACCTCTTGGAGGTCTTAAGAGTGCCGTGCTACTTCTTCCTTTGCTTCAGTAAAACACGAGTCAGTACTTACACAGGCTAGAACAAGCTGCTTATCAAGAAAATGTAACCATAAGTCATTTTAAGTGTTGTTTATATCATTTTATGCACCAGAAACAGACTTCAAGGCTAATAGGCAAGGAGAAAATAGTGGTGGAGGTAATGACAGTAAAATATAACAAACACATTTTCTTCTTTCTTCTTTAAATTATATGCAGCTACTCACCTTTAGCTTTTCAATGCATGAGGGAGAAAGCAGTGTAACAACACAGAAATGCAGTATTTAACATCTTTAAGATAGATGTTTCCTGGATAAGTGTTTAAATTAATTTTAGTCTTTATTGGCTTTGTCATACAGTTATCTTTCATTTGCAGGTTTCCATTATGTTTAAAGCGGGAAATGAAAACAGCTACACCTGCTCATCATTGCCAACAAATAACCCAGTTAACTGCTGCTAATTAAATCATGAGTAGACTGAAGAATGGATTCAACATCACTATATTATGTAGGGACTCCACTATGCCACTGTATTGATTCATGTTCAATTTGGTTGAAAGGATGTTGCACCAGTTTTCCATTTTGTTCTTCTTTATGTCGTTTTTTCTTACCTATTTTCCAGCCTTATTATACATTCTCACAGTTCTCTGTCTTTTTCTGAACACCATGACAGTCAAGTACATTTCAAATTCTTCAGATTCACTCACACTATGTGTTTCTCTTCTTTTGTCTCCCCAGCTCTACTCCTTCTGTATGACGTCACTAACAAGAAATCCTTTGACAACATCAGAGTAAGGAACGCTTGTCTGTTGATTCTCTGTGTCTCTCTGTCTTATTATTCACTTTAATCTTTCTCTCATTATTCACTTCTCATTCACTTCACTTCTTTGGTACGACTGCTGTTCTGAAATGTAAGTACGAAATGACATGCAGAACTGTGCTTTCATCATGCAGTCAGTTCCCTCCAATACACCTTGAAAGACAAATTATATTATTGGTAAATGTCACAAATTCACATGTTAGATTTCAACAACATTGAACTCAACGCAAACAAAACTTGAATGGGTTTTCTTTACCCCTGTACTGATTCCACTGAAAGAAACTGATTTTGTTTCTGTCGATTTTAATGCTGGTGTGAACAAACCTTTAAAAAGGATAAAAATCACTTTGACTGATTGTCACAATGATCCTTTGGACAGAGTAGTTTCATGTCAAATCTGCCAAATGCTCTCCTTTCATATTCATAGCAGCTAATAATTGGGATTGTACGAGTTGGCTCAGAAAGTCAGTGCAGTTTATAAAACAAAGTTCTCAAAGGGGGTCACGTTGGCTCATACTAGCAGCAGGGTTTGGATAATGAGGAGATGAATGATGGGGACAGGGAGAAAAGAGGACCACAGTGGCAACAAATGAAGCGAGGTGTCAAAACTGAAGAGCACAGGGGCGCAGATTAGAGCTCACTTTTTCCCCCTAAATGGACCCATCGCTCTGTAATCACAGCAGGTCTCCTCTGAACTCATTTCCTACTGTGATTTTGCAGCCATCTCCTACCCCATTTGGTGCCACTCCCCTTGTTCCAAAAAGGTGCATTACTCTCCTTTGATTAATGCAGAGCAGAGTTAAGAGCAGAATATGGCCATTATAAAAGTGTCTCTCTCTCAAGGAGAGAAATAGCTCCATAGCCATATAGCCTGATACTCTTGCATTGGTGTGTGTGTGTGTGTGTGTGTGTGTGTGTGTGTGTGTGTGTGTGTGTGTGTGTGTGTGTGTGTGTGTGTGTGTCACTGAGGGGGGCTTCTATGACCTGAATGGCCATGCACAGATGCACAGATGCCTTCATTATCAGCAGCTGAAGAACTGTCCCCAGAGAGAAACAGACACAGAGTTTAGCTTCTCTGCAAACAGGTGGTTATCATCATTAGGAAATGGACAGATGATAAAAAGAGATGAATGGTTACTTTTTAAAGGACACACCAACTTCCAGCAACCCAATGTGCTACTCAGTTGACATAACGTTAAAGGGGTTCTTTGGACAGTTAATGAAAGCTATAGTTCATTCGGTTTAAAGACATCAGATCTTCGCTACGCATGTTCTGACAAATTATAACTTTTGTATCAGTTTACCAACATAGTTAGTTGCATTAGATATAAAATGTTGGTTTATAGTTTTACAAGGTTAACAGAGTAGCTACAATCATAGCCAAACAGTAACTGACATTTCCAGCATTCACCTCTCCATATAGTTTATGTTGATCAGTCTTGTGATTTATAGATTATAGATAGATATAAAGGTTGCAAAACAGCATAACCTGTATTCTACCTGTATTCTACCTACCTACCTCCAGTTAACTCTACCTGTTTCTACAATATTATATCAGGATAAGTATCTGCTATGATTCAGAGTGACAGATTCTAGTGCAAGTTTTCAGTTATAAATATGCTGACTCAGAGCTCATTAGGGTGACTTTCTCAAACTTTGTATAGCTTCAGAAGACCTTGCACGACTGATTAGTACAAACTACGGCTGGGCATCATTTAAAAAATTACAATACCAATACCAGTACCCTTACAGTGATACTGATACCAATGGAGTTCTTTCTTCGATACCTTTTTTTTCCTACTTCATTTGATACCCACCATGTGAATAGAAGCATTTGTTTGCCAACTTTGTCAAATTCACTGTGCTTGACTCCAACACCACAGACTGTATGGGTTGTAGCTGCTGTGATGGTGGGCCAATCACACATTGCATTAAATTGAAAGATGCTTGTGGTGATTGGCTGCAAGCACAACCATACAAATACACATTTTTTTCTCGATCGGGCCACAAAAAAGATTGAATTAAGGTACTGTTAATTGAAGTTTCAGTTAGTACTTTCACTTGGTACTGGTAAGTTTGACATGTAAAATGAGTGGAATGTCCCCTTGACCAACTCAGTTGTACCCTAGTATAGTTATATAACATTTGGGTGAGACAGCCACTCTTACCACATTAGATTGTCACAGATATGACACCTCTATTAGTCATGTGTGTTTACACCATACAAATTCAATTCATCAATATTAAGTTCTGTAATGGAGAGAAGAATTTTGCCTCAGAGGATGAATCCTCTTCATCCCAACATGGTGTTTCCTCTAAATTATACAAGTAACACAACTCCATCTCTTCCTCCAGTGTTTCTGATTACATGTTTCATGATATGTGGTTTTCATTATATTTTCTACATGTATGAAGCATCCACCCAGTTCCACAGAGAGATTCCATTGCTGTGTTCCCTCAGGTTGCATTAAGTTACACATGGCAGCATTAGCATAAAAAACAGCTTTGAAACTCAGAGGGATATGCAGTGGACAGTGTGTGTGTGTGTGTGTGTGTGTGTGTGTGTGTGTGTGTGTGTGTGTGTGTGTGTGTGTGTGTGTGTGTGTATGTGTGTATTTGTATGTGTGGTGAATATATAATGGGCTTTAATCCCTGCAGAGGAGTAAGAGGGCACACCTGTTTAACACAGTGGTGAACTACAACTGGTGAGAAGCACACACACAAACACACAAACCTAATTGTTGTTAATGTTAATCAATTATAATTACATCAATTGAAGTGCAGAGTGCAAGCCTATTATTAGCACCTCCACCCTCTGGGATCCTCTTATATGTGCTCAAGGTGCTGCTTTGCACCACTGAAGTAGCTTTTTCCCCTGAGTATTTTTTCCACCCGTCACCATTTTTATATCACTTTTTGCAACTTAATCAAAGCGGCAGCAGAAGCACAGAATTGCCAACAATTCAGCAGTGCACTAAAATGACAGATTCAATAGTTACTGCCTTTTTTCACTGTAGCCCACCCACCTTCTCAATAGCACGGTCATGATTTTTGTCGTTTTTGCCAAACAGATATTTCCAAAGTCACAAATATGTCCTGCTTGATGGAAAGATGAAAGATGACCCTGCTCCCATTTTCCAACACGTTTTTGGAAAAAAGACTTAAACACTAGTATTGTTGAGAAAGTTTCCATGAGATACAGTTAAACCAAGGAGAGTAAAGTCTTGTCTCATAAACATGAAATATTTCCACTAATTAGCCACAACACCCCCAGATTATTTGACTTTTTTAGTCTCATATTGTATCTGTTATTGCGTGCTTGTAAATATGGTTGTAATATTTCAGCAGCCTGATGCCTTTAAACCCTTGAATCCTTTACAACCTCATATCAGGCAAAATGTTGTAGAGCTATCAATCACATGGTCACACACTCTCCTGTCAGGCTCCTGTAAGAGGTCAAAATCATTATTTTTGTCGCCTAACTCTTGGCGAGGTGACAGATGATTCAGTCGATAGTCCATTTGACGTCATAACACCATTTCCACTCATTTTAACTCAGCATGAATTTATTCCCCCCGTCGCCGAAAAACACACCAACCTTCAGATGATCATGTGAAGTAGACTAGGTAGCAAAATACTCTTTGGGCAGACTCACTACAAAGAGAATTGGAGACACTTGCCTAGCAACATTAAAGCAACAAACCCCATAATGCAACACTCTCCATTGGAACTAGTGTTAAGGTGTGCTCACCGAAAGCTCTCTGTGCTTGAATAAGTGGAACCATGTATAGTGGTAAACATAAATGTTACTATTCGATGTACTGCACCAGAGTCAGTTTATAGCTCATTTCCATCTGCAGTCCCTTCAGTAGGTCAATATTAAAACCTATAACAGCACTATAACAAACAGTACAAAGCACAAAACCCACAGGACACATACTAAATAAAAAGCTGCACACAATAGCACATCACACACAATATAGAGTCAGGGGTTAGAAAGCTGAGAAGCTTTTAGCATACTTTTTATTTTCCAATGCTCTGTTTATTAATTTTTCCAAGATGAAAACAAACATAACATTGAAACTTTAGCATACTTTTTAATTTGGTTTTAATTGTACTGATGGAACTGCAGCTCAGTCATCAGGTACTAAAAATGTATATGAACAATAACTCCAAGACGGCTGCTCGAATTTTAGCATGGGGAAGTGAATAAGAAATAGAGAAATATTAGTTGGCTGCAATTACTATTAACACTGGTACAGTCTCCATTCAGTCTAGTCCTCCACTATAAAACAACTTTCCAGAGTAAAATATCATCTTATAATAATAACAAACTCATTTGACTACATTTAATGTAAAAAGTGCAACCCTGTAGAGAAATAGAACTCTAGCCTGCTGACTTTCCCCTCATGATTTCCTGTGTTCCAGTCCTCAACTTTACTGTTTTGGTTCAGTCTCGCCCCTCACACAGCATAATCTTAGTCTGCAGCAGGAAGCGGTTTTCCTCTAATAAATCAACTGTACCCAACCTGCCCACCACCAAGTGACAGACATAGTTACTGTAGCTGCTACCTGTTGAACATAGTAGAACATTTATAGGTTAGGTTTAAAGCTTTAAATATCTGGTTATAAGTGAGGTAGTAATGAGTTTTAGCTCAGATGAATGCATACATGTGACACACACAGCTCTGATCTTATACATGTGCATTGGAGGATACAGCAGCACATACAGTCTCCCACAGTATGAATCCATTAGCAGCAGAGCCTCAGGGTGAAGGCTATGGAGCATTTGGATGATAAAGAGACGGAGACACTGTGTCCAGAGCTTACTGGCTATCCATCTCTCACCCTTCATGCCGCCCCCTGTGTTTTCTTTTCCTCTTTCACTCGTCTTTTCGCTCCCTGTTACCATCTGTAACCATGACCACAGCCACTGCTGCTTTTTTTTCTTTTTTTTTACCCTCTCGCTCTGTTTCTGTGCCTTTCTATTTCAGGATTCCAGCATTTTCATTTTATGGTTCATTTTCATTTTTAATTCCAGGACATCAGCAGTCATTTTGATAATGTGCTTGTGATATTAAGGAGGAAACAAAAATAATCAGTGATGGTTTGAATAGAGAATGAGCTTTGAAGGACAAGTACATACAAACAACCAACCCCATGTTTTTATTTTGTGCATGAATGTGTGTTAGGGTTAGGGTTACATATATGTGCATTATATTTGTGTTTTCACGTGGCACTGATGGTATTCAAACTTTATTGAATTGAAAAAATAATAAAGAAAATGAACTAAAACAACGAAAGAACAAAAAGTAAAGAACCAACGCACACGGGAGAAAAAAAGATAAAAAATAATTTTTGGATATATAATAAAATATAAGAAGAAAAAAAGAGTGAATAAGAGAAAAAGTTTATTAAAAGTTAGAGTAAAAACTAAGATAGATTAAAAAGACGAAACAAAAGTAAAATGAAATGTAACAGAAAAAGTGTGATAAAAACTAGGTTAAAAAAAGATTAAAAAGACAAAAGAAATTGTAATAATACTAATTAAATATAGTAGTGTGTGCTAAAAACTGTTTTGGCAACTGTTTTAATAAAGAAAAGTACTTTGAAAACTACATTGGAACATTTCATCAGTAATAACAAAGAAAATCTATCTTTATTAAACAATGTTTATCCTGATGTGGGCGACACATCCATCCCCATCTGCTTCATTTTCAGCCCCCCACAATGTCACAATTCGCTCCATTTACATCATATTCAATTTGCAGCATTGCAAACAGCAAAGACAACTATTACACATGATATTTAGTGCAGCTGACAGTGAGCCTGCCATCTGAAACACATGAAGGGTCTCTATCTGACAAGTTCTGCATCTCTGTCCCTCTTCATGTGACAATGATGAAAAATTGAAAACCTTCACATATGAATCCTGTATCTACAGAGCAGCACACGGTAAACATGTCAAGGCCATGCTGCTTTCACGCATGCTGTAAATACACACACAAACACACACACATCCAGAAACCTTGATTATTAGTGTTGCAAGTTGTATCATTCTCTGTATAATGCTGTAATTGTACTCATGTGTGTCACTGGTCAAGGTAATTTGTGCTTTACTGGTTGTCATGCCAACGATTCCATGATTGTGAAATTGCTTTTTTTATTTCCTTTTTTTTTTTCCTTTTTTCGTTTCAATGCTGCATTCATTCTTTATGCCATTATCCCAAATTTTGATTGGACTTTAATTATACTCATTGTAGCTTTCATAATGGCTGGGTTCCAATCAGGTGACAGAGAATTGAAAAAAAAAGAAAGAAAAATAAACAATATGCATAATCAGGTTCACTAGAGGCACACGGATCCTGGTGTGTGCAGATATAATTATCCTGCACGTGTTACAGTTTATATGCTAAATGTCATCTGAATAATCACAGCAAAGTTACACACGTCCCCAACAAATGATTGGACTTTTTTAGGCTCATGCTGTGTCTTATTATTGCTTGTTGTAAATGCTTCAGCAGCCTGCCGCTTTTAAACCCTCGAATCCTTTACAACTCTCATATCAGGGCCTTACAGATGCTACTGGGGCACCGTAACCCATTTTGACCAAAGACACAACTCAGCCACACGCCAAACACACACAAACATATCAACAGACAAACACACACAGACAGATTTTATTGTTATTGACCAGCGCCCTTGTGCACAGAGGCCACAGAAAAATCATTAAATCATTAAATCCCTGAAAGCCTCCTCACAGCAAGGAGACTTCGCTGTTCAAAAGATCCTCACAACAGTAAAGTAAAAATCAATGTGATGTACACTGGGTGTCGGCAAGCACGCGGCAAGCAAAATGTTTAGGGAGGAGAAAGAAATGGAGCATGTTGTGTTCCTGCAAACACCATTACTGGAGTGGTTTTTTCATATAGTCTGTTGCATTAAGCACATGTTCTTTCAGTTAAAAATGATGTGTTCTCATGTTAATTCAATACTCACATGTCCATATGTATATTTAAATAGTGAAAGTTTGCTTTATCGCCCCGTCTATCTACACTGACCATGTCCTTTCATGGCATGACTACACCATCAAAGGTAGGTTGAAGCAACTTTTCTTCTAAATTTGGTCACTTTAAATAGATTTTTCTCCCCCAATATAATAATATATTTAATAATAATATAATATATTTTTGGGGGGGCTTTTTGCCTTTACTGTACAGGTTTTAGTAGAGAAAGACAGGAAACTGGAGCCTGCAGCGAGGACTGTTGCCTCAACACATGGGGCGGGTGCTCTACCCACTGAACTAAAGCTAAACCACCACCAAAAAAAAAAAGAAGAGAGTTTAGCAACAAATGTAGCAACTTTATAAGCAGTCTCTCTCGTGCCAATATTCTTCAGTAATATGAACTCATTGCTCATTGAGGCGGCAGCTTCCTGGAATGACTTTGCTCAATGAGTGCAGGACATGTACTTGACCTCTCAGCAGCCAACCAGAAAGGTGGATAAGCTGTGAATGTGCCTTTTTTCACAGCAGATGTTTTGGCCTGTCATTGTATGAAAAGCAGCACATTTTTTTATTAATGTTAGTATTTCCTTCAGTGCTCAGTCCATGGTGTTCTTGTTTTCAATTCTTTTAAACTTTAAACTAATCATTTTGCAATGATGTCACAGAGAAGCAGATTATGGTAATCTTGCATTATATTTTGAGTTGTACTTATGTGTTGCATGTAGATCTAAGGCTTTGTATTTTTGTATAAGCCTATAATGCAGTGACAGGAGTACTTTAAGGCCTTATTGAAAACTCTCCTCACATTGCTGTGTTCTCTCCCCGTCACTTTGACAGTTGCTTTTGGTCAGTTTCTTCAGCAGGGAGGCAGCTGGTTTGTCTGGGTTTGACACAGTCACTCTTCCTGCCTTCTGCTCAAACCACATGGCACATTTTCATTGTTGTCTTGTTTCAGTTTCTATCACCAGGCGCTACAATTGAAAAAATTGGTGAGGTAACAAGTTTATGATATATGACAAATCCAAGCAGTGATAAATGAGCTTAGAAAAAGATGATTTAAGGAATTCGGTGGAGAACTTTGTTTTCGGCACTTGAACTATCCTAGTTACTTGTGCCTGGGACATTCCTGACAGCCACATTTACTGACTGGTGTACCTGTTCTTCTGTCATGTGTAACCCTGTAGAGACCTCTTAACTCCTTGCCTGCAGTTGCACTTGGCCTATCAGTGACCTGTACTGGGGCTTATACATTTTGCTTAGGGATGCAGGAATGTTCTGTTTCACTGCCGACTGAGGTTATGTACCTCTTTGCATGACAAGGGACAACAGACAAAATGTAGCTTTTGACAGTTTCCCCTTTCAGTGCCTTCTGATGTACATAGCATGTTGTAGAATCATTTGCATTCATCTGGGGTTGGAGGTGGAACTTCGGCAGGGGGAAGATCACCACACCCATCAGTAGATCTCCTTCTCTGGGCCTTTGTGAAAGCTTTCTGGCTTCCTTCTGCACATCCTACTGTTCTTATGACTGCCATGCTAGGCTCATTCCAGACACAGGCATTATCAATGCATGTTGTACCCCTAATTGTGTTAGTGTAGTATGGCACCTATATACAAACACACTTCTCCTAACCTGCCATACATGTGGAGTAACCAAATTGCACCCAGTCCTTCCTTTTCCACAACAACCGAGGTCTTATCTGACATTGGAAGAAAAGCTTTGATTAGATTTATTGTACCTTTACTGTAGATACTGTAATCAAACCTTGCCAATAATGCCCTGTAATGCTGACTACATTGAACCAGAAACTAAAGATCAACGGATCACCATTAGGTAGCTAGCTGATGTTAACTAATTAGTGTGCACCTTTGCTTTAACAATGAAGAATGCCTTGTCTTTCACCTTGCAAACAGCAGCATTATTTACCCATCCACGGAAAGCTGTTTTGCCCTCCTGCACCTGTCACATAACTGAAAACTATGAAAAATATAAATGGTATAGATGGAGCAATAGCATAGGATAGATTTGGGGGAGGGGAGTATTGTATTAAGATAGACTTGAAAAAATATCCTACATTATAAATATCCTACTGTATCATACATTAACATCAAATTCTCACACCAATCATATGAATGTTCATTGGTACGAATCATCAGGGAGACAAATATTAGTTACATAAAAACAAAAGGGGAACTGTCTTTTGAGGGGAAAAAAAGGTCTGGTTCTGCAATCATTTTCCAGCACAGCCACTCCTATACCAACATAGATGTTGTATACCTCAGTGCTGGTTTGGTATGTCAGTCGGTCCTAGATATTAGTACTCATGATCCTCTTCGGCAAGTGGCATTCCTGACTATAGGAATGACCTCATTTTCCTTCTTAGAGCTGAAAGCCCCAGACAAAGACTCAACTAAGAAGCAAAGATGCCGAAGCCACAAGTCAAGCCAAGCCTGTTGCCATTCGAATAATCTATTATTTTGTAATCTCCTGTTTATATTGTGTAGTTAAACTTTTTAAATACTTTTCCAAGGACTCTTTTGATTAGTTGGAGCTCCATGCATCCAACTCTACAGCCTCTAGCTGAATGCACTGAGACTGGGCCATGGAGAAATCAATTCAGGGTTAGTATAGACAACTTATAATATAGTATAGACAGCAAGTATAATTATAGTGACCGTAAGCATAGCAGTGTAAGCATACATATGAACATTTGAGTACTGTATTAAGAAAGACTGTTTGAATCATCAGGGTGGTAAATATGAGTTACATAAAAACCAATGGGGAACTGTCTTTTGAAATCAATGAAGTCTCTTGCAATCATTTTCCAGCTCAGCCACTCCTATACCGACATAGATGTTGATGGGTCTCAGTGCTGGTTTTGCTTAATTGAGCAACAGCAGCAACATGAAAAAGCTTTTCAGGGAATCAAAAATCTCATTGTTGATTGGCAGGAGAGGGTGGCGATGCTTCGCTCTTTGAGGTCTTTTCTTTCGCCAAGCAGATAATTAACAAAGCAAATCACTCTGCGGCTCTCTGCCTCTCTCTGTTTATAGCATTGAATCAAATCAGTTTGTCCTTCTCTCTCTCTCTCCACTTGTTTGTCTTTTCCACTCACAAAGACACATGCATATTTGCTGATTTTCTCCATTTACCCTCCCTGCCCTCGCTCTTTCAGTTACTTACTGCTCTTTCCTCTGTTTATCTGTCTTGCTTTCTCCCTTCTGTCAAGCCGCAACTTTCTAAAAACCAAGTTAGCTTTTCACCCTTTTTTTTCTCCAATGGCATTTCTTTTTTTCATTGTTTTGGCAAGTCACCAAAAACCATGCCCCCTGACGCCACAGTCGATTAGACACGAGTGAGAAAACCACTTGAAAACGCCAACATCGGCACATGAATATGTAAAAGACAAGGAGCGGGAGATTAAGGTGTGAAAGGCTTGAGGTATGGTTGGATTCTAATTGGTTATTCAAGCCTTTCTGGGGATTTGACAGAAACTTTAATGCCTCCATCTGCAGTTGGCTTATTAATGCGTGTGAAGGACTTGGAAGAACTTCATATTTATTGTTCATAGAAATGGTAAGTCGAAGCAGCACCCAAGGTGGAAAGTTTAGCATCGGACCAGTTGTGCTCAGGTTTTCCAAGGGGGACGTTCGGCCCAACCCCTCAGATACAATCTGGAAGATGATGTGTGCCCCACGTTGCTGAACCTTGCATGATTTTTTTCTGGTTAGTCCTTGAAGTTGACCGACACATACCTCTCAAAGCCTGACTTCATTTGGATTAGAGTTATTCCACTATTTTATGTTGTTTTGGCCATTTACATTGAACTAGAAAGGTTTCGAAGCCAATTGACATGTAGTTTTATTTTTGCTCTCTTAAACTATATAATAGAGCACAGCTATGTATTTCTAAATGGAATCAATTTTGTTTTTCTACAAATAAGTTCATTTACTTGACTTACAAATGTTAACCTTCTTCTCCACTGTTGAAAAATCCAGGATCTATCAATATGTGTTATTGTTACAATATTTTTAGTTTAAAAAGATGTCTTCTACATCCCTAAAAATGTCCACTGTCAGTGTTTGAGGTCTGGAGGCTTCAAGTTTCCACACCACACTGGTGAAAGCTGCATCCTGGACCACGATTGGTGTGATTGTGATGGCACAAATCATGCTTTTAAGTACATGCCTTAAACTCCGATTGAGGTTAGACACAGAGAAACGTTCTACTTTCTGCAGATTCATTAGACAACAGCCTTCGAGCTCTGCAGATACTCTGCACAGTGAAGCTGCGAAAATACAATTAAAGTGACAGTAAGCAATAAACATTTTATGTAGCGGAACTTTAATATTGTAATTATGCAGTTTGAATGTGTAAAAGTTACGGTTTATAGCCTGTGTGTGTCATACTGAAGGGGTTTTAAGATTCTCTGGAGTTATATGTTGATGATTTAAGTCCAGCATGACTTTGGAGATAGTATCGAGGTGACAACATGAAATCTAAAGTACACTGAAAAAAAGTGTGGAAAATGTTCAGTGGAGTGGTGTATTATAACAGGACTTCTGGGCATTAAAGCACTGAAGTCACCATAATGGACCGAAACAGAGATAGATTGTATATGACGAGTACTTTTGAGGATGTTTTGACGCTGATAACAAGATTAAATCTGGATGACAAATCACTGCAGATCAAGTTTTCTTGTACTTTTCAGGATTTCATTATTGTTGCTGTTGGGGCCTGTTAACACACACACACAAATTCACACACTTGTACACTCTCTGACAAAAACTGACATGCACACTTTTACACAAAGCTTCACACATACAAACACGTACCAAACTGACACTGTCCCAAACACACACACACACACACACACACACACTGGCACCACACAAGTGCAACGGGCTAATAAGTGTCAGACTGCTCTGCCTCCTCTCATCCTCTGCTCTGCTCTCCTCACTCGGATGGATGAAAAGATCTCTTCCTCTCTGCCTTTTCATCTCTCTCCTCTCGTACCTCCTCAGAGGCGGAGGACTGAGTGCATCCAGCCGTCTCATTTAGACTCCTGAGACTTTCCTCCCCACCCCTCTCCCTGTTTTCCCCCTTCAACTTTCAGTTATTAATCACTCAGTTTGAGGGAAAAGTTATATCTGAGGTTCATTCACACCAAGCGTGTACGGAGCGCATTGTTCCTAACCCCAGAGTGTTTGATCCTTCAGCTCAGTTTGTTAGACATGGTGAGAATAATGACCATTAAGCTGCACCAAATAAAACCATTGAGACATGGTAGGGACATAGAAGTGGTGTGGTTGTGGGGATGCACTTAAAATAACACTCAAGACATCTGACTGAGTGTTCCTTTGACTGATTTTGGTTATTCTTCCATAGGCCTTAAATTCTTATTGTAATGATAATAATGCAAAAACGTGATATGGTTTAGCTCCATTTTTTTTTAGCTAAAAAAAAATGGAAATCAAAAGATATTTCATCATCAATATGAGACTGAACATGCTAGTTTGAACAGGTGTGGTTTAAAGGTGGCGACAGAGGCAGATCCTACCCCATGGTGGTAAGGTAGGCAGATGTAGTTGTAGTAGTAGATGTAGCTGTACATGTAGTGGTAGTAGTAGATGTAGATGTAATTGTAGGAGATGTAGCTGTAGTAGATTTAGTTCTAATTGTCGTAGTTGTAGATGTAGTATTTGAAGTAGATGTAGTTATATTAGCAGTTGTAGATGTAGATGTAGGTGTAGAAGTAGATGTAGTTCTAGTAGCAGTAATAGTAGATGTAGATATAGCTGTAGATGTAGTTATAGTAGTAGAAGTAGATGTAGTAGTAGGTGTAGAAGTAGATGTAGTTATAGTAGTAGATGTAGTTATAGTAGTAGAAGTACATGTAGTTGTAGTAGTAGAAGTAGATGTAGTAGTAGGTGTAGAAGTAGATGTAGTTATAGTAGTAGATGTAGTTATAGTAGTGCATGTAGTTGTAGTTGTAGATGTAGTTATAGTAGTAGAAGTAGATGTAGTAGTAGGTGTAGAAGTAGATGTAGTTATAGTAGTAGTTGTAGATGTAGTTGTAGATGTAGTTATAGTAGTGCATGTAGTTGTAGTTGTAGATGTAGTAGTAGATGTATTAGTTGTAGATGTAGTAGTAGATGTAGTTGTAGTAGTAGATGTAGTTATAGTAGTAGAAGTACATGTAGTTGTAGTAGTAGAAGTAGATGTAGTAATAGGTGTAGAAGTAGATGTAGTTATAGTAGTAGATGTAGTTGTAGTAGTAGATGTAGTTATAGTTGTAGTTGTAGATGTAGTAGTACATGTAGTTGTAGTAGTACATGTAGTTGTAGTAGTAGATGTAGTTGTCGTAGTACATGTAGTTGTAGTAGTAGATGTAGTAATAGATGTAGATGTAGTTGTAGTGATGTGTACTACCATTAGAAATGTTGATACACCATTGTTGTTTTTGGGCTTGTCCACATTATCTCTATAGTGTTCATAATGGTTCATAACGTTGCAGTTTTCTAAGTAACTAAGAAGTCACTCTGGAGTGAATGAGCCACATCCCACCAACAGCTAATCTACTTAATGAGGTCAATGTTGGCACAGACACAGGTAACCTATTGGATTACATGACAAGTCAGTCTGGTATGTCTTTCGGTCTGAAATATTAATACCCATGATCCTCTTAAGCCATTGCTATTGTGAGCTGTGAAATCTGGAAGGGAGCAGATACAGGTGACATATGACGTGCATCAGAACATCTGTGCCTATTGTGTTATATATATATACAACCACCCACTGCCCACATTAAGATGTATGTTTTTGAGGGTTGATGTGCGTCACACTGTCAAGATATTCAGTATAATGGTCTTATTTTAAACTCAGCTATATGAAGAGGATTTGAACTCTCTCTGCAACATTATGATGTTTGAGTCTAACAGAACAGACAGTACCAGTCAAAAGTTTGGACACACTTTCTCATTGATGGGAATGGGAAGGTGTGTCCAAATTTCCCTCGCCCATAAATTTCTTAAATGTGTCCAAAATAGTTAGGAAATTACAGCTCTGGACTTGTCTAACCAGTGTCAGACTTTGTTATGTTTCAGAACAATTTAATTAGTTTGACATTATGGAAATGATATGATGATATTATGGAAGTTGAAACTTAGTTGATATTAACCAGTGTATTATTTAGCTATGGTTTGATTGATCTCTTAATAGGTTTGATTACAGATTAGAAAATGGAGGTTTATTAATTTATTCCTCTTATTGTTATTTTGGAGTGTTTACTGGTGGGATCTCACAATGTATTGACGACAGAAATGAGTGAGCATTCACTATGCAAGCGTGTCATTTTCAGACATTCAATAGGAAATTAATTATCTCATTTTTATTTGAAGGTCAGTTTTTCTCTCCTAACAAAGCAATTAATTAGTAATTAATGTGATCCCTCAGAAGAATGCCAAGGATCGTTTTTCTTTCGGAACTCGCATCCAAGACTATAAAAGTTTATAACTTTTGCTGATGGCTCTTGCAACCTCTTCTGTGTTTTTTTCTCTTGGTGCTGCCAGCTGTTATGGCCCATGTTACATTTCTGGTATTGTCCTTTTTCTCATTTTCCTTCTGAGAGCTGAAAGCCACAGACCGAGACTCAACTAAGAAGCATAAGACTGCTGATGCCTAAGCCACAAGCTGGTTGCCATTCCAAAAATCTATTATTTTTATAATCTCTTATTTTTTATTGCACAGTTAAACTTTTTAAAGACTTTTCCAAGGACTCTTTTGATTAGACTGGGACACACCTCCCTGCTGTGTATCTACTACGTGGCCTCAGACTGGATTCACCCTCCTAAGAAGCGGTGAACCAGCTCTTTCACTGAATCTGCAGAGATTCTCAGCTGGTTGTCACCCCCCTTGAAGATCACAGAGTCTGCATCACCACGCTTACACTCTCTGCAGAGTTTGGCTCATCATTAGTTTGTCATCATCACGAAACAGTAGGAAAACCATCTGTCACGATTCTGTTGGAGAGTTGATGCAAGAGATACCAAATAGATACCTTTTTATTGGCTAATCTTTGTTAATATTGCCTCTTTAATTCATTCATTGTGTCAGCCATAACTTGTAAATTGAATTTACCCATTCATTCATGCATGCATTCATTCTACTTGTACATCTGTATGCTATATATATAGTGTTTCCCATTCATGTCCATCCCTTGGCTGATAAATATCTTGATTTATCGCTTATGTCATTGTACTTGAGTAGTCCTTTAAAACAGAGATATTGGTCCCTGTATTCACAATTTATGACTCTCAGATACAAGACAGATTAATTTGATTTAATTTTCCTCCTAATTAATACATAAATCATTAATTAAGGGAGGTGGTAGTTGTACATGTGCTTAATATCAATTTCCAAGTGCAGTAATACTTGCTACAAGTGCTTCATAAAAGCAGCAATTCTGTCACATTTGCTCCCATGGCATATTCCAGCTATTTTACTTCTGCAGTACCTGAATGGTGTGACACTATACAATGCAGCAAGTATGTGTGTCCCTGAGTTTATAAGTTTTACAATAGTTAGAATTGAACTTCTATTATTAATGTAGTTTGCCTTTATCAAGTTTATTATTTATTATTTATCAAGGTTTCCATTTAGAATTATGATTAAGTTGAAATCGACACAACTTTTCTCACATTATTTGTATCCCAGAAAATGGAAAAGTATGAATTGAGGAGGAGATTTGAAATGCAGCTGCTTCCGATTTGCATTCACAGGGTGTGATATAATGTGTGTGTGTGTGTGTGTGTGTGTGTGTGTGTGTGTGTGTTTGTGTGTGTATGTGGCGTCTCTGCGTGGGTTAATGTGTATGCATGACGATCTGCAGTCCCACCGTTCACCTGCCTGCAGCGTTGCTTCCAGACTACACTGCAGATCTCTCTCCGATGTGTTCGACACCCAGCAGCTCTCTGCTCATCTCTGCGGACCAAACCCAGATTCACTAAACTGACTCCATCTAAACTTCTCTATGTGCATCTTATTACCTTTCACTTAGTATTACAAAATATCACTGTGAAATATCCAGCAAGCTTACTGAAGTCACTTTTGGGGTATTTAGATACAGTAGACTTACATTCATTTCCTGGAGACTTAACCTAACTTAACCGTAACCATAACCATTACCATTACTTGTCTAACCCTAACCTTAACCACTGACCATTAAAATCAGCATTGTACTAAATGGGAACATGGCTTTTGACCCCAATTGCACAAGCCATCCCCAATCAACTTGGTCCTAAGTCTAGTGTGTGTACATACAAATACGCAGCTTTCACACACGATATATTCTTCATTATATTGTTGTTGTTTTTTTAGTACTGCTTCTCTAGTGCTATTTTTAGTATTCACTAGGGGTGTCACGATTCTTTAAATCCACAATTAGATTTGACTTTAAAAAAAAATACAGGGAAAAGAACTTCTATACTATACTTTCTATAGATTCAAATGTATAATTGAAACCATGATGGCCCTACAAACTATACATTATTTATATGTTTTATATTTTTAATGCACTGTATTTTTTTAACACTGCTTTTCTAGTAATGTATTTAGTACACACAGTATTTCACACACTACATTATTTATATTTTTGTTGTATTGTATTTTTAGTACAGTTTTACTGCTATTCCTATTGTTATTTTATTGCTATTGTTGCTGCAGTGTCAATGACCCAGAATCCAATTATGTTACTCTCCTATACTTGTGTAATGCGATGTAACAAGAAAGGAATCTTGAATACCTTGGGACTGACCAAAATAATAGATCTGTGTTTTTTCTGTCTTTCTGGCATTCTTTATCAAAAGGGCTTTAATTTCAGCAAAGACTCTGATTTAATTTTTCAAAAGGCTTAAAAGGGTGGAATCAAATTCTTTGATGTGTCACAATACATGAAGAAAATCTGTCATATATCAAGGACTCAATGGCCAAAAACAGTCACTTACTTAGCAATTCAGCTTTCAACATTTCAAGTTGTTTGACCTGCCATTCTCCTTACGAAGGACAATATAATTTTGGTAGTAATTATAGAGAAAATGAGGACTATGATGTGACCACTTAGGACATAATTACATTAGAGTTATGACTTTAATTCAGTAGTGTCTGATTTATTATTTGTGAATTTAACAAAGAACCTTCTAAATGATGCTAGCAGTTGATTAAGAGTGATTGGAAGCTTACAACTTCAAGAGTGTTCACATTTTCCTTAAATATTTCCTCATATAATTAATACTTAATTGCATTGTCCTGCCTATAAGCCCTCTAAAAAATGCCCAGAAGTTTTTTACTAGGGCATTAATAGGAAATTACTACACCTGTAAAATAAAGTCAGTTCAGTTTCTATTAGAGCTCAATTCTATGCAAAACCACAGTATACATCCAAGTGGCAGTGGTGGCAAAAGGTTGATAATGTGAATGCATGCTATTTTCTCAGTGATTTCCCAGTAGACAGCTGTTCCTTTGTGATTAGACGGCCTGTAAACTTTCAGCTTTCTGTTGTCATGAAGCTATATGTCTGTTTATTCGACTGTCTCCAGATAAGAGACAAGATTCTCACCACTCTGCACCTGTGTAAAGTCCATATACTACTACGCTCACATTGGAGCCACAAGCCAGTCAGTTTCTGCTGCTGCTCATTGTGAGTGTGTTTGTGCGTCTGTCAGGCCAACGCACCAAAGTTTACCCAAGTGTTGTGTACAGTAAAAGCCTGCCAAGTCTGAACTGAAGCGTAGCACCAGAAACTCATCTGGAAGTGCAGTGTCAGTGACATCAGACCATGGGAAATGCTGATACTGTATAAACAAACACAACAGCATGAATTTTGGAAAGAAATGTATTTAAACGTTGTTATTCCAATAATGACATGGCTCAAAGGATTATAAAGTCTCACAGTCTATTTATCCATAGAACAAAATATGACTTGATTAATCAACTAGTAAAATTACATGACAAATACCACTGATATGTTACCATTAGCCACAGTAATGCATTTCAAATGAAACAGCAAGGTCACATTCACATGCTGCATGTACTTCTTAGATTCTTGCTATTCAGATAATGAACAACTGCATCAGTTTCCATCGATATATTTACAGTTAAACAACTATTCTCTATCTATTTTTAGTATTTTTCATTTCACCACAGCTATTATCATAAGTAAATTGCTGTCAACAAAGCACAACCGGCAATTTTCATAAACTACACATACAAATAATCAACATTAACTTGAAGCAATTTAAAGAATTATGAGCCCTATTCGGAACCAGCAGGACTGAAACATCTCTTGTCACATAATCCTACCACACCCACTGACAGTACACTTGCATGTAACCAACACAACCACAAAGTCACATTTCCGCACATAAGAAAAGGAAGCTTGATATTTACAGCAGAGACAACAAAACTGTCTAAGAAAGAGCTTAAAAATATAAAAATAAAAACAATTCTGGATTTGTTTTGTTGGGGGAACTGGAAAATCCCTTGAGTGAGGAAAATTAGGAAAAATAGCATCCCATCTTCAGAGACATGCAGTACATGTACTATAATCTGCCAATGCTCAGTCCCCTCTGTAATTAATGGTCTTGGAGTTGGAAGGAGTCTCAGGCTCTTTTCTCTTTGAGTTCTCAGTCAGGAAGCGTTGAGTGGTCCTCTCCCTGGTATCCCGATGCAACCCTGTTGAAACACAGTAAACATTGTTACTATTGACCATGCAAAGCTCCACTTCTTCTATCAGTGCATCACTTGGGAAATAAATCAAAAGCTAATCAAAGTGAAAGGCACTAAAGCGTCTCCAATTTAGGACTGTAAATCTTCACATAAAATAGATTCATTTTTATCATATGAATATACTGCACTGCTTTAGTTCTCTTATTAAATTGTTATTTAGTGTGGAATCATTTCTTAGTTTTGTAGCCTTGTGTGACAATATAACATCCTGACAGTTAACTAAGCACCACCTCCATTAGTTATTGCTGCTACGCCGGTTGAGCTTTCCATTCTCATCCCAGGTTAGATTATATTGAAAACGATGCCTCCAGCTGACTTTTTTATGTTTCCAACTGACTCATATATACATTAGTACCCTTTAGAAAGGTGTCTTACATATGCATTTAATGGCTAAATACATGGAATTATGCTAAAAGACCAAGGCTAAAGCTTCATATCTCAAGCATAATGTACCATTACATCAAATTCATTCATTGGCTGCTTAGCTTACGTATATTAATATTTTCATACTGTATATTTTTATTAACGTTATAAGAAAAAAGGCTATGATGAGGATAACTTATGAGATAGGCATATGAGATAGATAGCCTAAAAACCCTGTTAACCTCCAAGAATGTGCTATCAAGACAAAGGCTAAAACTTCATATATTAGTTATAAACAAACTAAAGTAATTAATAATATGCAATTTGATAGTGGAAGTGATTCTAGATTAGTTGCTACTGTAGTTAGTTAGCTAGTTAGCCATACATGCTGACAATTGCAGATTAAGTTAGAGCACACAAACACACAGTTGAATCTATTGCTTATATTTTTGCTCCTGTGTTTTTTGGTTTTGAAAAGGCTAAAAACAAGAAACCATCCAAACTCTTTCAACTATGATTTTTGCTCTAGCCCCATGCACACCAATTAAACATTTAAACAAAGATGGACAGGCATGCCATGTCCAGTTAATATGTCTTGTTAAGCTATGATTGGACAGTGGAAGGTTTAATGAAAGTTCAGTAACTCCTGTAAAGGTGATTATTAGTAGTTGAACCACTTTACATGAGTACTTACCCGTGTTTGTAGCATGTAGGCTGCGATGGTCTTCGGGTTTTTGTGGTATCTCTGCATAAATGTGTTCTTCCCGGTTAATTCTGGCAGTAACAGGCCATCGGCGTTGGCGTGAATGAGCAATCAGTTGTGCTATTTGTCTTGCCATGGCTGTTTTTTCTGGGACAGGTGGTGGTTTTCTACGAGTGGTCACGTTCTCCTCATCATTCTCTTCACTGAAGACATCGTCAGACTTGTCCAAATTGGCGACGTGGTGGAGGTTCACGTTGCCGAGCTCCTCCAACGTCACCACGGGCACAGTGTTTGCCAGGGATCTGAGGAAGGCAGAGGATTCGGAGTGGTGTCGACGGAATGGTTTTGGTTTCAGGGGGGGTTTGGTTTTAGGGGTGGGGTCAGGTTGAGAGACAGGACTCGAGTTAGGCGTAGGACTAGATTTGAGGTCAGGTAAAAGGGGAAGAGAGATCTGCAGAGACAGCCTTCTAGTGTGAGCCTGAGGATTGGTGAAGGTGCTCTTGGGATGCAACTTCCAGCCTAGGGGATCACTGCCAATTACGTCAGATGTCTTGACGGGTGAAGGAGAGGAGCAGGAAGAGGTGGAGGAGGTGGTGGAGGTGTTGGTTGAAGCAGAGGGTGATTGACTCGGAGAGCGAGAGTTCCCAATGAGCGGGCAGGAGTAGCGTTTGAGTGAAGGTTGGGATGTGGTGTGGAGTCTGAGGAGGGATGCTCCACGCTGAGGAGGCTGTGGTTCCTTCACACTCTTCTTCACGACAATGACAGGGGAGGTCCCATTCCGGCCAAAATCTGCTGACCAACGCCGCTGATGAGAACGTGGAGTCAGGCTTGAGGCGGAGGTTATTGACAGAGAGCGTTGTCTGAGCTCCTGGGAGGGCGTTGTGGCTTGTCCTGGACCTTGTCTCCTATTGCAATCTTTGTTCTGTTTCTTAGCCAGCCTATGTAACGCACTGGATTGGGATGCATAGGCTGTACTCATAGTAGCGATTGTAAAATTATACATCTTAATTCGAGGATCAGACTTGAATGTTTTTCAGGTCTTGTGATGGTAAATAACCCTGTGAAAAGAAAAAGGGGGCATTTACATTATGAAAAGAGGAACAAGAAACGCCCATCCACCAACTTCTCTTAAAGTTTCACAACCAATGTCAACTACAAATGATACTAGTTTCTGTAACAACACCCATCAGCTGTGAGAATTTCTAAAAGGAAGTTGTTGATCAACTTAGACCCATCAGTTTAGAAAGAAAGAAAATTTTGACATTTAAAAAGAAAATGATGACACTTACATTAACTAACTAACATGTTAAAGACTTGAGTAAATATTGAATGGTATACTCTTTTGTTATGCCACTAACTATACTGCAAGACATACAATTTAAGTAACTGGTTTGAGCTGATTAGGTCGCTGATGCAAATGTTACGATGTACATTTAGCAAATAATATTAAATGGTTCTTAACTTAATACTTAACAATTTGAAATCCTCAGAAATTATACCAGAAACTTGAATACAAACATTTTTTATGGTTGTAATTTACAGTCTTTTACATTTTTGGTACAAAATGTGAATGTAAAATGTGAAACACTGTTTACCTGCAGCACTGTGTTGATCTCTGTCCTCATGCGGTCTGGACTAATCTCTGCCTTTTATCTCTGTCTTAATATTTCTCAGTGTTCCCTCCGCCCTTGTGAACCACCCTGACTCTGACCACAGCTTCCTCAAAATAACGCCCTGAAACCCACAGAGTCCCCTATTTCCCCACACATACATGCACAAGGTCGATAAACAGCTGATCAAAAGCCGTTTCCTTTATATTACAAGCATTCTAGCAGGCCTTTAAGTTGCTTTTCTCTTACTACTTTTAGTAGTTGTCTACACCTTATTTTATGTGAACAAATATTGTTTCTCATTTGTATCAAATCAGTTCACCCTGATTACAAAGAACTCCCCTAATACCCCTGTTTTCTACCAAAGAGCCAGTAAAACTGTTCATAATGAGGTCTGAATAAACTTGTCTTTTGTGGCTGTCAAAAAATTCTCAAAATGTTATATGCTTTATTGGGAGCAATACTGTTGCTTCTTATATGTACTGCCTCCTCTGGTGCCTTGAATGGATTTCTCCCCATTCACTATCAAACAATGTGGCTAATTAAAGGCATTTGTTTTCAAGCATGTCATAGTTAATTGTTTTTGCCTCACAAACTGAGCTGCAGCTGCAAGGGTAAAGCCATGCTAGTACCGGCTCTAGAACTAGCAAAGTCAGTATCTCCTCTTCATTAGGGCAGACTGAAATATCTCAACAACTATCAAATGGATTTCCATGATGTGTGGTACAGACATTCATGCTACCCAGAGGATGAATCCTAATGACTTTTGGTGGTCCTCTGACTTTTCCTTTAGTACCAACAGCAGGTCAAAGTTTTCCCCTATTCAATGATAGGTTGGATTAGCACAAACAACTGACAAAATTATTATTTTTTTACTATAATGTTACCATGAGCTTGACATTTGTGGTTCTGTGTCAAATATCCCTACAAGTATAGAATGGATTGACATGATGTATGAATAATGATGTACAGATATTCATATCCCAGTCAGGATTAATTGTAATACCTTTTGGTAATCAGATTTCAGACATTTCATCATCATTATGTCATCATTGGGTCTTAAGTTCAATTTGTTAAGTACCTTACTTTATGATAGGGATGTCCCGATATGACTTTTTCACTTCCGATACGATACCGATATTGTAGCCTTGAGTATTGGCCGATACCGATATCAATACGATACGATATAGGCACGAATCATACATATATTTATTCCTTATTTTGTTGTGTGGAATGTTAGAAAAGGCTTGATAAAGTGATGTTACTGTTACTGTTACTGATGTTGTAGTGATATAACAGAAAACAATAGTCAGCAACAGTAGGTATAGGAAAAACTGACCCATTTATTATTAACCAATTGGTTACATAAATTTTAACCTTCAACATAAATAAAAGAGTATTACCTCAACAAATCCAATAAAAACAAAATGTTATATTTAAAGTGCAAAATAACCACTGGTTACCAACATCATTATACAATTGAATAGAATAAATTACATTTTAAAGTGCAAACAATTCAAGTTCACTCCAGTTATTTTTTTTACTGTCAGCATATGTTGGAAACAACTGTGGGCAGGGACAAAAACAACAACAACAACACAATATTGTCCACTGTCCAACTGCTCTAAGTTAAGAGTTCACACAGCTCCAGTTTCACTGACTGACTGTGCCCAAAACAATGTAGTAATTACTCTTAGTCTTCACTGAAGAATAGAGTGTAAACACAATAAACATATCACTCTAATAACAAGAGCATAAAACAAATAATAAGCAGTCAGTGCTGACTACCCTTACTACTCCTCCTCCTCCTCCACTTTCTGCAGTCCGAGCATAATGTGGAGATTTTTTTTAAAGAAGATAAGCATTTCAGCATGCTGTGCTGTCAGCCTGCTCCTGTGCTCCTCAATGATAATTGACGCTGTGCTACCTTACCCTAACCCTAACCCTCCCTCCACGGGACACTTGCGCCTGACAAATGTTGCATTTAGCTGCAACGTCTTTGTCCGAGTTTACAGTAAAATACTTCCACACAGCCGACATCACTACACCTTGCTGCAGGCACACACGTTGTCGTTGTTGTGATCACGTGGGCTGTGCATGCTGGATCAGAGACGCTCTTCTTCCGCGGCCGGCACCAACGTTAATTAAGGGGCATAACCGCTACCTACTGTGTTGGAGTGTGATCAAACCAGAGTCACCTATTATTATAGAAGTGCTGGAGCGGTAAATGGACAGCTTATATCGGAGCGTTTATATCGGAGTTTTTAGATTCAGTCCGATAAAATCCGATATTCACTTTTTTCGCTGATATCGGACTGATTTCCGATATCAATATCGGATCGGGACATCCCTACTTTATGACATAATACCTGAAGAAATAATGAAGTTCCCTTTAGACTCTGCTGTTCTTTGTATTTAGTACTTTTCAGAAAATGAAAGCATGCTAACACATTGAACTTAGGCATCATAAGAAGATTGTGTTATACCTTCTAAACATCTGCTCTGTGAGTGTGAACATATTAACATTCTGACATTAGCATTTAGCAAATTATTCTATTTAGAAGATGCTCAAGTACAGTACAGAAATGTTGTCTTCAAAAACGTAAGAACAATTACAAATTAAGACTTTAAGGACTCCAACTCTGCCAAATACTGACTGTTCCAACAATGATCTGAATTGTCCCATTTTTCCACAAAGAAAAATGTATGTTGTCAAAAAGATGACATCATCACATCATTGACAACATGGTTATTGGTCATATTTTTAAAGGGCAGCTGTGTGGTTTTTAATGTATGTTATTTGGTCAGTGTAGGGATAAATCTAGCTGCTTACTCTAACCAGTGGGGGCAATGTCATATTTCTGACTACATTGAGACTGCATATTGAGATAAATTTGTTGCTGTTGATTTGCACTACTCACATATCTATTTTAAAAGAGACTCACACAGTTCAAGAAGCTGTGCTGACTATGCAAATTAGGTTGTGACATTATTGGGGTGACTGTGACAGCAAACACTGTCTATAATTGGTTTGATTGAACTGTTATTTATGTCTGGTGCTGCAGTTGTTTCTCTTCTGATATCTCTTCTGACAGCTCAAATAAACATCTGTGCAAACTGATCACGTGATTCGACAATAGTCCCTGGTACAAAATGTGGATGAACACAAAGCCAAAGTATCAATCCGAAAGCTTTTACCAAGGCTATAAATCTGACATGTCATAATCTATCACATGCAGACCTACACATACACGTGCACTCCTCCTATGCTCCGAGCCCGACTGTATGAACTCTCACGCTCAGTGAGTCCTTTGAAGTTTGATCACTTTCAGCTCAGAAGCTGCATTCCTTCTCTCACTTCCTTGTAATCCACCCACAGGCCGCTGAGATCTTTCAAGGCTGTGTGAGTAATTGGCAGGTTGATATGTTGTGGAGAGTCAGGGCTGCTAGGTTAGGGTTGGTACATTAATCTATGTGTAATGAAGTGATATAAACCCTCAGAGAGAGAGCATAGAATACTGTAAACCTGTGGACGATGGGAAGGATTACCACTGATCTGAGCAGAATTCGTCTGATGATACACACAGGCAATGAGATACTGTAGAGTGAGGCGGGAATGGGCGAGGGAGAGGAAATGTGTGTGTACTGTATGTTTGTTTGTGTGTGTGTGTGAGAGAGAGAGATCTGACCTTTTTCTCGCCGTTTTATTCGATAGCAAATACATATATTTGCCTCTTCTCCCCACCAGTCAGAAGGGGTCAATATGTGCTTATTGATGCTTGAAATGTTAACAGCAGGCTGTCTCCACTTATGTTATATTTGGAGGTTATATTTCCTTTCACTGTTAAAACCTATGCTGAGAACTATCAATTCAGTTTGCTCTATTAGAAGTTCTCTGTAAAAGACAAATTGATTTACTTTATTTTCACAGTCTTGAACAAAAGTTAAACATTTGAAATAGGCCTGAAATAAAATGTATAAATCTAAAGAAAGAAGGGGAATGTGGCGAATGCTTCATAATGGAAAGAATATTGGGTCCAAAGAAAAACAATGTTCATAAATCATGTGGGAATAATGGTTTAAGAGTTGGTTATTGGATGTATTTTTTCTCTAAATTGACAGAGATTCTCCCACAATGGCTAAATGCAGAAACCAGCTAGAGACGTACAGTGTAAAACTCAGTGGAAAATATAGAGATCTGAAGCGTGATCCCTTCAGGTTTGCTATCAAAATGATTAAAGAAGCCCCTCCGATATTTTGAGGAAGGCTTCAGAGATCTGAGTATGACAGCTAGTTACACATTGGTAGTCTTTGGAGCATTTCCTAAAAAGTGTAAGATTTTACAACTGTTGCTTAATTCTACATCGGAAACTAAAAGGAACAAATGTTCCTCAACAGTTTTACAGGCTTCTTTAAGAAAGATAGAACATGATCACCACACCAAAGCACATGTCGGGAGCTGTATATCACAGCTCCCGACATGAACTTGTGAAATCAGGGTTCTTTTGGATATCAGGGCCAGTATTTATCAAAATTACGCCTAAAGAATTACATCTGTGGTCTTTTCATGTTCAGTTAGAGTAATTTAGAGTCCTATATGTAACAACATTTAAAAATTAAGATTGTTTTTAAATTGTAAAACATTTGATAATTAGCTCCTCAATTATTAAGGGTTTGCCAAAAAAAATCTACCTTTTTAACTGTTCTTCTGCACATCACTTTAATCTACATTAGCACTCATTATTTGGACAACCATAAATCCCTGAATCCTCCAGTAATTTTGTACAGTCAGTCCATTCCTGTGATTTTCATTAGTTTTCATCACACTCACATACCTAGTCTCCATTTGCATCACCAGCCCACGTATCCTTTACCAGAATTGAGCTGACAAGCCTTTGTAATCTGACATAACACCTCATAAAGAACAGTCTTAATATCATGAATGGTATCAAATTGAGCTTCATATTCCCACACGAAATCTAAGGTCCATGAAGCACATACAGCAGTTGTGTAACTTGTATAAGGAAGGTCATATGTATCATTTTAAGGAAAAACTGCATGGTGTAATATGAACAAATGAATATATTTTATTTGTATATATTTTGTGAAGGATGTCTTTTCTATAGCGTCCTACATACTTCTCAAGTGCTGATGAAATGTTCCATTCACCTCTTGAGTTACAAAAGCTCAGCCTTCCAGTTCTTCCCTTTTCAGCCGGTGGAGGTGTTTTGACACAACCTTGAACCTCTTTTAAACGATGACTTCATTGTTGCATAAGCTCTCCATTTCATTACACCTTACCCCATCTTCCTCTCACTCTCATACAAGCTTAATGGGGGAATCTCAGCATAGCTAACTGTCCTTCACGATATCCTGTGAACAAAAAATTACGCTGGCTGAAAAGTTAATACAAATCCTGTGATCCTCCGTGACTCATTATTTAATATCTCCACTATTTTAAAATTCATTTTACCTTCCCAAAAATTACAACTTTTCAGGATTTTTAATGTACTGCATGCTGGTTGAAAGTAATATTGGATTTAGATTTAATCACACACACATAAGCACACACACGTACAGTTTCTCCTCTGGGAAAGTTAAGGGACAGTAATTACCATAACTGAAATAATTTCCATAATCATCTGGGCTAATTAGGAACATGAAAGTGGGGCAGCCACTCGGCTGTAATGTAAATCATTATAGCCTGCATTAATAATCCCATTTTACTATTAACACACGGTCACCATCACAAGAAGCCGAGACACTGTTAAGCTGCTGTGTATGTGGTATTTTGCGGAGGTTTGGAGCTAAATAAATAAATAAATGAGTAAATTCTATCACTGGTAGGAACCAAGGTTGATTTTCCTCTTTCCTGTTTGTTTGTTTGTTTGTTTAAGGAGATGCTAATTTTAATGCCTTTTATTAGTCTCCATTACCGTGGAGAAGTATTGATGCATATTTTTATTTTAAATGACTTTTCAGTGGTTTTAACATCTATAATTTGAGTCTGGGAGGATCCATTTAGGAATTATTGGTGTCAAAATCAACAAGTTTATCACTTGATATAACAACACAGAAGCGTTTTCTAATCTTCTAATTCCTATCAGCAGCAAGTGGCAGGACAACATCATATGTCCCAAAACATTTTAAATGTTAAAAAACAGTTTTTTATGAAATTACAATGCTGTGGTAAAGGTCTGGTTAGGGTTAGGCACAAAAACCTCCAGGGAAAGATCATGGTTTGGGTTGAAATGATCATATGTTAGAGAAACATGTGGTGTGTGTTAAAAGTAAAGTTAGGTGGTTTTTGCCATCATAGCTATAGTAATAACCAAAGTATAAAGGTAAGGGGATGATCGTAGTTTCGTTTTAAACTGTCTAATTCAGACTTTGAAATGAGATACTCGCTGTTAGAAATGGGAAACGAACAGCCGTCTCTTGTGGCAAAGTTCATTGTTGGGTTAATGCCTCCATCACCTCTCCTCTAAAACGTTTATGTTATGATCATCTGAACTGTGACACTGTTCCAGGTCATAATTACTTCAGCCACTAGATGGCGCCTACCACTCAAAACTTAATGTTGGGTGATTTACATTCCTGCCTCTACTATAGCTACATTTTTCCAAACTCAGCAATCTATCAAATCATGTTTGGGGTTATATTCTTCTTTGGAAAAAATAATCTTGCTTGTGCTGCCCACCAGTGGCCTGTACAGCTGCGATTTAGCGTTACACTACAGTAGAATGCCAGTTGGGTGTATTCACAAGACAGACAACACATAACACCTTCTAAATTTGGTCATAGGTCAGGTGCTATGCATAGAGGTTAGCCCAGCTACATCTAGTTCATACCACTCCACCTCCCGAACCCACTCAAACATATCCCACTAGATAGATCACGTTTCATGTCCTTAGAACCAGTCTTGACACAGTTGCTATGTTAATTAAACTGTTTCTAAATTAACAAGAAACTGGCATTTCTTATCAGGTAAAAGTGGCCGATAAAAACAGCCTGTCTGATGTATCGATCAGGCTTTAAATAAATAATGGTACCAATAATTGCCTTGACAAGCAGGCCAGTCTCATTGTGCTGGAGTTTCAAATGTCGTCTGCATAATATCTGTCCATCACATCCTCCCAGAAATGTCAAATCCACTGTTGTTCCCACATGCACTCAGAACCCATTATGATTGCATTACCTGTAGTCAGATGCTGGAATATTGCAAAGTACATTTATTTGCTTTTGTTGGTGGATGAAAATAATAAATATATACTGACGGTAAAGGATGACTAGCCCAGGACTAATCACATCTGGAGGCAACTGCAACCATTTCTCTTTTTTCAGCACCCATCATATTTTGTGTTTTCTAGCTGATCAGTTACATCCCTGTTCACTTTTTATGTCTCAGATTGTATGGAAACACACTGGAGCTCCTGTTAGCACGTGCACTCCATATATCCTAGTGAACTAATGATAAGATTTATATTTATTGAGAGTGTGTATGGACCTCTGTGTTTGTGTGTATAGACCAGATAGAATCAAAGTTCCCCAGAGACACTAAATGCTTTTTAACCAAGCCAGATAACAGAGATCCAAGAGACCACTGGCCTGTAATTGGAAGAAGATGGATGGACAGAGAGGTGGGAGGAGAGAAGAAGGGTGAACAGGGGAAGACCTGGAGGGAGGAGAGGATGGCAAGATGAACTGCAGCCAGTGACTAATAAATTAATATTTTGTCTTTATCCCCTCTCTCTTCCTCTGTGTATCCATCCATCTCCTCTGTCACACATCTTTATCTCCATTTCTTCCCCTCCATCACGCCTCTCCTTTCTGTACTCTATCCTTCTCCTTCTTTTCCTTTCCTGTTTTGGATTTCTCCACCATTCTGTGGCCTCTTTCCGTTTCCAGGCGTGGTTGGCAGAGATCCATGAGTACGCCCAGCAGGATGTGGTCGTCATGCTGCTGGGCAACAAGGTGAGACCTTGTTGCCAACACTGGGAGATGGATGGACAGATGGGCTCATAGAGGGAGGGAGTGATGGAGGGAGGTAGGGTGGGAGCAGGAATGTAGAGATTTATGAATGTCTGGAAGCAGAAGAAGAAATGTACTTTATAGGATTTGCAGAATGGATTTTCAAATGTCACATAATCTCTTGAGGGTGATTAAAAGCTTAGATAAAGTACTATTTACTTAACAAATCAATATTTGACATTTTATGTTAGAAAAGCATAAAGTGACTAGGTGTTATGTTTTAGTACTGTAAAGACACCAACTTATATTCTTAGACAAAAACAATTACAGGTTGTTAGAACTTAATGTAAATTTAATGTAATTTAATATCAATTCTGTGCTAACAAATTAAACTTGGCACGTCACAAAGTCCTATAAGGTATAGCAACTAGCTGGTGTACATAGTGGTAGATAAAGAGACAGATATTTTAGGATACTTTAGGAGAGGGCGGAGACCAAAACAGAAGTAAAAGTGAATACTGGACTTACAATTATCAGGTGTCCAGAAATATAACTTCAAACTACAGTAATAATCATTTTGCTCCATTGTGGCTGAATGTGTAAAGCACCCAACAACAGGCAGACAAAGTTAGCGATTAGCTGTTGAAGGAAGTCTAATGTTAGCAGGCTAAAAAAGCTGAAGATTTTATATTTGCTCTTTTTCGGTGGAGAACAAAACAGAGCTAACAGATGATTGAATGTTGCTGAAACATAGCTTTAAATTAATGCTAATGTTTTGCTGTGTCTGTTGAATGTGTAAATATGAGCTAATACATTAGCTATAGCAACTTTGTAAGGAAATGTTGTATTTTTAGCTTTTTGTGGAGTTCCTTTGACCACAAGCAGCAAAAAATTCTATTTTTGCAAGTTTATTATCTTCAATTTTATGACAAAATCTTGGGAAATATGTCATTCTTTTTTTCAAGAGAGGTTGTCATAAAAATGTTCCACAACTGCCAATAATGTGAAAGCAGCTGGTAAAAACATCTGGTAGGGTAGTAAGATGTATTTTGTAAAAGATAGATTTGATAGCCATACACATGTACTGATATGTCATACATGAACAAGAGAAATGGTGTGGACTGGTGTGACAGTGTGTAACTTCTTATTGTGTGTCTCATGTGTACTAGGCTGACTCTTCACACGAGAGGGCGGTGAAGCGAGAGGAAGGAGAGAAACTGGCAAAGGTGGGCTTATTATAACACACACACATGGAGTCTGACATATATAACAAGGGTAAAAGACACACAACCACATGGACCCTAAAACTCTCCTCATGTAGCCTTCGTGTCTTAATTACTGTGTGTAATTATGTATTCATGGAGGCACATAATGTTGTTATTGTTTGGAATAACTGATGGGTTTTTGCTAACTTAATTTTCCAGGCCGTTTCCCTCCGATAAACTCTGAGAGGCGTGTAACACTGAATGCGAACACAAGTGTAGAGAGTAGCGAGGCAGAGGCGCTGCAGCTGTCAAGGCTGAGACACGCACAGTGGGAATATTGACATGTACACACACATAATGAGACTACTATACCTGGGAGGATCTCTCATCGACTACATACTGTGTTCTCTCTCTTTCTCATAAGTTACGACAGAGTGGGGAGAGAATTAGTTTTGAAAGCCCGAAATTTCAGCACCCATCAAAATAATTGTGAGATTATTGTTATTGATCTGCAACCCTCTCATCCGTCTCTAGGTATGATTACATTCTGGGTCTCTATAAACTTCACTTATCACTGTTATAAACTTAACTCAAACGAGACCTACCTTAAACCCGAGCTGTGAACCTTAAAGTTCTTACACTAAGCTAACCATCAACATCAGAGGCATTTTGTCCTCATTAGGGAAGATATGAAAGAGTGCCAAGCTCACACACACACACACACACACACACCTATACCTACCTAGAACCCAACAGATGTTTCTCTGTTTTTTACTTTGCAGGAGTTTGGAGTGCCCTTCATGGAGACGAGTGCTAAATCTGGACTGAATGTGGAGCTGGCCTTCACTGCTGTGGCCAGGTGAGTCACACAACAAACAATGCAGTGTGAAGAGCACAGCAAGGGTCCCCCTGTTCTCTTACTCAAATGTTACTTTACCTCACAATGAATTTTTGAGCGTTTAGTGTTGCCCTATCAAATGGAGCATCATAATCAACCATTTGGCTCTCATTGATTCAATGGTTCTTGTGTTTCATGAATAATATTTACTCTAGGCACCAAGCATTATCTTAAATGTGCAGTGTGTAGGATTTTCTGGCATCTAGTGGTGAGGCTGAAGATTGCAACAAACTGAATACTTCCCTTCACTTCAAAGTGTGTAGGGGAACCTATGGTGGCCACGAAACTCATGAAAAACAGGAACAGCCCAGTGTTTGGTTTGTCCTATGCAAATATTAGGGGCAAAGTTAAAGTTACAAAGGAAATCATACATGGTCCGTTGTGTGATATTATTACTGTAACATCTGCAACACGGTTTAGGTCTAAATCAAAAGACCAAAGTTATACATTTCTTACACAAGTAAAGTCCTAGGGCTGGGTATCAGTACTCCCCTGTTGTAACCCTGTTACGAGATAAATGCAAGTGCACAACATGTGTAATAGGTATCGATTGAAGTACTCAATTAGTAAAGGGCAGTAAACGATACCCAGCTCTACCTATGACTCAGGATTTTAAAATGCAACCAATGATGCAACCTGTGAGTAAACATAACACCATCTTCTTACATCATATAATAAACTTTGACCTTATCACTGTTTTCCATGTTACTTACGCACCAGACGCCCAATGTCAGACAAACGCTTTGCTCATGCCATAAGGAACATTTACAAGTCAACTTTATCTGAATGCTTAGAAGCTCAACTAAAGTACTTAGTGTACATTTTCCATGCTTAAAGCAAAAAGTCCTAGTTTGCTGCTACAGCTGTACTGGTATCACATGGTGGCTAATTTTAATTAGCAGCTACTTTAAATATATTGCTGTGTAACTGACTTAACTTTTTCTCTTTTCTCTTCTTGTGCTACTGTTATACATTTCACACTCCACGGATAAACATGTCAGTGGTTTAATTACAAGAAGTAAATCTGTACCTCACCAAGACACAGAGATGCATTATTTTCCAGCTTGCAGTCCCATTCCACTCATTTTATCTAATGAAGTTATCCTGTAATTGCTATTTTTGGCTTCTCCTTGGCTGTAGTTACAGTCTTGCTTTAAAAGTGACAGAATGAAAACTTGTAAAAGATGCAGAATGAAAATTGTAAGTAATATGAAATTAATTAGGTGGTTAAGCAGATAAAGATAAATGTTTTGCACTCTTCTCAAACTGCTCTCTCTCTCTCTTGAATGAGACTAATGCAACTCACAGCCTGAGGAACGCTAACAGTGAGGATGAGACGGGATGAGTCTGACTACCTTTTAAACAGTTTAGTCACTGCACAGTAGTCCGCTCAGTGGGAGAAAATCAACTACATGAAAGGAAAATAAAATCTCTTCTGGTTTTCAACGCACATCTTGCAGAGAATATCCAACTGAGCTGTCAATGCTAAAGCAGATAAACTTCATGAATACACAACACGATACTTGTAGGCTGTGCTACACAGATCTGATCAACTGAACTGCAGCTGCAATGTGGCTCTAATCCTGAGACAAACAGAAAAAATAATTTTCTCGTTATATTTTTGGGATTTTTTTTCAAGAAATCTGCAATGCTAAATTAATACCAGACAGGTGCTGAATGAGGTATTTTGCAACAGCTAACACAGGAATGAAGGTTTAAAACCTGACAACAAGATAGCTGATGCTCTTCTCTTTAAAAAAAAACAAAGCAATGTGGTAATGATAGGGGAGAGCAGGGTAATTAGGGTTTAAGAGTTATTTTTGCCACATTTGCATGTGTTCCCTACAGCCATGGTATAATAATATAAAATGCCATCTATTCAAACACACAGGGGCATACATACATATTCATCTGTTAAGATATATGTATCTGAGGCAAAAGTTTCTGTTGACAACAACACATCTAATACCCTCGTTGGTCTTCTTTTTTTAATAATGAGGATACTATTTTAACTGTGTGTTTGACTCAAATGTGTAGAGTCGGGCCCTTTGTGTGAGAGCTGTTCTACATTTATAGCCTTGTTATGGTAACAGGCTGGCATGCTGAGGTGTTGCCAAGAATAGCATGACAGTCTGGCACACTGCACACAGCACAAAACAGAATATAAAACCAAATCTGCTCTGGTTGTTGTCCCATAGCTCATGTTAACACCTTTTTAGTTTCACATCATTGTTTTCTCTCGTCTGTCTGTTTGTTTCAGTGCTTTTCATCACTTTCTCTGCGTTTGTCTCATCTGTCGCTCTTCACTTTCTTATCTTTGCTTCAAAGATCCCTTCGCTATCTTTGTGATCTCAGGGAGTGAGGTTTAAGGGATTAATGACTCATCAATCACACGTCAATGGTGACACCAAGGGGTATAGCAGTATTCAATATTCGCGACCACACAATTTGCAGCTGTTCAAAGTGCAAATTGTTTTGGTTAAATATCACATAAGTCATGTAAAAAAACCGACAGGAAAGTAATTAAAAGTTATTAATTACATTACTTGCAACTGATGGTGAGGACAGCAACATGATTAACAGCTTTTTAGTTACAAATTCACAGTTCTATCTTCTGTCTTCTATCAAGAAGCAGCCACTTGTTGTTGAAAATCATCCTTACTTACCCCTGCACCATGCATCAACTTTGAAAACTACAGGGCCCTGGGGCAAGAGTTTGTTTCTGGGCCCCTATTGACCCCCACTATGCATAGTAGCACTCTACAGCTACAATGATAAGATGATTATGCAGTTAATCAATTAACAGAAAATGAATTAGCAACTTTTGTCAATTGATTAATCATTGAAGAAATGTTTTATGAAAACATCTCTAGTAGCATCTCCTCAAATGTGAATATTTGCTAATTTCCCACCTTTCCATCATAGTAAACTCAACATCTTTTAGTTTTTGACAAAACAAGTTCTCTGAATATGTTAACTTGAGCCTCAGGGAATAATGAATCAGCATCTTTCCACTATTGTATACCCTGAACAAACAGTCAATAAATAAAGACAATACTTGTCAGACCAATTAATAATGAAAATAATAATTTTAGCAGCCTTATAATACTTCTATGATGGAATAGTACTATTTTACCCTCGGTTTTCTGTGTGCACTTTGATAAAACACAACTTTACAACAAATGAGCTTGACATCAAACAATAAACAAGGTTTTTAAACTAGATTAAAACCTCTTTGAGACCAAGATCACAGGATATCATAGTTCATACTGTTAGTGGAGCAACTTTCTAAAAAGTTTGTGATTCATTGAAATATGTAGGTCCAAATGATTTGGAGGAAACATTGGCTTCTGGGGGCCAGACACATGCTCACTTGAATTGACTGAAATGAATGATCTTGTGTTGTCTTTTTTTGTGATCAAATTGTACATCTTGTACCTTGTACCATAAACATACACACTGTAAAGGTGCAGGAATATAATATGTTATTACCACATATCAACATATATATTGTGTTTTCCAACCTTTCATTTTTAAACCCAATTCCCACACTGGTGACATTTCATATACATCTTATCAAACCCTCATCACCAACCCTATAACCTCAGTAAACAATATGTAGGAGATACAGGTAGAGGAAGAAAGTACATAATACATATATAAATATGACAGACAATATATTTTTATTTCAGTGTTAAGTAAATGAGATGGAGAATGGAAAATACTGGAAAATAAACAACAAAAATCATAAGAAAGCATTTTGTGGGAGGTGAATTGTTTTAAATCATCACTTACATAAAAAATCATGAATTATTTATCTTGATAAAATGTTCATGGTCTTTAATTTAAAGTGTATTTAAATGAATGGAAAACTGTATCTAATATTGAGTTAATGCAATTTTTCTAGACTTAATGGGCTAAAACTAACAAAAAAAATCTATTTTTACATAATTCATATAATAAGTCTGTGAACTTATAACAATCTCTCTTTATTAGCAGACTTAGCAGTGCCTCATGTTCATACTGTCTGTGTGTGTCTCTCTCTCTCTCTCTCTCTCTCTCTCTCTCTCTCTCTCTCTCTCTCTCTCTCTTTCTGTTTATCAGAGAACTGAAGCACAGGACCATGAAGGAACCCGATGAGCCAAAGTTTCAGCTGCAGCAGTACGTTGACAAAGAAATGAGGACTGCTGGCTGCTGCCGCTCATAGACCACATCCTATTTGTGTGTATGTGTGTGTGTGTGTGCGTGAGAGAGAGAGAGAATAGGTACCTTCTATTAGAGTATGTAATAAGTTGGAGTCTGGGTGCCTGGGAATACTCTTAAAAGTTATATTTCTATCAGTGGTGATACGGCCAGTATGCTCTCTCTCCCAACCCACCTTTCCTCTGCAACTGTGAATGTAATATAACTTTTATTTACATGCATGCACACACACACACACACGCACGCACACACACACACACACACACACACACACACACACACACACACACACACACACACACACAGACACACCGACACACACACACACACACACACACACAGCTATTTTATCTTGTTTTGTAAGTCTACTTTGCTTCCTGTTTAATCTGTTCTGTGCAGTTTTCCAGAAGTGTGATGTACATACAGTATTTTAAATGTGATTTTAATTTATGCTCTGAAAGCTTTGTAGTTTGTAAAAGCCTGTCTTGTTGAAAGAGAAGTATATAGACACAAAAAAGTAGATATGTTGAATATTAGAAATAATCTTACATTACCGTAATAGAAATTATTAGATCTTCTGAACACATTTGTACTGATACACTACTGCACCTAATGTAAAGCTGTTAAATGGCACTGTGTGCTGTTTATGTACAGGAAATCATATGATAACTGTTTTAATACTCTATTTGTGATCATCATACTGATGTGTCTGTGAAATTTGATTTGAGCCCTTTGGCCTTTTATACACAGATTGTTCAATATCAGTTTAAAGCTGCTATGGGAAGAACTTTAACATTAACATAATCTCCTTTGGTAATTATTAAACATTGATTAAATTCACCTCTACTCAGCATTTCTCAGAATTGAGGAGAAATTAGCTGTCATACTTTGTGGCAAAACAGGAAGAAGGTGTTGTTCTTCCTCCCAACAAGAAATGTGGTCATCTTTTTTTTGAGCAACAAATCTAATCTTAACCCATAACATAAAAAAGTTGACTATTAAGTGTAAATGTTCATTCTTCACCCTGACAAAAATATCTCAATTCCAGGTCCACTAACTAGCTTTCTCTCCATCACATCAGAATCAACTCCATCAGCTTTAAAATCTATTGATCAACTATTTAACAAATGAAATTCCACTGATCCACTGATTAAGACTGTGAGATACAGCTGGAAGCTCCAGATAAAGCTAGTGAGTTCACTTTTTTCAAGTGTAATACAGCTGTTTTGAGAGAGGTTACTTGTTATTCTCTAACTTTTTAGTATCACAACCATACAGAATATGGTGTAAATGTTTAAAAATGCTATACCAAACCATTGATTTTTTTTCTTCCCCTCTCCAGGCATTATTTCAATGCATAAAAATGTTAAAACAACACAAAATAAACCAGCGTGCAAAGCAAATATGAGCACAGCAGTTATGCAAGGTGCCACTCATGCACAACTCTAATCAAGAACACAAAATTCTGAAGACTGAACAGCAAAAACGTGCTGAGAATGTGTTAAACCTGGAGGGAGGTTTTGCTGAACCTTTTTTTTTGTCATTTGCTGAACCTTTTCCTGCTGTTCCACAGAGATGCAGCCATTGTTTCTAGATCTTTGCTGAACTAATGCTGCGCTGTGGCTCCATCCCCACAGGGAGGGTACAGGGAATGTAATTGGAAGTTGGTAGTGGGTTGATAGATGCGGTTATTGTGTGGAGGTCTCAATAGAAATACAACAAAAATTGCAGGATTCATATGTGAAGGAGGCTTTTTCAAAAAACTGCCACCATGAGAGTCTGTTAGATTTTTGAATCAGTAAGAGAACATACTTTCATACTACTGCCTGCTAATGTTGATATACTACAAATGTTATCATAAAACACTATAAATACAGTTTTTATAGTTTAATTTGCTTACATTAAATGGTTACACTTGATATACAGATTTTACAGTACAGTATAGTAGATAAGACATTTTTAGAATATATCAGATATCCTTAATTTATTGTTAACTTGTAATCTGTATACTGTATCTGAACTGAAATGATTTGTATTGTATCAATCTCCAGTGTTCACATTAAAGAATCAATCCAAGTGTGGCTGAGTCGTCCTTACCTGTGCATCAGTGGAAGAGTTCACAAGTAAATCGACAGCTCCATCATCTGGCAGCTGGTTGCTACTACTAACCTGACTGTATGTTTATAATATAGTGACACTGACACATCTGGTTCAGCGCTGCCTGTTCCACTGACATTTAAACAAACACTGTCTCCAGTTGTATGAACACATTTGTAAAATCAACACATCTGTCTTAATGCAACCTCTGACCTGATAGTTTCTGCATTTCTTTAAGTCTCTCCCCACTCTAACACATCTGATTCTAATAACTAAGTCATTATCAAGGCCTTGACCAGCCTCAGCTGCTTGATAACGAGTGTGATAGCTCTCCAGGAGCAGGGTTGCTGACCACTGATTTAAACTTTCATATTAAACTATAATTCTACACTGAAATAGTTCAGGTCTCTGAGTTGCAGCCACTCAAATGTGTATTTTTTATACACGTAACAAGGAGTTGTAGCTGAAGTGAATCAGGCATTGTTGTTTGTACAATGGGGATATTACAGCAACAACAGAGAAGCAGAAGCCTGTGTAAGGGTGTGTGTGTGTGTGTGTGTGTGTGTGTGTGTGTGTGTGTGTGTGTAAGTATCAGTCTTATCATTTAATTGAATTGAATTTGAACTGTTAAGCACAATACCACAGAGAATTTAGAGTTTAAATATTTATTCACAAACTAAAATGTTTATCAGACAAAATCCTACAATATCCTACATTATTGAGTCCTCTGTGCTTCTTTATGCCCAGAACCAGCTACTTTTTAAAGAATGGTTTACTGAGAATCTGTGCAGAAACTGTGTTTTTTTAAAGGCTTGAAATGTAGTACATCATCAATAATGTGCAAAACCATCTCCTAGGCCTACAGCACATTCAAACTAGGATAATATCAGTGTCAAAATGCACATGTGCATCTGGGGCTCTCTTATTGGCTTCTCCATCTCCATTATTTTCTTATTTAAAGTGAACTCATTTCAGATATCTATCTTGGCTCTCCAAACACTCTTTGCCAGATTGTTGTCTCACCTCTACACTTCAGGCTCTGCTACTCTTACTTTAGAGAATTCTCTTCTCCTTGTTTTTTGCCATTTACAAACATGCTTTTTCCTTGCGCCTCAGGATCCCCTTCGCCTAATCTTCAGTCAGTGTTTTTCACTTCATCCTGCCCACTCCTCCTTTCTTCCTGCAGCTCTGTTCTCCTTTCCGTCCTATCAGCCTCCATCAGAACTCAACCTTGCAATAAACACTTTTTTACTCATCATTCTACTCTTGTTTATAACAGGATGTGTATAAGTATTTACACTATGTAAATGCAATCATACTTATGTTTTTATAACATATTTAGAAAGGTACATGTTAAATCCCACTAAATGGAACAATTATGCCACCTGCCGTTGTAAATGTGTACCTGCATTGCCCATAGTAAACGCAATGGATTAATGGGTAATCCACAAATCAAGGATGGATTTGCTACTAGGTAATGTGTCTGTCAATGTCTATGGAGGAAGTAATGTTAACTCACTTGAAAGGTTCATAAAAGTTGAGTTGGCTTTATTTGGTTGGATATTTGTCTTAGATTAAATTCAACATGTTTTTGTATTAAGTTAACCATCATTTTTTATTGCCTGTAAAATCTCTTCATTGTAATTACCTAACATTACCATGATGACATCTTTGACCATTCTATACACTATTGTCCTTTGTCATAAGTGCAGGTATGTTAAGGTAGCCTCTATAGATTGTGGTAATATTTAAACATGCAGATGAGGTTTTTACTAGGTTATCTAATCATTACTATAAATACTGAAAAGTAAAAGTCCAGACTCAGAAAGCTGTATAAATATATTTTTGAGGTGTACTCTTTATTATCTCCTTGTAAATTTAAGAAAGCACTCAAAAAAATCACTCAGGGCATGTGTTTGATTAACAAACTAGAAATATGTTCACATTACATGAATTAATCATGTTTGTCTCCATTAAATGATTTGTTCTTGTTCGTTTAACATGAATCAAAGAAAATTCAGATGAATTAGATTCATTCATTTCAATGCAATGAGAATGAGGTCCTTCAACTCAATGACTCCGATAGGGACAGCTATTGCGCATGCGCCACACCCACCGGATGAACTTGGAAAATTCGACCGCCAGCACATGCAAGAATTGTTTGCCATTGGTGATATTAGAGGTAAGTAATCTAAATATACAGGAATGCATTTATTTAAACAGCCTGAGTGATGCATTGTACACATTAGACATTTGTGAGACATATTTTAGTCACTATATTTTAGTTCTCACAGTTAGGCTAATTCTACCTTAACTATGCTATGGCTAACACAATTTGTTTTTAATTTAGACACTGGGTCAGGGCTCAAATTTAATCATATCCTGTCATTCTGTGGCCGAAAAACGAGCTGAGAAGGGGGTGCACAAAACTGTCAGCATGTTTTCTGTTACAGTTATCTGAGTCCGATTAGCATGTTAGCCTGTGTGTGTGTGTTAGCGGCGGATGCTAACCGCTAGTCGAAGTTAGCATCGAGCTAGCTCACTACAACGGTTCTCAAATTTGTAACTAGTTGAGGCTTTAGTTGTCGTGGCGGCCGGGTATCGGTCCGCGGCTGCAGTGCTTCACTCCTATTTCTTTTTATTTGCGGGTCTGACTACTGCTGCTGAGAGAGAGGGAGAGAGAGAGAGAGAGAGAGAGAGAGAGAGAGAGAGAGAGAGAGAGAGAGAGAGAGAGAGAGAGATGCTAGCACTCGGTAGCATACGGGACAGCTAGTGGGGTGGGGTGGGAGTGCCCTAGTTAGGATGCGTAGATGATGTTGCATTAATTTTTAAAACAATTTCTCTCTATTCTTTTTTTTTTTTTTTTTTTTTTACCAGAAATACATCCCAAAATATAGTGTCCCCATGCCCAGAGACTTGTATGCACCGGTATGCACCTCAGAAATACATGGTAAGTTGTTAATATTTTTGTCATTGTGTATCTGTTATCTAGTTGGCATGTAGCATTGTACCAGGAGTTTATTCAGCCTTGTTTTTTTCCCCTGGCCTGTATTTGAGAAAAGTAGTATATTTATTTATCATTTACTAATGTTTTTGATTTTTTTTCTCTTTTCTTTCAGTGAGGTGTATGTGGCAGTGCAAGCATTAGAGAGTAGTAGGTACAAATTAAAACATTATAAACTACATCATCATTATGGAAGAAGCCAACATTTTCTGTGCATATATGTAAATTGTCTGTTTTTTATGTAAATGTTTGTAAGTATTTTCCCCCCATATCATGTAGCACAGTAAATCGTAAAATCATGTAAGGTATGATTTTAATGATGAATGAATTTATTATTATTTTTTGAATTTATTATTTTTAAGTAATCAGTCAACAACATCAACACTTGCCTAATTATAAATTATTCTAAGAGACTCTGTTTTTTCATTGTGAAATATTCAGCCAGTGTTTTTTTGTTTTTGTTCAGGTCCACGCAATGGCCCAGCCCATAAGACTGAGAGTCATCCTAGGTGAAGGTGATGCTAGGAAACTAATTCTGCCAGTAGGGATACCGGACTCCATGGAAGAATTGCGCCAGACAATGAAGACCAGTTTTGGATTGCAAGATTTTCGGCTTCAATATCAAGATGCTGATTTTGGAAATGAGTTTGTAAACCTGTCTGTGACCTCCGAAATACACGACAAAGCAACTATAAAGGTTGTGTACTTACATACTCATAACAATGATGACATAATGACACGTCAACCTCTAGCAGTCCAACGCTCAACAGATTCATTGTTAATCTCCTCGGTTGAAACAGATGATACAGAGCCCGCTTCATCTTCAGGTTCATCACCATCTGCAAGGCTGTCAGTTTGGCCAACTGTCTTCACAATCCCGAGTTTCAACTATGACGCTGAACTGCAACTTGACAAGGCCAATGCCGAGTACAGTGTTAATGGAACTCATTTGAGCCCTTCACCGAAGCTGAAATTACAAATTTTGGAGCAACTGGCCGAAGAAATCATTAAATTCAAAGCCTACCCAACTGACAATGATCTGAATGATGTTGCAGAAGCTCTTGTGAAAAAGCATCCGTGTCTAAAGGAAACAGGATCCTTCAATGGCTGTTACGGGTGGAAGATTAGCCTAAAATATAAAATGGCCAACTTTAGGACCAAACTAAGAGGCCTTGGATGTCATGAGGTGACCATAAATTCACTGAAGAACAAGGCCCAAGACAAAGCAGCCTTGAATGTGAAAAAGCCCAGAAGGGCAGAAGTCAATTACTGTCCACAGCATCCAAAAGGAGAAACGACTGACACTCTGGAAAACGAGAGAATTGCACTGCTTTCAGAGATTAAGAAGAGAAACAATGACCATGTAGTGGCACTGAAAATGGAAAAGACTTTCTCATATAGAAGGCAAGAAGTTCTTCAAGGACAGCCCCTCGTTGCAGACTTCAAAAGCAGGTGGCCAGCTCTGTTCACTCAGAAAGAGGTGAATATCCTATATGTCCTAAGGTTTTATCTATACCTCAGAGTGTGTGCACACAAGTACAGGAAGATAATGACAAATCAAATATAGTGTTGACCAGTTGTTTGTCTTTTTTTAAAGGTAGGTTCTGGAGTTTTGTCCCGTTGCAGTTTGTAAACAAAACATTGAAACTGGGCCCCTCCTCTCTGACTCAACTGTGTAGCCTCCTGCCCCTGACAGCAGCAGTTGTCAGGACCGCAAAGGAAAGGAAATGCAGCAGACACAGCCCCCACCACACAGGACTAGAAGCCCATAGGTGGCGATTAAGACAGATTTCATTTGTACAAGTCTAGTGTTTATTTTTGGGCACAAAACTCCAGACCCAACCTTTAACACCAAACCATGGAAAAAAGCAGAATGATGATCACATTTACACTATACAGGGCTGTACATTTACTTTATTATGTGGTAACACTGCGTGATTCATATGAACATGTTTTATAATATCCTGTTTATATTTTTAATATGAAGACTAATTAACATTCTTTTCTCCTTATTGACAAGACCTTTAGAATAAGCTTTCATACTGTTGAACTGATTAATGGTTGAAGCCTCAGAGTCTACTGTTCAGAAAGGCTGCAGGTCTTTAAACTGGGTTAACTTTCATCCTCTCTCTGTCCTCCCTCTTCTGTCTTCCTTCCTCCGCTTTCGTGAATCAGTTTTTTTCTCCCAGCCCTAATATGATCGAACAGCTCCAGTAGTAGTTCACTGTTCATCCATCCTGTGTTGTATATTGTTGTGATGTATAAATAGGATGAGTGACTTGTTGAGTGTATTGTTGATGTTTTTCAGATCGACAACGAGTTCATGCGCATATCAACTGTACCTCTGATATCTACATTCTTTGCGGAGCTCGACCAATACTCTCCACGCATGCTGCAGATCTTTCGAGGGAAAGGTGGAGCGGCTGGGAAAAAAATTAGACACATCATGGTGGCCATTTCCAAGGTTTGTATTAAAATATGGAGACCTATGCTTAATACTTTTCTATGTCCCTCTCATGACAATTGCGTGAGCATAAATCTCTATGTATGTAAGCAAAAGTTCAGTTAATACTGTGGAATTCTTTTTTGAACTGCTAAGATGCAGAATATTGTCAAAATTGGTTCTCTTTTTCCCTCAGGATGACACAGTACGTACAAGACGAGCATGCATCCTCAAGTCCTTGTGCGTCTACCTGAATGAAGACCATGAGAAACTTGTGAAAGAATATATGGTGAGTTACATACACTAGGTGTGACTAAGTGGCCAGTCAGAGAAAGCACATATTTACTTACTGCATATTAAAACGTGAAACCCTGTACAACTAAAGTACATGTTGCCTTGCCCTTGTTTTTCATCATCTGCTACTTCTAAAATTTCTGCAAGGTTGAAAACTAGAGATATAGAATTGGCTGAAACATTATTAACCATTTTAATATATTTAGTTCAAAGGCAGGCCAGACTTGAGCCTCTTTGCATACACTTTATTAAACTGCCAATAAAAATATTAAAAATCAAAGAAAAAAATTTAGTTATTTTGATAAGAACAGAGGTTGACTTAAAGATCTGTGCAAAAAATATTTATCTGATATATTTTTAGAGCCGTTGTTTTGAGAGGACTTTCTAGACTCATATCAAATGTATTTTTTGTCATATTTTACTCCATAGGACACAGACACTGAGGCCAACACTTTAATGGAGCAAACTGTGATGGGAGTGTACGTCATACAGAAGGAGGGTGCAGAGCCTGGAGATGATCCAACGGACATCGGTGTCCTGATTGAAGGTGTGGAGGTCCTCAGTGGTTTAGGGGAAACTGCGATTGCCTGTGCTCTGTTATTTGGACTGATATACTGTCTGAACCTGAGCTACCCACCCGAGCTCAAATGCACTTTTGAAGTCCTGCAGAAAATTCTGCTGAAGCTGGATGGGCAGAGATTGTCATCCAAGGCACAGTTCCTGAAAAACAAGCTTATAGAGTAAATAAGCTTGATGAAGACTGATTCAAGCATGGGATTTGTCCACATCTCTGTCAATGCAGATTTTTGTTTTTGAAAGTTCAAAATTTGAAGAAAATTGTTCCAACAGACAATTTAGTTTGCACAATGGACTGAGATTAAGATTGTTGTCTCATATGTTGAAAATGGAGTTGACACAGAACAGTGTTTTTGAACACACATCCAGACTGGTTTTACTAGAAGCAGTTGTGGCTGGCAGTTTCTGTGAGTGGAGCATTCATACTTGCACTTTGAGGTCCTAAAGTTGAGTATTATTAATTAGTATTATGTTGCACCCAAATGTTAAATAAAAATTGTAAACGTTTTTTTGCATGTTCTTTATGTATGTTAGTGGATCTTTAATTAAACATGTTGCTTACACTAACAGTGAGAACAACACTAAAACATGATTTACATTAGTATAACAGACAAAAGCTATATTAGTTCATCCAACATGATTTACATTAGTATAACAGACAAAAGCTATATTAGTTCATCCAACATGATTTACATTAGTATAACAGACAAAAGCTATATTAGTTCATCCAACATGATTTACATTAGTATAACAGACAAAAGCTATATTAGTTCATCCAACATGATTTACATTAGTATAACAGACAAAAGCTATATTAGTTCATCCAACATGATTAAATTGTGTTGCACTAACTTATGTTACTTAAATCAGATTAACACAGTCAAGATAGATTGACTTAACATGATTACTTTAGATGGAATATAGGTGGCATGATTAAATTACGTTCATCCAATGAATTATTTTTTTGAGTGAGGGACACTTTCTGTCCTGTTCAATGTATTTTATTTAAATGAATTTAAAAAGAAACTTTGTCAATATATTGTACAGAGTATATATCAAACCTGATGTAACCACAGGCCTGACCACCTCAGAGGGATTAATTCAAACAGAAGTTGTCTCACAGAGGTCACATTTAGCTGGTGTAATGTTTCCCAGGCTCACCATCCTAATTAAATCTTGCTAACATTGGCTAATTATCCCAAAATATGAAGTACAACTGAGGCTGATGGGAATGTCAGTAGTTTTACTGTTACTTGGTCATAAACCAAAGTTTAAGTTTTGACATGATGGTGGTGCTAGAGGGAAGGTCATCTGGCAACCATGAATGTCTACAAATATGGTGACAATCCATCTCATAGATATTGAGATACGTCATTACATAAATGAACACTTTGACCTGCTATTGGAGCTACAGGAAACTTCAGGGGATTAATAGAGTACTGTAGGTAGGATTCATCCTCTGGCCACCATTAAGATCTGTAAAAACAAATTCAGTACAATCTATCCAGTTCAGATATTTCAGTCTTGATCAAAGCAGGGAACCAACAGTCCAATATTGCCATCCCTAGAGCCATGCTACTAGTGCAGCTACAAATTTAGTTCAATTTCAACATACTCCAGGATGATCAAAAACCAAGGAAATAGTCAATGATGTGTCTAAAGAACTACTAGAACTGACATGCCCTGAGCTACTATATTTGGTGTGAGTACATTGTGTACTCAGTAAGACCCCCTCTGCCTCTGAACTGTCAAAACTGGTTTGTGATACCTTAACGTGACTCTGAAAGGAGGTAGGAGGGAGAGCTGAGATTGTATAAAGTCGGTTATCACCAGGCCAGATTAACCTGTCATGAAACTGTGTAGGTGTGGAACACTGGAAAAACCTCTGTTTGTTGAATGTACTGTTGAGTGCAAGTGAAGGTACAGTTTAACCTGAGTGCCTCTCTTTGTCAGCCTGAACTATGCTTTGCTTTGATTATCTGAAGATGTTTGGTGTTATGGCATTCTATTGCAGGTCAGAACAAATTAATGGAGTAATCAGCGAGCGGTACAGAAGACACAAAGTGATCAGTCAGTGGGAACAGGTCATCGTTAAACGGCACGGGACGACCAGATGTCATGCAGGTAGCAAGTGAGAGGACATCATGACCCAATGTAGGAAGTAACACTTTTTCAGTACTGAAATAACACAAACTACCTTTCAAGTTTTGTCTTCAAAAGCAGAACTGGGATTCTTTTAGAGATTCTTTAGTCCATTCTGTTGCCCATTCGCAGCACCAGCCTCACCGCAAGCAGCTGAAAATTGGTTTTACTAATACACACACAAAATTATTTACTTTTTTGTTGTTATGTTATATCACTAACATTACAGAATGAGCAAGGTGCAATGCGAAGAAGATATTTTTATTCTATCAACAAGTTTTGCAGTAAGGTTGGATGAAAATAACAGTTATTATTGTTGTTTATTAATTTAGGACCTCTTGCAAAAAAGACCACTTACACAGCCAGCCAAAAGCATCAAGGTTAAGCATGTATTAATTAAAGTTTAATTTAAAAAGTAATAGTCAAGGAAATGTCAGATGAGTGATTGTGACTGCTGTGCCCTGCAATTAACTGTTCAATCTCTGCTATTTAAATACATACAGTAAAAGCCTGTTGTATAAGACAGTGTTGCTTCTACTAACTTAGATAGATCGATCGAAACTGGGAGGAATACTGAGGTTGACAATTTCTGACATTTTGCTCAACATGACCCTTCACCAAAATGACCAAAATGATGTGTGTTCAAGTCCGAAGGGAATCAAAATTAGTTGAAATTTGAGTAAACCGACACTGTGTCCTGTCCACTTTTGCTCAATCTAGTGTTCTTGCTCTCTTTGTTATTGTGTCCTCCATTGTGACTGGAAAATACGTCTCCATGCATACGCGATGGGCGCCATGTGCTCCAGCAGGTTGATTCAGACGGTGACTAATAGTTATTCCAATTTCCTTAAAATATCTCAGTCTGGAACAGAGTGAAGACGACACCATGAATTATTTTCCTTCTCTCTCTGTGTCCTGTTTACTACATTCAGTAGCAATTAGTAGGGATGGGCGATTTCAGACACACACTGAATAAGGACCTGAAAAGGTTTGCCAATTCATGTTGGTGTCATGATAAAATATGGATGACAGTCACCCTTGCAAGTAGTTTTTGTGGTGCACTGAGCACCAGGTGTATATAATGATGTATATAATTTTAGTTTTACTTATCAATTTGTACATTTTCCCCAGATGTTTTAGATATTTCAAACACCTCTATTCTGCCACAAATTGAGTGTTTAATTTAGATTTTGTCGTCAAGTTAGATTTCAGACATGTCAAATGTCAAAGTTGTATGTATGTGTTAATGATGCATACATTGTTAAATTAACACAAGGAAGGCCCTTTAATGGGTTTGATATTGCATTAATAATCTCTTCTTTTTTTTTGCTCAATTTATTCATGTCATTTCTTATTTGTTATTATGTAATTAATGTGTAGGTCCCCTTTTGTTATAAAATGACCTCCAGTATCCTATGCATAATAAATACCTATTTTCTTCCTCATGTACTATATAAAATTATGTTGGATTTGTTCATGAATCACCTGCTAATCATTGACCATCTGTTGAAGTCGAGATGAGGCAAATTGTAATGCTTTTTATGTCCAGCAGGGGTCAAACTTGCATCATAGATTTAGTGGTCACAACCAGCACTGGTTATGTTTTTATTTCTGAAGTGAAATAACAGGATTGCAGGCAAAATTTTATATTACATTCTTCGCATCCAATAAACTTTGCTATCTGTTTAAAAGTGCTATCTTTTTTCACAGTGTAAGGACCATGCTGCACAGAGGACATTGCTAGTATTTGTCCCTTCCCCCCTCTCCTCTACTGTGTATTTCTCAATGTTAACACTGATTTATGCTGTAAAACCAAGGCTGGGTTATAAACTGGGCAAGGTGGTATACTGGGTCCTCAAAAGCTCCATGGTAGATGCCCCTGTTTTCAAAATGTAGTTTTAAGCGCTTAAAGGAATAGTTTGATATTTTGTGAAATGCATTTACTGTACATTAATTATTATGTCAATTAGTGAGCTTCAATCTACAGACATAGGGAGACTAGTTGTTTCCCCCTGTTTCTAGTCTTTATGCTAAACTAAACTAATAGGCTGCTGGCTGGAGCCTTCTATTTGCCTGATTGACATGAGTGGAATTGACAATCTTTGACATTATTTTGCACAGTGTGTTGCTTAATTGTTTTATTGTGCTCAAAGTGATTCTAAAACCTGGACACAGGTAGTATTAATCCATCCATAGTGATTGGTTTCTTGGATCTAGGCAAGTAATGGAGCTATCATGTGTTGTCTGCTGTGTGCACTGTACTTAATGGAAACTTAGAGTTGACAGAGTACATACACAATACTCAGAGCATGAGCAGCATAGACGGACCAATAGAAACTCAGACCGCAAAGTGTTGCCCCTGGGTAAATCCCGACCATGCATAAAGCACACCAGCTGATTTCACACTGACCATCTCTAAAGTCTTCCTTGCATATGATCTTAGTTTACCATAAATGTGTTAATTTCCCAAAGTTGACTTGCTGAAGAATTATTCACAAATCCTCATTACAGAAACATAAAATTGCTCCACAATGTTTAATTCAGAATGAAGAAAGAGACAAAAGGTGCATGCAGGTGTCCTCATGCTGCTGAATGTGTGTAAATGTGTGCAATGGTGTGAATAAGTAAATAATAGACAGTCATAGTCATGCCACTTGCTAATAGGGGCCCTCATATGACTTAGCGAGGACCATCTGTTGCACTGGTTGCCCTCGGTGTCATTAGCCCTACCTGAGGGCATCATAACCCCAATGGCTCCTCTGTATTGGTCAGTGTGTGTGATTGGGTGTGTGCTCATCCTTCAGTAGTTGCCGAGCAGTCCACTCCACTGCACTAAAATGACCAGAAACCCCAAACAAAGCCATGTGGTCTTTGTGTGTGTGTGTGTGTGTGTGTGTGTGTGTAGAAATGCTTCAGTTTGTCGACAAGTCACCAGCACCTGTGAGTGTTTTCTGGAAAGTCTTCCCGCTAACTGTGTACACTCACCATGCACTCATGGCAGTCTACCTGTGCTATTTAAAACTTTCCTTGTTCACAGTGAGTGCAATAGCCTGGAGCACTAACCCTAACACCAGCAGATGAAGCTCTGGGTTATTTATAGGATCAAACAGCAATCAGAACATGAGTACAAAGTAAGGAGGAGGGTTGTCTTCTTCTCTTTCTTCTTCTTGTCTGTGTTGTATTAATGTGGTTGTCTGTCTCTCCCTGTCTGTCTCATTCTGAGTCATTGGCCATGTTGCAATAACATCTTAAAGATACTGAACAAAACGATAACAGTACCAGTTCTCCACCCTGGTCTTCTTGCTGTTTGAGTTTTATAACCTACTGAACAGGACTGCACAGAATTTGGATGGACCGGATTTGACTGGATGAGACTGGATTTGATTGATTTAAACTGAATTGGATTGTACCAAACTGACTTAAATCAAATCTGAATTTAGTTGTTTTGGTTTGGACTGGACTGGAATTGGTGGCCTGGATGAGACTGGATTAGATTAGAATAGACTGGAGAGATTAAATTAACTGGATCCTGTTTTGGTTGGATTGTTATGTCACATAATGCCATGTGACAATAGAGATGTCAGAGTGATTTAAAACACAAATAAATTAGTTCAGTGCAATCCAGGCACACATAACACTTACATTAGATTACATTATTATTTGGTTAAATTTAAGACAGGTGATGACTCTGTCTGTCTGTTGGGAAAAGGGATCTTTTGTTATGTTTATGGCTTCAGACACCTAGGCACCAATTTACAGATTATGTAAACATGACGAAATAGCTTTTGAGTTTTTGCCTATTTATTCTCAAAATACCACAATTTGGGCCATTTTTTGATGTGAAACACTTTGAGGTGCAGTTTTTCGTATGAAAGGTGCTCTTCTTCTTTTTCTTCTTACAGTTACACTAACTTATGTTGCATAACCGCAAATGTTTCCTCTATCATTCTAAGAGCACATGTTTCTTCTGGGATTGTAATAATATTTTGGTCCTTCTGTCATCACAGTATCTGGAGTCTGACCCATCCATCTGGTTATTTGCAATGTGGGGGATGCGGGGAAAGACTTAGGCTACCGTACTGTAGCCTAATAACCCAATTAAAAAAAGATTGATGATCAATATTGGAAATAAACACTCTTCTACTTAATCTTCTACTGGTGTGTGGATAGGCTGACAGTAATGTGGGTGTTTTAGTTGTCATTTGCACATGTGACTGGAACAACGTCAGTTTCCGTATTTGTGCGCGTGCATGCTCGTTTGTGCAGCGTTTCACCAGCCTTTCCAGCAATGCAGTCCCATTTAGATAAGCCTCCTCTTCCGCTCAGCCGAAGAGCATCAACAAACAGTGAGGAAAACCTCTTGCTGCGACACACACACACATACACACAGATTCTGCTTGCTTTGTTTACTTTTCTGTGGAGTAGTCTGGATCAGCCACGTGTGCCTCCTGCGCTGTATGTTTTCATCCACAGACAACCCCCATCACCCTTCGCTGACATTTACCTGATAAGATGAGATAACAAATGATGAGGTGGAAGAGACAGAGATTGAATGCTCAAAGTGAAATGATGTAGAGGAGGTACTTTGTGTGGCTGTCTTTTTACCTTTTTAAAATGTATTTATTGTGAGTTTTAAGTTAACAGTTGCTAATAGAAACACAAAGACTGGCAGGGTGTGAGGCGTACATGTGAGAGGTAAGTATGCAAGCGAGCGGAAAACATGTTGTGAAAAACAAAATTTCTCACCTCCCAGTCTCTGCCACTCTCCATGTGACATTTAATCACTGATAAAATGATAAAACACACAAATGGTGTAAGAGAAAGCATCTTACAATTATTGCACTGCACACAGATACATAATGGATTCAGCTGAGACATACTGGTCATTCAGAGAAGGATGCTTTTAGTGAACTTGCTTGAGAGAAAAAGGACTACAGGGAAACATTTCCATCACATTATGTAAAAAAAGTATTTAACATTGGTCACCAAAGTTGAACTTGATATGCAAAACAGACACAAAGATTCAGTGAATTTGATGTCACTTAGACCTTTTGCTGTTTGACTGGGCTTTTATAATGTTGCAATATGACGCACAAATCAGAGAAACTTAGTTCTTGACCATATTATCCATAATAATACCGTGAATATCTATGTCCACAGAAAGTGCGCTTGTTGTGGACTTGATTCATTGTGGATATGGGAAATCCTTGACACTGTGGACCTGAAGTTCACATATTCAGCCTCTCCTTTCAGTAATATTGGGGATATGTTGGTATCCTAAAAAAAGGGTCCCTAAGATATTGGTAATTGTGGCCATCTGTTGAGCTGGTTGAGACAGCCAGGGTAAATTACTTAGAGCACAGAAACCAAGCCATGAAGTCAAAGGGAATTGTCTATAGACCTCCGAAATAGGATTGTATCGGGGCACAGATCTGGGGAAGGGTACACAAAAATTTCGGCAGCACTGAATGTCCCAAAAAGCACAGTGGTCTCCATCATTCTTAAATGGAAGAAATTTGGTGACACTCCCCATCTAGCCTGACAGAGCTCGAAAGGATCTGCAGAGAAGAATGTGCGAAATACCCCAAATACAGGTGTGCCAAGCTTGAAGACCCAAGAAGACTTGCAGCTAATTGCTGCCAAGGGTGCCTCAACAAAGTACTGAGTAAAAGGTGTGAATACTTATGTACATGTGAAATTTCAGTTTTTTATTTTGAATAAACTTTTAAAAACGTTTTTCACTTTGTCATTATGGGGTATTGTGTGTGTAGATTGATGAGGGAAAAAAAGGACTTTAATCCATTTTGGAATAAGGCTGTAACATAACAAAATGTAGTGATGCACATTTCCGGATGTACTGTATGTTTAAGCGCTTCATCTCTAAGGTTGGATCATTCCATGATGTAATCGAGTCAACTGTTCCAAATTGATGAGTCGATGAGCTTCTTTCATCACACCTATCTGCCATGGAAAAAAGGGATTCAGCAGGCCTGCTATTTCCAGCCAATGAATTTGGGTTTATTTTTTATGTGTCCAGGCTCAGCTGCCTTTCCAAAAGTCCTGCTGTTCTAAAATGAGGGTAGCATGACTGTGGGAGCAGGTTTTGAATGATTGTGTCACTGTGGGACCTCAATCTTAGAATACTTCCAAAGGGGAAAGCGCATTCTCTCAGAGTAGTGCCAATCAGGCATGAATTTATAGATTGTATTTTTAGTGTTAGATAAGGGCCATATAAGAGTTTACAGATTGATTTGGTCCCTGATTACAGTTTAGTCATAATGCATCTTTTTCAATAGCTGATGAGACAGCAGGTGGAGGATCAACTCCTGCAGAGAGTATTGGCTCTTGTGCTATAAATAACACAGACGAAAAGAATCACTATTGTTTTTTTCTATAGCTCCGTGACAAGAAAAAAGCTCCTTGTTGCTTCCGTCAGTGCTACTGAAATCATAAAGCTGTGACCTGTTTCTGGAGCATCTCTTTATTAATTCCTCATACTATATGATGCACTAAAGGTATGATAAGCGATGAATAAATCCGTTTTTGTTTCTTGTATCTTTGACGCCATTTCATCTGGTAGAGATCTGCACTCTACTTAGTGGACTCTTCTAGTTTTTGTTAATTATGCTAATAGCATGGCTCTAGGGATGTCAATATGGTAGTTGGTAAGTCCACCACTTTGGTCATAAGTAAAAAGTGTTACGAAGTGCAGATCAGATGGACGCAAATGTAGGACACAACAGGAAAAAGGAACTGCAGAATAGCTTTTTTATACAACTCAGGAACATGACACAGAGGTGCAGACAGGTGAGACAAAACTAAACAGAACAAAACTTAACAAATAATCCAACTGAACTGAAACACAGCACTGGAATACAAACTAAACTGACAAGGGGATGAGTTGCAGGTGGAAAAGGAGAACAGGAAAGGAGTGATTGATAGGGAAGACACAGGGAGCAGGGTTGGGCTAACGAGACTGATGCAGGACAAGTGTGGAGCACAGGAACACAGAACGGAGACAGAGCAAACGGAAAAAACTAAAAAATCCAGAAAACATATAATCATGCTAAAACCTTCACGGAACTCACACAAACACAACTTACATAAATGCACAAGTCACAACGAGCAAAACAAACTTCAGCATACATTATGTTGTTACATCATCTAACAACATAAATTGGACTAAAAGCCAGCTGTAGCTCTGAATATTATAGCTTGTGTTTCAATCCACTTTAACACTTAGTTGTTATGAGTGTCAATGTAGAAAGCAACAGTATCTCAAGGGTCCTTAAAAATAATCTGCAGCCATTTTCACTCCACTCAGTCCAGTCTTAACACACAGGGAGAAAATCTCAAGGCATCTGATAAACTGGTGGAGGGACAAAGAGACAGAATGGGACAGAACCATGACAGAAATATTTCTGTAATTACTGATTAGCTAGATTCCCATGAAAGCAGACATTCAAGGTCCTGAGAAGATGGGGATCCCTGAACATTGCTCTACCACCAGCAGGTCAACGTTTTCACTTATTCAGTGAAATACTAATATCCACAAAATTGTGGTCCCTTGAGGCCACTGCCTTTTTCTATGAAGCCACTATGAGGAGGACACGTTTCATTTGAAATGTACAAACCAAAAAAAATGGGTTGTCACTGAGGATGAATTGCAAAAACCTTGGTGATTCTGACTTGTCATCAAGAACCAACAGCATAGAATTAGTTTGTAACCAAATACCTTAAAACTACTGACTATTTTACAAATGTAAGAATGTTAACATGGTAAACATGATACACATTATACATATATCAGTTTGTTAGCAGACTTTTTCTCATGTCTAATTAATCCAAGTTTTGGTTGGTTACTGATATCAAATATAGGATGTACACCATATATGATATGAAGAAACAATAGTAATGAAAATCCACACATGTGCACACAGCAAATTAGGAGTGATTTGTTGTTTTATTCTCCCAAACTTTGTGTCTCTGAATGTCTGAATTTGGAGTGTTTGTGAATTGAGGTCCTGGTCTCACATTCCATTATTATGTTTGGTATCATTTGTGCTAAATAAACTACCATTGGTATTAAATTTAAGACAGGTTGCCTGCCTTAAGGTGTAATAAAGACCCATATATCCACATGGTTCGATAACTCCTGGATTGAGCTCAATATCACAGGTTGATGATATAACACTCTGAGGGCGGATTTGGCCTCACAAAAGCAGGAAGACAGACTGCAAAGGCCTCTTTACCTGCTTTCCAAAAGCCAAATCACCACAGGCAGCCTCACAAATCTGCAGCTAAAGTTGGAACAGGAAGAATACTCAAGGGCTCTGATATGAAGAAAAATTCTTACAGTCATGCACAGGCAAGTTGGGTACATTCGTCACTCGTAACATTGCTAAAGTTAGACATAGACACAGCTTTGGGACTGTGTTGGACTATGAGTCACAGACTGGAATATGTTGCTGTTTGCAGACATTCACTGCTTGCAGACATACATCTCGTTGAACTAGGTTTGACAAATGTTCCCTGGGGCCTTTCAGTTCACCAGTAAACTCTGAGTGAATTCCCAGAGGAACATATGGGAAATTGTCCCACATAAATATATACAACACAAGTTCAAAAGTATTGCAGAGCCAGAAAGCGAGAAGAGTGTTGTTAATGGAAAGTTGCCAGAGTTAATTCCAGAGAAGAATATCTAAGTGGGGTAAGTGAGGACAGAGCAATCTTCTTCCCCACTGTTCCTACAACTAATGCTGATTAATGCACAGTAAATTAAAAAACACATGACACAGATTTAAGAAGTCTCAGAAGATAAGTAAAGATGCTGTCAGAAGTCCCATCATTATACAAAGACTACAAAGACAAGTATTTAGGCAAATAAATGATGTTTCTATGGCTGTACAATTTCCTTGAGATTGTCAAAACATTGCTTTAATAAAATAAGTAAAACACTAGTTAATAATCATTAAATATATCACTGTGAGTTGTGATCATTTTTGTCTTTGTCAACATAGTGTACACAATTATAGCAGTGTAGCAAGTATAACAGTTATATGAAGAAGAAGAGCCATTCATAGGGAGCTTCTCTCTGCTTTACTTAGCATGTTTCAGCTCATTGTTCATCTGGCTAGCTGCAATTTTTCTATTTTCACTTCTCTCTGCTTTACTTAGCATGTTTCAGCTCATTGTTCATCTGGCTAGCTGCAATTTTTCTATTTTCACTTCTCTCTGCTTTACTTAGCATGTTTCAGCTCATTGTTCATCTGGCTAGCTGCAATTTTTCTATTTTCACTTCTCTCTGCTTTACTTAGCATGTTTCAGCTCATTGTTCATCTGGCTATTTAGCTTTGCTTTGGAAGCAGGGACAGTTTGAGTTTTTTATGCTACAGCCACAGAGAATCAACTCAAATTAGTTACACTAGCTACAACATTACAGTTAGCGGTAGTGTAGCAGCTGCAAGATGGTTGCTCACAGGCCGAAGAATACCAATCACACCAGGAATCAGGATCAGGGTGTTTATTCTATGGGAGCAGCACAGGGCACAGTCAGCATACACATACACACTGCAGCAGGGTCTGTCTCTGTCTCCAGCACAACACTGTAGTAGTTTTTTGTTGTTGTTGTGTGTATTAAAATAATTTTGCAAAAATTTAAAAAATACTAATGTAAATAAAATAAAACATACACCAAAATATACGCCTTCACAACTAACTCGAAATTAATAATTACAGGAAAAATAAAATATGAATGATAAATTAATTAATCTATTTGATTTACAAACATAAACATCCTTTCAAACCAAAGATGGACCAAAATAATGTGCTTATTTCCTGCCATTAAACTACCACTACTACTTTAAATTAACCCCTCTAAAAGTGCATAAAACATTACAAAGAAACATTTTAATATCAAAACGCACCTATGGGAGCAGCACAGGACAGTCAGCTTACACACACACACACACACACACACTGCAACTGCAACAGGGTCTGTCTCTGTCTCCTGCAGCGAGTCACACAATATGCAATGAGAACGACCGTCATTAAATTTAAATAGTTACAGCAGTTTTTTGAGAAAATACAAAGGCAAAACACATTAATATGTTCATAAAGGTCTACTGTTATGTTACATACAGTTTTAGCCAGAATAACTGACTTTTAAAGTGCTAGCTTAACAGAGAGCATCTCAATACACGTCTTACCAGTACAATAACTGTAGTAGTTTGACCGGAATTTTGGACTGACGTCACTCACGCATTTCACTAATTATACTGGATAGAGAAGTGCAGAGAGACACAAAGGCAACTTGTGTAAAAGTGTGAATGATCCTGCCAGCTCTTTAATCTCGTGTGAATAAACTCAATACAAGAGTCTGCTGGTAAAGTCCCACCTTTGGGTGCAGGTCTGAACATGTAAGGGATTTATCCGAGGAGACGTGGGAGAAAGTCTGGAAGATGCTGTGAATCATTTCAGAGTGACAGTCTGATACTGATACAGAGTTAGCTGTCTTTGCCAAACCTCCTGCCTAGATCCAGCTGCAATGGTAAATATAGACAGTTGTCATAGCAACATCTGTAATGGCTATGTCTGTCAATCTGGTAATCAGACTGGTGGAGATGTATGATTATAGAGAATGAGGGTTTGTGTATATGTGTGTGTATCTCGACTTTTGCAGTCTGATTTCTGTTTTTCTCTTTCACCTTGAACTCCGTATTCCTCCTCTTCTTTGATGCATTTGCAGTCAGTCATAAATGGTAGTTGCCAAGCAAAAATGTGAATGCAAAGAAATTAAGTCATCTGGTATTTCCGTTCAATTAAGAACCATTTCAATTCTATGACAGAACCGGTCTATTCTGGGGACCTCTTTTCTGGCTTGTGGATGCTGTGAAATCAGAACATTGACAATCACAGCAACACAATCAGAAGAGCATATTCTGAAAATATGCTCTTTTGATGTGATGCCATTAAAACAACAAAACAAACATTAAGCCTTTCATGTGCCAGCAGAATCCTTCATAATCCAGGATAACTATTCAGACGCTCCCGTTGAAGACTACCGTGCAGATTCAATTTCCAGTCAAATTATATTCTAGCCTCGGTCCTGTTGACAGAATAGCTCAAGATTTAAACTTAATCATAGACATGTATGTGTATGTCTAAGGTATTGCCAATTTAATAAACTAGTCTAATGTTATAATGTAGAATGACTTAATAATAATAAGTTCATAGTTCATAAAAAAGGGCATCCATGTTTTATTTTGAAAGTTATTCTCCCTTTGTGTAGTTTGTTAGTTTTACTTCCTGTGTTTCCTCTCTGCCATGGTGGCAATAATGCACTACGGAGTAGAAAATGTCAGCGCTGTATAGCCTACAGACTTTGATAGTCTTTTCTTCCATTGTCAACAAGTCCATAATGTAAGCTATCAGCCGTTATCATATAGACAAACGATTTAAGCGGTCTGTCCCTTCACCTACAAAGTTTAGGTGATATTTTCAATTTCCGTTTGACTTTAAGACATGAAATTATGATGCTTTCTATGAAATTGTGCAGGCCACACATGCATATGCACATATACGCACCCACTGAGCATTTGGATGTCACTGTGCTCCCCAGTAACCTGAGTCAGTGAGGGATTACCCTGTGAGAACACAGTAAACCTGTTAACCCAGAAAACAACACTGTAGTGATTCATGTAGCCAGCCTCCACTGAATATAAAGCACATCATTGCTGTAGAGTTTCCAGCTGTCAGCAATTGCATCATGGCAGGGACTGGTTTTGAAAGATCAGTGAGTACAGAACACTCAAACGTGAAATGGATCCTTTTCCTTCATCCATCTGTGGGTGCTGTCAGCTTGCATCTGCTGCTCTTTTGAATATAGTGAACATGAGCCCAGCTGGCTGACAGTACCTGACAGCAGACTAGGTTTACATTTGGAACATGTGGAACAAACTGATCTTCTTTAAACCTTTGACCTGTGCTATACATTTTACATACAATAATATGAAAACTCACTATAATATTAAATAATCTGCCAAGCATTGTTAGACTGTGAAATGTAAAATTATTTTTTGGTGACTCATGGTCACAAATACAGACAGTGTAGTGACTAGCCAGTGAATGTAGTGGAGGATTTAAGGCAACCAGAGTTGATGGATAAGGTTAAGGTTAAACTCTGTCTAGCCCTCCCCTGTTTGTTTCTGGCATTTTCCCATCCTTCTTGTGTCTGGTTTGTTCCGTTTGTATGTATGTCCTGTCCATCTGGCTGATGCTTCACCTGCTACCAATCAACCCACACACCAGCAGCTCATCCATCCACTAATCAAGACTCAACAGTATGTATACCGCTCCACATTCCACTCCTCTGCAGTTTGTCAGTTCACCTATCTGGTAACATTCAGACTAAGTCTGCTCACTAGTTCAGTGCTTTTTCTACTTGTTCTCTACTGGTTTTAATCGCTTGATTAATCCACATCTTCCTGTGCCTCAGGTCTTCAGTTAAAACTATGCATGATTCAGATAGTCTTGTGACGTTTATTTCCCTTACAGCAGTTATGTTTTTTCTCTCTTCCTCTTTATTTAATAATTAAAACTACAGAGACTTCATTCCAATGTCTTAACTGCACAATACCTTTGCAGGGCTAAAAGGCTACCTTCAGGACATGTTTGACATTCTGCACATTTTATTTAAATCCCACAAGTTTTTGTTTTTTCAAACTAGAAACACACATTGAATTTCAAGACTCCATCATTGATTAGAATATTTAGTTCAGCTAATTTAGATTTGTATATTTATCTTTTTCCCATTTTTCCTCTATAGTGTATGGCCAAACAGCATGACCTATTCCATAAAGCCAAGCATCATTGTCCTCAGTAAAGTCATTGCTATGGTCACCACTTCCATGGCAACTTGGTATATATCACTAAAGCAGCATGGTCCAACCTAATTTAAGATGAAGACTAAATGTGAGCATGAGCTACTTACAATTCATGTGATGACTAAATGTGCGCATCTGTACTGACCTCTTTCTCTTTTTACCTCACTCTTTCCATTGCACACCAGAACTTACTCACAGCAACAGGAAGGACGGGAAGAAATGATGAGGCGGATATTGGGGGATGACAATTTTTAAAAAATGCTCACATGAAGTTATTAATAACACAGTAAAATGTACCAGAAGTTGGATGAGCATTTCTACAGATGCTCAGTATTGATGTTAAATGACGCTTTGATCTATCACTAGGCTCTGCAATGGAAACCAGGCTGTTCTGTCATAAATCTACCATGCCCTCTGACAGGTTTTTTATTTATATTTTACTGTCTGTGTGTGAGAGTCACAAATTTAATTTCGTTGTACTTGTACAACGACAATAAAGATATCTAATCTAAGGTGGCACCATTTTATAACCCTGACCTGATGTACCTGTAAACTGCCTTTTGAATCCTACCCTCATCCATGCAAAGAGCAGGTACAAGGCTGGGTAATTAGGCCACACATCTACTTTACATTGTATCTGCTTTGGCTAAGTTACCATGGTGGACCCAACTTGCTTGATAGGCACATGTTGGGTCCACCAAACAAACAAATCTTCCTCAGCTCTCCCATTTTAGCAAGCAACAAACCTCTTACCTATGACTAAACTTATGACCTGTATTACAACAGTCAGCATCTGTTATAACCATGATCACAATTGTTTCCTGATTAACAATTTCAATTATATTAACAACTAGTCTTAGTCGCCTTAAGGGGCATCTATAGATCGTAATGTCAATCAGCCTGTCCACTACACTGGTATTCATGGTCACCAGAAAATGAAGCTTTGGTCATTCTCTTGGCTCTTGACATGACTGTGGTCTTAATTTTCTTCAACTATTATCTGAATCTTTTCTCTCATCTTAAGTAAGGAGTTTTATATTGCTAAACTTAGCCAAACTCTTATCATAGAGGCTGCAAATCAGAAAATGCTGTTTTGGAAGGTAGTGACCTGTCTTGTCCATAAGGTGGACTTGTCGGACATATTGAACAGCTGTAATTGTGTCAATAACATGTAGTGTTTGTTTCTTGATATTTCAGGCCCTGAAAAGTAAAATGTGTGTCTAGGCATGCTGTTTGTTGTGGATAATGGTGTAATTGAAGTAGTTGATCTGGTCCGGCACACACGTGAACTGCAGATTAATTGCATAACAGCAAAAACAAAACACATGACAGACAAAGCTAAAACATTATTACAATATGTGTACTATGAGATATGTAATCATATATTTCTTTGTATTTCTTTTATCTGTTATGTAGAATTTAAGATGTATAGAGGATGGCAAATGATTACTTAATTTGATGACGAGATACAAATCATTCTTTTAGCACAGCTGCATTCATTCTTCCTTGTGCTAATATGCTGGGCTTTGGCACCTTTTGAATCAATAAGTGCACAAACGAATGAAGAAACGTGAATGAGTGAAAGGACAATCTGACCGAAACACGATTTTTATGAGTGTCCACATGATTAAAAACAGCCAGTACAAGTCAGAAGTGCAATAAAGAGAAAAGGATAAGAGTAGTGCAGAAAGATGTATTGATTCTGGATCTTCAAATGTCCAAATGGAGATGTCAAACTGAGTGAGCACGTGCAGAAAACAAAGATATCGCAGTAACGCTGTTGCACAGAGATAAATTTACACGTGTACACAGCCACAGACCATATAACCAATGGCTATTGTTACATCTCACCCACTAGCATACCCACCCACACACAAAATCCATATCCAGACACACAAATGTACACAAAAAGAATACACCCACGGAGGGAATGAATTCACTCTTTTATCCTGATTAACATGTTTAATGAGGACAAACAACAAAGTACTGTAGCAAGTACTGCATGTGAGCTGTAATTAGACTGAGGTTCCTCATGAAGCTGTGCCCTAATAACTACATGCAGAGGTCATTTTTAAGTATTTCATTGTTACCAATTGCAGCAGAATGAAGACTTATGTTATTAAAGAAAACTATTCACCATCTTGACTTTTACTCGGCTCTTTGCAACATAATGAGTTTAACTGATCTTTTCATTTCTTCCGTTACTTTACATGGTTGTGACTTGGCTTCTATTAGTAGTCATACTTTACCCATCAATCACACCTGAGCAACAGCTGGCAGCATGACCTTTTCTTTTGATGTATCTCTTGGCTTCACCCAGCTGTAGCAGGTCAATGATACAGTGAGTGATAATTGGAAGAGAGTTGCAAGATCTGATTGATTGACACGTGATACTGTACTGTTCATGCGGATGCTGATTTTGAACATAGCCTTGCTTCTCAAATGTGTGTTACATGATCTCTAGAGACAAAACAAAACAAACAAAAGCCTCACACTAAATCATTTACACACTAGCACATATTAGGAGAATAGGTCATAGCAGAGCATAGGTAAAGCCAGTGTGTGTTACCATATCAATTGGTACTCAGATATTCATATTTTGGTGTTCTGACTCTGATTCATGTAGAATTTTTAAATCAGTGAACATGTACACCACAATATATAATTTCTTCACATTTGATCAAAATTGTACCTGTGGTGTTGCAGTTATGACCTTTTCATTACAAGAAAATGGTGTGATGTTTCAAACTCTACAGCAAAGTTCTGTATATCTGCTGTGGTTGCAACTGATGGAAAGAAACATACACAAATGAGAACAAGTCAGATATCTATACAGTGCTTGATGAGATAGGACAATGAAATACCTTCTAGATCGTGCCTTGCAGGGAATAAAAGGTTACAAAGGCTGAAGGACATACATCTCGAAGGAGACAATGATGGAGAGATACCGAGGACATTATCCTGGGAAGAACCAGAGAGACCGGAGAGTGCACTAAGTAGCATGAACTGAAGAGAGAGAGAAACATACATACAAACTAAAAATAGGCAAGACACAAAAACTTCATCAAGAATTCGATTTTCCTACCTGTCTGCACCCATGTATATTTGCCCTCCATGCTCTTACCTGCAGAAAAGTATATTACAGAAACAGAAATGTAATCACATTGAACATGAAGAAATGAACAACTCCAAAAATCAATCAATAAAGGTCATGAATATCCTATAGTCCCTGTACATGTTGATGAGACCTATTTTTCGATGCATTTCACTTATGAAAAACAAGGATTTGACCTGGAGTGATGTCAGCTCTGATATTTGAAAGTTTTATTTCAGTTAATGGTAATTCTCAAAGTTCTCAGAGTTCTCTAACTGTGCTTCAGTCAGAGACACTACAACATATTTACCATTTATAGTGAATGGTTATATATTGAATTATGTTTCAATGGCGATATTCTATACCTGAATATGAATAAATAGTTGTCAGCCCACAGCCAAGCAGTTTATGAATGAGCCAGTCATGGTTTGTTATGAATGAAATATGTGTCTGTGGTGCTATAATTTGAAGTTTTTATGCCAACCTCTTAACAGGACTGCTTATGATATGACATATCCATTGTTACCATTGTTATGTGTGAGCAACTGTAATATAAAACTGCTTCCGTCTTATTGCATTTTCTTGGTGACCATGGTCCCCTTCCATACAATAAACAAAACTGAACAACCGTTATGCAAGTGGTGCAGCTGAAGAGCTGGATGACACTGACACACTGATGTGTGAATTGTTGTGTACAATCTTCCTGAGGATGAATATTACTGTTGAAGAGTAAATATGTAAAGCCTATTACATAGCTGCATATTAGTCATGAATGGGGCTCATTCTATTGCATTTTTATGTTTTGAAAACTAATCTTTTAAATATGAAAATGGATCTCTCCAGAGGAGCCTTGGGATTTTTTTATTTAAAAGAAAGTGTTTGATACAAACTAGGGCAGGAGTTTTAAAGATATGTACATTTATGTACATATCTACATAATGCTATCACATTGCATTATGGGAAGTGTGTGGGATCCAGTGTTTTTGGAAGTTCACACATACTATAGACTAAAAGTCAGGATTTGTCTGTCTCTGCTGTGTTGATTTTAATCTCCCTTTTTAGGAGAGGAGAGAGTGGCATGTAAGGGTTGGGGGTGACAGACTGTCCCTCATGAGTCCAGTCAAAAACCCTGGAATTGCACTGAAAAATGCACTGACTGTTGGATCTCAAACATTTTCGCTCCATTTTTAATTCGTTTTCATTTTAAAATACAGAGCACAAACTCTATTGTAAAGTGTTGACTATCTATTTGGGACTCTAGCATTGTAACACTTGTTTGTTTCTTTTCACTTTCTATTACTGGACACATTTTCAGAAATGGCTTCATTTCAAGGGGAACCTCTTTATCGAAAATAGAAGAAACTGTCTTTCTCCAGCTGGAAATAACATTTTCTGTATGTGTGTGTGTGCGAGAGAGAGAGAGATAGAGAGAGAGAGAAAAAAAAACTCTGATTAAAGTTTTAAGCAGGTGCTATAGTGAATTTCATAGTGGCCTTTTTATCACATACTTATTGAAACACCTACCTGAAGTTAACATGAAGCTAAGTGTTTTGATTGATGATACAGAATTGACCCATCTTTGCCACCAGGAAGTCAAGTGGCCCCTCAAGGCTTAAAAGACAGTGTTTATCATATATTTTTCTCCTGCAGATGAAAAACAGATTCATTCACTTGTTGTTTCTTTCTGTACTCAGACTTCACAGCAGGACAGATGTTGATGTCTGCTCAGTAGACTACGGTAAAAGGCAATAATTGATGACTCCTTTCTAAAGCAAGGCCTCTAGATAGACATGCATAAGCACTCAAACACCCACATCATGAATGGTAAACACAAAGCACAACAGGCCTATTGTGGTAGAACCTTCTTAATTATTCTGTTTTATATCAGCTATGTTTTTCTCTCCAGAATATTTCCGAGCCTCGTGACTGCCATGGGAAAATGAGATCATGGTTGCAAAGGAAATGAGAGATGAGTTCACAGGGCCTGGTTATTGCAAATGTTGGCCTCAGCAATGAAAAATAATTAAAATTGAGAAGCTAAATAAATTCAATGGTTGACACGGCATACCTAATATTGCATGCATGGGGCCAACTGAGTACCCCTGTATGTATTATAGCAGATATTTGATCTAGTTAACAGTTATCAAAACACTAAAACAAATTAATTTGGAGTAATCAGTTCCGCTGTTTCCCTGCAACAGGAAATGACTGGGTGCCTGCTAAGCGTGTGAATTGAAAGTCCCTCTCCACTCAAAAACTTTCCTTTGATTGGATGTTTAAGCTCTACTGTTTGAGATTCATGTTTGACACTTGAAGGCTGTTTTCACATTCACAATGATTTTCATTGATTAAGGACCATAGAATACAAAAAGATATGGATGTAGTCACAGTGAAGTCACATTGGTTGATGGGCACCCATTTTGAAGTTTTTGAGTTTTGAGCAATTTGACCATTGCCTTTGAACTTTGATTATTTGGAGCCAGAATTGACCATATTTGGACAAGGCGATGGAGCTGACCCTAGCATTATCTGCTAGCATGGTTAACATGGTATATAAGTATATGTGTAACAGGTTTGGATCAGGTGTGGATAATGATGACTCAGGGGTTGTTTTCCTGCATTTATTTGTTCCTGCAGAAGACATAAACACACATGTACAAGTCTTCTGGACTCTATCTGTACTTTCTGCTCCCTCATCAATGCACACAGCACTGTCTGATTTAATTGGTTTTCTTTTACAATGCTTATCAATACACTCTTACACTTTACTAAATAAAAGCTATTAAAACAGACAGGAAAACACTTTGTTTTTAACTAATAAATCTCAAACCATAACAACCAATATGAGAACAGTGACACCTAGTGGACAAAACAAAATAATGTATATGTGGGGTAAACAGCGAAAATAATACATTTAACAAAGGAAACATACCTGCAGAAGACATAAACACACATGTACCAGTCTTCTGGACTCTTCCTGTATTTTCTGCTCCTGAGTAAATAAAATAACAATGAGAAAATTTGTGCTAAAATGCTCTGCAGCGCTGTCTGGTTTACATTACGCAGCAGCCTGCCGTAGTACAAAAGGCGCGAAAACAAAAACATCCATAAAACGTATATTAATGGTAAAAAACAATATAAAACAGCTACGTAATGTTAGCGGTATTTACATGATATAATATGCGCCAAAAATATCAACATAAATAGATCGTTATTGTTTTGTTTTTTTAAGTTGGAAATCACAGCAGCATTTCCTAACACAACTTACCCTCATCAATGCAACACAGCACTGTTAGGAGCTGACTCGATGACAACCTACGAAAGCAGGAGGTACAGAAAGAGATGACAGCCAAAAAGGTAGTTTCCTCAGGAAACGCAAATAAAAATTACAATAAAATAAAACAACTAATTGAGATAAAAATCACAAATATTCAACAAAATAAATAAATGATCAATAAAATCCCCACATACAATTTGAAAACAAAAATTATTTAAGTGCATTTTCCAACTCTGTTACATATGGTTAACTGCAATAATGGTATCAATAGCGAATAACAGACTTAAAATCACACTTTTTTTTTAAGGTGACCAAAATGTTACTGTTAGCTTTTATGAACTGAGAACACACTGTGAAATAATGACAGCTACACCTATGTGAATCTGGAGTTGTGCCATTGTTACGAACCTAAACGAGCCCTAAAGAATACCCTGCTTTATTGTCTATTTTACTCTCTTACACTTAAGTAGGCTCATTTTTTTCATAGACGTCCATACAATCTGACTTCTTTTTGCAACCAGTGGTGTCGTCCCCTGCTGGCCATTAGTAAGAATGCAGATTTAAGACACTTTGGGATTTTCAGACCAGGAGATAACCAGTTGTGAAGGAGTAGATGGTAGAATTTGAAGTTTTAAAACCATAAATAATTACTGAATATTTTTATGTGTTTTAAAACCTGTCTGGAAACATATTTATGTCAGCAATTTCATAACATTAAGTTCACTGTACCACTGTGATTTTATAAATAAATTGAATAGTTTTAATGAAAATAAGCTTTTCACTACAGTGAGAGCCTTGTTGAGTGCACTTTCAAAACTTTGCAATTAGCGTAACAGTGCGCTACATCATTAAGCATGAAAAGCAGGATGTGGGCGTTCTCAGCTGCACTGTGATTCACTTTGTGTTATGCAACAGGAATTCAAACAATGATGGCAAGAGGATCATCCTGTGTCTCTTTAAGGTCTGATGTACAGTAATTATTATGTTCACCTTGTGATTCAGGCATCTTTTTAAGCAATCAAAACATGATGGATGATGCCCTAATGTTCGGTTATGTAAAAGCATGTTTCCCTCCACTCATCTACTCTTGTGTTCTTCTCTCGGTCTTCTCTTGTCTCTCTTAATCCTTGAATTTAAGACTCTACCATCAGACAATCTGTCATTAAGTTGCACCCTCTGTACAATCAGCCTTGAGCACCTTGTGGGTGCTCTTCCTGAGCACTGAAGTTATGTGTCTAATCAAGGAGGAAACTGTGACAATGCAAAGAACAGATGCTCAAGGGCAATTATTGTTGGTAAAGATGGTAACTGAAGTGATTGTTCAAATAGGAGGCAGTGCAAACAAAAAGCATTTAAGATTACTTTGCTATTACTTTTCAGAAATAATGTTCCTGCAGCAAGAATGTGTCGAAGAAATGGAAATTAGTTTAAAAGGTACTGGTACAGTACGTTTTCCCCTGTAACAGCCCTGTTAACATTGAACTACAGTTACCAAGAGACAGTTTGTGATTGACAAATTTACCCCAAATTCTGTGTCTCATACAGCTCATACAGTGTCAGCACCTGGCCTTGGTATTGGTACTCGATACCTTTTTAAGGTCGACCAGAATAAATTGATACCAAGTAGTATCGAAATTTATCCTGTCAAACAATACAAATGAATGAATGATATACTCAGTTGGTATCGGTATCACTTCAAGGCTACTCGGATTGGTACTGGTATCATAATCTTTTAAACAAACCCAGCCCTAGTCAGCACACAGCACTTTGCAAGTGATGAACCATGTCTGTGTTTCAGCTAAATTTATTGACTAGATCCCAGGCATTATCTGTGGATATGAAACATAGCATTAGCCCCAACAAGTTTAGTGAAGATTCTACTTGTACTATACAGCATGAGGTCACATCACCATTTCAAATATAACTTCTTTCATAAAACTTTGTCAAAACAATGTGAATTTGTTTGACTGCAGTGTGAACTGAAAAATTGGTTGGTCGTCTGTTGTTTTTCTGACATTTCTTTTCTTTTAAACCACACCATCTTAGAATTAAACCATTCTCTGGGTATCACCAACCAAGACTAAAATCTTAAAGATTACAACTTTAAAGGGAATACTCTCCTCAAAATCCCTCTGAACATCAAACTCTAAAGGTTTCAAAGGTGGCTCAGATAAGTTTGTAGCTTGTTCTTTTACACACATATAATCCACTCCCCCCACTATTCAGTACGTTCAATAACACACTACATCCACATGTCTAGTATATAATACACATTACATGTTTTGAATGTCAAATAGATATATAAGTAACATTTGATAGAATCTAGCTGTGTTTGGTAAAGGTGCTGCTCATTGTGTTCCTGTCTGAACAGACTGTAGCTTCTTTCTCTGTGTGGCTCAGTAATACCAAGTCCCACTCTACAACAGCACAATGGCAGCTCCGTATGACTCCCTTGCCCTGCAACAAAAATGTGGCCGTTTAGTCAACAGGGATGTCTGCCACACACACACACACACACACACACAACTAAACCACTACTGACGTAGGTCAGTACCATACAGTTTGTGCTTTCTGCAGTCATATGTTTGTAAACTCATTTCACATGGAGGATCAGCGCTGGTGTTGCATTTTAAACAGTTTGCATAATGTCTTTGCATAATCGGGACAAAGTGTTTGGGTTTCGCTGTGTCTCTTGGCTAGATAGAACAAGAACCAGAATAGAAGATGTGTGGGTTTGTTTGTGAGTGTGTGTGTGGAGTGTAATTTTAGGCCCAGTTAGTTCTCTGACCCATGTGTGGGTATTTTGTAATGTGTACTAGAAAAATAGAAGAGGGAGGGAAGGAGGGAAGGAGTTAGCAGGAAAGAGAGAGATGTCTTAGTGAGGTGACTATGAATGAGTGAGTGAATGACAGAGTGCAAAAGTTAGCATCCAAGTAGGATAGTGGTTTACAAAATTAGACAGTGAAAAAGTCAGCATGAGTGGGTTAAAATGAATGCATGAATAAGTCATCTAGTGGAAAGTTACAGTAAAGTAAATGCTTACAGTGTTGGGTGAGTGAGTGAAAGCCAAAGTCATACTATGAATACGCCATTGGCTGAATGGATGAGTGAATGAATGCAGTAAAAAGTCAAATGCATGAGTAAATCATTAAATGAGTTAGTTATATGAATGAGTGAGTTGAAATAATGTTCAAATAAGTCACTGAATGAGTTAAAAAGTCAGGATAAATGCAGATATAAGAAATTGAATGAGTGAGAAAGACAGAGTGAATACATAAGTGTATAAGGTAGATGGTGAATGCTTAAGATACTGTGTGAGTGAATGAAAAACACTATGAAAACTGAGTGAAAAAGTCAGAGAGTGAATGTGTAGGACACTGAATGAACAAATAATTAATTGAATGAGTGTCATGCATGAGTAAGTCATTAAATGAGTGAGTGAGAAAGTGCAAAAGTCAGAGTGAATACAAGTTAGCAAGTGAGTGCGCAAGTCACTTAAGTGAATGAAGAATTCAGCAAGTGGATATTCAATTTGAGTGAGTGAGTGTCTGAGTCACTGAGTGAGGAACTGGAGGAATAATGTGATAATAGAGAAAGGAAATATATCGGTTTATTTGTGTTTGTGTGTTGAGTAAGGGAGAGGATTAAAACCGGATTAAACAATGGGTCTCATTCACTAATTTGTGTGTAGAAATGTTCTAACTTTGTGCACAAAAGTAGTCTACATGACTACATGACACGTGCACACCGCCCAATTCAGTTCTTACCACCATACCAATCTTAGTGACAGGTGTGTTTCCGCTCTCGGTAAATAGCATATATTACCATGCCATCTCTTGTCTATAAGGAAAGTTCTGTTGGCGCATTGCAGCAGTGGAGAGAGCTGTGACTCATTGCAAAAAGGGAAGTGTAGTAAAACTTACCTGCTACTGAAATGCAAACAATAGTTACAGAAGTAAAAGCCAGAAAAAGTAGATTCGGAGCCAGAGTTTGGAGCCCAATTGTAAATCATGTACAACCTGTATACCTGTTGCCCCACTACCATGCAGTACATCTGCAACAATATAAAAATCAATATATAAAGTTGTTCAATATGTAGATCTGTGGAATTAATCTAAATTAATATCCACTGCTGTGCCAGAGTTGCATCATGTTTCATCTCTGTCCACAACAGACTGTGATATAGCAAAAGCAGAGTGCCACTCTGTGTGCAACTACTGACCTGTCAGACTGTGAGGACACTGAACAGGCTGCTGGTTAACTAGCTGCAGATATCACAGCCATATCTGATGGGGGAAATGAATTGCTGTCATACTCCCATCTAGAACTCTATATATAGACTATTGCCATCTAAAAGTGAGAACAGGGCAGTTTTAGTATATTAATAATTGCATCACATTTAGAATGATGTATTTTTTTTACAATGTATTAGTTATTTTATAATTGGTTAAGTTCTGTTATTTCACACTTTTAAATGTTGCATATTGAGGCCCAATCATTTTATAAATAATTGTGGTTGTAATATTGACTTTATCTTTTAACTAGTTTTTCTCTCAGTCACTTTTAATAGTTGTATTTTATGTGATTTATTTTTATTCTACTTTTTAGCTACTTTTACTATTTACTATTTTTACCATTTTAAAATTATTGTTATTTCCATATTCCGTCTTATATTCAGTTAATGTTTTTATTTCTTTCCTCTTGGTTTTTTAAAAAACATTGCTCTATGCTCCTTTTATGTGAAGCACTTGGGCCTATGTAATTTATTTTGTTGTAAAGCACTTTGAGCTGCATTTATTGTATGAAAGGTGCTATACAAATATTATTATTATTATTATTATTATTATTATTGTTGTTGACTTATGATTTGAGCATATGCATGGTCTGAGGCAGTTCTTCTGAATGTGTTTGCAAAGTAAGAATAAATTCAGGTAAGAACATATTGATTAATCCCTGATTTGTGCTCAAAACCTTCGTAAGCACAGTTCACACACATTTGATGTTTGTGCGCACATGCTGTTTGTGAACGAGTCCCGGTGTGCCCACTCTGCCACTAAAAGCCGACCTGGGCCAACTGATCAAACGCTGCTGCTCTGTGCCCGCAGTGACTCATTCTCTTCCTTAGACTTTCAGCCAAAATTAAAGGCCACTTTGTGACCAGCCTCCGTCACTGCTACAGAAGCCTCTCGTTGACAGACTCATAAAATTACTATGATCATATTAGAAAACCATGTTAATCTCCTTCCCTGGGCGGAGTGAAGAGTCTCCCACTGAGAGGTGACGCATGTTTCTTGGTGACATGTGGGAAAAAGATTAGGAGGAAGAAGGAGCCTCTTCTTCTCTCACATTCAATCTTAATAGCTGAACATATTCGATGGTGTGTAACTGTGACAGGGTGTCATCTCCAATGTATTAATGAGGACTGCTAAATGCCAAGACTTCCTTAAGCTGGTGTCACATTTTAACAAAGACTGTCATATTAATCACTGCACACCCATCTATTTATAGTCAATTTTCATACCAGAATTCAGCTTTATTAAATATTAAGAGCTTTGGATATCTACTCAAATTTGATGGAGATGTCCATTTCAATACCAGTCTATATGAATGACGTATGCAAGCATTTTTTCTTCTTCATGCCTCTGTTAATGATCCCATCACATCAGCCAGGCTGTGTGCAGAGGTGCGTACTTTAGTCATTTCCCATCAATCTGCTGCCACTATCACGCGTCCGCCTTCAGCTGCATTGATCCATAGTGAGGAGAGTCTGTGTTTACATACAGAGTCCAGTTGCAGCTTGCCTCATTTACGCTGTAATGTCGGAGGCGGGATGGAGTGAGAATGGAGGGAAGGAAAGAGTTTATTAAGGAAATGAGAGGAAGAGGGAAGAAGGAGGAGGGCAGCTTGCAGAGAGGGAATAATGATGATTAGTAAAAGGTCCGTATGCCCCAATGAACAAGGTCACTGCATCTAGAGAGAAGAATGTTTGTACCAGGTTATACAGGGGTGAAGATTTGTGGGCTTAAGGGGGGACTTTTAGGAAGTTTTTTTTTCACTGAAGTTTTTTTTTCACTGAAGTTTTTCTGAAGTTTTCGCATTGATATATAAACAGAAATATAAAAACACAAGATATCAGGTACAATTTCCAGCCACTGGTCGTGCTTTGGGGTGTTTGCATTAAGCCAATTTCTAGTCACAACTTTTTTACTTGCTGTAGGTAAAACCTTCGTGAAATAAAGATCTTCTCTCATCACAACACCTGCAATGTTCCTAAGATACATCACCAAGCAGGTATTTTATATCCCCAAAATTATTTTAAAAACTGCATTAACCTTATCTCAATATGGACTTATCTTTGCACATTTCCAGAAAATATCCATATTCCAACCTCCATGCTCCCACACAGTCTCCAACAGTGCTATGTAGGAGGTTGCCTACTTTTTTATTTGAGATGAGTTTAATTCTTCTAGCAGACTTTTCTCCATAGTAGAGAGTTTGTGGATGTAAATTGTGTCTCATAACACTAACCCTAACTCTAACCTCTCATACATTTGGTGCCGTTCTCCCTCTGTAATTTGATTCTTTAACTCTGCCTCCCATTTTGGTTTTATGTATAGTGTTTATTCCCATCTGCTTTCTCTAAGCGCCCTATAGAGAGCGGAGATGTCCCTTTTTAGGAAGTCTTTAATTGAAGGAATTCATTGTATACACAAATGATATCATTTGTGTATAAGTATAATAAATAAATACATAAAAGACAGCTTGTAAAAGAAGTTTAAACCCAGGTCACTTACTGCTAGATGATGATTGGATTGTCTATGCTGGAAGATTGCGAAGATTGTGGTTTCACTTAAATGTCAGTAAACATGTCACGCCTGGTGCTTTGTCACAGTTGACGTATTCTGTAAATATAACTATCGATTCTTTATTTTTCTTATCGTCAATAAATCTCATGTGCAAAACCAAACCAACAATCAACTCATTATGTGTGCATCCAAAGCCCGATATATCTTATTCCTCTGGCACAGAGCTGTTGTTGTCCAAAAACTACTAAAACACTGAGTCACACTGTTGCATTGGACGACATGTTCCTTCTCCACAGAGACGACAATCACAGAGACTATGGAGAGAAAGTTTTTTAGTACAGGCGTTTCCTGTACTTTTACAGAGCTTTGCTAGTTTGATGAGTTTGATGTAACAACCTATTGAATTTATACTACACTGTTTATTTCTCAAAGTAGTACAACAAAGACCGTCCATGACACAAAAAAAATTCAATGTATCAGGCTATGGAAACACGCAATACTTGTCACTGGGTCAATACTTTGATTTGGCTTTTCATATGATATTTGTTGACAATAATAATAAAAATGTAGAACATTTTCAGCCATATCCTTGAAACCAAGACTGCAGTGTTGTTAGTGACTGAACATACCGTACATAAGGTTAATAATGTTTTAGCTGCTGTGAGTGGATAGTGTTGCAATAAATGAAATACTTTGTTAGATATTTTACAGATTTTACTGATACATTCAGCATCGACATTTTGAGACTTGCCATATATGTTAATAGATGTTTTCTAATGCAAAATGTAATACAAATGAATTACATATAAATGTCCAAATAACAAATCACACATATATTTTCAGATGCTAATTTGTCATATATAAAAGGTCACGTGTAAGATGGAGGGGTTGCAAAAATAGCATGAGAAAAGATCAGCGACCAATCATTGTGACAGTAATAAGCATAAAATCACCCAAATGAGCAAAATAAGCTTATTCCCTTATCCTTGAACTAACCTACATTGTTTATCCAGTACAACTATAATACATGGTGAAGACTGAAGACTTCAACCTGAAAGGGTAAAAGCATTAGCTGAATGCATGGTGACAGCAGCCATAAATCAAGAATAGACTTTATCCAAATAAAGACATTTATTCAAATGTTTAACCTTTATTTCCAGTGTAAATGAACATAAGCTGTTTAGGCTGATGTAGAAGAGTTAGACTTTCCTGTACTCCTGTAATTATTGCCCTTCTAACAGTATGTCTATTACAGTATGTTGTTGTAATCATACATTTAATGCTGCATTAATATCCTTTTTTATGCAAATAATTGCTTTGTTGTCTTTATTGTCTTGTTGATGCGGTTGCCATGCCCCTGTTGCTATGTCTTCCGGGTGTATTTGCTCTTATTGTCCAGTTTTACAGGAAGATGCTTGCATTAAACCTGATTTTACAGTTTTACGGGAAGATGCTTGGATTTAAACTGATTAACCACTTTTCAAAGTAAATGAAGGAATACCTTTATCCACCACTACAGTACGTCGCTGCAGCAGCAGGTAGCAACTTCAATATAATGAAGCTGTTTGTTTGCTCGCCAAACAGGATGTGGAGTTTCCTGCAACCTGGACCAAAACAACAACATCCTTTTTACTACATATCATAAACTTGATTTGTTTAACCCAGTGACGTCCTTCCTCCTGGATTACAAGGAACTCCTGAACACATATACGCTATCAGTACATCTTGTTGGCAAATATAATGTCGGCAAATATTACTGTAAGATCAGTATGTCCTTCACGTAAGTTATTTTAGCCCTTCGCGTAAATTAGTAATGATTAGGAAAAACACAATGGACGAGGTGTACAGTACCAAAGAGTTGTGATGTGTTTTAGGATTACACATCATCAGCTAATTCAGTTGACGACAGCAGTGGCTGGTCTGCCTATGACATGAACAAGAGCACCATCTCCATTGTTTCCTTTGATAAATTTGCCATGCTTATCAATTTCCTGTGTTGTGTTGATTCTTAACTATTGAGATCTATTGCGTCGGGCTGACACTGTACAATGAACTGCCAGGCAGGGAGCAGCTCAACGAGCCAAAGCTTATAATGACACAGGGGGAAAGAAACTATAAATAAGACTGCTTGCATGGTTGTAGCAGATGGAAGGATGGATAGATGAGTGGATTAGTGGATGGATGGATCATTGGGAGCAGGGAGAATGGATGTATGTATGGATAGGTGGTTGGAAAATAGCTTTCTGGTGCCTAATGTAGCTCAATTGTTAAATGAATGGAAAGGCTGGCTTCATTTTTAGCCACATGGTTGCCCTCTGTGCAATTTGGAAAATTGATTTTTTTTAAGGCAGAGCTGCTTTGGAGGCAACAGTAATCTCACCATCTTCTGTCAGATCTCACCAGGCATCACACTTTTATTTTGTGTATTTGACTGAACCCTATGAAAAGAAAATAGGTGCTATAAAAGACAAAATAATATTAAATGTAATATTACTTTTCAGCAAATGAGTTTATTTCAATTCACAGATGATACATAATAATAAAAGTCAGGCTATTCTGACATTGATTTGGTTGGTTTTTAAAGCAGCATTCATGTATTGTTCCGGTGGTGGAACCAGAGCACACTGTAAACACATCATTGACATGTTAACATGTTACACATCTAACAGACACAGTGTTTCTATCCATTTGATGCATGTAAGTCCAATATTCATTTTCCTTTTAGCTGTGTTTCCATCAACTCCTGAGAGGAATTTGGGCTCTTTAGTTGCTAAAAGCTCCATTATGTTCACCAGCTAATTGGTTACTTTGTCAGTCTGATTAGTGCTGGACAGTTATTTCAGTCACAGCTGCCTGCTGCTGGAAACCAGGTTGACAAAAGCAGTGGGAAGTAAGTAGAAAAGAAAAACAGTCAAACCCAAAACAATGAGCTGAAAGATGCTAGAACATGGTAAATGGACTTATATAGTGCCTTTCTAGTCTTTACGACCACTCAAAGTGCTTTACATCACAACTCATTCACCAGTCAAACATGTTCACACACTGATGGCAGGGGCTACCAATGAGGGAATTTAACCATTCATTCTCATTTGCACACCGTTGGCGAAGCAACGGGAGCAATTTGGGGTCACATCAAGGACACATCAACATACAGACTGGAGTAGCTGGGAATCAAACCACCAATCTTCTAATTGGAGGACGACCGCTCTACCTCCTGAGCCACAGCCGCCCCACATCACTGTAGGTTAGTCACTGCGAGTGACATTACATGCTTTATCTATTATTAATATGGAACCTTTAAATTAAAATGTCTTGAATAAATGTATAGTTTCCAGGTAAATGTATAGTTTCCAGGTAGCTAGCTTGGCAGCTGCAGTATAGGCATGAAAATAGAGTGGCCTTGAGACACATACTTTTATAGAGGCTTTTACGCCGTTGAGATTCAATAGCCTGATTGCTGTGCACCTTGTTCATCTTTTGTCCACATGTGCACTGGAAAATTACATGTCTGTCTGCTGCTATTATTGTCAGGCTGCACAGTACAGCAGCTTTGACACAATGGGTTTCTTAAGTTTCATGAACCTACTGACCCACTGAAATGCACGATGCAGTGAGACAGGCAAGTCAGAGTACAGGTGAGGACACTCGTGTATGTGCATGCACGCACATACACACTGAACTTAAGTGAGACAAGAGAGTGCTTTAATATAGATCCATTACCATGAATGTTTAGGTCAGGGTATCGTGTTTGCTATGTCACTTTTCTTTGGTAACAGGTCTTTTTAAAATGCAGCTCTCTTCCTTTCCTGTCCAGTTCACCCAAATGAAGTCTAACTGACAAAATGGTAAATGGACTGTATATAGCACTTTTCTAGTCTTCCGGCCACTCAAAGCGCTTTTACACTACATGTGTGACCCAGTCTTCCAATTATTGGATGACATGCTCTACTTCCTGAGCCACAGCCACCCCAAAATATAATAATGATTAAAAAAACTCAGTCAATCAGAAGCATTTTTATAAAAACTCAACTTTCATGTTGACTTGACCTCTAGTGATTTTTACAACTGTTCCAATAAAAGAGTGTCTCTGCGGAAACCTGAACAAGTGCACTAAAAAAAGACCTACTAGAAAAGGAGGTAGTAGAGGTAACACTTTGAAGACATCATCATCCATTCAAGTCATACAATAAAACCACAGTCATTTCAGAGAAAGTAAATGGCAGAAGAAAATCCCACTGAAAATACCACTGGACACAATCAAATGTGACACACTGAACTGCCTGAACAACTAAATCAAATATTTGTTGAAAGTAAGTTAGGACTTTTCGACTTTTTGAACATCATTGTAGTTGGTCTAACTGTAGATATTTTAGCTTTGAATAGCATATACAGTTAAAATTTTACAGTTAAAATTCATTGATTTGTTGTTTTTCTTACTAGGGAGCAGCAGAACAAGCTATAAACATAATGATATGACATCATTTTGTAAATAAGGTTGTTAGCAAACAGTTGCCTATTTTACAGATCAAGCATTAGCATTCAGTTGGAGTCATGCCTCTAAGCACCGGATGAACATGGACTATTCACTTTTAGCTCTGTTTTGTTCTCCACCAGCTCCAATTGAGGGAAATGCTCCACCAGACAGTTACCAACTTTGTCTGTCTGCTGTTGTTCTGGTGAGTGTTTTTCACTGGCAACAGCTGTCTTCTGTGGCTGAAGACCTACCACTGCCCTGCATGTTTTAGGTGTCTCCCCACTCTAACACACCTGATTCTAATAATTAACTCATTAGACTGGGGAGATATCTAAAATATGCAGGGGTAGTAGCTCTCCAAGAGCAGGGTTGGTGACCCCTGCCATAAAGCTTTAGGTCAGGGGTCTTCAACGTTTTCCAGGCCATAGACCCCCAAACTGATGGAGAAATGGAGCGGGTACCCCCTACAATATATACATTGCATAAAATTATGTTTTATATTAAACTAGTCCTATAGTGCCATGTATAAATGTACCTTGTTATTGTGCATTCAATACTAAGATATTCAAATAATACCAGACATTCCAACCTGCAAAAAGTCATTTCAGGGAGGTCCGTTCCAGGGGTGGGGGATGGGGTTACTGTTACACTTGGTCTAATCAGTGGCGTCCTTATAGCTATAAGGACGCTTTGCGCTCACACACCTTTCATTTATAGTCACACAAACACACACACGAGTGCAGTCACTCTCTAGTTCACGCTCTTGCTCGCTCCAGATTTCGGGAGATTGGATCTCATTTGCGGGTGTCAGGGAGCCCCTATCAATATACGGGAGACTCCCAGGAACTTTTGGGAGAGTTGGGATGTCTGACACACAGGTTCATATATTCATGTTTTTATTTTAAATATGTGCAAGGTATGCCCTCGTGATTGGCAAAGCAACATGATAGGGGTGGGTCCTCCTCGTTGGTGGGACAGGTGTTGTGAATGAACCGGTGCCCAGCTTCAAAGAGCTCCTGTGTGTCGCTGAATGTGTGCATTGCTGACTGAAAGACGTCTTTCGCGACCACCCTGCAGTACCTCCGCGGACCCCTTGTTGAAGACCTCTGCTTTAGGTGGTAAAGCCAAAACGAGCTAAAAGATCCTATAAAAACACCTGGGTAGGAAATGTGAGGAAAACTGCAGTGTCAGCTGATAATTCTGTTGATTTGTCAGTAAAAGGGATTCATATTGATTAGAGAAGCTTTAAAGACTGATAATAAGCATCTTCATGATAGCTGGTCAAAGCTTACAGTACTATATAATGAATCAATTGTACCCTGAGCATGACGTTTACCAGTAGTATAATGAGGGTGTTACGTAATTTAATTAAGTAAAGGTTCAACATGTTAAATTGCATTTGAAATGTTATCAATGTTCTCTAGCAACATTGCATAACCAGCACAGCATGTAAATATCAAATCATATTGATTGCAAAGAGCTCAGCAGTGTGTGAAAGTGCATCTGCATGTGCATTGTATCATTGTAAGTGTTTATAACTGACTACGCTCTCTCATGTGGGTTCATGAGAGTTTGTATATTTTTGAGTAACATCTGGCTTATTTGTTATCTTGTTCTCAAAATGATTTAGTGCTTTTACTGGAAGCTGAGGATTTGCTGGAAATCAAACGGAGAGTTTTCCACTGGTTATTCTTTTCATCTCTGCCTGGGTCTTGTCATTTTTGGAAGCGCCTGACTGTAAACAGGAGAGGAAAATTGGAGGAAATGATGTCACTGGGCCGCTGTTTTGATAGGCAGTGTTTACCTGTGCTCAACAGTGTTTGTGTGTGTGTGTGTATGTGGCGTTCTGGTTTTGTGTGTTTGTGTGTAATGTGTGAAAAATGTGATCATTGCATTTGTTGTGGGACCCAGGGATGGGTGCTGTGGTAACAAAAACGCAACCTTGTATAAAGCAGGTAAAAGAGGAGAAATGAGGACACGGTGCATCCCGTTTCCTTCCATAGCTCATAGCAGTCATGTCAACACAACACATCTCTGTCTTCTTTGTTTCAGTTAGCTAAACTCAGCTTTATATAGTTCCCTAACTATGTCCTTCGTATCGCTTGCATCATTATTTTACAGTTTCTTTAAAGCACGCATTCTCTCTAGTCAGCTTCTGATTTTGTGATCAATACATTTTCATTGTCATTTTATTCAATACATTTTCTTTTTGTCAGTATACATCTGGTTTCAAAACCCACTATTCTCATCTAGTAACTCTACTAAAAAGTAGTATGCAATAGACCTTTAAATATAACCAATTTGACATTGGTTCTGTATAATGTACAGACCACTGAAATTTATCAACTAGAATATTTTTTTATAGTTATGCAACAATCCAGGGTCTGTTCTGTACTTTATTTTGAAACTTGGATTTCATCATTTACTGCCATATTTGTCAGTTGCGAGATCCTGAAACACATTTTTGCTAACAGGCTGCTGTGCCATGCCATTGGTCAGGCGGTCCATTATTGCAAACCCCAATTGTTCAAAAAATGTCCCATTGGACCAAAAACCCATTAGTCTGACAGCCCATTATGTCAAAAATGAAAACCTACTGCTCTGAGGGTCCACTGCTCCTTAACAACCCCAATCTGATTCAGTACCATGTAGTTACTGAACTCCAACAATTCCATAATGTGCATTTTCAGAGCAATGGGCATTTTTGTCAGGATAACATGCTATTGGACTAATGGGCTTTCGGTCCAATGACACATTTTATATTATTGGAGTTTTGGAATAATAGGCCTTCAAACCAATGGCCAGTACCCCAAGCCACAGCCTTGGAAGTAACATTTTGATCTTCTTAATATAAGTTCTTCCACTTATCTTTACATAATAGATGTTGCCAGAAACTAGACCGTGAACTACCTGGACAATATCTGATCCCAGTTGGAAACCTAGCTTACTTGCTTAGGTAGCTAGGTTACAATATAAAGTAAACACGTTTATTTAGGTACTATGTTTGTAGTATTGACTTTTGTCTCATCTGTATGTAAACTGCTTCTGTTGTGGAGCAATTCATACTCTAACAGAGTGAGGCTTTATCTAATTAAATGATGCAGCTCAGCTAATGGTAGCTTTGTTCACTTACGACTCTCTGCCTTTACTGATAGTCAGTGTTGCCAAAATATTGGTCAAGGGCGTAAATATTCCTCTCTGAGTTAATCAAAGTTGAGATGATTTGAAAGATCTGTGTTATCCATGGGTGGATCTACTGATTGCAGTAATTCAACTGAAATGAACTGATTTTGACTGACTTGAAACTGATTTTCCACAGTTTGAATGTTGGTGTAACTGGACATTAAAAGATTTACATTGCACTTTGTCAGGCTCACAATGGACAGGACAGGATATAAGCAGAGATTATAAAATGGATATAAGGAAGATGAAAACAGCAAAATAGAAGAACGAGTAAAGAAAGTGGAAGAGGCAGGTAAACAGGAGAGGAAGAGGAAAGAGAAGGTAGAGGAGGACAGAAGAGGGAAGAAATAAAGTAATATGAGGAATTCTTGTCAAAACCTAGGAGATTTAAGAGTTTTATGCCACCTGACATAGTGTAGAGCTCACTTATTCCTACTGTAACTCCATACTCAGATTTATTCATTTAGTTATTGATTTAATTTTCAAACTTATATCCTTCAGCCTGGATCGACACGGATTCATGTGACATCACTTGAGGCAATTTATCAGATTCCACAAATTCTATATACAACCTTTTTTCATATGTGCAGTATACCACCTAACACCTGTAAAGATGGATAAGCCAAGACTCACATTTGAAGTGGATTCAAGCCTTTATGTCTTGAGGGGATAAAGAGAGATCTTAACTGGTTTTTAATTAGTAAATTAGAGATTTATAAAATGTGTGAATAAAATATGTTCACTCTAAACAGAAGATTAACATAAAGCTCCTGTGTGGATTTATTTTGGGAAACCTTGATGTAAGTGTACAACAGAGTGAGAGCACAAGAAGACACGGGCTAAGATGAAACGAAAGCATTCTTTTGCTTGTGTGCATTGATTTAAACCACAGCTTACAAGCTGACAGCTTTCCTGGTCGCACAGCAACTTCATGAATGTTTCAGTGCAGAGAAAGGTGTGCATGAGAGATCACCTTTCTTCTTCTGTGTGTCTGTCTTTCATTTTGCTTGTGTGTGTTTAGCACTCCTTGTCTTATTTCAATAATATTTCAATAGTGTGTGTGTAATTATTCTCTATGATGGTCCTTGACGCGCGTGTACGTCCACAGCACACATTGGTCTTCCTGGCTAATCCACGGAAAGGTAAACACACAGGGAGCCGTGTGAATGTTTGACTTTAGGTGGAAATGGGTGTGTTTGTGTATCCTGCAAACTGAACAGAAACCATATGTAATTGATAGGTTACAGAAAGAAAACAAGATCTGTCAGTGCCTAAACATAATCATAAAAAAATGTACTTTGAATGCTACAAATGGATATTATATTGCACAAGTGGATATTGTATGAAAACACATGAGATAGAGTCTAACGGAACATTCTGCAGATTTGTTCTACAGTATATGCACATTTTGTTATATTGATTAAAATATTTGCTTCTCTCAAACTGTATTTGTTGCTTCAAATTAGTATAAAAATGTAATTTCTCTCAGGATTTCTATCATGTCAGAACATTTGGATCATTAACACATTGAGCATGCCACCCATGCGTCTGTGTTGTGTGTGTGTGTGTGTGTGTGTGTGTGTGAGTGTGTGTGTAAGAGAGAGCGAAACACCGTGCGTGATGGCGTTTTGACGTCATCCCTAATAAAAGCAAACAGCAACGAGGGATGAGATTCAGGATGAACCCGCCTCTCTACAAATCCTTCTCTCATTTAAAATTCTGTTCTCGTAAGAGGTAAGAGCATGAAAATAGACCGAGCTAAGCCGGTTGCGTATTCCTCCAGGTGCTCTTTCTCTCTTTTCCATTGGACAGAGTGGAGCTCAGGATTGTACATGACTGCAAAAGGGCAGCAGGATGACCGGCATGCATTTTCAGCTGAGGTGTAGTTGCTGGATACACTGAAGATAATAATAATGATAATACAAATTTCCATTTATTACATTTGTATAGCACCTTTCTTAAGATAGTTACACAGTGCATGTACAGAAATATGCTGACATAAAACAAGAGTGTAAAAAAACTAACTAACTAACTAATTATAGTAGAGCAATGCAAATATGGGGAAAGAGGAACTAGCAAAGGCTGCACAGCTGTATGCAAAGCTCTGAGGAAGATATGGTTTTAACTATTTCTGCTCTCCATGTGTGCCCACATTGTTTGCATAGTTAAAATATTTATTGGCTTACATCTCTTCTAAAGTTCTTCAGGTTTACAGTATAAGCATTTTTCAAGCCAATAGCACAAAGTTCTTTCCAACGGTAAAGACATAAGCAACATTAAAAACAATAGCAGGCGATAAACAATGAAAGCAACACACACACACACACACACACACACACACACACACACACACACACACACACACACACACACACACACACACACACACACACACACACACACACACACACACACACACACACACACACACACACACACACACACACACACACACACACACACACACACACACACACACACACACACACACACACACACACACACACACACACACACACACAGTGATAGAACTCTCAATGAAAAGAATATTAGAGACAGCTGATTATCACTAAAGTGTCTTATATCAGCTCTGAGAAAATGCCACTACATGCAAGTTAGATTCCAGACAAGATTTCAAGCAGTGGTAACCAACCCTGCTCCTGGAGTGCTGCTGCCCTGCATGTTGTAGGTATCGCCCGACACTAACACACCTGATTCTAATCATCAACTCATTACCAAGCCCTTGATAAGCTTCAGCTGCTTGATAACAAGCTAATCATTAGAATGAGGTGACCACCACAGGGTTGTTGACCATTGGTGTGAGGAGTTCAATTATATACACTGGTGCTAGATTGTTCAGTCTTGTAAGTGATTAGTACTTTAAACTGGAACCGAAAAGAAACTGGAAGCCAGTGCAGTGAAGCCAAGTTTGTGATAAGCACCTTGTTTTGGTCAGTTGTCACACACCAGCTTCTTGTGTCATATCAAATGTCCACATGGTTTAACATTAAAGCTGATTGTAGTCATATGATGTGTATGTGTGCGTGCGTGTGTGTGAGGCTTCAGCTTCAATTGTTTAATTACCAAGCTTTGTTTTTCTATGGATTGATGTCACTCTGCTGTGGACAGAGTTTATGGCTTATTTTGACAGAAGAAATCAATAGTGCATGTGTAAATAAGATGCTGTCAGTAGTAGAATTATTGAATTGGTACGTGTTGGCATCGTTATATGCTATGTAGACAAAATAGACAAAATTAATACTTAATTTAAGGAATTAAACACACTTGCACACACTATTTTCCTGCTCCACTGACTTGAGAGAACTCACCAGAAGTGACCCCACAATGGAGCCCTGCAGCCAGACTGTCTCAATAACAAAACCCAAATGAGCTGAAAGTTTACATGCCCCCTCTTTCACAAACAGTCATGTGATCCATTGTCAATAAAAGTATTGATTTTAGCCGCTATAAAGATATATGAGCTTTCAATACTGTTTTTTCCCCCGAGCTCCCCTGTGTTATTTTTATATCAGTAATTATAGTAATTATATCATCAATGTTACACAGGCTGCAAGGAATCTAGGGGTAATATTTGATGCCAGCCTCCACTTTGATAAGCAGCTCAATAATGTTGTCATGTCATATTTTTTCCGGTTGAATATCATTTCTAAAATTAGGTCTTTTTTCCCTTTGCTGATCTTCAAAAAGTTATACGTGCTTTTATCTACTTTCAGCTTGACTACTGCGACAACTGCACTTTATTAAGGAGTCAGCTAGAGCTCCCTTCAACGTCTACAGCTGGTCCAAAATGCTGCTGCTCATTTCATTGCAGGGACAAAATAGTATGAGCACATCAGCTCCATAACTACTATTCCATAACTGTTTCTATCACTCACAATACTTTTACTTTGTTTTTTCTTTTTCAAGGTTTTTTGACCAGGTCTGTTAAAAGACATATTTAAAGATGAATATAAGAGGGAAATGGGCCTTGAAGAACAGCCTGTCTATGCAAAGAGCTCCAACATAACAATGGTTGAAAAAGCAGCATGTACTTTATTGTCTGCAGCGTGACAACATGGTCCATTATGCTCTCTGCCAAGCAATTTTAGGACTTTGAGTGACTCAGTCAGGCAGTTTTCTGAGAATGAATGGGATTATGCAAAGAAATGGGGTTATGAAACTCAATTTATTTTCCTGTTGTGCTTTAAAAGTTATTTTTCCTTCCTGTTTACTTGTAAATTGCTGTAGTTAGAACAGCGATTGTGACAATGAAGGTGCCAGTTTGAATAATCGCAGAAACTGGGATTATGTGAGATCAGCCTGCCTCTTCAACATTCACTGTTAAGTTGCCCATATGGAAAAGCACTTAAACATAAACAGAGAAAAAACTAATGTTGATTGTAGTCATATCAGAGTCAACAAGAGGGACGGCGAGGCAGTGGCCCCCCCGAAGAAAAAGAGAGGTAGAGACACCGCACAGCCGATGGAGAGAGTCTCAATTACAGCCGTAATCTTCACCTGCTAGCTGGATGTCATGCTCGTTTTATTTTACATGATCAAGTTAATGGCTCCGACACCTTGCAGGCTGATGAACGGACAGTATGCTCGATCAGGGAGCGGTGAGGTTTTACACGCTCTCTCCATTTCTTCCTCCACATGGGGTGTCTTCTACTTTAACGCTCGACTCCAAACAAACAGCTGGGGGTGGAGGAAGAGGATGATGAGAAGAGAAGGACTGTGAGGGCAAATGGAGAGAAAGTGGTTGGAAAGAAAAAAAAAACATTAAAGAGATGGGGAGATAATAGTAGCAGCAGAAAAGATTAACATATGTGATGATAGAGGGAAAAAAAGATTTGAGGAGATGAGAGAATAAAGGTTTGGTCACACTGGCATTTAATCAGTGAAATCAATTCATTCCAATTGAACTGTTATACTCAGAAGTGAAGCAAAGCAAATCCTCACTAATTTCTCCTGCTGAGTTCAACTTAAGTTTACTTTGACACGTGAGGATTCATGCTGTCGACCAAAAGCAAGTCTTCACAGTGCAGACATTTGACATTTGAGGGAGAGCCAATCACTGATTGAGCCAGGCAGTAAATGAAAAAATACAGTGGTAGCATGTTTCCAGTTGGTTATATTTAGTGGCCAGCTCACCAGCTATAGTAGTAAAGAGCCCAATGTGTTCTAATGTACCACATAATCTCCAAGACATGTCAATGAATTCTGCCGCACCATTTCCTGGTTAAAAAAATGGTAGCAAATGCAAGAGAGAAGAGTAGAACAAAGAAAAAGAAGAAAAGGAATGGAGAGATACAATTGAGAGGAAAGTTTTTTGGTGTCCCAGACTCCAGCTGTATACAGACTTAACCTGCAGCGCTGAGTCCCGAACACCGATGAGAGAAGATGAATAATAATTCCCATTACAGATGAAAACCGCAAAATAGAGATGGAGTAGAAGTGGAGAAGAGGTAAAGGGATAGTAGCAACAGAAGACAGGAACATAAAATAAATTAAGTGGGAAAAAAGAGAAGGGAGGACAGTGAAAGAGGAGAGAAGAGATGGAAGAAATGACAAAAGTTTTAAAATTTCATAGTTCAACTTTATTTATTGAAGGATGTTTTCTTATATGAGATTGAAATATATGAGTAGACTATTATAGAGTAATGACAGTAGCTTTATCATGGCCTAATGAAAAATAAAGGTTTACTTGTGATATTAAAATATGTTCCAAGCATCAGACCAGCACAATCACATATATGTAGTTAAAATCTAACCTAATCTCTTACTGTAATAAAAGAACCAGTTTGAGAGTGATAACAGTTTACATTTATTTACATTATATGACATATTAGGTGTGTAGTTTTAATGTTCTATCATATGTGTTTATTTAATGCCCTGAAGTTTCATATCAGCCCTGAAATTGATGTAGTTGAAAAGGCAATGGGAGTTTTCTTCTCTCCATAACCCCAACCGTGAGAAGCAGTAATATTTGTAGCCAGTAGATGTCACTCTAGTGGCAGACAATTAATTTCCCCTCCTTCAAATAAAATGGAAAATAAATCCTAGTCTAGATTATCTTGTTTGACAGCGCAGCAGGTCCCAAAAGTTAAATATTTTAGTTCATTTCTGATTGAGAAGAGGTTCTATGTCTGTGTGAGACACCACTTTAGCTCTATCCAATATATATATGAACTACATTTCCCAGAAAGCATTGAGCAGGGTTAGAGGTTATTTGGACATGTATAGTTCTCCAGAGCAACAGCACCCCTTTTCACTGAAAAATAAGACCCTTGCACTCGATATTGTGCAATATTTGTTATCTTCCACACACACGAGTGCTGGTGGTCAGCCAGTGTTCACGCAGCCAGTGTGAATGAGCCACAGCGACGCTGCTGCGAAGCGGGAAGACAACAATCCTGGTGGAAATCACCGTCCTGAGCTGCTGGACTGCTGCGGAGGGCTCAACAACGTCGATTATTCGAAGGTAAAACCAAAAACAGTTCGAAGCAAAGTTGTTCTACATCTCTTTACTTTCACACGTATCGAGTACAAACGCTCAGAAGTGACTACAAGGTATGACCGACTACACCGCTTACTCTTCAGCAGCTGTGAAGCTGACAGCCGGAAGACAGCCGGCAGAGTCGCCTTTTCCAAATAAAAGCATGATTTTCTGCAGATTGAGAGCAAGGTCATATTTACACCAGCAACACAATACAACGTCAACATAATGCAATGTAGAGCAGCTCTTTGGTTTGAGCAACAAATGTATTTCATTTATTTATTTATTTTTATTTTTATTTTTACACAAATAGTAATTGTATAACTCTTATTGTGGTGAAGGCTTTGTGACCTGCACATACAGATTTGTTGTTAGCAAACATATTTAAAGTTAGAAAAGTTGAAAAATTGCACCATGTGTGCTCACTATTTTCAAGCCAAGGACTTTTCTTATTTAATATAATCCATATCTTATTTTTTGAAAACATGTTTTAGGTAGTTTAACCCACTTAAATGACCCATGTGTAGGATTTAGTGGCATTTAACTATCAGGTTGCAGATTGCAACAAACTCGATACTCTCCCACTTCTATGCATGTGGTCACTAAACTCGAAAAGTGCAAAAGGCCCTCTCTAGAGCTGGAGTTTGATTTGTCTGTTCTGGGCTACTGTGGAAACATAGTAGTGCAACATGGTGAGTTCCATGGAAGAGGACCCTCTCCCTATGTAGATATAAAGGGCTCATTCTAATGTAATGAAAACACAGAGATTCCTATTCTCAGGTGATTATACACTAATTAAACCTTATGCATGAATATTATATTCCATTCATGCCAAGTCAGTTGCACTAGATTCTACTAAATTCTACACTCTACACCTTTAATATACTGTAATTCATATGGTCAATTTTCCACGTTTGGCCTGTTATATTTTATTTTATGTCAAACTGTGTGGGTATGTTGATAGCAGCCAGTTTTACCCAAATTCATCTCCATGTGTGTTTTCATATCTCTGGAGATATGTCTCTTAAAGTCATGTACTTAAGTGCATTGAGGGAAGAAAAAGGAAGGATGTAAAACTCTAAAATCTATAATTTTGTTTGTTTGTTTTTGACCTCTCACAGCCTGCAGCAGCAGTGAACATGGATCAAATAAACTTACATTGCCTTCTTCAATTACTTGCAAGATACATAGCTTACTCAAGGTCAGACTATTCATTAATTCAACAACGTAGCCCAGACTTGTCCTCTGTTTCAGCCTGTAACACTGTATACTGATAAAGAAAAGCAACCCTTTACTGAACCCCAGAAGCAGTTCAGATGGGACCTGTAATTGAAACACATATTCAGCTATTTGTACCAGAGAAAATGTTGTGTAGACATGCTGTTGATATAGTGGTTAAATATGTGTTGTGATACTAGTCAGATGTGTGGCACTGAATGTCACATTTACATATATCTTGAAAGTGATGATGGAGTTTTTGTACAAGTTGGTGACATTACACCATACAGTCCCATCATTCTGTATAGTGGAGCCATAAAGCCTTCTTCACTAGTGCGGTGAATTGAATCCCTGTCCATATCTGGTCACTGAAAGCCACTTACACCTTACAGTTAATCTGTGTATAGGTAAGACCTATACCAATGATTGACGACTGACGATTGACAATTGACAGAAAATTGATCCGAAACGATTTTGATAATGTTTTGTTAAGTAAAAAGGCCAAACTTTCACTGGTTGCTGCTCTTCTGTGTCGTACATGATGGTAGACTGAATACCTTTGGATTTTGGACTATTGATTTGACATTTGAAGATGTCAGCATGAGATCATATAGTTTTTAACAGGATTCGTTGATTGATTGATGGATAATGAAAATAATCATTAGTTGTTGCATTAATATAGTTCACATGTTTTTTAGTTTGATAATCGCTACCAAATTGATTTTTGTCAATCCGTACCTTAATCCAGAGCAAGATTAGGCCTTTCAACATAATTATATTATCAACTCATTGTACAAGACCTTGATCATTTTTGCTGACCTCGTTGATGATGACTGTGTTTGTTTACATGAGAATGTCACCAACATTATGCCAGAATAAACAGCATGACTTATTATGTGTGGTCTTTCTATTTGAAGCAAATCATTTGTCCACCTGTTAGTGCAAGTTGTTTCAGCATTTTGATCATCCTGTTTTCGCTCCTGCTGTTAAACATGTGCAAAGTCTAACTAAGCCTACGTTTGTTAACAGATACCCAAAGCAAACTGATTGCATTTGCTTAAAAGACATACTTTGTTGCTCTTCATCTCTGGCGTCAATGGGCATAAGCTGGCGAACCACACAGAGCAGCCCAGTGTGTTAGAGAGAAACAGTCTCTGTTGCTCCCTCTCACATCAGTCATTAAGATTATTTGTCCGCATTGTACCATGCTTCACTTTGAAAAGATGTGGTGTTACCTGTCATCCGTTTTTTCTCTTTATTCACAAAGAAAATATTGTGTGTGTTCTATAATTTACTGGAGATAAAAAAAACACCTACTTTTCTCAGTAATTGGTCTGCAGCAATTTGGTCTCCAGGAACACCTGCAAATAGACCAAAACCAACAAACAATACACGTCTTTATATAGGTCAAAAAATAACAAAAAACACTGATTAAAAAGTGTCTGCAAGCTACATGGGAAATAACATAATAATTTAGTGAAACTTCTTTTAAGAAACAAGACCCACATTTTATAAAGGGAATCTTCAGACCAACTGATGGGGGTCAATACCTGAGGATATTTAACACTTTTTTATAACTAGAGTCTTTGTAACTAGCTATGGAAGACGGTATTGGAGGTATTGGAACTATCTGTCCTCTTCTAATTAAATTATATATTTTTTTCTTTTTGCAACTTTCACAAAGTTGCCTCTTGTTACTTTCAGATGGACTTGACCCTGATAGAAGAACTCCTGCGACACATCAAATGTCATGACTTCAGCTTCTGCGTCGCTGCCATTGCCATCATTTTCAACCCTCTCTTCTGGAATGTGGTACGTGCTACTGTCGTCATTTGGTATCTCGCACCTTTATTTTCATACAGCTGGACCTGTCTTGACAAGCTCTCTTGCTTTAGGCATAGATGTGAGTCCTTTGACAGCTGTTTGCTTTTATTCAGAAGCAGAACTGCTGATTTTGTTTTGTGTGGGAACAAACAAGTTTGCGTAATGCATAATGGTTTAAAGTTTGAATGCAAAGTTTGAATGCATTGTCAGATTTCTGTGAGCTTGTCGAGACAATAGCAAACCACCCACTGTTTGTAGGTGTGAGTAATGAAAGGCATCAATCATAAAAAAGTAATTACACTGAATCATCAAAAAGTAATGTATAAATCCCAGACAGTTGTACTTTTCTTTCAGCCAGGTGAGCACAGTTTAGTCATGTTTGGGAAGTCGGTGAAGGGTCATGTCTTTTTTTTCCCACACCAGTAGTGACTTTTACCAGCAGCTGATGACTTCATGATGACTTCACTGTGCTAATCTTATGCATAGCATACACAAGGCATGAACTTTTAAAACCGCAATAGACAATGTTGTCTTGTATATAAGACTTCCAGACCATGTGTTAACCAATTTCACAGAATATAGCGGCTAAGGCAATGAACTTAAAGTGTTTCCAGCTGTTTTTGAAACTCGTGTATCAGTCCAAAGATAGGCTGTCATTGACTGTTGATCCATCTTTATCAAGTCAAAGTAAACTATCTTAACTGTGTCCCTGAACCTGATAAAACTGCCCTTCTGTGTTGCGTGTGTTGTGTTTCACAGACAAGATGGCTGCATTCATTTTTAGTGTAATCACAGATGTTTTATCAGAATTATTTAGCATTATCATTGGGGAGTAAACACAGCCTGTATCTAATATCTATTAGAGTACACATTGATATTGCCCCTCAATATGACGCCGTAATTATTGTTGACATTAAGGTGTGTTGATTTTAGTTGTTGAGTCTTTTTCATGTAGACATGGAAAGAAGATGTTTAATTTTCCATTAGCACGGCGCTGTGCAGTGCAAAGTCAAACATTTCAAGTAAAATCTTCCTCGGTGATGGACATTAGTGAGTGAATCATTCCAGCACTTCAGTCTGATAATGCGTGGAGTTAAATATACTACTGCAATTAAGGTAAAATGGTCATATTAAAAAAAATATCCCCTTTACCTGCGTTCATCACCCTCTTTCTTTATGGGGCACTTACATACTCAGAATGTTAAAACGGTCATGCATGGAAGAAATGAAGAATAAAAATCAAATGAAAACATAATTATGATGACTATATGTTAAGAGGTTTAGGGTGTGATGATACATTCAGCTCATGAGACGAGACACAATATTGGGTTCACGAGATTGAGACAAGATTTTAATTATATTTTTCAGAAAACTTCAATAAGGAAATGTGACTTTTCTTTTATTTGAATTTCCAATTATCACAAACTATAACATATTGATAATAAAAAGCACAGAAATAAAAGTAAATTGCACAAATCCTGTATCACATAAATACACAAGTAGAACAACATATAAATTGTGTTATAATTTGGAAGTGTGACTCATTTTACTTTTGGCATCATTAGGCTTCCAAAGCTGCTCCTCCTACTTCAGGCTCAATGTAGAGACCTGAGGTTAACCTGCTCCTCTCCTCATCTCATACTTCTGACTGAGATCTTCTCAACAGGTAGAAGCTGCAACAAGGTTAATGATCCACACGTGACATTATAAAAAGAAGACATGAAGTGCAAATGAGCGATAGAAAACCGATTGTATATATTTTTTAAATTTCTTCTTAATTATAGCTTTGCGGGACAACATTCACTGCTGCTGTAATTAACAGGTATTCTATTAGTCACATTTGACCCAGTTATAATGTGAATTATGTTTTATGACCATCTCTTGATGTCCAGATTTAATACAATTATGGAATTACTGTTTGAAAATTGGCATAATTTGTCCTCCTTGCTGCTTTTGAAAATAAGTTCACTACTATGCCAGGTGTCTGTGTGTCATTTTTGAATTGCCTTTTAACCAACCTTTTTAATGGTGATTCATTTGACCATTGATTCAGGCCATCATAGCCATCACTCCCACACAAACCCAGCTGGACACGTGCATTATACAGTAGCCACTTCCTTAAAGAGAGGCAGCCAATTACTTACTTTAAAGTAAATGTTGCTTAGGTGATCTTGGCCAAATGATGCCAAATTACCCTTTTTGTGCATTGTGCTGGAAGATAAGCTGTAAGTGGCTGTAATGGTGGTTATTCAGGCAAACAGCATTAGGACTGATGGAACTTACTAAGAGAGAGATGGGTAAAATAAGGTATTTTTATCTTGTCTGTTTGAGCATCAATGTTGTATTCCTTTAAGACGGCAGTCTTGAGGATGGTGTTTCAATGGATTTCATTGGACTACTATCTTTTAAAGGGTGAAAAAAACACTAAAAATAAGCTGAAAGCTAAAAATAAAGAAAGCCTTGTACCCCATTCATTTAGGATATTTCTGATCGCAAGTCTATCACACGTGAAGAGTCAAACAACTGCTGATGGGATTTTTAAATATACCCCCTTCAGTGGTTACATTGTTCATTTCGTGTCATTACATTTTGGTGAAATGTGGCGGCATATCATTTGTAGCAGATCACGCTGTTGCCTTGTTTCATGGGCTGCATGTGCTGTTCTGGACCTTGCTCTTGATAGTGCTGAAGGTTTAGCATGTTAGTGTTAAGGTTGTCGAGCACAAAAAGTCTCAAATGTTTCAACTTGAAAGGAAGGGTCACTTTGCTTTAGACTGGTTTCAATATTGTCATGGCAACAACAAGCATAGAAACCAGTACTTTATCTGCATTCACTAAAACCACACAAAAACACAAAAAATACCATTTATTCTAGCTTCTTATCTTATCTTGAAACATAGGATTTGAAACTCATATTTCATTTTTTGACCACTTGGGGGCAACGTAACAAGCTTTACACACATTCTAAATGTTGGTCCAAGTTTGATTTATCGTCAATCTCAGTTGGTTGTTAGGTTGTGTGGTTGGAAATCAAATGTGTACATAATAGTTCTGAATGGCTTCACTCAAAGGTGGAGTGAAAAAAACCCTAAAATACTAGAGAATAGAATAGAATAGAGTTAAACGACAGCGCTAGTTGATAATTCTCTGTTAGCCACACCTTTCAAATTACACATAGACATTTTAAACATTGTCAATGTCAAATTTTCTCTTAGTGCAGATTTAAGATTTCAATTTGATATATCGTGATCAGCTTTTTTAATGTTTTATGATATTTTATGACTTAAATGATTATTTCATTAAGTGGAGTAATAATTGTCAGGTCATTAATTAATCAAGATAACTTTCAGTCCTTCTTTTTTATACATTTATAGTAGTAATGAAAGTACTGTATGTCCTTCTGCAAACATGAGTATTTAAGCACTACATTCTTCCTGTTTCTCATAAGCACTTTATTTGAAAGTCCATATCTGCACACATTAAATGATAGATAAAGGCAGTCCGTGCAGCTATTTGACTGTAGCAGTGTGTTGTATTTCCACATATCTGGCTCTGCTTAATCTTCAGTCACGTTCTCCCACTACACTTCCCCTCCTTTCCTCTCATATTTTCCAAGAATCGTTGGGGAGGAGGAGGCTTTTTTCCCTTTAGTATTTGCAGGTAGCAGTGTGAGGTGCACGCTGCCCTGTTAGTTGCGTACTTGTAACAGGAGATGATTGCTGCTGCGGACGCTGTGACCAGCAGAGTCTGAACTGAAGACGCTTTGCAGTATGAGATGACCCAGTAGTGTGACCAGATAATTAACTTGTGGTACAAAATGTGTGCAGTTTTAGTACATTCATCAGAGTCTCAGTGGGCAGAGTGGGACTGAAGTGGTGGGCGTTGATCTCTCAAGAACAAAACCATAATTGAAAACCCTGACTGGAACGTTTCACGTGTAACATACCCAAACACCACATTCCTCTGTCATGTGAGAGTCTATGATAAAAAAATCACACATGCCAGTATAATGAGACTCTTCTGGATGTCTTTGCCTCGACTGGTTTGATTCGGTCCAAGATCACAGATCACATGTCAGCATTTGGGCTCTTCAATCATCTCTTCAATAGATCTAGTTGTGTCTTTTTCATGGTGTCACATGGAATTACCTCCCTGTGGTGTCATTTTTCCCAAAGCTTGACCCATACTAAAAGTCAGGATATCTCCGCCTCTGCTGCATGAACTGTGACCTTTCTACCTTTTAATCTGTCACTTGTAAATGGTAAATGGTAAATGGACTGTACTTATATAGTGTTTTTCTGGTCTTTTGACCACTCAAAGCCTTTTTACACAATAAGTCACATTCACCCATTCATTCACCCATTCATTCACACATTCATGTACCGTTGGTACAATCATTGGGAGCAGTTTGGCAAGTGTCTTGCCCAAGGACACATTGACATGTCGACTGGAGGAGCCAGGAATCGAACCACCAATTTTCCAATTACTGGACAACTTGCTCTCCTGAGCCACAGCCACCTTAACTTGTGAGTCCCCCCTAAATAACAATTTTTCACCTTTACCGATTTGTATTTCCAGTGGTAGAACACTCTGTGGCTTGAGAAGCATTTTCCCTGGTTGCTCACTATCCTACCTGAGCACTTTCAGCACACATGTAATATATATACTGTTATGTAACAAAGCAAGGGATTCCTCACCTTCTTTATAACTGAGGTATCCTATGCGTGTACTGAACACAGTCTTCCTACTGGGACAGAGACACAGCAAGGCCTGTTCCTTGAGTGTGTAGTTCGGTGTGTGTGTGTGTGTGCGTGTGCGTGTGTGTGTGAGAGCATAGATCAGGACGTACCAGCCCCAAACCGTCACTGCTTAACCTTTTATCTGTTCACACAACAGTGATTACACACACACACTGACGCCGACATAAGGCCTGCTGATTAAAGTTATGCTTTTGAAAATTCTTCAAGCTTTGTGAATCTATTCAAGCCTGTCGGCAAAAGTATCACAAGCAATATTGACATAAATAGACTTTATTCATTTGGGTTCAGGACAGAGATCAGTTAAGTGATATTCTCTGATGCTGTAGTGATTTTCATTTGATCATTAAAGTGCAGTGACTGCTACAGCCTCAGAAAATAGATCAGAATAAGAAAATGGGGGAGATTTGCTGGATCAGTGGGGCCAGGAGGTAAGTGTGTCACAGTAAGGCTGTGACACATTGACCTTATTGTAGATTGGGGCCAATCCTGCTGTCAGGCACCAAGAACAATCAGCCTACAGTATAGTTCTGCCAATCTTTGGTTTGGTACTTTTGGCTATGTTAGAATCTCTGCAGGTTTACCTGACCCCAGCAACACCTTCACAGTGAGTGGTACAAGTGTGTCTTTGTGTGTGTAGGTGGCCTACATAGTGACTCACTGAAGTTGAGTTATAGAAAGCTTCTGGAAAGTACAGATGCACTTTGTCACGTGGGCAGACTGACTGTACAACACATTGGTATAATTAAGCAACAGTATAGATTCAAAATTCATCCGGCCATAGTAACTCCGAAACTATAATATTTTGCTTTTCCAAACTGTTACCAATCACTGTTAAAAAAAGAATGATTTTGATATTTTATGGATTGACAATGCTGTGGTTAAGATCTGGTTAGGTTTCAAATCGTATATCCTTCATGAGTTTCTCATTAGCAAAGAGTAACAGGTAAGCTCATTTTTAACAAGCACTGACTGTTATTATCTTCAGTTAAAATGAGAAAACGTCCCCTGCGGTAGATTATATCAGCTGCTATATTTACATTTCTGCATAATTGTTTCTTATTGAATTACACATTCTATCTTAATTGTAGTTTCGGTTTGAACTTTGTATTGGCAGATGCCCACTTTTACCACCCACTGTACTATTGAATTTGGATCAGAGCCAAAAAATGTTAATTGGTTATTACTTCAGTGGTGTGTGTAAATATTTCTTCACAAGGTCTGTTCCCTTTGATCACAGCAGAAGAGGTGACACCGAAATGACCCCTGAATTATCCAGCTGCTCTCCCTGTCTCATTAAAACAGGCTAGGATTAAGACAGGACAAGCTAAGAGCAAACGTCATAAAATCACACCTGGAATTTTTCTGCATGACAGACAAAAGAAATGAAAAGTGGAAGTGATGCACAGTTGCATGACGGCTTGAGTAGAAAGGAATTAATGTGAGTTTTGAAGTCAGTCTGACTGAGCTGTCATATACTGACTCACTGTTTGTTGTCACAGCACATGTCAGTTGCTGTACCCATTGTTTGGCTGTTGGTGGCCAAGAGACACGTGTTTTTGTGTCTCAAAATATGATGTCATGATGTATTATTTTTGTCACTATACCGATGATGATACTTTTGCTGATTAAAGAAACATCTCAACCACAAATGAACCATGGTGACAGGAGAATGAATCCTGATGACTTTGCTGATGCAAGCAGCAGCTCAGACTTTTAACTCGCCCTGGGTGCTCTGACTCTCTCATCTCTTTTGCCTAATTCCTAATAAGCTGCACTTCCTGTGTGCCAAAAAGATTTCTCACTACCGGTCATGCCTTGCCACGTGTGCTGGATAGAGACAGAATTGGATTCACGTGCAGCACCTGCTCTTCTGCTTGAACACATTACCCTGGTTGAACATAAAATAATATCTGCTCATGGCGAATTTGGTGTCTTCAGTCATCATTCCTGTTTGTCTCATTTCACTCCTGCACCGTGTTTCTCTCCTGGCCCCCGCTGTTTTCTTTTTTTAGCCTATCTCGATACTCTCACCATCATATTCTTACAGTTTCCAATGATCTCTCAGGTCTTTTCTTTCCTACGTGACCATCATACTTTGCCTCTCTCCCCCTTGCTGTTCTTTGTAATTGGTCTTTTACTCTGCTTTTGCCTCTCAAGTCTGTAAGTCATACCATGACAATTTTGTTAGTCTTTATTGCTACTTTTTAAAAACTTTTTGCCTAGATGAAATCAAATCTATATTTGTCAAAAGCTACTCTTTACCAACCTAAATATGATTAAGGCTAGAGCTGCACAGGAAAGCTATTCTTTTCCCTTACGTTCATCAGCAGTTGACAGCTCAAGTGGTTCTGCAGTCTGTAATAATTTTGAAGTAGTAAATGCTGTACTGACATCAGCCGTGGGTATCTGGCAAAGTTTGCACCAACTCTGTGTCCCCTTTTCTTTCTGTGATGGCTTAGTGTCTGTCTCCCAACTTACTAGGAACTCCTGTTCTTCTTGTCATGTTCCTCGAGTTTCTCTCCTTTTCCTTCTCAATCCATCACAAAGTGGAGTTATAAGTCCTTGTGGTTATTTCAAAACGTTCACTCACCTTTTCAACAGTTGCAAGCTATGACTGAGCAATTAATTGATATTTTATTGAAATAGCAAGATGGGCGACTGCAATTTTCAAATCATAAGAGGCACAATATGTGTTGGTGAAATGTGACTCAATGTGGCCCTAACCCTAACCCTAACCCTTGCGAATTGCAGCATAAGATGCTTGGTGACGTACACACTGCTCACTGTGCTGGTTGGTGTAGCTGTAGCTGGCAAGCTGATTGCAGTCCCAATCATGGTCACGATAACCCTCCGAGCAAACAAATCTACGGACACAGTTTTCTTCAATTTGGACTGTCAACATAGTTGAGACATTGTGGCCCTCTAAAATCAAGTGCTGTTTTCTCTCAGAAACCAAAGCAAACCATGACTCTGTCACTATTCAAAATAGCTGTCATTTTAATTATAAAGACGTATTAGCTTTCCTTTTCCCACAGTAGACACTTTTTAATATGTTGCAGGAGTATGTTACCCATTTTTCACTGAGGTTTTTTTTTTTTTCAAACGAGTGAAACAGCGCCCCCTCTAGGTTGTAATTGCTGATAAACGTCAGCTAATCTGTGTGGTTAAACATGATTCTATCAAAGAAACGTTTTCACCCTTTTAAGTCAAACTAAGTATCAAACAATCAGATGTTGTCACTGATTGTTTGACCTGCCAATGGTCAAAGCACACAGTTGCAAATTCTGATTGCAGTAATTAAATGTAAATTAATTGATACAGCTGGAAATTTAGTTTTCATGCCACTGCGACCATGCCAATCTTCTTTATTTGTTCTGTGATCATAATTTTCTTCATTTCAGACTGTATTTTAGTTTGGCTCTTGTACTGCTCCATGTTTTGGGATAATACATTAAATCCTGATGCATCTTAGAGGTTTTTTGGCTTAGTTTGTAAGACAGAAAACGCATTTTGAAGACAAATATGTTTGTATTCGTCAAAGTGAGGTGTCAAAAGCGGAATTTTATTGGCACCACTATAAAAAAAATTCACAAATGATGACATTGATTGACAATTGATGACAATCTGCTGTTTGTGGTTTTCCTGATGAGGAGGCTGACTCATAAAAAAACAAAAAAAAGCTTCAGTTTATAAATCAGTATAAAGCAGTTACAGAGTCACACTCAGTTCTGAGTTGTGCATGACAACCTTGTGATACATTTATCAGAGAGCACATTTTAATTTTTTAATTTTCAGTCTTTATCTCAATGATTGCTTGTCATTATCAGCATGGTTTATCAGCTGGTTACATAATCCTGCACTGTGAATCTCCACTTCCTAACCTCTCTGAACTTCAGTTGCAGTCGTAGAGATTTTTTTTTTGTGTTTGTTTTGTAAAATAACACCCATGCTTCATTTTCAAGTGGGCTCGAAAATGAAGTCCGAAAATGAAGCATTTCTCAAGTAAGACAGCTGATTGGACATTGTTCTAAAGTGGACTAATTTTGTTCCTTCCAAGGTCATCATAACAACATTTAGAATTTAAAAAAGGTAACTGAAATAAAAAAATATGAAAAACTTTGAAGAAAACTCAGAAGTTAATTACCATAAAATTTAGACATAAAAGTAAAAATACTATACAACTTATGTTTTTTATATTGTGGGCTTATTTTTGTGGTATGCAAACTGAAAAAAATGAAAAAGAATGTAAGTTTACACATGTTCTGATATGATGCCAAAAAAAGATTTAATGATTTTTAAAACAGCTCATGAATAACTGTTTTGTACAAAGGGAAGTACTGTAACATTTTCATTAACACGCTGTTAATCAATAATTCCAACCTGACTTTTATGTGTGGTGGCCAGCAACCCAAAAGTAAACTTTCATCTCATAAACTTTGCTCCATATTAGAGCCAGTAAACCATTTTATTAGCATGTTTTCTGGATTTCTTCCTGGCTGCTTCTGTACTTTAAAAATACCCAATGGAGTTTTAGACCATTTGGCAATAGCTCGCCAAGAAAGAAGAAGCAATGTGCAGCAAAAATGCAGTTAAGAACACACCATAATTCAAGTGTTGCATTTTCTAAAAAAAAAAAAAGGCTCTGCAAATGTTTTGTTTATTTCTATGAGGAAATAAATGTACTCACATATATTTTTGCCTCAAGCATACAGTATACACAATGTGTTTTGATAAGGAACTTTGTATACCACATGACTTTGTTTACAACAACAACAACAACAAAACCCAAATAGTGTACCTTTAACCTTTTGTCAATCAATCAGTCAATCAATATTGCAACCCTTATTTTCAACTGGAAACCTTGTATTATGTATTATGTAAGACTGTAATTTTGCTCTTCTGTACTTACAGTATTGCACTCTGATTAGATCATCTCTTTGTCATTGAGAGTACATTAAAAGCACTCAGACAGAAGGGAAAGGTTAGTCCAACAGATATTTTTACATTAAAAAGAAATGCGTCTTTAAACATAGACCCATGTGAATAGTTGCCTGGGCAACATACATGTACAGTATTCCTGTGAGTAATAGGTGAGGTTGTGAAGATGAACTGTACATCATGTACGGCTTTGCAAAGATGACATTTCCACTGTTGTTTAGTATGTGAGGATGATGCCTCATTCAGGTCTCCATTTCATTATCTCCTTTCATTTCACAGCAAACAGGTTGCCCCGGCAGATATTTTAAACTATTTCGAAGTCAAATCTGGTCCCACGTAGATGGGATTATATGGAGTCTGAGGCTGCAGTAGATAGATGTCACGCTGACATTGGGGAGCTGGGAGGAAAGTGGTCAGTGTGTTCTCTCTTGTTTTATCTCTCCTGCTTGGGCTGACATGTTAGCCAGCATCACGTGGACATCAGGCTCATAGATAACAGGATGTGGAAACTTAACTGTCACATGAAAGCTGGAAGAATGCTGCACGAGACATATACTTGTTACATTCCAAATGGTTGTCCAGTTTGAATAAATTATTGTGGATTGAAAAGAGGAGTTTAAGGCCGACTGCTTGATTGCTTTACACTGCATCAAGAGCTTCTTGTTTTTACAAAGACTGCGCATCCAGAACTTTAATCGATCACTCCGCTTTCAACTCCTAATAACAGCTGAGTCTAAAGCCACAAGTTTGCATTAAGAGAAATCAAATCAACCCATGAAGCTCTATGTGGTCAGTCAGCAGATTAAACGCTGGCTTTGGCTCACACAAAAGTCTGCAGACATAGCTTCAGCGATGTAAGGCTACCATTGTGCGTTCCTTCTGTCAGGGGTCTTATCTGGTGCCCGAGAGGTCCTGATTTGGCCTCGAACTGAACAATAATGTCTGAATGAGTCATCAGCACTTAGACCTGACAGTAGGAGGGACTGAGGGGGAGAAGAAGTGCAAAACGACAGGTGTTTAATTTCATCATGAGTTTCAGGAGAAATTTGGAAAGGAAAGTGAAAAAAGAAAAAAAACTAACATAAAAGGCAACAAAAGGAGAAGTGCAACGTGATGTCAGTGTGACCTCGAGTGTATCGCAGTTCATTTACAAAGTGTACATTTTGAGAAAAGAAGTAGGAATACATACAAACTGTGCTGCTGATGAAGAGAAACCTCATACAGCTTGTTTAAAGTGAAAGGAAGATGAATAGAGCTACTGGGGCAAGGCAGCAGATATACAACACATCAAGACTCAACAAAGAGGAGGATGGGGAAAAGCTTGGTGAATAGTTGAATGAGAAAAATGAATATAGAGTGCAAAGAAAAGGGCAAAAACTTACAAAGAGCATGTAAGAGTAGGAGTGAACGGAGGGATGTGTCAGGTTTGTCATTGCTTTGTTATCTCCACAACACTACTCTTGTTTGGAAAGCTGTTATTTGCTGGCAAGTGAAGCCGATGCCACACAAGTTGTTTTATTTTTGTGCCTAGAATTGAAGAACTGACACCAAGTCTTAGAATCCAGGTGTAAAATTACAGAAAATCATCCAATAATTTACTGTCATAAGTGTATGAGTCATCTTGTTCTCGAGAGGAGACTCAATATTCTAACCAATTTACAGAATGAAGATTTATACTGATTCTTTGGTAATGAAACCCCTCAGTTAACATGCTGTCAGATGCAGAATGAGATTCAACAATCAACATTGATTCAGATTATTTTTATAGACTGACGCACAAGTGTTGCACGCATGGGAGCATTAAGTCTTTGTCTTAGAGCACAAACTTGATGGCGGTTATATTTAGGATGATTATTAGCTAGAGTGCGTCAGTGGAGGACTGTGCATTAACAACTCGAGAGTTTTAATGGGATGCTACAGCTGCTCTGTGTGTGTGTGTGTGTGTGTGTGTGTGTGTGTGTGTGTGTGATATATACTTCTATCTTTCTCAAGAAACAGTTGTAATTTTGGACCTCAGAAGTGACGAATCCTGTCAAGGGTTATTTTTATAGTTCATACTCATCATAACAATACTTTTTACTATAGGCAAAAACTTATGAGTGAACCTTAGCACTTAGCACACATCTGCAATCATATTAATTTCTGTAAAATGTCAGAGTTTTCACTCAGCTGTAGGTCTTTTTGGGGTAGGGCAGAGTATCCAATCTAAGTACCCTTAAAGTGATACCCATACCAATTTAGTACTTCACTCAATACCATCATGTGAATAGAACCACTCTTCCACATCTAAATGATTAGACTTTTACACAAATGCATTTTGAAAGTCAAATTATTAATATTTATTAATTGAAGTACGCTTGCATTGATTGGCTGTGAGCAAGTCCATACAATATTTTCTAGCTCTAGATGCAAAAAGGATCGATTGCAGGTTTGATGGGAAATGTTTCCATACTACTTGCTATCAATTTATTTTGGTCAATACCTTAAAGCAGTGGTCTCCAACACATCTGATTCTAATAATTAACTTGTTGTAAAGCAGCTGAAGCTCGTCAAATGCTTGAAAACAAGTTAATTATTAGAATCAGGTGTGTTATAGTGGGGAGCTACCTAAAACATGCAGGGCAATAGCTCTCCAGGAGCAGGGTTGGTGACCACTGCCTTAAAGGTATCGAGTACTGATACCTAGCCCTATTTTGGGGTGTTGGCATATTGTGTTTTAATGCAGTGTGCTTCTTTGCTTCATGGTATGAAACATTAGCCTAGTAGTTATATCAACAATGGTTGTGTCAGAAAATAACATTAAAAAATGTTTTAACCTTGCCTATTGCATCCCCTCACAAAACTTCAACGATAAAATCATCAGTTTATGAATTTGTGGATTGTGTCACACAGTGTCATTAAAGGGGGTACAGTATATAATGCTTTTTGCAGTGTTTCCCCTAGAAATGTTTGTAGCAGCGGTGCTGTGTGTCAATGACCTAGCAACACTAGGGGGGTCCGGAAGAAAAACTTGAAAAATAATAGGGCTGCAACTAACGATTATTTTTGATAAACGATTAATCAGTCAATTATTTTTTTGATTAATCAATGAATTGGATAAAAAATATTTTTTTAAATTTCCACCCCTTAATTCAAAAACAAAAACATTTTTTCAAATTGACAATGCAAAAAAGTGCTCAAACAACATGTTGCTGCTTGGACGTCCCTGAGTTGTTAAAGTAATATTGAATTATAAATAACAATTTAAACAAAACAACTAAATGTCTGATAGCTTTAACAAAATATCATCCACATGTATGCTACACAAAAAAAGGTATAACTATAACCAGGGAGCACACTGCAACAAGGTTAATGATCCACACAGTGACATTATATCATTGATATTGTGCACAAAAGCAATAGAAAACCCATTGTTTTTTGTACATGCGCGCAGTCACTCTCTAGTGAGCGCTGTTGCTCGCTCCAGATTCCGGGAGTGTCAAGGAGCCACTATCAATATGCAGGAGAGGAGAGTCGGGTTAGCCAATCAGAACAGAGTGGGCTCATTAATGAGACAGCAGCTAAAACAGCCTGTTTGAGACAGAGGCTGAACTGAGGGACTGCAGAAAGGGTCAGAATAAGATAAATGAGGAGCATTTATAACTATAAATCATGCAAAGATATTCCAGTAGAGCCCCAGCTTTTAAGCTTTAAAAAGCTGTTAAAACAGAACTGACCATAATTGCATAAAGTAGGACACATGTGTGTTTTATTAGGATATATTTCAATTAGTAGCACTATCATCACCCCAATCTTTTCCAACTAATATAATTATTTAGTAGTTAGTATGATTTTTCCTTTCGGCTTGGTTTTGCTTAATTTGGCAGATAATTGCTCGCTTTTCCCCCCGAGGGCATTTGCAGTCATCTGATCTTGTTTTCTTTTTTTCCCCCCTACGTTTTCATCAGTAGCTGCACAAACAAAATCTCTCCACCGACTCTGCCCTCAGAAGCTGAGGTCAACCTCAGTTGGACAAATAGATGCCACCCGGTGCATGCATTATCAACCTGCTCATATGTGGCGATGAGGCAGAGAGAGCACAGCATATTAAACATCATCCGATCTCATCCATGCATATGGAGTTTCTCAGTCATCAGGTCTGCGCTGCCCAGTGACCTACATCTATGAGAACAGACTACTCATCAGCTCATGCTGTCCACGTCTACTGCCAAAATCGACCGGTTATTTCATGCAGCTGAAAGTGTCTGTCAGACAGCAGAGGTCAGAAGACAGCAGAAATCATGATAATGAGAATTTGCTGAACTTAAGAAAGGAAGAAATGGGCTGCTACCACTTTACAATAAGACTACCCTTTATAAAGGATTTATAAATGGTTGTAAGTGAGTTATTAATTAGATTGTAAACACATCATAAACCATTAATTAACAGCTGTAAATTAGTTATAACCTAATTTCCTATACATCAATGCAAGGTCACTATTTGGTAACATGAAGGTAGGGTATACTACTGCATTTTTATCCATCTCGGTTAAATAGGCTTTCAAGATTTTGTCAATTTGTCAGCAAATTCTTCCCCCATCTATCTTCATGTGTCTTGCCATCTCATTATGAGCATTAATTTATGAGTTATAGATATAACTGCTAAAAGGGAGCCTTATAAAGTGTGAAACACATCACCATCTATTGATGAATAATTAACATGTATGATTCCCAATACAGAGGCTTATTTAAAGTATAATACACTTGACCGTTTATTCAGTTTTGACATGAAATGCAACAGACATATAACAGAATCACCTTTTTATTCACATGTTGAAAAAACTCAAACAACAAATGTAAATAATTCATTAGGAAGTGGTCATGTCTTTTAAACACTGTACAATAAGGCTCCCTTTTAGTATTAAAATTGTTTGTAACTCATATATAAAATGCTCATAATTGGATGCTAAGAAACATAAAGAGAATCCACTCAACAAACAATGGAAAGGATGCTGCCTGATGGACAAGACATATGGGATGGGTTAGGGTTATTTGTTAAGCAACTGGTCACTGTTACTCTGTTTTTGCCAATGAGTTATAACAGCTTATTAATGATTTAGAAAGGGTTCACAACCTAATTAACAAGTCAATTATAAACCATTCACTTAGCCTTTATAAGGGTAGGCTTATTGTAAAGTCGTACCAAGATTCTTTTTGGTTTCTGGTTTCTGGTTTCTGGTTTGGATGAGTGTACCAGTCTAACAACTTTTTTTTTAAATGCCTGCAAAATCCTATGTAATACAGTATTCAGTTTTTTCCAGATACTCAGTGCAGTGCAACAGAGTGACATCTTCTTCTTAAGGATCATTTCTCAGCATCTTCCTCTTTATAAGAGTCAAAAGAGACATGAACCAGCAATGACTTTCAAAGCAAGTTGTAATAAACCATAGTTTTACTTAATGGTGAAACTGTGTTTCAACCACTGTTAACGTAAAGCAGCCATCTCTTGCATGCTGTGACTCAGCGCGCTCTCGTTGTCTTGACCACAGAAATGAGAAGCCACAAATATGAAAATAAAACCACTGACGATGTGAAATCTGCTTTAAATGAACGAAGCCTTTGTGGCCTCTGATGGTCTACATGATTCTTTGTGTCTTGATGAAATAGTTTGTAGAGGCGGTTCTCGTAAGTCCCAATCCAACTGAGAATCAACATTTTTTTCTAAATATATCAATATTTATTGCTGTTTATTTTTGAGGCCTTCTGCTTAGGGGTGATTAATCAGTTGATGCAGGTTAACCTCAAATGACTGTGATACTGAAGATAACAGAATCTGTTTATCTGAGTCATTTATTGAATCCTTTATTGTACAGATGTATTTGGTTCAGTCAGGTAATAGATATTCAGATAGATATTCATGACTTCAGTAAAGAACTAAGATTCAATTTGTTGCTTTAATGTTTTTATTCAATGAACTCAATTACTCTGATTGCAAGGGTGATCTGACCTCAGACGGACCCACGCGGCGTAGGCTACAGTTTGTTTGTGTGTGTGCTGTGTGTGTGTGTGTGTGTGTGTGTGTGTGTGTGTGTGTCTGTGTGAGTGAGTCACACCAGTGGGCTGCTTTGGAAACCATGTGGAGACTGCTGTTGTTTTCCTCAGATTGGGTATCACTTAGAAATCCATTTCTGGTTAAAATCATTGTTTTTTCAGAACCTTTCCGTGTCAGAGGACCATTACGGTGTCACATTTTTCTTCATATTCCCCACGTAACAAGCTTTCAGCAGTTTTTAAAAGAAAAGCTCATACTGAAAGAACATGCTTTGAATAATTACATTATTTTTCAACATAACATTAAGTAACAAGAATACAAAGGAAACAGAAAAACAAAAAGTGTCCATGGTTGATTATTGGCCTTCAATAAATAAATGAATAGATTTACTGTAAATTATCAAATAGCCTCAAGTAATTACGTCAGCTGCAGAAAGAACAAGGCCTTCTTTTGAAAGAGGGTTATCTTAGAGATGCACATTTATGTCTCTGGTTTGTAATTATGTAATTTTATTATATCATGTATTTATATTTAGATTATATTTTATATTTTAGAGTTTACTTTTTTTTGTTGAAACAAAAGTATCGTAATCATTGCTAATGGTCATTTGCTGATTATATTGTTTGTTGCCAAAACTCAACACATCCTCTGTTGTCCTGATAAAAAAGGAATATCATCAATCATCAGAGATGTCTCCAATTAAAAATCCTCCAGCAGCCCAAAGGTCATAAGCCCTCCTGGTCCTGGCAGGATTTTAAAGGTGAATCACTCAATATCATGTTAGTTAAGCAGTGAGCACTGAGTCTCTGTCCCTCCAGGTTGAAGAGTTTCATACTCCTCAGAATATTGAAAAGATTGTGCCACAGATCAGCTAACATGTTGTCCTAGAGTCTGACTGACATATCAGTCAGCCGATATTACTGGCTGATATTGGCTTATCACAGATATATGATGTCCTATATCCACTTTTTTTAATTATCCAAATTATATGCCACATTTTATGCATATATGATCCTTTTTTCAATTTTACGTACATATGATTTTGATTCTATGTGTTTCTTCATAGTTATTTATAATCATTAAATTCTCAGTGAAATTTACTGTTTCAGTGCACTGATGTCATTTTATACAATAAATTGTATTGTTGAACTGTCAAATATAATGCCTCCAATACATATCTTTGTTACAATTGTTTGATAACCACATTTGAGGGATCACTGCAAAAAAAATCTGCATTAGCCCCAAAAATCTCAAGTATTGGTCGGGCTGTAGTTTGTATGTCCTGAACTTTTAAATACAGAAATCTAAAAGCTCAGGTCATACATAAGGGCAGATGATCAGTGTCAAGAGGCTAAAGTCTCAATGTGACTGGGATGTTGCTGCATCTGATAGTCACATAACTGTGTCCAAGCCACAGTTTGTGATGTTTACTTCTATGGTTGATATACAGTGAATTTGCTGCTTTGAAATAACCAACACTGACTTCCTTTTATATATTTCTATTTTGTGTGATTCATTTTAAAGTCTACAGTAGAAATGATACAGAGAGAGCATTTAGGTCAATTATCATGGCATCTGCAAGAATCAATTTTGCAGCTTGTAAGCATTTTAGCTCAATCATTGTGCGTGACATAATCAGAGTGATATAATCAGTTTGACCTCTTGCCTGTGCCTGGAGGTGGAGTGGGTGCAGCCAGAGGTCATAATCTCATTAGGCTTTAAATCAACATGAAAGGGATGGGTTTTTTTGACAAGATTTTTTCTGGCATAGATGCCTTTATTTGACAGTAGAGAGACAGGAAATTATGGGAGCGAGAGGGTGGTGTGACATGCAGAAAGGTCCGCCACCCGGGACTCGAACCAGGGTCCGCTGCATATATGGCATGCGCTCTTAACCACTCGACCACCTGCTGCTATTGGAGACCATAATGACATACTCACCGTGTTTTCCCTCTCCAGTAAAATCAAATCAACCTTCAGATTCATTCTTTCCTTTGATCATTCAAAGATAGTTAATGCTTTTGTTAATGTGCCGTTTTGCAAGGCAAAGGTACAGTAAGTGGCTGAAAAGTTGACCTGAGAGTGGTGATAGAGGAAAGGGCATGGGGTCAAAGGGCACACTGCATGTCAAGTGAATGACTTGAACATTGCATGGCAGTGTAGCTGTTAGATAATGAGAAACCTTTTGTGCAAAGTTAAATCTTTTCTGAGAAATGCTTATGAAAATCTGAAAGTGCCCCAAATGAAAAGGGTTCATCTTCTAAGGAGTAACAATGATTTTTTGTTAGTGTGCTGATTAAATGATAATATCTATTTTGTACAAGTAAACATTTTGACATTAGAAGAACGGTCAAGACATCACAAAGTATCCACTGCAGATTCCCTTCAAATGAGGCCAGTCATTTTACCTTTTCATGGACCAGTATTGTATTGAAAGTCATATTTTGAATGTGGAACTAGACAAATGGTCAGGAGTTCACTGACTCTAGAGCAATCATCCTCTGGGAACAACTAGTTTTCATACCAAAGTTCATGGCTACCAGCACTTCTCAAGTGCTCAAAGTGATGGGTGGACAATTGGACAAGCCAGTGTTGCCTTCCTTTGAGCACTAAGTCCACAGCCATAGTAGTGGCTCCATGGGTACTTTAGCACAGGAGTGCTGTAAGCCGAATGTGACTGGTAATTTGCTCACAGTAACAATGCTACAGTAACATGCTGATGTTCAGTAGGTCATTTTACCATGATCACTTTATTAGTTTATGTGCAAACATTCCTAATTAGTACTAAACACAAAGAACAGCTGAGACTGATGGGAATGTTTTTAGTTTTGCAGGTATTTGGTAATAAACCAAACCTTAAACCCAAAGTGTTGGAGAACTTAAAATATTGACCCAATTATGCCAGTAAATGAAAAGTGAAAGATTCACTGAAATGATTACACTTCATCCTGACAGAAACATGCATATCTGTATCAAACTTCATAGAAATCCATTATTAGTGAGGAGACTTGACTCAAAACCACTAATGAGAACCTCATAATGGTGCTAAAGGAAAAGTCAGAGGATCACCAAAGTCTCTAGGATATTTTGTCTTGACACCATTGATGCCTTTACCAAATATTGTTCCAATCTCTCAAGTATATTTTGAGATATTTTGCTGGAAATGTGAAAACGTACCTCCTGGAGGTGCTAGATGATAAGTCAGTCACCAAAAGATTCATCCTCTGGGGACCAGTAATATCTGTATCAAACTTCCATGATAATCCAGCCAAAACACAAATGTGAGACACAAATGTCAACCTCAGTGCTAGAGAAAAAAGTCAGGTGATCTACAAACATTTCATGGCAATTCATCCAACAGCTGTTAAAATATTCCACAATGGACCAGAGCGATCCCCAGAGCCAGAATGTTGGCAGGCCTTGAAAATCACTCACCTGCCCACAGATTTTAAATTATTTGGCTAAGCTTAGTTTGTTTGGTTGAAAGAGCATGTGCTCCCAGTACAACTGCAGTTGACAAAATGTCCACAAAAATCCCCAATGTCTAAATATTCAATCAGTGTTCAGTGTTGTCTGAATTGAGAAAGATTTAATCAGGGTATCTTGAGTGTGCATGTGATCTGTCTATGTTCTTGTTCTGTTCCTCCTCGTTACTCCCGGGCAGCACACATCCACGCATTTATGCATGAATCCTTGGCTGTGTGTGTGTGTGTGTGTGTGTGTGTGTGTGTGTGTGTGTGTGTGTGTGTGTGTGTGTGTGTGTGTGTGTGTGTGTGTGTGTGTGTGTGTGTGTGTGTGTGTGTGTGTGTGTGTGTGTGTGTGTGTGTGTGTGTGTATGTGTGTGCATTTGTGCCTGTGTGCAAGTTGTCCTTTATTAAACAAAGCTGTACATTAATACAACCACCACCTGTTGTTCTGGCTTGTTCAGGCTGATAGAATATCTATCCCTGGAGGCTTTGAGTTGCCCTCATCTCCAAGGTACTCCTAAGTACAGTCTTCACACTATAATATTACAAAGGTTGTACTATTGATTCTTATCGTGTGATGAGGTGAGGATAAGTTGGAGGGTGCCATTAGATATATTTATGTGCTTGCTGCTTAGGTGTTTTTCCACTAAGAAACATCAGACGTCAGAAGTCCTTCCCTCTCAGATGTCTTCTTAATGTCCTGACTTCAAACCTATTCAAGTGCCTGCATATCAGATTTAAGTGGGCTGATGGGGACGCAGGAGGAGCCTGTTACCTAAGCCTTGATTGAATTTGTCTTAGAGAGCTGCTAGTTCTGCCAAGCTGGCGCCACTCTTTGTACTCTCCTCTGCCTTCTGTTATTACCATGGCTTGATTGATGATTTGATAACGGCATCAGTAGTCTGTCTGCAGAACACCTGAGTATTTTTAGTGTTCTCCATCACCCAGTGGAGGTTTATAAATGATTGTGGGGGAGCTTGCAGTCCCATCGCTGCTTCAGAATAGAGCGTACTGGCATAAATGGCCTGCTAATATGGATGGTGGAGGGTGCTTTGCATGGGTTTAACTCCAGAACAGTTTTTCCTTTTTAAGTTAACAGCACCGTCTACAGTGTCAAAGATTGGGGTTAGTTGCTTTTTAAATCAGGCATGGCTGCATGCACAGAATCAATCAGATGTTCCCATAAATGCTTAGCATGTGTGTATGCATATATGTGTCTGTGCTTTTCTATGCCACCTGTTGCTATATCATCTTTGCTCTAGTATCCAAGCAGTAAATGCATCACATTCACCTTCTTGATTACCCATTAAGTGAAAAACTCACTTTGAATAATCAGCACCTTTATTGGTGGGTTATGCTGTAATCAGGCATCCAGTGTCTTGTGTCGTCCTCATTAGGGTTTACTTTAATGCTACTCACATGGACCTTGGGGAAAACACAAATGCAATTACACAATACTCCAATTCAGAGTTCACCTTGACATAGACCCACACCTGAGCCAACTATTTGTTGTAAACCAAGGACAGTGCTGTATTCATTGGTCACAATAAGTCTCTTGAACTAATACATTTTGTATTGCAAGCAATTTCCTCTCTATCCCCTAAGTGAGTAGTGAGCACACACTATTTTTTTTGCAGCAGTTTTTTGAGGGTGCTTAAATGGTTACATGACGTTTCTCTTGTTTGACATTACTTGTATTACCTGGCTGACACATCTTTCCACTGGAATTGATTTTCCATCAACTTTAGTTTCTATTATTTTGGTTATTCGGCAATTCACTACTTGGAACCCTGCCAGAAAGAGGTACATACTTATGGACACATTTTAAGCTTTAAACAGTTTAAAGCAAACAATCATATCACCCTTCCATCCTTTTTGCCATCGCCTTATTATGTACATCCTAAACATCAAAAACTGAAGTTTTTCAAAGGTAGGAGTTTGATGTCATCTGATGCCCACCAAGCCCTTCCCTACTACACACCAACACATTTGCAACCACAGAAAAAAACAGTGGATTCAATTTCAGTAGATCAACTTCTGCTGAGATGCCAACTACCTAGCAATGAACCTACTAGAATTTAGCCATGATACAAGAAACATTGGACTTCTAATATCATTAGTGTCACAGTCTGCTCCTCAGTCCCTGTCTGCAGCCACACTCTCATCCCCAGCAACTTCTAAACTTCATGGCCTATCTCAAAGGCATCAGTGAGTTTTAACCAACTTGTACAATAAATCTGAAATATGACTGTCTGTATCTGGACATTTAATGGAAGCATGCTAGGGATGTGATGATAACCATGCAACCACAATCAGATGTAGAAAAGTTGAAGAATCAGTGTTGCCTCATCTTGCTTTTGGCACCAAGCCACAAGACCTTGGCATCTTCCCACATGATCGATCACCCAGGGAGATGCTGAAAGTGGTCCCTAGCGAAGCAGAAATGTGGCAAGCGAGCATCCAATCTAGGCTAAAGGCTAACCCTATGTAACATCTGCAGCCCCTCAGTGACTGTTTTAGGTGACAAATAGTCATCACACACACTAGCTTCAAGAAATGCAACGCAGTGCAACATTAAGAATGTCTTTCAGAAAGCAGTTGTAGGAAAATGAACAAACACTGTTCTTTGACTTAATAAGAGAGGTGTTATGTGTTCTGTTATATTATGACCCCCATTTAAAAGGCTACACATGAAAATTAAAATGTATTGTGTTTTTTATCAACACTGCATTCATACATAATTTACCCGCAAGATTAACTCCTACCATTATTCCCTGCCATTACTGTTATTGTTCTGTCTCTCTCCAGCTCTCTGTGTCCCAGTGGCCTACAAAGCAAACTGTAATGCAATTAACATTTCAACGTAACCATAAGTCTGACTCACAGAAGAGCTTAAAATGTTAGGAAAATGTAGAGAAAAAAAAGAGACATCGAGGAAGAGGCTGCTGGCAGCTTGTGTAAAAAGACAGAGTGCTTTAGCTGAATTATTTTAAAGATCCAAAGGGAGGTAAAACCATTGCCCATAAGAAATACCACAAACCACACAATGCAATAACCAAACTATCATCTTAAACATGATCAAAACCGTTAAACAGCCACAGCCAGCCTTGTATTTCTCTAGTCAAAGGTCCTTGCTTGAAATCTGACTGAAAACTGGAACAAAAGGCACATTCCTCACTCTCATAATCTCCCTCTGACTGCACTTAAAACAAGAAACTAAACCGTCTAATAGTCAAAGATTTCTGTGAATATTCCTTGAAATACGGCTGTGCATGTTCACCTTTTGGCATCTAAGAATGTCATCTGAGCAAGTGTTATCCTGGAGTCGATAAAGCCCTCCATTTAAAAAAAACAAAACTGAGTTTCTTTCTATTCTCAACGCATAAAGTTTATTTCCTCTCACTTTCATTCATTTCCCTTCCCTTTTTATATGTTTCCTCTCCTGGACATAGAAAAGGTGTTGCTAGGCAACATTTTTTCCTTTCTTGCTATGTTTTACAGTCATCTACGCACTTCCTCAGCCCACAGCCGCAGTAATTCAGAGTGCATCAGTCAGTCTATCAACAACTCTTTTAGCCAGTAATGCCACTGAAAGACGGTTCACCATGTGGACAAACAGGTCACTTTTTGTGTTGCATAACTGATAGGAGTTGAATAGTTTCTATTTCAGAGTTTGAAGTCTTGGGAAATGTAACTGTGACCACTTACATAATGATGTTTTCTGTTTATTCCTCTGGGATATTCATAGTGCAACTTGAAGGTCTGGAAACAGTAAAAACAAATTGCTGCTAAGAAAGCTTTTATGTACCTACTGACTTCATGGCTCCTAATTGGAAATAAGGGAGGTAAAGAAGAATGCATTATTTGGATATGGCTTTTTCCTCCCACTATAATTTAAAAGTAAAAAGTAACTATGTGTTGTTTTCTTTGTCCAGATTGACACAGTTGGCTACAAACCTCACATCATCTCAATATGATGTCCATCAAGGATAAATATCCCTAGATCTTTTTAGAAATTGTACATTGCAGGATAAAGCTTGACATGACAATATACAGGAAACTGATGAGCCCATGTTAAAGACTGTCTTAAGACTTTTTCAGATATTTGCCAATATATTTCTCTCTTTTTTCCACTTCAAACCAACTTCACTTTAATTTGGACCTACTCATATGGACTATTGTCATTAAAAAAAATAAAAAAATAAAAATGGTTTTGCTAAAATATATGTTAAGACCTGCTTTTCTGTCACTTGTATGTTTTTTAGGTCAAGAACTTTCATGGACACCTCAACTTTACTTTGAACTGGCCTGACCTATTATTCTTTATTATATAATTCATAGTGTTCATGGTTAAAATACTGTTGTGTCATGTGTAACATGAATTATAATGTTGCACCTTAAGATTTGATTTGGAAAGGAATTCAGACCAAAAAAAATCTCACAAATTGTGGAAGAGAATGCATTATGCTCAGAATAAACATGTTAAACATCAGTAAGCTTAAAGTCACATGGACACATTGTAACCAAGTGTCGTGTGTTCAGAAAAGAACAACCACTCAATTCAATTTTCAGATATGGTGTTAGTCAACTTGTCACTGAGCCATTCCCTCCAGCCAGTCTGTATTTGCATCCACTAGAATAGCCAGAGGGAGATAAGTCATCGAGGAACCACCTTGCCCCATTTCTTTTCGTCTTCCTGTTGCTAATCAGTGAAGAAGTGCATACACCAATCACTACAACTGAATACTAAATTCCCTCTAAAAGCTGAAGTGAGGGACAATGGATACGATTACAGGTTTTAGTGCTTTGATCATTATAAAGCTATGACTGTTGAGATTCTATGAAAAGTTGGAGATACATTGTTCCTGACCTTTTCAAATACTAAGATACATACAGAAATGAATCCCTGAGTCACCTGCTCTTACGCCATTGTGATATAAATGAGAAATCCACAACCTTTTGTGCTAAGGTTTCAAAATATTAGATAGAGCAATTTTAGTCAAATCACCAAAACAACTATTATCATTTGGAGGTGAGGGTAAACGGTGGAAAAATAGTACACTGGTTCTTTAGACATTGTGAATTCTATTGTGAAATCCCATTACAAGTTTTTCAATCCATCTATAAACTGAATCTTTCCATACCTGTCACCACTGTTCGTATTTGATAAACCTTTTGTCTGCTGTGAATGTTTTCCGGACTGTTCACCCTTTATGTATTACAATGATTACCCCACTGCAACCTCTGTAACAACTTGAGAGGATGGGACCAAGTGGGGTGACGCCATCGTCTCATGTCCTGTGCTTTGTCATTCTTCAGGTGGCGAGATGGGAGCATCGTACACGGGGACTCTCCAGGATCTTCGGTAGCCCTTACCTTGCCTGTTACTTCCTGGGCTTTGTCATCATTCTGCTCAACATCTGTCGCAGCCACAGGTCAGACTCAGTTTCCTCTTCATTCTACTTAGAGGCATGGATCAATTTTTATTATAAGCAACAACATGTGGTCTGATTTAACTATACTATCTTTTAGTGTGTTTTGGTGCTAGTGGTGTAGTTTTGGGAATGGAAATGTTGGTTGGTCCACCACTTTGGCCACCATTACAGTTTAGTTTTTTTTTAGTGAAATATCTCAACAACTATTGGATGGATTGATATGAAATTTGGTGAAGATATCAATGATCCCCATGAAGTTAATTGTATTAACTTTAGTGATTGTAAAACGTTTCATCTAGTGTCATCATCAGGAAATCTGTACTTCAATACTTTAGTTTACTTCAACATACCTGTGAAACCAATGACATCCCTATTAGCCTCAGCTGTACTTTGTGTTGAGTGCTAGCTAGCAAATGTTAGCATATTATGCTAAAATGGTAAACATAGTAAACATTGCAACTGTGTTGTTAGTAGGGCTAGACGAAATGGGCAAAATCAAATATCACAATATCTTTCACCAAATGTCTCAATAACGATATTGTGACAATATTGTAGGGGTGGCTATTTACACAATGAGATTTTTGTTAAGAATTCATATGGATATAATGACTAAGTGGGTAAAGGCAAATAAATTCAACAGTTAGAATAGCCTGGTAAGTTCAGAAGATCACATAAATGCAGCTACTCAGCACTTATGCCATCTCACTACAGTATATAACAATATCCAATGTCAATACCTAGTCTCATATCACAATATCGATATAGTATATATTGCCCATCCCTAGTTGTTAGCATTGATGTGAGCATGTTAGCATAATTTAGCTCAAAAATCTCCTCAAGGTGAGTTCAAAATGAATTCATAAAATGTTTTTGCTCTCAGGGCATTCACAAAAATACAACCTCTGTCTTCTGCAGTCAGTGGCTATTTGCTCTACTGCACAGACATTACCTGTAGCTAGCTAGCAATACATACATTGCCAGTGCCTGTGTATTTTTATTAGACAACTCTGATTGTTACTGATATCTAAACTCACCAAAAACTCAGTTCTTCATTTTCATCCAGTGTCTTTTTTCCTATTTTCTTCATATGTTTATGAAGTGTGGTCACACTTCTTGACATAAGCATACAGTTTTTCAACTTGTGCATGTGCATTCTAGTGGTCAGGATGCACCACCCATTGTTGTTTGTCTCATTTGTATTTTCTAACCTTAAAAGGGCAAATGCCTTTTTTATTGAGTAACTGCCACCAGTCAGACATTGACCTGTCTTAAGCCGAAAATATAGGAAAAAATATATAAAGGTGCGCAAGGGTCCACTAGTGTCGTAAACTTCATTGTCAGAGGGTGTATGCATATGTTCTGTGCGGACATCGGCATAGCTCCATCTTGTTGATCTACTGTGCTTGTGTGGAACACGACTCCCAAGCAGATTCAAGAAAGAAGTACAAACAGAACTAAAACTTGTCCACAGCATCTGCAGCTATAAGTGTATGTGTCTACTCTGGAGTAGATCTGTGGCTTTATATAACTTCCTTTCAGAACTACCGAGTTTCTTTTCCCCGAAATACTACACCAAGGTCAGCAACTTTCATAAACCGTCACATGAATATTATTTTAGTTTCAACCATGCAGACCTTTCTCTTTCCATCTCACTCTTACATTCTCTGTTGCCCCTTTAGTTCCACTTTCTCTTCTATCTTTCACCTCTCTGTCCTTCCTCCCATTCTCATCTGCGCCCACAGGCCACCCCACACCTGCCACCACAATGTATCCAGTGGGAATACACTCCTCCACACCTCCCACAATGGATCAAAATTGTGACAAAGCACCTTCAACAATGCCATACATGTACAGTATGCTGGTGCAAGATTAGTTTTTCCCTACAAAGGATGTCTGTTGCTGGGCAACAATGGTTGTGGAACAAACTGTAAAATTGTCTTGCCAGTTTTCTCTTGAGCTGCTAAAGATAGTGTTTTATTAAGACTCAGTTCAACATAACTAAAAATAACTCCTGTAGTATATAACAATTCAGTCACTCAGATGTGCTAGCACCGAAAGATGTGAATAAGGTAAACAGTAGCTACAGTGATCAAGTCCTTTACTGCCTTAAATGTAAATCACTTACATAAAAGAAATAACATGAATGATATTTGAAATAATTTCTCACACTACTGTGCTACACTGTCAAGACAAAGACATTAAAATAATTGCTTGGATGATCACTTTGCTTTGTATGGTGGAACATGTAATTGTCAACAGAAATAAAGAGGCACTTGTGACCATCAGTGATGTGTGACCATCACTACGGAAAAATATTCACCAAAGATATCTCTGCTTTTGCTGCATTGCTGGTTTTATTCATATTGTTTAAATTTGTGTCTAACAAGTCCCCCCTTCATTACACAGGTGCAATTCTAAAATGCCTAAATAACATTTTAAATCAAAGTGTTTTTATATTTAGCCATGCTAGCGGGATTGTTAATTTTTGTCTGTCGAGCAGTCAGTGGAACACCACTTTGTTCCAGATTCAACAATTAGATGGATTAAACATTTGTATAGATGTTCATAGTCCATAGATTATGAATTTTCATGCTTTTGATTATCTTTGATTATCTATATTTTGATTCAGTAGGTCAATGTTTTCACATATTCTGTGAAATATCTCACAATCTACCAAATGGCCACAAACTTTGGTTTTCGGTAACCTTTGTTGATTCCGTGATGTTTTCTCTTGTGCCACGATGACAATTGTGGTCTTTAATTAAATATCCCAACAACTATTTGATGGATTAGTATGAAATTTGGTTCAGAAACTCACGTTCCCCTCAGACACAATTGTAACCACTTTGGTGATCCCCTATTTTTCTATCAAGTCAAAATTTCAGTTTGTTTCTCTGCATTTATGTCCAAATATCAGCAAAACAAATAACATTCCCATCAGCCTCAGCTAAACACTAAACTAACATGGTGCATGATGAGCATTAAACCTGCTCAACAGACTTTTAGTCTTACTTCTTCTTTATTGTGGCAGTGATATATTTATCAAACTCAAGCCTTTTACATTCAGTGCTGCTGTCTAGACAGACATCCAGGAATATTCCTTAGACATACCTCATACCTGCTTCATACATTTGTGCTGACAGACATTCAGTGCTGCTGTCTAGACAGACATCCAGGAATACTCCTTAGGCATTACTCAAACCTGCTTCATGCATTTGTGCTGACATAAAAGTAAGCGGTACAGTCGCTCATTGAGAATGCACTGATGTATCCTTATGACTACCACGTACCATGAAAAACTGTTCATATCTTTCCCAAATGTACTGTACTGTAAACTCAAAAGATGACAGAGCTCACGCTATACTATTGATTGACAAAAAATGGGAAAAGGTGGAAGTGGAAGGAAAAGGGTTCAAAATGTCTTTTCTTGCCATTTGAGTGGTTGCGGCAAGTGGTTTTATAACTCTATGATGATGACAAAACTTCTATGGAGATATACTCTGAAAGGTAAAACTATTACTGATCAGAAATTCCCCAAAATGTAGTTTTACAAAGCAAGCTAGTACTGCTGTTGCTGCTGTTTTGACAGACTCCTTTCCAAGCAGCCTTTCCACAATGAGTTATTTATCATATTCATTCGTCATTTTCTTTTAAGTGTTAAAAAATGGCAGCTCACACACATTAAAATCCACTATCATCCACGTATTATGTATGATTGAAAATTGGTTCATCTAGGGCATGTAACCTGCAGCTTTAATGACTGCAATTATTTTCAAATGGATAGTCAGCAGTGCTATATGGTCAGATGAATAATACCACCAACACAGCAGTAGAGTGAAATGCTGTTCTGTCTCGTGCTGTGTAATAATGATCTGTTGTTGATGAAATGTTGATGCAAATCGGGATGAGCCATGTCATTTCAGTTGGTGATTAGAAAGGTAACTGAATAGGGACATTGTAACAAATTGGTAAGACTGATTGCGTGTTTGCTTTGCTCAGTGCCAACTTAGCAGAGTAGATGCTGAGTAGCATGAGACATGAATGATCTCCCTACTGTTCAGTCCGCTCTCTGCCTAATGGCAGTTTGATAAGCTGCCTTGAAAAAGGCCTTTGCATAAAGTGATGGAAAGAAAAATACAGATGTGGTGTGTCATACTGCTGACATCTACATCCTAATACCTTGCACTTAAAGCAATAGGGAAAAGTTGCAGTCGTCAATATATGGTTCAGGCATAGTCCATTTATTTCTGAAAGCTTTGCAGCCTTTCTAAAGATGGTATGGTTTATCATTGTAAAAAGGAGCAATTGATAAGAACTCTACTGCTTCACAGCACAAAATAACTATATACCCATGGGGGTAATGGGATTTATAGCTTTCAAAATTCACTTTCTCGATAATTACTTGTTTGTTAAGAAAAGCTCTTCAGGCATTGAAGGTTTCAATAACAATTTTATAACATCATTTATTACATTGTCTTGACTTCATTTTTAATGCAACATGTATAATGACCTTAAGTTTTGATAGGCCTCCAGGGACATTTTTATACATTATTATACCACAAGTAAGTTTATTCTGGATGTTTCTCAGAAGAACACTGAAGATGTGACTGTTTTACGGTCAGCTCATTGCATAATTATGGCCTTTGTCTCTCTGAGATTTGTGTTATTGTGTGGTATGCCTGCTAAAATGTTGGCCTGTTCTCTTCATATACTGTATACCACTGAAGAGAATCTTAGTACATAAATACACATGTTAAAAAATCTGTAAGAATCAAGTGGATTCTAAAATGTACTATTTATATTTGTGTATGTACTGTAAGCAGAGAGTGGCTTGGCCCATTTGGTAGTGTCTTCATGTCCTATTGTGTGATTTGGTTTTTAAATGCTAGTTTGAATATTACACACTGTATGAGACACGATGACACATACAAAGAGAGAAAAACTGCATCTTCCAGCAACTGTGTGTGTTCCATTATAATGTGCAATATTAGGAACCCTTACAACACTATACATTGTTTGTATAGTACAGAAATGTTCTATGCAATAAATAAACATTGTGTGCTAACTGTGAGTGTGAGTGTTGGCATTCCTCCTCATAAACATTTGCAAACCAATATTTTGTACATTTGAAATCTGCATTGTTTATATGCACGTTTGCTCCCTAGCAGTCCTCTTTTCCCCTGCCTTTGTGGGCACATTGCACTGTTACACAAAATGTAACCTATAAACCAGTGGAATAGTGTGAAATCACCTTATACATCGTCTGATTCACTTGCGTACTGATGAGTTGCAGTCTTTTTATTTTAAGCTGGTAGATTTATCTGCTAAGCACAAGGCAGTGGTGCTCTACACTGATTATGCTTAATAATAAACCTCTAATGTTCCATGTGGCGTTGACAAGTCCATTGTTTTAACAATTCACTGTGTTTAATAGGCACTCTTTCTATTAGCAAGAATCTTAATTAGATGGGGAGGGGGGGATTTGCTCATTTGTTTTTATGCTCAGGAAATAATAAAAGCTAAAAAAAGACGATACCAAAACCCACATTTAGGAATGTTAATATATGTTAATAAGTGTTTGACAGGAGACTATCAAATATTCCTCCTCGCTTCCATTCTTGTAGTCTACGATGGAGTAGAGCATCATTTAAAGAACTCAGTAAATAATGTTATGCATGTTATGAATGTTTTTTTTAATGCCTGGTACAATAACTTCACATATATTTATACCCTCACCTCCTGTCTGATACTTCAACTGTAATTATGCAAAACCTCTTCTGAAGCATGAGCACCGCTAAGTAAAAATGGGATGTGCAAATATAACTAGCACAATGCAAGATCTTCATTTTTGGTCATCAGTGCAAATTTCTGGAGTTCACCAGAGTTCAAAAGATTCCTGCAGATTTACTTCCACTGAAATGAAATTACTTAGCTGCTAAATGTTGCTATTTTCTGCATCTGCCTCTACCTGCAAGGGTTGGTCATGATTAAAGCTGCCTGCATAGAGAATCATCACTTTTTAAAGGGGGAGCACAAACAGAAGTTTCTGAAGGATTGGGGTTTGATGCTCAGTCAGATCTCTTTGGAAGGTCTCTTTTGATCCACGTGATTGGAATATGTAACTGGGTGGAGATATACAATAGAAATCTTGTAAGGTTATTTGACAATACACTTTACATTTACAATTACTCAGTTCTAGAAAAGATATTTTTCATTCGTCTTTATGTGTCAGACTGTTTTCAAAAGAAATGTACATGTGCACTGTGGTTCCAGCGACTGCGTCAGAGTGGAATGTAGGTCAAGAGATAAACCGCATTTATTGTATACTGGGTTGAAATGTCACAATTAAAGGTATGTAGACATGTGTGTGAGTGTGGGCGCTTCCCTTGAGCACTTGAGCATTTCCAAACCAAAACACCTTGAAATGTTTTGCTTGCAATCCTGCCAGAAGTCAGTGAAGTCTGCCTACATCTCATTGCAGCAGAGGTTAATGTATATAATGTATGTTTTAAACTTTTCCACATTTTCTTTGATTGTTGAAAGAGGGAAAGAGCATATGAATGGAAAGCTTAAGTCTTATAATCAAGAAGTAGTGCCATTTAGTGTTTTAGTAGGTAAGTTTTAAGACAGAGGAACAAGAACAGGAAAATTAAGACTTACTCAAGATATGAAGTAAATAACGCTAATACATGTCCCATAAAGCAATGTGATGAGGCAGCTGTGTGCCAGATGTTGCAGCGTTTTAATATACTTACTGATATAATGAGAGAGTTTTATACTTTCAGTACGACTGAGATTGTAGCTACAGTTCCTGATCTTTAGATTGAGATGTTGCTTCCTCCTTTTCTAAGCTCTGCTGTGAAAAGGCTCATTGTGAGAGGAACTGACTCCAACACTGAACCTTCCCTCACTGACCTTCATATATCAAAAGCAAGTTTTCCTGTATTTCTAGACAATGCAGAGCGTGCTCCATCAGTAGAAACTCAGCTGTTACAATACATACAATACAATACAGCGGCCAGTCCCTAGCACCCACTAACCCCCTGCCCACACCTTTGTCCCCTAGACCTCCTTTCCCATCTTTTTTCCAATCCAAATCCCAGCAGTGCGTCTTGTCAGGCCACCTTACTTAACAGACAACCCAGCAGCAAGCCGCATCATATTACACTTCCTGCTTCATTTGACAAAGGGAGAACACCATAAGACTCACAGCATGTGAAACCTAGTTCTGATTCGGGACCCATTTTCATCTACTGGAATTATTTTGCATTCAGGCGACAACCCACAGGTGTGTTAATGCACACACAGTGACACATACAAAGAGAAGAAAACTGCATCTTCCAGCACCTGTGTGTGTGTTCCATTATAATGTGCGATGTAAGGAACCCTTTCAACACTATAAATGCTGCACTTTTAAACTCTTTGGTCCAGTAACATTTAGAGGCTGCGGGACATGGTTGCCTTGACATAATTTACAAAACCATGAAATGCAAAATGGGCATAAAAGGGGCCAAACAGAAATGGTGAATAACCAGTATTATACAACATAAAGCTGCACTGTACAAAGGGAACAGTAAGCATTTTGAAGACTTCTTTATCTCAAACAATGCCCAAAAAGGCTGTTATGTAAAAGAAACATCTATCAAAACAACATGATCTGCAAAAACAATATCGCTCTACAAAGCTCGCTCTACTTTCTGTCTCTGACTGTGCAACCTCAGTCTATGGAGTCTAAATTAGAGGTAGAATTAGTGGGACACTATGTTTTTTGGATTGAATTTGGGTTTCACTCAGGGTTTTTACATAGGTAATCATGTATATTGAAGGGTTTAAGCCTCAAGTTACATCAAGTTAATTGTGGAGTACTTTTACACAGTGACTTACTTGTATGAAGCTTTATTCCCTCGAACCATAGTCAAACACAGTTTATTGCATTTTAAGATATTTTCTATCATGATATTCTACATACATATTAATGGAATATTTTTGAGCAATAACTGCATTTTTTGTCAATGTAAGAAGCATAAAAATAATCAATTTAGCTTCTGAAAGGATGTTTGGAAGGAAGGATGGGAGATTACCTCTCACTGCCATCATGTTATTTACTGCCAGTAATCCATATTTGGTCAAAGTGGAAGAAGCTGGAGTTTTGCCGATGCGTTGGTGTTATGGCAGTGTTGTAAGCAGCAGTGCTTCTGGAAAGAAATCTGAATTTCCATGGAAGGAGAAGCCTGTCTGTACTTGGTGGCGTGGTACACCTGTGTCAGCAGTGGAACTGTCTATAAACAGAACACTGTGTTGGGCAAACAGCTCTGTTGGCTTTATGATACAAGCTGGTACTGGATGAGTTTTAATGATAAAATGCATTGCAAAAATATGAATTCAACCAGTCTTGCCTCATGTAAGTACTGGTAGTTTTTTAATGGCTTTGCAGCATTGTATCTTTAGGTCAAAAAGAGTCAACCTTAAAGTCCAGATGAAGCAGCATTTCAACAATATGTAACATCTGTATCATGATGAATTTCTGAGTGAAACAGAATAGACATGCAGGACATAACATTGAGAGGAATTTGATTTGAACGTTGAAAATTGGGCGTGTTGTAATGAATCTCAGCTCTGTTCCTCTACAAGTGGAAGATTAATTGTCAAGGTATCATTGGTTTAAATTGGTTGGTTCAAGCCTACATATGCACGTTTTATTTTGTGTTGCAGGAATTTGATATAAGAATATGACCAGGGATGTGAACGAAAGGGCCAAACCTTTTTCATTTCATCTACATTTTAAACTAGAAACAAAACATGTTGCCCCTCTCACCAAACTACTGATATATAGTCTGCAGTCTCACAACCAGTAGTTCAGGGGACATTTTTTCATGTGAAAATAATTAAAAATAAAAGAGAGGGAACTTGATAAACTTTGATAAAGCAAATGTGATTATACTTGTCTCCCAGCAACAAGGACTACATACTCTCTTCTCACCACATGTTTCCCTCTCACTACTGTGGCCAGCACAGTAGTGACACTGACACATAGATTACAGCATTAGCATTGGTATAAAATACAACATATGGGATTAAACACTGACCACACACTGAAATCTATTCATCTATTCATTCTTCAAAGTAGTGCTTTGTATGGTCTAATTGAAGTAATTTGTATACCAGCAGTACTTCCTTTACATCAATACTAGCAGCTCTGTGAGACTGTAATTAGGCACAGTCATGCTTTTTGCTAAATGCCAATGCTAGTATACTAAGATGCCCAAATGCTAAAATGCTGATAATTAGCAGGTAATGTTTACTTGGTTCACCATCTTTGCTTAGTATGTAAGAAGGGACAGAGAGTCAACACAAGTCCTGTCACATTCAAACTGGGGACATTATTGGTGCGTTCCAGTTGTACTCAGAAGTCGGAATTTCCGGGTTCCCAGTCATAAATTTCACCCCCTGAAGTTGGAATTTCTAACTAAAAAGTCGGACGAACCCCACCAGCCCCAACCTCAGAGTCCAAGATGTTAGCCCTGTGCATCAACAGTGTGAAAGTTGTGTTAATATTCTGTTTATTGGCAGTTTCATTAAATCAGTTGTACACACAGTACTGTCCAACTTCTATCTGTAGACATGCTGCTATGCTGTTTGTATGAGGATTTGCTTGTTTTCTCTAATTTAAATAGCATATATATATATATATATTTGCATTTAGTTAGATTTGCCGTCCTACTTCAAAGTGTCTTTGTACTTTGTAAGGCATTAGTGGACAAAGTCTCTAAGATTGTCAGAGTTCATATTTAGGTGGGGTTGCTTAGGAACAGTCAATTGCAGAATCATGGACTTGTCATCAATCAAGAAAATGGGTTGAGGTTTTCCTGAGCACGGGGTATTAAGGTAAGCTTTAAAAGCATGATGTCTTGCAATTGGTTTCCACTTTCAGAACAAGGCCGAAGCAGTTAATTGGTGCCGCCATAATTTAAGTAGTTTTATTTTACGTTTTGTTCTGGCTGAATGAACTCAAGCAGTAAGTGTTTAAAGTAAATTATAACATCTTCATACAAAATCCAGGTACCATCGTTTATACCAAACATTTACAAAATGAATATGACATACAGTATGACCTCACATCATCTGCCAGCGCAGACTGCATTCAAGTTTCTCTCTATAGTCACACACACACACACACACACTGTTGATGCATTAGAAGAGATTGTGGGATAGAAGAGACAGTTCAATAGACTTAGAAAATGGAAAGCTTGATTGTGTCTGAAATGTTTGTTGCTTTTGGGGGCTACAAGGCATAGTTTGGAAGACTGAGACTTACTTCCTGTTTTTTACTTCAACCTAGCCCCCAGTTACAGGTTTTGCAGTTAAAAATGTAATGAAGACATGTAATTTGGCTCTGAAGTCCACAGCAAAACAAAAATGTACCTGATGAGTGAGGCATTTCCCTGGTGTGCCTAAAACAAAATGAAAATGCGTCTCTAAAGTAACATCATGGAGAGGGTGTTTTTTCCATGCAGTGATGTCACACTGATACCTCAGGAGTCTTCTAATCCCATAGTGATGACATTTTGAGCCAAATAAAACTTCAAACTTGAATCTGCACACTGTGGTGGCCCATAATTGGTCCTTTTTAAGATTTTTCATTAAGATTTAATGTTAAATCTCTAAAACGTCATAACTTGCAAGACTACCAGCCTGAGGATAGAGCAAGTCTGATAATTGGACTTCAATTTCCCACTGTCTTTCATTTCTGTTCTCAGTCTGACATCATGCTCATGTTAGGGGTTTCTGTCTCGGTTGAGATAATTATTTTGCAGAAACCAATCAGTAGTGAATGAAGTTTCTGCCCAACCCGAATTCTAGGATCTGTTGGTCAGTGGTCCACCAATTTAGTCCAGACTGAATATCTCAAGACCTATTTAATGAATTTCAAATAATCTGTGTAAGTGTGTATATCATTTTGTACACATATAGACAGAATAGCGTTAATCAACCCCACTTTCTTTGGTGATCCCACTGAATTTATGTCTTTCAGTGAAATATCCCAACAACCCTAGATAGATTGCAATTTGGTAACAACATTCATGTTTCTCACAGAATTATTATAACTTTTATATTCCCTCAACCATGTGATCAGATTTTGTTCAAATACCTGCAAAACTGATGACATTCCCATCACCTTCAACTGAACTTTTTGTTTAGTGCTAATTAGCAAATGTTTGCATACAGCATGGTAAACTAAGATGGTTAGCATAGATTGTGGCATTTGAGCATGCTAATATTAGCTTTTATCTACATTTAGTACAGCCTTAGAGCCACCAGCATGGTTGTAGACTCTTTATTCGCCTCAAAAAGCCAAAATACTAAGTGTATATCAGCCATAAGTTAGCTAGCAATGGACGACCAACCTTGCCTGTGAGCCCTTGATTAAATTCAGAACTCACCAGAAACTCTTTCTTTCTGAAACTCCAAAATAAGCACGACATTGTTGATCAACTAGAAATTCACGCAGATGGGTATTTGCAACAATTCATGCTGCAAGGGACAAATTTTGTCTACTCACATCTTTGCATTGACTTTGTATTGAAACATAGAGAGACATAGTATATTATCATAAAAACATGCAGACTCAACTTAGTAGTAATATGTTTAATATGGAAGAGCTTATTTCTATAAGTCAACTTGATAAAACCTAAACCAGCATTGATGTCTTCCATGACTTTTGCCATTTCCGTGGCAAATTGTCTGTCATTACTTTCACATTTTTGCACTTTTGCACTGCTTTAATTTCACCTACAAAGCTTTGATTGGCTCAGTTTTTTCCCCCAACTTGGATATCAATGAACACAAGAATCAGGGCAATACAGCAATTAGGAGGGTATTATTATTGAAAAAGGGATGCCTCTTTGGTAGAAGAAGGCCTCTTCACCTATACACCCACTAGTTCTTGTAAAGCCAATACTATGATAATGAAAATGCCAAAAATGACACATACATTTTTCCACACCACAGAACCAAAGATGGAAAGAGAATAATGTAATGTGGAACACTAAGAAAGATAACAGGATACTGTACGTCCTTTTAGGTAGGAACATTTTAAATTTCTAAATACAATGCACAAACAAGCTAAAGGCCTGTTTTCTGTTCTGAGTGACCATTCTTCACAAAAAGGCTCATTTCATGGTTAGTTAGTTTGTGACATGGCTGTTTTTAACCAAGAGTGGTTTACAATAGTGTTCCAAATGTTCCAATCACAGAGTTTTTGGAGAATATGTCTGATTTCAACAACAAGAGATTTAATGAATCAGTACTTCATGTACTGCAAAACAACAGCATGACCATTACTCTTTTCAAAAGTATGTCAGCATCACGGAGAATTAGTCTGATGAAAGTAGGTCAGTGCAACCTTTTCTTTATTGGAAATCAATGTCCATCACCAGTTTTTCCTCTGATCATGACCATCCATATTCTCTCAGTCCTTGTCACTAACCCGCTGCTGTCGTCTCATTTCCTTTTTACCTCCAGGTCTTATTGCGTTGTGTTTCTTACACTTATTTAGCTCGCAGTCCTTGCTGTGACCACTGACATGAAGGTCGAAATTAGGTCAATCTAATTAGCGCTACTGACCCAGCCATGCTCAAGGCCTTTTAGCGTTTATTAAATAAAGGCCATTTTGATTTCTTTTCCCTACAGCATAACCATGGCGATGAAGGCCCAGGACAGGTGGGAATTGATGGACAGGACAGACATCTCCTATATTGGTGTAGTTTTCCTGGTAGTGGGCACTGTGCTGGTGGTCAGCAGCTTCCTGGCTCTGGGATTCACTGGAACCTTTCTAGGTAAGTGTCAAACACAGTAATACATTTGAAAGGGGCAGTCCTCTGATTTTATATGTCACGGTCAGTTTAGTCAGTTATACAATGACATCACCAGAGTAATTTGGGCTCGGTCTTCAAGATGACAATTTTTTAATCCGAAAACCTGCATGACAAATTAGGAGCGTGACATTTAATGTCCTTGAGTTGCATTTTGGGGATTGTAGGATCCACTGTTTTTTTTTCAGTTTGAGCCAGATGAAAAGAAAGAGAGATGTGGGAGTGACATGCAACAAAGGTGCACTGTTGGATTTTCAGTTATGTGGCATGTATCGTAACCAGTACACCACTGGAGCTGACCTCGAGTTTCCTTTTTTAAACTCTCTTCCATAAGTCCCCTAACTACATAAATGTGCAATAATACATCACTGGAGTACTTTTTTTGTGACTCTGAAAACATATTCTTCTTGAGTTGATACTTATGAGTGACGATTCTAAACAAGCACACTATTTTATGCTATGAAGAGAGTCGTAAGAAGATCCAGCTGCCAAAATCTAGATGAGAGAAGATAAAAATGTTGATACAGTCATCTGGGTCACCTTCACTTTTTGCAATATGCTCAAAGCAATAAATTTTTGAGCTTTATAAGTGGTAGTGTTGGGTGCAGAGTGTGCTTTTATGCCCATGGTTACACCTCTCAGACTCCCCTGCATTAATGAGGTTGTTGAGGACATATGCAACCTGAGAGAGAGACCATAGGTAAAACTCATGACTCAAAAAAGCACTGCCCCATCCTCTGCACGTTTTATGAATTAAAAACATTACGTAGTCTTTACACATTTTTATTTATTTATTATCATTATTATTATTGAATTTAACATCAGTCTTTCCTGATCGATCAGCTATTATAAAGTTTCTATCATGGAAGCTGAACATGGTTATGAACTGGTTTAGCAGTGAGTATTTCTTTGTTGTTGTTACTGCAGTTGTTAATGATGACATGATGATAAGTTTCATCATATTAGTTTTTTTTAGATCTGCAAGACAGCCTTCACTTATTTTTCGGTTGAAGAATGTCAGAAGAACTTCAAAACTTCAATATGCACCTCCACTTAATAACCAAACCTACGCTCTTGCCTGTAATAATGAACTTTATCATGGAAAGTTTATTTGTATATTCATACATGAGGCAATTCAAGGTCCTTTACATAATGCATTTTTTTTTTAAAGAAAAGAAAAACAGCATACAGTAAATAGTAAGTGGAATTTAAGAGGGTGGGAACCTTGTGAAGTAAATTGAAAAGTTAAAAATAGTGACAGGGTGTGGGATAAATGTATTCAAATCATACTCAACCCACTGACTGTAGAAACATTTCTGTTGGACTTACTGTATATGTGGGACCTTTTTAATTCCAAGTTTTCAACCGTCTCTCACTGGGTCTTTCAGCATGTGAAGGTTATTCTTTCTATTTTTATTATACTGAACATTTATTTATTTGTTATTATCATGCAATTAGGTGGTGCAACCCAGCAAAAGTCAGTTCCTTGTATGTGCCATAAAAATGATCATTCCGACAAGCTCTCTAAAAAATGGACTATTTTTATAAAGTCAAGCGAGTGCAACCAGTGAATTGACCTGTTATGTCTTTAAGCAGCTAATGTTAGCTTAGAGCCTTGGTGCCAGAGGAGTAGTGGGCCAGAAAAAAAGTTGAGAAAGGAATAAGTTTGTACTGGTTGGCTGCTGAATGATCCTGGATCCCTGAGGCCTTTCACAACACCTCTACACATTAAGATATTCTTTGAATTGTACTTCAATTAAAATCATCAGGAAAATCTTCCTGTAGCTTCAAACAGCACTGTAAGATTTGTCTCTTTATTCCACACTGTCTTTCACTCAAATGGGAGTAAATAGTGAGATAATATTGATCCACAGATTTGATAGCTATTAGTAAGAAATAGTATAGTGTATGTGATATTGATTCAAAATTCTACAGTGTCCTTGTTCATCATAATGAAGAAACATATCAGCTAGTGGCACAAAAACTAATACTACTAGAAGCAGAGAAATAAGCTATGTCAGGCTGTGGATACACAAATGATTTAGTAGTATGAGTACATGATTGGTTTTCTTTTATTCATGGGATTTCTTATAATATCTCCAGACACATTATCATCTAAGCTGTTTAAGCAGTACTTTGCCCTTACAGGACTTACTTTGTCTGGTATCAAGTGTGACTTGGGGGAAAGAGGAGAAATGATATGCACACCCATGCACATATTTAAGTGCACTTCCACACAAGGAGGAACACGTGAGCTCCACTTTATTCAGCCCTGCTCATCTCTATGCACGCCGTCAAACACGTTCTCATCCTCGCACATGGTAGACGTGAATAACTTTGCATCTGCTTCTGAGACAAACATGTTTGTTTTCCTTTGTCGTTCCGCCGAGTACAGGCAACGGTTCACATGAACATGAGTACGACACTGCTGTCTTTGGCAAGCGCTGGTGTTAAGTTTTGAAGTTAGTCATTTCAGTGAGTCATATCCAAGATCCAGACTTTGTGTCTCAGCTCCTGCACCATCACTGTCCACCATACTCATATGGCCTCAGTCTCCACTAATCCTCCAACTGTGCGGACAGAGGGGAGGCATCAGTAGCAGCAGGAGGTGATAGGAGTTCATGGAGCAAAGCAGTGAGCTTCTGCTTACATCAGTCCCTCTGCGACTAACAGCAAGGTGAAAACCAATAAAGCAGAAACTTCAAGTTCTTCTTTGTACAGCAGAGTGTCAAAGCAACCAGACACTGTTGAGAACAACTGAAGATGAGTTCTTCTCCAGTACACTTCTCAAATTGCAAAAAGATTATACAAATGTTTGATATCCCAAGAGGGAAACATGACTTTGCAGCACAGAGTAAATATTATAAGCATCCGGTGGCTCATTAGGATGTACACTCTCAGCTTCTCTATCGTTCTATTAGGATGGCTAGACTGTAACCACATCATGCCTGTTTGCAAACTCAGACATGTATCCAGGTCAGTTGGGATGCTACTCACATGCCATGTAATGTAGCTTGACTGAGTTCTGAACTCGAGTATAATTAAAATAATTACCCGTTTGGGTTTTTGTATAGCGAATAATTAGCCCAGATAAAGTCTCCAGAAAAATGTCATCTGATGGCGTAATGTTAAATATTAGATGTTTAAGAAAGAATTCACAAGATATTCCAAATCCAGCTCACAAACTAAATGATATTTATTTTTGATAGATACTCATGTCTTAAAATGATTTTATTTTAGATGAAAGGTGTCAAATTTAAAGCTTAAAGCAGCAATAAAAAAAAACCACTGCATCGGTAACATGTCTTTGTAGGTATTAATTACCTTTCCTGTAGGTGGCGCAGGCTGACAACAAACTACTTTTTGTTTGTTTTGACAAACTACGATAATCCCACGTCAAGGTCCACTTACAAGCTTATTTCCAGAGCTTTCAACAATATGGCATGGCTTTCATCAGCACATAGAATTTGATCACTTATCACGTAGATGGATCTGTGACATGTGGGCCGAATAGCTACCATGATTTTTATCTGTAATTGTTTAGGACTATTTCCCCAGCTCATCTTGAAGCTAACATCAGTGGTGTAGCTGTACAGCCACTTATTCATATTTAATGCTGAGGTCTCCTAAATTGTCGAATTAGACAACAAATAAATAAATATCTAAATAGCATCTTCACTTTAAATTCCCCTCAATTAGAAATATCTAGAGCAGAGAGGCTACAATGGAGACAGTGAAACAACTGAAATCTAAGTGAAATATAACATTGACCTAGTAGCCATCCACTGCCAGTATGTGTGACACAAGAAATGATTGTTTATAAAGTGACTTTCTGAGGTAAAACTACTGTTACTGCTCATTAAACAATATTGTTATATTTAAAATACAAATCATGTCTAATCCTGTTCCAATTGTTTTTTTAATCGATAAGAGTTTCAATAAAGAACCGGACAAATAAGGAGTAGCAATAAGAGTATTTGTATTGATAAAATCCCATCAACATCCATCCCTACCATCAATGTTACATGAGAGGAAACAGCTGTTAAATAAATGAGCTCTAAAAGAATTAAATGAATTGTCATGCTGTGGCATGTGGAATGAGATCAATAAACATGTTCCTCAGACATCCTGTGGCTCAAATATAATTATCTAGAATTTATTGTACTGATATACTTATATCACTATTGAATTCATTTTAAATTACTCTCCTGTGTGTGTTCATATGGGGGTGATTGTTATGCCGCACCCTGATCTACCTGCACTTTACTTCCTTTCTAATTCCTCCTTACGTGGGCACACACATGCTGGAGAATATGGCCAGTGGGTGTGTGTGTTGTGATCTAATGTGTCTCCTTTGCTCTATATTAAGCCCCCTTGAGTCACTGTGACCTGATGATTCAAACGGATGGCATTGGGGCAGAAACAAAGATGCAAACACAATCAAATTTGCACAGGTGTCAGCCAGCTGGCCCAGGATCCAAACTCCAATCACAACCTGCTGATCACAGACCCACTTTTCTAACCCCCAGACTATGCTGTCACTACTCCTCAGCGTTGTCCATTTTCATAACCACAATGAAACAACAGTGACGCAAGAAATTTGTTATGCTTTTGCTTTCAAATATGAATGAACCTCTCACTTTGGAGGTCAGAAATGAGGTGAGCGAATTGTTCAGAGGGCCAGTTAGTTCTGCTTTTCTATTCAAACACATTTGTTTATATAATCTTTTCTTTTTGTCATGCCACCTTACCTGCAGCGTTTAAATGATCATCATGAAAATTGTTATATAACTTGGGCATTAACAGCCTCTCTTTGACAGAAAACAGGGCCAGCAACATCTCATGTGTAATTTAACAGGTCAGTTTTACCTGCTGGAAGCCTCTGTGTGTGTGTGATTGTGTGTGTCTGTGTGTATGTGCGTTGGTGGACCAGGGAGTGAGGCATAAGAGAAGTATATAAATGTTCATGTCCTGTTGTACTTAAGTCCCAAAATGGGTCAGATTATGTGCGTTTGTGTGTTTTTGTGTGCGCACAATACCAGGGAAATGTATTACATGGCAAAGTGCTCAGGTTACAGTGAGCTGTGCCCTAGTTCAACAGCCCCCAATGTTGTATTGGCTTAAGACCCCCACTGCACAAGTAAGCACACACACACATGCTCACGCACACGCACGCACACACACACACGCACGCACACACATACACACTTTTTGACTTTTTTTTTTACCACAATCCTGCAGGATCAAAAAAATCCAATTGAAATTCATTCCATTCATTCTTTGTAAACCAAAGCTGTAATAAACAAAATGAAGAAATTAGGTTTCATTTTACATAATAAAAACAAAATTGTCAAGGAAAGTAAATTTAACTTAGCTTACATGAAAGCTTTTATGATTTTGAGGACTCTGTGCGTGCGTGTGTGTGTGTGTGTGTGTGTGTGTGTGTGTGTGTGCATGTGCTTGTGCTTGCGTACTCTGTCAAAGGCTACTGTTGGGGACAATGACTTAGTACCAGTTAACTGGGGACAGCTTGTTCAATTGCAGACAAAAATCCTGTCCCCAATTGGGAAAAGGGTGATTTTTGGGTCAGTGGTTAAGGTTAGGGTTAGGTAACTAGTGATGATGGTTAGGGTTAGGGTCAGTCTCCAGAAATGAATGTAAGTCTATGTAATCCCCAAAAGTGACCATGGTGTGGTTTGTGTCTTCCAGTGCCAACTAAAACTATGCAAACCATGTCTTCTGTACCCAACCCATGTGTATGAACCATTGGCAGTGTTTAAATGTGAGAGTAAAGTATGTTCTATGTGTGGTGGATGTCTGTATAAACTTTACAGCTATGTTTTTCATCAAAGATTTGACATGACATTTGTTTGTGTCTCATGCCAAAGCCATTCTGCTATCGATGTTTCATGGTAATCCATCCAATAATTGCTGAGGTACTTCAGTCTGAAAGTGCTGGATCATGTGTGCTAATGTGTCTGCAAGCTAGGCTACCTAGCTTCCAATTACAAATTTGACAGCATGACACATTCAGAAAGCTCAATGTGGCGGCTGTTTTCACTAATGCTTGAAAGCAACTGAGTTTGAATCAGTAACACGCCACTGAAGTTGACAGCTTGTCTCCAAGCAACGCCGGCACTCAAATATCAGTCAGCCACATGCCAAGGGAAACGCCCACCTGGAGGCTTGAGACAATACTGTGTCCAGTTTTACCAAACAGTTTCATTCCTGTTATGAAAAGTAGGAACAATAGCATTAAAGTATGTATTTCTTAACCCAGAAAGTGAGGAAAAAATACAGGATCAAACTTTCACCTCTGTTTTCTCATGAGGTCATCTCAATGTGGTCATGTTGTTGACATCAGTAGCAGCCAGGTGATGGTGGATCTGCCAGACAGTGTAGCATTAACATGGCCATGTGGTGCCAAAGTCATGTCCCCTTTGGCAGTACATCCAGTTTGAACTCAGTGTCCTCTGTTGTTTCTGTCAGAAGCATGTCAGAAGATGATCTCAGTGAGTCAAGCTGACCAAAACGCTTGTGATTCGAGATGTGCAATCAGAGTTTAAAACTAGGCATCGATGTCGTTGACACAGAGATGTAGAGGAACCATGGCGACAGTTTGAGGCAGCCCACAAATTCTGGCGCTGAATCCCAATCCACTTTTGATAGACAGGTGGCAGGACTCGCTTTTGGAACCATTGAATATCCAGAGATGTTCCCTGCTGCTCGCCAAGTGTACGCTAGGATAGGATCCAGCCTCTGAACACCGAACAGAGAAAACAGTAACAAAAAAATGGCAGATTTTTGTATGAAATGCAGTGTTTGTGTTGAATCGAGCCAAAATCCTCACATCGCAACCTGTCACAGTAATAACCTGCTGTATGTGTGTGTATGTGTATGTGTGTGTGTGTGTTTGATTTTCAGGTGACTACTTTGGCATTCTGATGGATGAGAAGGTGACAGGCTTTCCATTCAACATCACTGAGAACCCCATGTACTGGGGCAGCACTGCCAACTACCTCGGCCTGGCACTCATGTAAGTGGGGAGATAATTTGAAGTGACTGTCTCTGTAGAGATCTGAAATTACCTTTTATAAATAACAAACAAAAAGAAAACAAAGAAAAAGGAGCGTCAGCCTTTCCGACAAAGTGCTGATGTACATTAAATGACGCTCTAAGTAAAGTGTGGGGCACACAGAAGTGGCTGAGATAATAAGCTGCGACGTCTAAATGGAAAACGTTATATTCTCCAAGTTGCAAATCACCTCCTTCGTGAAAAGGTTGGGAGGTAAAAACTTGTGCCTCATCTCTATGACAACCGTGACCACATCACTCGGAGCCTGGCGCATGTAGTTGCTAGGTGAGGGCTCCAGGGTTGATGAACCTGCCACTGACAAAAAAATATTAGCCCCCCACTCTTCTCACACACAGTTACGTGGACTCCATTCCTAATTTTTTCCTGTCTCCACAATCCTTTTTGTTGTGACTAATTTTGACCCATTTTCTCTCTGCTCTCATTTCATTACAGCCTCTTGTCTCTGTAGCTTAACTGGTTCCCTCCAGTTGCTGTCACCTCCCTCTCTCTCTCTATCCTTTTATTTCCTCACTTGAGAAGCAGTGGCAACCTTTTCTGAACCTGCTCTGCTGTCCAGTTGTCATCCTTTTGTCCCTGCGTTGTTGTTCAAAGGATCTAGAGAATAGCAAATAGAAGGTCTGAAAATAGTTCTATGGTTTAACCCTTAACAGACTGTCTGCTCGAATAAGATGGCTCTAATAATAGTGTTCAAATCAGTCAACTTGTACAAGAACAAAGACATTTATACACTGACTAATGATTACAGACATCCCAATTATATCCCAAGTATTTTGGGTGTTTTTTAGATGAATGCGTTCTGTCAATCCTTCAAACATGTTGAATGTATTTCCTGTCGTATGAAACATTTGCAAGGTTTTGTTTTTTTTTTAATCTGACAAAACAATCTAAACTCAAGATCTACTTACTTGCCTGTTGTGGTTCATTAGTATGTTCAGATTGATTAGATATTACAGAGGACTTGTTTTAAAGATTTATTGTTGGCTAAAAGGTATAGTTTGACATCTTGGGAGATTCATTAATTCCCTTTCATGCAGAGTAAGATGATACTATTGATAACACAACTCATATCTGGTTTCTAAATATAGATAAGTTAAGTTAAGTTAATGGCAGCAGCCAATTAGCATAGCTTAGCTGAGCAAAAAGACTTAATATGGTGGGAAAAAGTTAGCCTGGCTCTGTCCAGGTAACACAGTTTGCCCCATAAGATCTCTAAAGCTCACTATCTTATGTTGTATCTTCTCTCTTTAATCTGTATCAATACCAAAGTGTAAATCAACATGGTGTGGTTTTTTGGTCAGTGCTCCCAGCCAAGAAAAAGTTGCAGCACAAAACTGGTCGCATTTACACTTCTGTTTGTGTACAAATGATAGGATATATTAATTAGTGAGCTTTAGAGGTGCTGGTATGTGGAACTTTTTTTGCCAGACCGTCTGTTTTCTGCCTCTATGCTAAACTAAGAGATTGCTAGCACCGGCTTTGTATTTACAGACTGTTTTTGGATGTTCTCATCTAACATTTTGCAGAGTGAATAAAAATGTCTACCTATTCCTGTAAAAGTTCAGCTTTGAAATTCAATCCTGAACTTAAAAAGACCTTTTAAAAGGCCCTAAAGCCAACCCTTGTCCATTTTAAGTACCACCCTCTGTTGTCAGCAGAAATGAGTGTCATGTGACACTCATGCTTGTGTATTGCAGGTACATTTATATGTGCATGCTGGTACAGTAGAACATGAGGTACACACTGTTGACGGAATTGCACATTAAAACATTGCCCTGTTGAGCCATTTTATTGTTTAATTGGAAATGTATACCCCGTACATAAACACCAAATTTATTTCAAATTGAAGAACATCACCATTAAATATGTCAAACATTTTGAAATTATCTTTCTTTTTTATTAGAGTCGCATTCTTGTCATTGATAATTTTATTCCTGTTTTATTGGTTGCTATGCCAACACTCATCTTAGTGATTGCTGTCATCTTTCTTAATATGCACTTCACACAGAAATGTAAAAGCTACAAACCCATCAAGGACATTCTTCACCATGACTAGGAGTACTTCCTTGTATCTTCCTTGTACAGACAAAGAACACACACCTCTGGACTGCAACTACACATAACCATGTAGAGGAAGAAAGCTCTCCACACACACACACACACATGCACATACCACCCCTTCTACTCCCTGAAGCCCCTCGCTGTTCCCACAAATTAGACCACTTACTGTCCTTTTCTCTGTGACCTGGGATAGAGATTAGCTGACACACATGAGCAAATGCACTCAGGCTGATACATGAACGCCAACTGAATTCATGCAGCTAAATAAATGAGATGACCATTAAATTGTTGCTGCATGATGTTCCTTTACAACCTTATATTTGAAACTCAGGAGGATTTTCAACAAACACCACCATCCCAATGTTTTTTAAACCCAGCAACATGCTAAGACAGAAACTGTTCCACCCAAAAGACTGCACACCCAAACACAAGAAAATCAATGCGTGTGCAATCCAATGCAGTGAGGAATGAACATTCTTGTATATCGGGGAAACTAAACCACCACTAAGCAAAGGCATGGCTGGACACAGTCTTTCAAGTACAACAATGTACATATTGTAGAAAGTTAGGACAAACAGTTTAAATCAATCAATCAATCAATCAATCTTTATGTGTATAGTGCCAAATCACAACAAAGTTATCTCAAGGCACTTTACACATAGAACAGGTTCTAAACCGAAAAGAGACCCAACATTCCCACATGAGCAAGCAATTGGCAACAGTGGCAAGAAAAAACTCCCTTTTAACATTAAGAAACCTCAGGCAGAACCAGACTCAGAGTGGGCGGCCATCTGCCCCGACCGGTTGGGGTTGAGATGAGAGAAAGGGAGGATAGGAAGAGAAGCACAATGAAAATCAACAATGAAGCTAGAAGGTCCGGGACTGGAATCTGTCATCCGGACGTCTACAGGCCCAGATTACCTGTCAGACACAGATACAACTAGACATCCAGGCCTTTATGTCCTTAATGCATGTTTGTAGTTTAGATAATTGGTTAGTTTCATTTGGCTTTATTGATAGATATAATTGAGTATCATCTGCATAACAATGAAAATGTATTGAGTGTTTCCGAATAATGTTTCGTAAAGGAAGCATATATAAGCAGAATAGTATTGGTCCAAGCACTGAACCTTGAGGAACACCATGTCTAACTTGTGTTTGCATGGAGGATTTATCATTAACATTTACAAACTGAAATCTATCAGATAAATATGATTTAAACCATTTCAATGCTGTTCCTTTAATACCAATTAAATGTTCAAGTCTCTGAAACAGGATTTGATGATCAATAGTGTCAAAGGCAGCACTAAGATCTAACAGGATGAGGACAGAGAGAAGGAGTGTAAAATAGAAAAGCCATCTCTCAACAGTGGACAAGGTCTACAACACAACTTATCTTCTTATCCCCTCCCAGGAGACATACTGTAGCAACCATTCACGTATTTGGGCTCATGCGACATCCACCAACTGTCATTTACGCTTGGCCTCAGGAGACTCCAATGACTCTAACAATTGTCTTCATAACAGCCAGGAGCACTAACACACCAAGTGGTATCAATGACCTTAATAACTACCCCACAGAGATTAAACACCCCTTGTACTCCCCACCAGTCAATTAGAACTGAAGCAGCAGCTTAGATGAGAGAAGAAACCTCTGCAGGTACCTACAACCAAGTCCAGCTTCCCTTGGTTCAACCCTCCTTGGTTAATCATGACCTGGATGATCGAGAATCCTCACAGACACGGTTATATTTACGACATATTCTTCTTCAAAGTTGCCTTAAGTGGCTATGCACCCAAAGAGGACTCATCGTCATATAAAAAATCAACTGAATTCAGATACACTGAATGGCTTTTGTTGGAAAATGCTTGCCATGAATGATGTCCAGTCTGGGAATGAGAATTGTAAGGATCCATGTTTAAATTTAAATCTTCTTCTCATACTTTGAGAAAACCCCACCACCAGTTCTCACTACAGTTCATTTGTCCCATTACCGTAACATAACCAGAGTGATTAACAGTGTGGTGAATGCTGCCTTTCAGTTACATCATGAACCATTATCATGTGTTGTGCTTGTGGGATGGAGCTGTATCTTTGAGCGAGAGAACAACGGCGCTCTGACTTTCAAAAGGTCACAGTCTGCTCCGGGCAGTCTACCCCCACCCTTCCCTCTTCTTCATCTACCCTGTTTCTGTTCAGCTGGGGCTTAAACTATGGTGTGTATATGATGGAGCACCAAAAAACAACGGCAAAGTTCAATCATAAAACAATAAAAAAAACATCTTAAGACAGCTTCATGGATAAAGCATGTATTCATGGCTACATTTGCTATGTCATGATTACAGCAGAGATCTTGTGGGATGATTTAGAGTTTTTGTTTTTAGTTTGTTTTACTGCAACAACAAAGAAAGATGATACAATTATGTAACACCAGTGGTTTTGCTTGTGGGGAATTTGGGAATTAATTTATTTGTATTTCTGTCTTCAGAGCTGTGCTGCACATATTTGTGCTGTGCATGTCAGATACAAGAATATAACACCCCTCCAGTCAAGTTCTATCCCGAACATTTTTTCCTGCACATTTGATCTTCTTTTCTTTCTTGTTGTTTTTTATTGCGTTAGATTGTGTTACTGTGTATGCATGTGTACATAGTTTACTTTTACTTTTCTGTGCACATTGATGTGTTCTATTTAAACTTTCGCTTGCACGAACTTCTCATTTAAAAACAACATCTCATGATGCATGTAAAGATCCAGTGTTATATTATCATCCACCAATAAAGAAATGGGGTAAATACCAGTTCTTTCATCTGGGAAGAAACACCTGCAGGAAGTCTTATGTACTGGCACAAAGTAGCATCTTTAAAACCTCATTAATCCACAACCTCTGAATTGTATTGTTACAACAACTGAAGTGGATTAACTGTTCATCTGCAGTGGGTTCTTCCAATTAATTTAAACAGTAACACTTTATATTACAGTTGTAATTTGCAAGTATTCAATCGTTCATTTTTAGGACATTTTACAGACAGTATAGTATAATTTGGTGCAAATTATAAGAAGTTGGTTTAGTTGGTTAGGGTTAGGGTCATTATATTTATGTTCATATAGTTGGTCATTTGTAAAAAAAGAAATGTTAATAAACTAACAGTTCTTTAAGTGATAGAAAAAATACTTAGTTTTGTGTGTCATTTTAGGTAGTTTTGTAGGTTTTTTATTATTATTTTTTGTAATTTGAAATAAAATGTTTCCTGCTGTTTTTTTCTACACAAGAAACATTTATAATGACATTAAGGCTCCTTCCCACACACATATATCTCTGTCTTAAGCACCACTTAAGACAACGTAAGCTGTCTTGTAACCGCCACTTGTCCCTTTAACCTGCAATCCATCTACCTCATTTCACCATACATGTATTCTCAGTCAGGGAAGATGATTGCACGTGTTGATCGCAGTGTAGCTGAGCTGCCCTGATTTCTTTTTTGTTACATATCTATATGTCGTGTTTTCATAAGAAAATCGGAAGTCTACTGCGATAGTCGTCATCTCCTCGTATATGGTACTTTAGACCATGGAGATTGTGTACTATTATCTATTATTTGAGTAAATTGCACAACAGTAACAATAGTTATAGTTGAGCTTTGACACATGATATTCATATTCTCTTCTGCACCATTACCTGCCATTTAAATCTACTGGTGGAAGATGTATTCAGATCTACTCAGTCTTGGTAGGGTTTCCATCCATTTTCACACAACTGCTTGTTATGGGATCTTGAAATCTCAACTCCTGCTGTTAACCGTGTTCTGAGTCATATTGATCTACAACACTTGCAAACCCTGTGGTGCTGCAACCACCGGTGTAAAGTCATAAACTCCTTCAGCAGGTGATTCTTCCTCGAGCTAGATGGCTGTTGGTGTCACCATAGTCGCTGTTTGATGCCTGTGAATAGGTCTTTTTGCTTCATAGCTGTAGCTCTGCCTGAGCGCCAAGTATTTCCATTCTGTGTTTGATACATCCAAAATAGAGTAGGCCTATCCAAGTAGCTGTCAAAAAACACAATTAAACAATGTTCAATTCATGAAAACTATGAAAAGATTCTAAAAACATTTTTAAAGTAGTTTCCTGCATGTGGTTACGTGTGAATGGGGGCTAGGATTGATATTCAGGGAAATCTGTGCCAATTTCCCACCACAAAACAGTCAAATTTAAGCATCTGATGAAAGACACTTTTAGATGGAGCAAGAGAACCAATCACTCCACTGAGTGAGACTCCACTGATGACATATTTGAGTCCACTACTTGTTCACGGTTGCCTTGCTAATGCTTTTGTGGGTGTTTTGTCTCACAACTTTCTTGATTAGATACATTACAAGAACATTAGTCCCAGACAAACAGCTCCTCAGCTTACTTCATTCACTGTTGGATAGCTTGATCTATAAAAATACAAAACTGCTAATCCAAGTAAAGACTAGTAACTAGCTGTCAGCTCAATGTACGGAGTGAAAGGTTCAATATTTCCCTTTTGAAATGCAGAAAATGGAAATAGTAAAATACGTCAAATATCATACTTGAACCAATGTATTTTCTTGATCAACACTCCCACTAGGCAAAGGCAACACGGTTCCATCATGCTGGTGTTTCTCTCACCACTGAAACTACAAATAATGAAGACATCATGCTGTCTCTTTTAATACAGCTTATCTGTTTGTGCTTTGAGTAATCTGAAGGGCAACTGAGAGAGCAGCGAGGCTCTCTTGAGGACTGGAGGTAAGATAGGATGATTTGATGAAATGATAAGCCCTGGAAGAAAGAAAAGATGTCCTTTTGTATGCCTTTGTGTAAGAGAAAGTTTTTCTTCGATCTTAGGGGCCGGGGTTTGATTTGCTTCTCTATTTTTCTTAAAACGACAGCAGGTCAGGTATCATCTGAGCGCTGTTAACTCAAGATAACAGTGAATCACAGCTTGCTCGGCACTTAAAGCACAGGCAACCTGTCTGATGCTTGTCAGTTAAGAGGTATGTGTGTGCTTATAAGCAAGATCTAAGCAGAGTATGAGTTTGAATATATGTTATTAACCTACTTTCAGTGGGAGAACTCAGGATAATAATGGGGGTAAATATGTTTTCGCTATAATGTAGTCTACACAAGCAAGGCACGCATCCACTTAACGGGCAAAGCCAGTGTCATGTGCCTCGTAGGAGTAAAATGTGATGATCAAATTTTCCGGCATGACACTAAAATGGGTCAGTGTTATCTGCTTCTGTTTGATATGCCGAATGGCATAGAGCCACTTGAGTTTCTCCACACAAAGAGGTTGTTTTTGAATCATACTACTATGACAGTAAACTCACAATCTGATCGCAGTAGAATGACTATGTCACCTTAACAATTCACTCAAAGTCAAGTCATTGATATCATTTCAGACTAGCCTCTGTTCAACTAGCCTCTATAAGGTCCATAAGGCAGTTTAGGAAAAATTGAACTAGGTGTTATTATCCACATTCTAAAATAAATTAATCAATTAACTACAGCACTGATTTGAATCAAGTTGAAACCTTCACAAGCTCAAGGAAGTTCAACAATGATATATTAGCACACAAGAAATACAGAAAGACTCCTACCAGCACAGTAGCACATGTGCTTATGCCATGGTAATTTGTTTCTTTCACATCACCAATGATGATCTACCAACATTAGTCCACCAACTTCTTGGGACCATGAGGGAATTAAGAGTTTTCACTTTATGTTATCTCTTGAACTTTTGTTTTTGTGCAATCCATAAATAAATTACAGCATGAAAGGCACTGCAACCATCAACACTCTGGCCACTCGCCTCACCTTCACTGACCTAGTGATGCTAGACGAAATAAGCAATCCACAAAAGTACAATAGAGAATAACAATAAGTAGTAAAAACAGAAAAAGGTAAAGTGACCACGGTGCGTGCAATCCACCTTAAAGTGGCTTAAAATGGCTAAGAATCATTCGTTATTTAAAAGACCAATGGCCGCTGGAACCCAGGACTTTTTGAATCTGCCCATCCTACATCTGCTTCTGGATAGGAGCAGTTTGATTTGTGATGCCAGGGGTAAGATTTGATTTGCTTTCTTCAGGGACTTAGTTTTGTGCAAAAGGGAGATGTCTGTCAGTGGAGTACCAGTGATTTTTCTACACACATTGACAATGCCCTGAAGTCTGTTGCGGTTTTTCAAGTTATTTGACTCGAACCAGCAGATTAAAGTAAATGTAAGAACAGATTCTGTAAAACAGGAATAAAACATTCTCATGAACCTAGTATCAATGTTCAAGTTCCTGAGCTTGCGAAAAAAAGTACATGCGCTGGTTGGCTTTTTTGCACACGGCATCAACCTGATGTTCAAAGGACAGCCTGTCGTCAATCACTGTACCAAGGTATTTGTACTGCTGAACCCTCTCTACAGCTTGGTCATTGATCAACAGGGAGACTAAACTATAGCAATACTTATAAACTGTAGAACAACTTTATAGGTAGACCAACACATTTCAGCATCTGGCCTTCAACAGAGTCATCAATAGAAACATTACAAAAAAGTGTGTCATGATGACTTTGATGAAGTTAGATGAGGTTTGACCTCTTTAGACTATTTTCCCTTCTCCATGCATCTTGGAAGAAGGTGAAGTTGTGCCATAAACCCCTGCTGAGCCAGTGAAGGTAATGACAATGACGTTGTGCCTACAGGAAATAGTGCTTATTAAAGACCACAGAAAACGTAAATATTGAATATACTAGAATGTTTATGTCTTTTAAATATGTAAGGCTATTTCCTAGACTTTGAATGAGATTTTCTTACCTCTGAAACAGCACATTGAATGTCCAGTTAAAGTAGTGAGTCATATATTCGTCTAATGTTATTTTCAGTTGACACAGAAGCTTCGGTAACAACACGTCAATCTCACCCAGGCTTGTTTTTCGTCACTAGTTTTCATGTATATAAAGTAGCTAGGTGTCTACAGTATGGAGAATCGTTATTAGTCCTGCCCACTAAAAATTCATAAGTTATTGGATTTTCTAGATAACCAGCTGTCAATAAGAAATAATCAGAAAAATGCATAATGCATAACACTGGGGATTATAGTCCATTGCTAACAGCTGCAAGTACTATGAAGTTGTTTCTCAATATGTAAATGTGTACACAGATTTGTGAATGTGTAAACGAATTTGTCAGTGTGTACTCACACTTGTAAATGTACCTGGTCTTTTGTGAGTGAAATGTGTCAGACAGTCGCAGGATTAGAAAATTCTTAAATTAAGCTGACAAACCTTTCAATTGTCAGTCTTTTGCTGCTTTCCTGCCGTGAGCATTACCTGAGAAAAAGATGTTTTAGGAAATGTGTGTGCAGGGACCTTTATGCCCTGAATCAGCAGGCAAGCACTTCTGCTTTGAACACTATCCAACAACTTACTCTACCAAATCACTGGTCACACCACAGAAATGAGCATATGACCTACATTTTTCAGCAGACTGTATAACCAAGGTTTCACTTCTAGTGGACATCCTCTGTACATGCAAATGTGGTCAATTTTCAACAAGTCTACCGGTCACATCATCATCTATCAGTCACATCCTGTTCATTTTACATTTTCTGTAACTACGTGTGAATACAAAACCCTGTTCTTGGGCTGTCATCAGAACATACTACTGACCTTGTCTTTTTTTTTTTATCCACATTTGCTTATTGTTCTTCTTATATAGTTTTTCAATCTACCAGCATATGAGCATCTGCAGCCTGATTCATACATCTAGTGCATATGGAAACACACAAACAGTACACATTCATGTGCATAGATGCAGATTACCACGCAGATTTAGATAGCAGACTGAGATTTATAGACATGTGTGCTCAACAGATGCACGGAACGGAAAAATAATATTCTAATATCAGGATTCATTTATTCAGTTGCTCACACCAAACTGACAGGTGTTCTCTCTGTGGATCATACAATAGTCATATAATCATATAAAAAGTCATGTAAATGTGAAGTTCAAAAAGTATTTCCAGCATGAAGAGGACATCAAATGGCTAACTACTATAATAAACATTTGTGTCGTAAATTAGTAGCTGACAAAGGCTAGGATAAATTCAATCCAAAGATAAATTTGGCATTTAATTCTAGATCAGAGGAGTGCTGTGTCACTCTGATAAATAGGGATTGTGTTCCAGTTTGGTAAAAGCATGTCAGTCAACAGTCTGTGATCACTGTTGGGTTTGTCATTTGTAATTATGACAGTTTGTAATGTGGGTCAGTGGTAAATGGAGATTACTATGTAAGGCCTGACTCATCATGGTGTCATATTGGTGTCCCTATCGTCGGGATTCACAGAGGCCGGTTTTATGGGTCAAAGTAGAAGTAGACAAAAGCATCGAATCCAAGTTAATCACAGTTATTACTGAACTGGCACAGAAATCTACAGTCACAAGAGCGCTACCCGAAGACTCAACAATTTTGTTCCTATCTTCTGCCATTAATATACAGCATAAAGGGAACTCAATATACTATATGGACACCTGGCCCAATACAATACAAAACCCCTGAAGATGTTTCAGGTATCTTGAAAATAAATTGTAAATGTCAGATTTGGTGTCAGAATCAAAGAGCAAGGACTTCTTTCAAGAGTTGAATTTAACAAATTTTAACAGGAAGTGCAGACTGACCTCCGATATTCAGTCTCTGAACAAAAAGCTCCCGGTGTGTTCCTGTGCTGCAGTCACATTTTCTTTTCATCTTCACGAAGGTCAAAGATAGGTAGTACCTTTCATGGCTTCACGTGTCTTGACATGCTTTGTGGTTCTTCAAGGAAGTTAGCAGGATTTTATACTGTACTAATAATTATTACAGTTGTTAACAAAAAACTCAAACTGCACTGCACCTCCCAACCTATTAAAGGTTCAGTTCACCCCAATTACACTGAAATTACAATGGGTACAAAAACATATTTTCTCTCCCCTCTGTTGTAGGGCTGGGTATTGTTCAAAAAAATGTTGATACCCATACCAATACCAATACCTTGCCTTCAATATTGATTCCTGACGATAAAAATACATATATATTCTAGAAAATCTACATTACACATAACTTTTGTAACACTGTCTAATGTACATATAATAAAGATACTGTCCTGTACTCTCAATTTAGGCCAATCAGAAGAAATAGATACGCTCAAGGAGGATTGATGGAAGGACAACAGTTTGAAAGAGTAATGACAATAATAGCTTTATTTGGCAACAGTGCCACCTTTAAGTGCAAACAAAATAGTTCAAATATGAATTATGAAATATGGGCCCAAAATAATAAATAAAACAGGAAAGAAAATTCAAAAGAGTCCCAAAAAAAAGTCCAAAAGGGAAGTCAAGTCTGGATTAAGTCACTATTCACAGTTTGTCCTACTTCAGTGTGTTTGTGTAATAGTTCATCTACCCGGGTAGTGTGATTTTATGTTTTATCTCTTATCTGTATGAAGAGATGTTCTTTTCAATGCATAGTGAAGCTCCTGCTGACGTCACACCCTCCACACGTGTAGGCCTGCGTCCCGCTCCACGATCCACTGGTCTAGGCTCTGGCTCACCATCAGAATCCACTCATACAAAAAAACACCAACCAACCTGCCTAAAGCAGTAGTAGTAACATCTCATTTAAATGAAATCTTATTCATCTCGTTAATCTCTTCTTCATGTATTTATCTTTTTATCTATTTATCTTAACTGTACAGTATTAACTCTCTTTTTTTTATCTTAAATCAATGAACATTAATTATTCAATGACAAGTATCATATACAGCTGCACAATAACTTTTTAACAGCCGACACAATTATGTATATGAATTTTAATGGTTTTAACTCATCACAGTTTAATGTACACAAATTATGAAATGAATGACTTTCAATCATGTTTTTACTCAAGAATATGAAATGAATTATCTTCTGTAAACTCAATTGCACACAGCTGTGTGTGTTCTAACAACTAGCTCAAACTAGTTTAAACCAGCTTCCTTAGCTATATAGCATATGCTAGCACAATCAACACAAATATAATTTTCCCCCACAGAAATACAAAATAAAATACATTTTCAACCGCAACACACATGTTTATCTGTCTTCGGTTGGTTTTTAAACACTATCACAGAAACATAACTATACACAGTGGAGACATATTCAATAAAATAAGCAAATAATTAGCTGTGGGCGGCATCGCTGGCATGCTACGCTTATCGTTCATAGCATTTACTCACTGAGTTTTCACTTGACAAAAATCAATATTCACACGGTCAGGTTTGGCACGAAAAATCCCTTTTCCTTGTATGAAAATCCTCCAAACTGATAACTCGAACAAAATTATAATTTTAACAACTTTAAAGGCAGTTTTCACTCGCTCGTCTCTCTTGTAGTGCTCTGGTCTGCATCGGTGCATGAAAAAGGACCAAGAACAAGGAAAAAATAAGGAAACTAAGAGGCGCTGTTAGCGTCCGTGTGAGATGAATGCTAAGCAATGTAACTAAACAATTACATCTGAAATCTACTAGGCTGTATAGCTCTACACATTGTAAAGCTGTAAAAAGAATTGGGATTACACTGTGTGTGTGTGTGTAACTAATGGGCGTTACACTTTGAAAAACTTTTTCATACATGAATGGGAAATTTGAAAAGTAAAAGTTTTTTAAAAAGTACAAAAGAACAAATGTAACCAACACAATGAACCAGTGCAAACAGTTTTCAGTGCAAAATTAACAGTTTCAAGTGAGTATATGAGGCTCACTGTAGTATACCATTATATAACTCTATAATTATTCTTTAGAAAAATGTCTGCTTTTTCAGGTGATAGACAAGCTTGCTCCAGGCTAATAGTGTCCACAGCAGTAGAACATGTACGTTCTGAGGGTGTGGATGTTGCTTGCACAGAGTGTCCTTCATACCCCACCACCACATTACTGGACTTACTGAGGACAACGTAGATGGTAGACCTCTGTTATGCTTTATCCCTGCCTGAATCTTCTCTGTAATACTGTTGACACTGGTCTCTGTTCTTAGTTCAACTGCCATGTCCTCTTCAACCAATAGTTCCCTCAGGTGCAGAGAGCTTTGGCCTCTTCTGTGAACCAATGTCAATGTCAATGTCATATAGCACATTTAAAACAGCCAATGGCCTACCAAAGTGCTTTACAGTAAAATAAGCAGAAACAATAAAACAAATAAACAATAAAAACAATAAAAACAAAATAATATAGAGAAATATAACAGGTAAAAGACCCAATAAAGCAGTGAAGTGAAGAAATAAAAAACAATGTAAAACACAAACAAGTTCATTTTCTTCTGAAAATTAAATGGAGAATACATAGGATGTCTCTTTGAGGCCCTCTTGCATCTGCTGGGTCTGAGTCTATATTCAATAGATTATGAGTCATATATATTGATCTACAAATAAAGAGAAGTAGAAGATTACCAGAAACAATTAACACCTGTCCTGAGGTCCTATTTATTTATCTTGCCATTTATAGCCAAACATGCAAATAATATGTAAATCCAACAAAATACAAATGTACCCTGTGAAGTGAAACCGGGACGTGCACACAATATTATGATGATGATGATACATGGGCTGATTACTTAAGGTTGCACATAAATTAAATCAGTGTGTGCCTGATTACTAAAGGTTTAACATAAAGAGGCACAGACTTGCAGTGAAACTAATGCGTAATATTGGAAAATAGTCAGAGAGTGATCTTTCCTGTGACAGGAGCTGTGATTAAAAATACTATATGCAAGACATAACATTGTGGATATCCAACATAATCGTGCCTGCAGTCCTTGTAGTTGTTTTAGCATATTTCCCACTTACATGCAATATGTTATCCACTAGGATTTTCCTTGGTACAACACTTCATGGAGGAGAAAAGGCATACGATGCTATTGATCAGGCAAGTACATTATGTAATGTAGAATATCCTTGTGTTAACACTTACTGGAAGCCAAGAGAACAATGCTAAAGGTCGAAGACGTGTATTTTTGAAATGGGTTGGTCATGGACATGATGTCCAACAAAGACAATTTCAGATGTTTCTCATACCAGTAGTCTTGCTAATTTGTTGCAAATGGTAAGACTAGTGGAACCAGTTATACAGAGATAGTAGTTGGACAATTTAGCAGGCCATGTCAATCAGATGAAGTTGCCTATCAAGCCAGTTTGGCCAGCCATTACAGTTTAGCCTAAGCAGAAACAATGTAGATATAAGGCTGGATTAAGCAGCCAAGTATCTTCTCTTTGCTTGGGTAGGAGTACGATTTAAAGGTAGCTTAAAGATAAGTTAATTTAGCAGTAGAGAATGATGTCACCTGATACCCAACTGCAGGGCCTGGTGATAGGTCAAAACATCATTTCATATGTATACCATGCTTCCATTTACTTTGTACTGATAAAAAATGTAGTTGTAGATCAGCAAATGTGTTTGGAAAGTAAAGCCACCATCCTTCAGCGGTAATTGACTCACATCCCTGTGGGCTAAGCTCCAATGAAGGTTGGACACCCTGTCTAAGTACAGCGCGTCACACCACAATCGTCTGGCCAGTGGACAGTTTTCTGAGAGAAAGCCACCCACGAGCTACCATCCAGAGACCGCCAAGAGACTCTTTGCTCCAAATGTTTTTCCCATTATTTAATACATAGATACTGGCAAGCTTGATATGTGGGTGTAATTCAATTCAATTTATTTATTTATTATATGGTATGTTACTTCATGACTTGAAGGTATAAATAAATATATGGTAAATAATATCATGTAAATAAATATCATGCTGCAGTTATTACATTATTCCACAATCAAATAATACTCGTCAAATAATGAGTCAATTCACTTTGCACAATTCTCCTCACAATAAATGGGAAGTTTCACAGGTTATGAAATTTATAAAATGGTCACAAGTATGTGAAGTCCACAGGAGGTCACTGGCACAAAAATATATATATTTTTGGACAGTCCATCCATCCATCCATCTTCTTCCGCTTATCCGGTCGGGTCGCGGGGGCAGCAGCCTAAGCAGGGAAGCCCAGACTTCCCTCTCCCCAGCCACTTCGTCCAGCTCTTCCCGGGGGACCCCGAGGCGTTCCCAGGCCAGCCGAGAGACATAGTCTCTCCAGCGTGTCCTGGGTCTTCCCCGAGGTCTTCTACCGGTGGGACGTGCCCTGAACACCTCACCAGGGAGGCGTCCGGGAGGCATCCTAATTAGATGCCCGAACCACCTCATCTGGCTCCTCTCGACGTGGAGGAGCAGCGGGTCTACTCCGAGCTCCCTCCGGATAACTGAGCTTCTCACCCTATCTCTAAGGGAGAGCCCAGCCACCCTACGGAGGAAGCTCATTTCGGCCGCTTGTACCCGCGATCTTGTTCTTTCGGTCACTACCCAAAGCTCATGACCATAGGTGAGGGTAGGAACGAAGATCGACTGGTAAATTGAGAGCTTCGCCTTTCGGCTCAGCTCTCTCTTCACCACGACGGATCTGTGCAGAGTCCGCATTACTGCAGACGCCGCACCGATCCGCCTGTCGATCTCCCGTTCCATCCTTCCCTCACTCGTGAACAAGACCCCGAGGTACTTGAACTCCTCCACTTGAGGCAGAATCTCATCCCCGACCCGAAGAGTGCACTCCACCCTTTTCCGGTTGAGGACCATGGACTCGGATTTGGAGGTGCTGATTCTCATCCCGGCCGCTTCACACTCGGCTGCGAACCGATCCAGTGAGAGTTGGAGGTCACGGTCTGATGAAGCCAACAGGACCACATCATCTGCAAAAAGCAGTGACCCAATCCTGAGGTCACCAAACCGGACCCCCTCTACACCCTGGCTGCGCCTAGAAATCCTGTCCATAAATATTATGAACAGGATCGGTGACAAAGGGCAGCCCTGGCGAAGTCCAACTCGATGCTGCAGAGTCGTGTCAACCATGACAGCCCCACAGCATCCAGGGCCTTGAGGAACTCGGGGCGGATCTCCTCCACCCCCGGGGCCCTGCCACCGAGGAGCTTTTTAACCACCTCGGCGACCTCAGCCCCAGAGATAGGAGAGCCCACACCCGAGCCCCAAGGCCCTGCTTCCTTACCAGAAGGCGTGTTGGTGGGATTGAGGAGGTCTTCGAAGTATTCCTTCCACCGATCCACAACGTCCCGAGTCGAGGTCAGCAGCGCACCGTCCCCACCGTACACAGTGTTTACGGTGCACTGCTTCCCCCTCCTGAGACGCCGGATGGTGGTCCAGAATCTCTTCGAAGCCGTCTGGAAGTCTTTTTCCATGGCCTCACCGAACTCCTCCCATGTCCGGGTTTTTGCCTCAGCGACCGCCCTAGCTGCATTCCGCTTGGCCTGCCGGTACCCGTCTGCTGCCTCCGGAGTCCTACAGGCCAAAAAGGCCCTATAGGACTCCTTCTTCAGCTTGACGGCATCCCTCACCGCCGGTGTCCACCAGCGGGTTCGGGGATTGCCGCCCCGACAGGCACCGACCACCTTGCGGCCACAGCTCCGGTCGGCCGCCTTAACAATGGAGGCACGGAACATGGCCCACTCGGACTCAATGTCCCCCGCCTCCCCCGGCACATGGTCGAAGCTCTCCCGGAGGTGGGAGTTGAAACTCTCTCTGACAGGAGACTCTGCCAGACGTTCCCAGCAGACCCTCACAATGCGTTTGGGCCTGCCAGGTCTGCCCGGCATCCTCCCCCACCATCGGAGCCAACTCACCACCAGGTGGTGATCAGTTGACAGCTCCGCCCCTCTCTTTGCCCGAGTGTCCAAGACATGCGGCCGCAAGTCCGACGACACGACTACAAAGTCAATCATCGAACTGCGGCCTAGGGTGTCCTGGTGCCAAGTGCACATATGGACACCCTTATGCTTGAACATGGTGTTCGTTATGGACAGTCCGTGACGAGCACAGAAGTCCAACAACAGAACACCGCTCGGGTTCAGATCAGGGGGGCCGTTCCTCCCAATCACACCCTTCCAGGTCTCACTGTCGCTACCAACATGGGCGTTGAAGTCCCCCAGCAGAACGAGGGAATCCCCAGGGGGAGTGTTTTCCAGCACCCCCTCCAAGGAGTCCAAAAAGGCTGGATACTCTGAACTGCTGTTTGGACCGTAGGCACAAACAACAGTCAGGATCCGTCCCCCCACCCGAAGGCGGAGGGAGGCCACCCTCTCGTCTACCGGGGTAAACTCCAACATACAGGCACCAAGCCGGGGAGCAATAAGTATTGCCACCCCTGCCCGGCGCCTGACACCAGTGGCAACTCCAGAGTGGACGAGAGTCCAACCCCTCTCGAGGAGACTGGTTCCAGAGCCCTTGCTGTGCGTCGAGGTGAGGCCGACTATATCTAGCCGGAACTTCTCAACCTCACGCACCAGCTCAGGCTCCTTCCCCACCAGAGAGGTGACATTCCACGTCCCTAGAGCTAGCTTCTGCAGCCGAGGATCGGACCGCCAAGGTCCCCGCCTTCGGCCGCTGCCCAGCTCACAGCGCACCCGACCCCTTTGGCCCCTCTCACTGGTGGTGGGTCTGTGGGAGAGGGGTCCCATGTCCCTTCTTCGGGCTATGCCCGGCCGGGCCCCATGGGGGAAGGCCCGGCCACCAAGCGCTCGCCTCCGAGCCCCGCCCCCAGGCCTGGCTCCAGGGGGGGGCCCCGGTGACCCGCGTCCGGGCGAGGGACACGAAAAACCAATAGTCGCATTCATCATCGGGGTTTTCTGAGCTACCTTTTGTCTGGCCCCTCCCCCCGGACCTGTTTGCCATGGGAGACCCTACCAGGGGCATAAAGCCCCCGACAACTGAGCTCCTGGGGTCATTGGGACACTCAAACCCCTCCACCACGGTAAGGTAGTAGCTCAGGGAGCTACTTGGACAGTCATTAGGATTCATCCCAAAGTCTTTACCAATCCATCGAGTAGATACTGAGATATTTCACCAGTTAAGTGACATGCTGCTGCAAAGTCCGCCATGGCTGTCTGTACAATATTTCATGGCAATACATCCAACATTTTGTTAAAACAACTTTTAAAATCGCATTCAATTAAATTTTTTCATAAATTTAACTACACTTGTGAAAAGTTCAAACTGCATGTTGCTTTTTTAACATTGTTGTCATTAAAGAAATTCAGTCGGAACAACTTTGCATTTTCATCTTCTTCAAGCAGACCTTCTAATCCTGCATTTACATTTTCCTTTCTTCTCAGTTTCTTGGTGCCTCTATTACTGAATGGTTAACTAGGTCAATGTGGGCCGTTTTATAAGCATCATTCAGCAAGTCTTGTTTAGCTGCCTCACATTATGCTGCTGCTTTGATTGTTGTGGCTGTGACAAGAAAATTAATTGGGAAACGAGCTTTATGTTATGCTGCTACACGTGAGAGGGCTTTTTGTCCAGCACTTGCAGGTTTTTTACTTAATTGTATCCACTTGCATTACATAAATCATATATATGTGCATCTGTGTGTGCCTCTGTGCATGTGTTTTCCTTTACGAGATGAAATAAGTCTGCGTCACTGTGCCGCTTTCTGATCAGGAATATGTAGGTCAGTGTGTCATGTGTGATTCATTTGTGTCTACACACAGATGAACTAAAGGATAAACAATTGATTGCCTTTGTTTAAATAGTGGTCTTTTTAAAACTATTTGTCTTTGAATATATTTGGCTTTTATTATGACTTTTTTGTAAAAGAAAATCCATGACAGATGTGTAAAAGAAAATCCAGTATCACTGCTCTTCATTCTTTTCTAGTATTCAGGAGGCTAATTATTTGCTTCAAACCAAATGGTGCCACATCAAGTTCCCATTTCATTTTTTTGTACATTTTGATAGTGTGCATGACATTTTTTTAAATAGGCACATTCTATTCCAAATTCCACTGGTTTTGACTGGCCTAAAATTGGTACTTCAGCTTGTGGCCTTCATCCAGTTCATCATAACACACATTACAAGGAGCATTGTTATAGGGTATTTGAAAAACATTATAAAAAGTCAAAAAGGCTTCAGCAACCCAGTTTAGATTGTTTGCTGTATTTTTCAAGTTCATGGACCAAATATGATATCACCCATGTTACTTATTGGATACTCCTGTTGCATCCCTGCCTGTCTGGTACAATGATTGACTATGTATGTACCCAACCCACCTTGGTGGATTACCCATTGGCTGATGCATATTTGGTTGCATATTATAGGTTATTTTTTGTATATTTTTTTTACCTTTTTGACTTTTTACCCTATTTATTTACTGCTTGTAATGCATTTATGATGACACTGATGAAGGCCATAAGCTGTTAATAAAGTTCTCCTATACTACAAGTGTTGCTGGAGCTTAGACTTTCTTCAGACTGTTATCTTTCTCCATGCACCTCGGAAATAAGTGCAGATGTGCCAGAAACCTTTGCCCTGTTTCTAAAATTGGTACTTCAAAGAAGTGATTCACATATCCAGTACATGTTGTCTTGTTTACACAATATACTATAGAAAATAACCCATGTGTCTCGCTCTATTTTTTCCCTCCCTCTCTGTCTCCAGGGGTGCCAGTCCTGTCGGTCTTGTCCTGACTGCTTTAGTAGCTGTGGCTTACAAGGTGGCGATACATTTCGAGGGGTAAGTCCTTCTCTTTCTAAGGCCCCACACACATTTCTCAATAAAATATACACACTGAGGATGTAGTGAAATCTTGTTATTCAAGTCGCATTTAGAGAAGTTCAGGAATGCATACAAGGTATAGTGTGAATGCAACATTGTCTTTAACTGTCAATTTCAACTATGATTTTAGCCACAATTTTCAGCACAAGTAGGCTGTAAATCGTTCACATATGAAAACAGCAGAGGACCCAAAATCTTTCCCTGTGAAACTCCAGATTAAAAAGATTAGAGGTATTCATAGCTAAATTAAGCTCCAAGTAGCAAACAGTCAATCTAAATTTGGTCAGGTCCAAATTATATTCTAATTGAGTATGGGTAGTGTCCTATTTAAAGATCAAGTGATAAAAAAATGACACAGCAGAACCAGAGATATTATTATTCCACATATTCAAACACTCACATTACCATTTCGTTGGAGATTTCAGTGTGTTGTGTTAGTCATGGCTACCCAGATAGCAAAATTCTTTTGGCCCATATCTGGCCCACACCTGACATGTTCATCCGGCCCACATACAGCATGGAATGATGGCACTTGGGCGGTCCGCTCATGTTTGCCAAAAGTGGGCCATAACCAAGCCATCACAATGCCAGATGTCAACCAAAAACACACCAAATAAACCAGTTCGGCCAAGACTGGCCCAAATATGTTTCAACAAAGATGGGCCAAGTATGTTTCCTTATATGTGGGCCTCTTTAGGCTCACATCCGGATTAGTCATTGCCATACTTGCCATATTTCGGCCAAAGATGGGCCATATTCGTTTTGTGATATTTGGCCCAAATGTAGCATTTACTACATGGGCCAGTTTAGGTTCACGTCTGTTTTGTCCGGGCCAGAAGAATGCCTACAGTGCCGGATCATTGCCTCAAGTGGCCCACATTCGCATGCTATCTGGGTAATATAACCTCAAGTCACTAGCCTCAAGCAGAGTTCTGGTGATCTCACTCCACACCCACAGATACTTTTCATTTTTGAGTGACATCAGTTGAAGCAATTTACTGTACACTTCACAAAGCTTCCTCTGGAGCCACAAAAGGTTTATATGACCTTTTTTACATTCGTATAGTGCTTACTTTAACGTTCCCCTTCAAGACCTCCTCCCCAAGACTTGCTCTTATGTGGACCTTCAATTGCTTTACTCTTTAACTTTCATGTCCACTGCCACCATCCTCTTCCTCCTGCTGCTCATCTATGATGATTACTAAATAATACCTAAAAACAGTCATGAGTGACCTACTTCTGAACATTTGTCCGCACAGACACACGTATGCAGAAATACACACACACTCACATACACACAGAAATACACAAACATGCTGCGACTCCATAACACAGTCGCAAATTAGCCAGAGCTTAGCACGGAGGCAGCTGCTATGTGCACTTGGTCATCAAGCCTGATTGTGTGTGTGTGTGTGTGTGTGTGTGTGTGTGTGTGTGTGTGTGTGTGTGTGTGTGTGTGTGTGTGTGTGTGTGTGTTTGTGTGTGTGTGTGTATGTGTGTGTGTGTTTGTGTGTGTGTGTGTGTGTGTTCTTCAGAGCCAATGCTTAGGCGTTTGTTTATATGCACGTGTATTAACTGTGCAGCTGGCGTTTGCATTACATGTGAGGGGAAGCTGTCGCATAACGGCCTATGATTAAAATGTGCACACACACACACACACACAGTTGTACGTGAGCACACCACACTTTGCAGCAGCAGGACAAATAATGTAAAATGGAAATTTGGTGAAGTCGTAACTGACCTACTGACCGACCTACATTTATTTACACAGTCACTGTACACACAGTTAAATGAAAAGTGATTGTTAACTAATCCAAGTATCAAATTATACCTGAAAAAGCCAGTCTGTCCATTTCCTGCCTTTCTTACCATACTGTATGTCCCTGCTTCTACATAACTCACCCAGTATTTTCAGGAAGTGATTCTGCCACGTTTGTTTTGCTGAGTCTTTCAGAATCTCTTCAATTCACCCAACGAGTGAAAAGAAAAGTCATGTTAGACTTGAAAAGGTTAGCCCTGACAGAGTCGGAAGCATGCTTACCTGAAAATGTCACACATTAACCCACACTGGGAATGAGAACGCAGGTGTACATGTTGCCGCGGTAATTTCCGGCAGTGCCAAACCAACGATTGTGTCATTTTACCGGAACCTGTGAATTGAAGGAAAGGCAGGTGCCAGATTTTACTACACACTGTGACTGGGAAAAGATTCATATGCTATATTTATCTTCTGACCCTGGCATAGATTGGGAATGATCTAATTTAGTTAAACTGTGCAGGGATAGCAAGGCGCCCAGTTTGGTATTACTTCACATGGTGATTAGAATGGATAAAGGCACCAATGGGATAGATGCAGGAACCACGTTGTGAATAGAAATCGGTGTTCAGGCGGTTCCTCTCAACTGTTTTGGCGCATAAGCCCCCTGTGATACAAAGATGTGACAGTGAAAGCTGGAACCAAATAATGATTTTTCCCCCCCTGTTCCAATAATATTAAATCCCCAGATGAAACATAGTGGCTGCAAATGGGCCTGTCTCTAGTAATCTACTGGCGTCTATCCAAATTTACATATACATTCACATTGTATAACACTAATGTGCCTTTATATGAGGATATCATGGCTTTAATCATATTTGGGATGTGATATAGAGCACAGAAAAGTCTGGTTATTCCAGTATGATTTAAACAATTATCTAGATAACAATGTCCAATGCAGAAGACAGTCTCTTTCATTTCTGTATTGAGGTCACAGAGATGTAAAAACATCAGTATCTGACTTTTCCTCATGGATGTCCTGACCATATTTTATGACCCAGTATTTAGACATTAAAATTTGGATGGTTGATAATGCTTAATCATCCAGACAGTGCTGAACCTTGAAGTGACTGGTTGACAAAGAGTCCAAATGAGGAATCAATGGTAGCTTAGTAGTTGTATGTCACCATCCAGTTTTGTTTAACCTGTTGCTGCATGGATTCAGGCAGGTAGATGGCAAAGCAGATATAATTTTAGTAGATAAGTATGGGACGGTAAAATTAGGTGAGGCCGGCAAAACAAAAACAACGGTAGACAGCACAATAGAATTCACAAACAGATGTTAGATAGCTCCCTCACAAAAAAGGAGAAAACATGGGCGGTCTGGATAAAGAGAAACTAATTATTTTGGTGCAGCAACACCTGGATTCATACAATCAGAGCTTGCAATTATCCTTTCTTTATCCATGTTGCAAGTGAATGAATGACCTTACATTTTGGAGGGAGTTTAATATTAATTTTAAGTTTCCAATAGAATATTTGTTATGTTTCGGTGGTAGTCTTGCTCTATTTTCCTTAGCTGCCATTCTGCACTTTTCTAGAACGTCTATATTGGTTTGTCTGTGTGTTTTGAATGTGCTTTGTTACAAATTGTGATAACTGCATTTGCTATTTTGTGTTTTTTTGTGTGATGCTTCAGCTTGGTGTTGTTTTTTTTCAGTGAGTCCTGGGTTTTCTTAAGTCATGTCTGCTTTGCATTGGTTTTATTCTTGTCAGTTGATAGCTTATACTGTAGGTTCTTCATGTGTTTCTGTAGCAGTGGCCAGCCTGGTTTCCCCACCTGTCTCGTATTAGCCTGGTCAACCTTGGCCTGTGTATCGCCTCCCACATTCTCCTGATCACCTTGATAACCAGTCAACATGTTCACTCCTTATTCTGGTCACCTCAACCCACCTGTAACCTGTTTTATGATTAGCTCTTAGTTTTGTATAAATATCTGTCTGTTGCTCTTAGTTGTTCCTCAGTTCATCATTAATGATTCTGGTGTTCCAACTTGTATATGTTCCTTGTTTCTAAGCAAAGATCTTAAATCCCTTGTTTTACCTTGGTCTCTGCGTTTGGCACCACCATAATATTAACAGAAAGTTGCATTTGATCATACGGTCATGCCGTCATTCTTGCCGTCATGTCATTCCGTCTGACTGTTTGTTTTTCCCGTGCAGTCCAGAAGGTGTTGTCTGTCGGCCATCTGCCTCAATCTATGTGAATGCAGCATGAGTTAGAATAAACGTTGTGAACTTGCCTGTCACGTTTCAGACTGACGAAGCACAATTAGCAAGCTGAGAGAGCTATTGTGAATGACCAGTGCTGGCATGTCCCAGCTGCTCAGCATGTTAGCGCATGTTAGTACTACAAAACCAAGCCTCTAGCACCACATATTTCATGAATATAAGCAGATTAATCTTGCTGTGCTACTTTCTGCTGTGTGGGTTCACAAAATAAGCAACAACCAGCAGTTTAAATGACTGATAATGCACAATAAAGCGTCTCTACCAGCAGACTCCTCCCAGTATGGGATGCAGTGAAAGTACTGGAGGTTGATTGACTATCTATGTGACAATGACTTTTAAAAGAGGCTTGAGCATCTGAAATGATTTACACAATATGTGAGGCCTCCCTGATAACTCTAATTCCTGGTTTGTTTTAGTGATTCTGTCAAATGTCTCTTACTGTATCTCTTAGTTATTTAATGAATTCCTCAATTACACACCAGGAACAGAGCTGCAGTTTTATGGTACAGCTGTTAATATGAGGGTAAATGGTCAACAACGGAGTGAACATGTGGAGACACACAGCATCCTCCTATCATACACACACACTCAAGCTACCTCACGGTTCAACTCACACAAATGCAGGGTCCTGGCACCGAGTGGTACGTGTTCCAATCTCTGATTTATTGTCCCATTATATGTTTGTTCTGCTGTATTTACAGACCATTCACTGAACAGATCTATCAGGAGAGGAGTCAGCGCCGCAAACATGAATAACCGCCTCCCACCCAGACGCCTTCTTCTGCTGGTTTGGCTGAGGATTCCCATCCTGTCATGAGGACAGACAGACTGAACAACACAGTGACTTCCCAAAAGCCTTGATTATTAATCCACCCCCAGTGTGGATGTGACCGCACCGTTCATAATGCATCTTCATGTTAAGCTATTGTTTTTATGTGACTTCATCTGTGTGAGCTAAATGAAGCAATTGTTTCTATTGCCAGACCACATGGCAACATATATTCTGTAAGGATGTTCACTTAAAGGAATAGTCTGATATGTTTTTTCAATGTTTTGCATATAGTTAGATGCAAACAGTGTTGAGTGTGAAGCTGGAGCCAGGAGGCAGCTAGTTTAGCTTAGCATATATGCTAGAAGCAGGGAAAAGAGCTAACCTGGCTCTGTCTAATTAAAAAATACACCTACCAACACCTCATACCTCACTATTTAACATGTTACATGTCATTTGTTAAGTCCATACGCAAACAAAAATGTAAAATTACTATTTTAAAGAGAGAAATACACAAACATGTCCCCTAAAGAGCAGTCTTTCCAGATACATCAATGTTTACAGTGTTGGTACTTTGGTACTTGGTAATTGGCTCTTGGTACCAAAATTCCCAGTTTTTATACTAGAAAGACTGACTTTGTAGGACACTCATTTGATTCATCTAGCTTTGTGGAACTCCCCAATTGCTGTATGAAGGGATCTCCTTGTGGCCAGTGTAGACAGGAGGAACAATTACAGCGACCAAAAGCCATTTCAATGGGGACGTCAGTATTGTATTAAGATCGACCTATCCTGTTATGTTAATTATCTGTGATATTACTAATATTGCAATTTAAATTTCCTTGTGTTCTTGTGTACCTTTCTATCACTTTGTCAACATGAATACTACAGCATTCTGATCCAGGTTTTGTTATTACTGATGGTTCAAATAGCTCCATTTCAAGATGTTTATAGTTTTTCAATGCCACCAGTTGTCAGTTCAAGTTTTGTTAAAAAAAAAATCTCAAGGAATTGGGATCTTAATTGTTTCTTAATCTTTCTGGAAGTGTACTTCAAAGCACATTTAAAAAATAAGTTGAGGGTCATGACCTAAATCTGTTTTTTTATTATACAAAACCAACACAAATTCAAGATACAGATTTCAACACTGCCATTGGTATTTCTAAAGAATTAAAATCAGTTTGAACTGTTTTAATGTTACAATATCTGACATACTGTACACTGTGTTCCAGTAATCATTATAATGTACCTATGCAAACCATTCCACAGTGAACAATACGCACTGCCTGGTGATGTACTGTTTGTCGTTTTGGATGTAATAAAAGAGTGAGTCAGTTTAAAGGACTGGTCTTTCTTTGTCTTATGAAATCAAGACTACTAATAGCAGCACTTAAGGCAGCACCTGTTAAAAGCAGATGTGGGTGCAGGATGATTATTGCATGATTATTCTAGCATTAGTATGAGTCAGGAAAATAGTGGAAGTTCAACCTTTCTTTATGAAGTTGTGATGCAATGGCATAGTTGGTTGACTGGTCAGCTGGTCAGTCCACCACATTGATCCCAACTCCACTATCTCTTCAACTATGAGATGGATTGGCATGCAATTTTGTAGATATTCATGGTGATGGCATTTCTTTTTCTTGAACACCACCATGAGGTTGACAACTATCAAACTGATTGTCACCAAATTTAGTAAGGACATTCAATCCCCTAGCAATTGTTACATCTTTGGTGGTGTCTTACTTTTTCATATGGAGCCACCATCAAGCTTAATTTTGACTTTAGTGTATGATCAAGTACCTGCAAAACTAATGACATTCCCATCAGCTACATTGTATTGTTTGTTTACTGCTTATAGTTATTGATATAACTGCAATAAACGAATATTTATCAGTCAGCTAATGGAAACAACCTTACCATGAAGTGCATTTAGAAGCTGCTCTGGAGCTTCCAATCGTAATTTTGTCAATTATTTCCATGGTGAACAAATGAACTCTCTAGCAGTAAATTGTGTGCGAAAATGGAAGTCATTATTCTAGTGGAGTGTCTGCACCTTGTCCATTCCAGAGTCTCACTACCAGTTCATTAAATGGAGTGTCACTCTCATACAGACATCACATCCTTTTTCTGGGCTTTATTTAAAGAAATGTGACTATAACTTAGAGAGGACAGACTTGATAAATTGAGGAAAATTACAGCCTTATCAAGCAATTTGTGCTTTGTTCCTCTCTGAATTACAGGCAGACAGCGGTGTCACTGCCAACACAATCAGCTCAAAAGCATTCTCACCAAAGTGAAAAGTACCATCCAGGAAATTTAGCAATTATGCAAATGAAAAATATTTCTCCTCTGCATTACAGTGATTTTCTTGCTTGTTTTGCAATTATTTCATCATGAGTTTCACACTTAGATAGTGTCTGGGATGTAAATCTTAGACTAATGTCCAACACTATATTATTCTAACGTTTTAAAGACATTGAATCACTTTTTTTGCAAAGGTTTTAAATGCCTTTGTTCAGTCTCATCTGTGGAAAGCAGCAGCCTTGACTTTCTCTGCAGTGATTATGAAAAATGAAGCCTGAGTGAGCAAGAAGAGCAGCAATTCCAGCAAGTGGTCTCTATCACTCCTTTTTTCTTTTTCCTGCAGCAAGCAACCATTTGCGTCAGAAACGAGAGCAACACAGCCGGCCTGAGACACACTTTGGCTACCTGATTGATTTCAGACACACACAGCTCTGTGGTATTACTGGGGTCTACTACAGTTATGTGAGCAACTGAGGATCTTATGTCACCACCCTCTCCACTCAAAACCTGCATGCCTCTGTATTAACCTACATAGTAAAAATACCTTTTACCTACTTACCATTTCATCTGAAGTAAAGTTTTGTCATCGGTACAAGATGAGGTCATTATAGGCTTCTCTTTGTTGATTTTGGCATTCTGGCAAATGCCAAATAGATGAGAAGATTGGTACCACTGTTCTGTTTGTTTGTTGCCCATGGAGTCAGACCCAGGAGATGAGTTGATGATGTCAACTTGTGGTTTTAGAGGGAGTGATGTATAATATTTCTTGACACCCACATTTGGTCAGGGTTTTTACTTGTTTCTTGGCGAGCTTGCTGGGCCAATAAGACTTAGAAGTCACTGCTCCCATCCAAAAAGTTGTTTTCACACTTCCCTGTTGAAGTTGCTACAAGGAGCTTGTATTTTGTGCCCTGTTCACAAAGCCCTGCAGTAGTTTTCCAGGAATGAAAACTGAAATTCCCATGATCTTCCAAAAGATCTGGAATTTGTCTTGGGAGTAATTGAAAGAATGACATAACTTATTTTGAATTCCATTTTTCTTTTTCGATTTTTAAACACAGCTGTTTGCAGGATGCATAGCGATGAGGTATTTTATCTACTTGTTGCTATGTAAGATTAACCATTGTAATATAACAATGGTAACATATATACCAAGGTTACATGTAAGGCTGCATTTACCACCAAATTGACGATCCAGAGGTACAGGTGTGTTTATTTGTGGTTCAGAACAGGACTACCATGAAACAGTCAGGAAAATATTGTTTTATTTCTTTGACCTATTGCTTTGTCCTCTCTCTCTCTCTCTCTCTCTCTCTCTCTCTCTCTCTCTCTCTCTCTCTCTCTCTCTCTCTCTCTCATGCTTTCTCCTTTTCAAAATGAGTTGATGCTAACTTTACTCTTCACATGATCAAATAAAGAGAAATGTCCTCCCCTCGCCCACCTCTTCTCATAGTAACATCTCTGCACTCCCTCATTCTACAAGGCTACAGATAGACTCTTCCAGTCTTTGTGCCATATATAGTTTCATCTCATCTGTGATCTGACCTGTGTGCAGGGATTTGGTATAACTATATAGAAATAGCCAATTTTGAGATCAATCTTGAGGCATCATGACAACTAACAAGTTTCCTAACCAGTTAAAAACTCCTTGTACATGTAGTTGTTTTGAATCATAAACTCTCATCTGTACAAATGAAACCAAAAAGATACATGGTGTGATTGGATTAGAGGTACTAGAGCGGTGGTCACCACACCACAACATACCTGATTCTAATTATTAGCTTGTTATCAAGCAACTGACCCTTGTTAAGTTGTGTTAGAGTGGGGAGATACCTATAGCATGCAGGGCTGTAGCTCCCCAGGAGCAGGGTTGGTGTCTACTGTGCTAGATGGTGGGTTGTCTACTATGAACAGAGTCAGGCTAGCTGTTTCCCATTGCTGATGGTATTTATGCTAAGTTAAGCTTAGCTAATTGCCTCTTGGCAGCACCTAATCAGAGTCTCAACCAAAGGGTTTAGATGGTATTTAAAAGTGTAAAAAATCTTGAATGTTATTCACGAAGGTCTTGATTGTATTTTCTTTGTCTGTCATACATAGTAATTACCTATAAATTAGGTTCAGAGTCTATAAATAAAGTCCAATATTTACTTTCTTTGAGCTCTGTTTTTGATCTCCACCACTTGCTGAAAAAAGTGAACATCTGGCTGTTTAGCTGCTAAATGCTCCACTATATTCACCAGCTAGTCACCAATGGTGTCTGTTTTTGACATTTGGTGCTGAGCAGGTGTTTTTCTTCTGAAGACAGCTGCCTGCTGTGTCCAAAAATGACGCAATGAGACCGGTGAGAGTGAAACAAAGCACTAACATTGCAGGTGGACAACCAAACAATGAGCTGAAACTTGATACAAAGCTCTGTAAAGCTGATGAGAGCTGTAGGGAGAGGTGATAATACTCTGTGGGTTCATCACAATGAGTGACGCCTCTGATGTTATACAAAAAAAAAGAATATAATTATAACTACTTTAAACATGACAAAATCATTTTTGCTCAGACGACCCTTCAAATAATTTGCTGAGAAGAAGACAGTTTAATTGTCAGTACATAAATCCTTCAAAAGTTCAGCACAAGATGTATGAGAGAAATGTATTTTATAATACATACTTGTCAAACTGAGGCACAAACTGCATTGTCATAGTTTGTTTCATACTCAAAAGTAGGTCAAGTCACAGTGAAATAACTGCCATGCTCACGCTCTGGCCCACTTTCCCTACAATCATAGAGAACCAGTATCTATCTCAACAGCAAAACGACTCAAGGATGCTGGGCTTCCATCTGTCCTTGTGGGAAAAGAAAGAAGAAAAAACGTGTCTGATGTCATGCCACCCTGCTCTTATGTGGAGTTTGTGCTGCATAGATTCAATGAAAGCACCAGCTGCAGCATACAGGAGGAGAGAAAATGAGAAATCTCACATTACTATGAGTGCTCGCTGAAACGATGCAGCACCTCTATTGTTTATAGTAATTAACTTTCCCTTTTTGTTTGCAGCTGTTTATAAGTGCAACAATCATTAGCAGCACAGACTCACCTGCATTTAAATTTCTCTCTAAACTGTGTTTTAATCTCTTTAAGTTAATTACCACTGAGAAAAGCTCTTCAGCTATTTGCATGTAGAGGAAATATATTCATAGCATTTTACATACAAGCAAACAACCAATATCAAATTTAACCCATCCTGCTGTCTGAGATATCTGCATTAGTGACCTAAAGCTGTTCCTTGAGCTATGATGTTTTTGGTGCACCAAAATATATCCTGTGTAATATATCCTGGTGGAGATACAACACATAAAATCCAAAATATATTAAAATATTTGTGGAAATGCTTTACTTTAGGTGCAAATGAGATAACTTGTTACATTTTCCACTTTTACCTGTTTAAGGGTTAAAAACTACTGAACAGACTGCCATGAAAATGTTTTATTTTTTTAAATCATTATCTCATCAGCTATTAGATGGATTTCCATTACAATGTAGTTCAGACATTCACGATCCCCTTAGGATGTTTTTTTATCACTGATGATCAGGTTAAATGGCCATTTGTCTAATAGTTGGTTATCACGCTGACACAGTAAACTAAGATGGTAAACATCAACATGTTAGCATTAAGCACAAAGCACATTCTGTGGCTCAGTCATTGATGTCGGTGGATGACGGGCTCCAGGGGCCGATTATTTTTAGAGGCCTTACTAGCCTCAAGATGCATGCACAGTTATGCAAACACACACACACACACACACACACACACACACACACACAAATACACACACACACAAATACACACACAAATAGAAGAGGTTAAGTGAAGTGAAGATTCAGACCAGACTATTCAGATGATATATATTCAGAAATATATAGAAAATTAACTTATAAACAAAGTTATAAAACCACAATTGAGTTCAATGTGTTCAAAAACAGATGCAGACACAAAAAATATTACACATTTTGGAATGTTATTAGAATATTAAAGGCTTTTTCCCCATAGGACTGCAGGACCAATAAAACACAAGCAGAACTAAAAAAAAGGAATAATATTTTTGTATTCTTTACTGTATGGTTACATAACCATCAAAAGTATTTCACATTAGAAAAATGCAAGGTAAGCACTCACGCAACAAAAACATTTGAACAGGTTAACACAGCTGCACATCTGAAAATACTCCCCACCCTCTGTCACAACACACACACACACACACACACACACACACACACACACACACACACACAGAGAGAGAGAGATTAGAAGTAGAATAGTAACAATGACAGACATAATTACTTGAAGCTAATTTGAACTCTGGTTGGGTATACATATAAAAGTATAGAACTATTAAATTAATAAATTCAAGTTCAAGCACTTTTGTCATTGTACAACACAACGGAATGAATTTGTGACAACAACAGAGGTGCATTTAAAATCCAATGTAAATAAATAAAGACAATATAAATACAGCAATAGAGCTAAACATCAGAATAATCATACAAAACAATTCATAATATAATCAGTGATATCAGGCCCAGTGTTAAGTGTTTCAAGTCAGCAGCATTGCTTATTATTGCTGATTCAGCATTATTGTTATTGCGCATATAGTGAAGAATGTATTGCATCTCAGGCTGAGGAAATCTATTTTTTAGCCTAAAGCTATTTTTAGTGTGTATTTGCGTGTATAGATTGATCTGAAGCATCTGCCTGATAGAAGGAGCTTAAACAGTTTAAGACCAGGATGAGTGATTGGTTCTTCTCACACAGCGACTGTTCCATACTGTACACATCAGACCTGTGCTTTGATGCTGTGTGTCCAGCTGTGACTGTGACAAACCTGCCCTTCGCTACATTTAAATCAGCAGTGCATGTGCATTTGGATAAAAGGCATATTGGCAACATTTCATGCCAGATTTTTTAAGATGAAATCCCTGATCTGTATTTGTTGTTTGTTTTTTATGATCTGCCTGCTAGAAGTCAGTATTTGCTCACTGACGGCACGATTTGTTTTTCCATTCTCTGTTTCCTTTTCCACCGCTGCACTCCATGTGCTTCAGCCCTTCCTCGCACTGTTGTTATCCATCAGCCAGCCAAACACCACTACTGTTTTTTCACACGCACGCCACCTCTTCCTTAGTACTCTCCTGCCTCTGCTCACGTAGCACTGTAAACAAAACCACACTGGTGACTCTGCTTTTGTGTGTTTTTTGCTTCTGGTGTGGCTGTGATGGAACCATAGAGTGACAGCTGAATGGATTTCCAGTGTAGACATCAGTGATTTTGTCTTTTTTCTGCCTCTCTCAATATTGCATCTATTAATTTTGAAATCCTGTAATGAATATTCTGTGTTATCATTATTTCATGTACAGCTCATGCAGTTTTCTCTCTGTTGGAGGTCATACTAGGTAATGCAGTGGTGGAGGTATATATTAGCACAATAACACATTATTCTTGCTCTTCAGCTGCCTCCAGACACAAACACACACATACCCATTCTTGAAAGAAGGAGGGTCATGACTCATAAATATTCACATAGTTGGTAAGGTCATAGAATACAAGAAGGTCAGTATGGCTATTTTTCTGCAGCAACCAACACAGATCTTGTTCATCTAAGGAGGAAGCCGCAGGAAATGAAAGGAGGAAAAAAAGAAGGAAAGTTAACAGAGGCTTTGAGCTTAGTCCTCCACGCCGACTATGACGCACACTCTGTAGTTTGTTAACCTGATCCTCTGCTGGATCGGACAATGCGCTTACTGATTATCCCAGAGTCTAAAGGCTCAGGGGCCAGTCACACTTGCAGTAGAGTTGTTTTTTTCTTTGGTGGGAAAAGGAGTGAAGAGAATTTAACAGGTAAAGCTGAACAAGTCAGTCACAACACACACTGATTCATGTAGCATGTTACTTTTGGACTGTTTTTCTGCAGTTCAGGAATCTTTGCAAGAACGCTGAAGGCCATGAAAATAAAGGTGTTTTTGTAATTCCAGGTTAATGATTATAATTTATGTGTAGCTGTATCCTGTAAGGTCGAGGCTTGAGAAACGTTCTTCCTTCAGCAGATGAATGTGAAAACAGCTTGCTGGTGCCAAACTCTGCACATCCATCATTCTGTACAGTGAAACTCAAACACTCGACTGAAAGAACGACGAGAAAAACATGTTTTTGACTGGAGGTGGACGGGAGTACAGACAAAAGAACAGACTTTGAGTATCAAACGTAAAAAGTACAGAATTGCTGCTGTCAATGTTATATTATTATGTTACTGGATAATTATTAACCCTTACAGAGAGTTCAGGATCTAATTTGACCTATTTTACAGGTTATTTTTAGTTTTTGACTCAAAAAGTCCAAAATACAGTTTATTTACATTTAATATTATTCACTGAAAGCGTAATGTAAGGGTTAATGATTGCAGTTTAAAGTCAAATCTGAAAAGTGACAGCTATCTTTTTTTGTCTGTGTTGAGTTTGCATGTTCTCCACATGCTTGCATGGGTTTCCTCTGGGTGCACCAGCTTCCTCCCATTGTTAAAGGCATGTATGATAGGTTCTTTCTCCTGTTGGTGCCCGTGGTCAAGGTAAACCTGTTCACTGCTGCTAATACTTAGGATGGGTTCAATGGAGAGACTGAATCTCACTGTACAACTGTATGTGTGGCAAATAAAGTACTGTTTACTTTACCGCCCCCCCCCCCCCCAACCCTAACCCCCCCCCCCCCCCCCCCCAGTTTTATTCATATGGCACCACATTGCAACATAAGTTATCTCAGAGCAGGTTAGACTGTACTCTTTCATTGATCTTATCTTTCTTTACAGCTATGTATCTATATGTAGCTGTTAATTAAATATAGTGGAGTACAAGCAGAAGTAGATTAAAATGGAAATACTCAAGTACAAGTATGTAAAATGTGACCAAAATTCAGAACTTGGGTAAATGTACTTAAGTCTTAGAATATGTCATGACATCACATGAATCAAACTGCAGTCATTTATTGGAGATTGTATTAATACATTAAAGGGATGATACATACTTTTAGGTTAGAGGTTTTCAGACTGTCTGACACCCACAGTGTCAGACTTTACAGTAGTTGATCGGTATCAGCTGCTACCTTCACACTTCATCATCAGTGGCTCATTCTGCTATTAGCTGACTGGCAATGTCCAGTCAGATTCATGCACGTTTACAGTCCTGCCATTGTAACCCAGCACTTCTTACTATTACTAACGCTGCTGTCTGGATATACACTCATCCAAACATTCCCATCACCACCCATCCTCTCAATTATATGCTGTGTTCTAAGAACTGTTAATTTAACCCTTACATACTGTTCAGGATAAAATTTGACCCATGTTTCTACATGTGAGAGATGGAAAAACACCATTTACACTTTTTTTCCTCTTTTTGTGCAGCTGATACACATTTTATATATGCAAATATAAATAAATATGCAAATTTGACATGTGTTTGTTTGTTTTTAATCATCTAAAATCAGCGTTCAAACATGTTGTTGCAGTCGCCATATTCTTTAAAATGTTCTACTGGACTATAAAATAGTGATTTTGAATGTCTTTTGAATGATTAATCAAACAGTCTAACATTTATTAATAACTGAAGAGGAATTCATGAATGTGAATTGGTATAGAGACTAATTATGAGTCTGTATGTAAGATTTAAATAAGGTCTAATGCTCATGGTTTATTCAGGGGAATTACAGCTCAGATTATTTGAGATCAGAGTCTGACTGCTTTCAATAATCAGTACCTTGATGTGTCTCTAACTGCAGAAGGAATCCTCAACTTTTTAGTTCAAAGTTTCAAGACTGTGACAGTACCGTTTCTCTCTGTATCACTCCACTAGATGAGTGAGTGTGATGACGATCTTTTCCTTAATTTGGAGCTGGTGTTCATACCATTAAACACGTCACCAAATAGCAGAATACAATCTTGTCTATCCAACTAGACTTTCATGTTACACTGTTACTTTTAATCAGACTGCATCAGAATTCTCATATTTTCATTGGCAGGTTGCCACGAACTATGTCATTCTTCACAGCTGACTGAATGAACCACATGAAGGAGCTCCGAAGTTTACAGAGCTCCTGCGCCTTCAGTCTGAGCCAGTAAATACCTGCTCACCTCCACTTCACACACACTCCATTGAGTCTGTAAAAATCCAGTGAATATTTTTCAAGCTTTATTCATTCTAGATGAATGATAACGTCATGTCTTTTTGCAATCAGCTCTTTAAGACAAAAGACTGCTTATATAGTCCAAAATGCTGCTGCCAAGCTCTATACCAAGTCCCCCAAAAGGTGTCATGTAACCAATCCTGATGTCTTCACACTGGCTTTCCATCAAATTCAGACTTTAGTTGAAGAGTCTTGTAATCACATTGAGAGCCCTGCAGGTTCAGACACCGGCACACATTAAAGTTCAGACATATAACAGCAGGAATCTGAGGTCCTTGAATCAGGGTTTGTTAGTCGTCTCTCACTTCAGGCTCAAGACAAAAGGAGAATGGATTTTGAGGTTGAGGCTATGAAACGTTGAAACTCTCCAGTTAGATTTAAGACAATGTGGACACCTTTAAAAAAAAGCCATTTTATTTTTTATCTAATTAGTGTTATTTCAGTTTCTTCATTTAAAGTCTGTTACTCTTCTTCTTATTTCCCTTATTCCTTATGTTTGTTTGTATGTGATGTGCTTTATGACGTCTTCTTTCGAGAAGTGCTACATAAATAAACATATTATTATTATTATTATTATTATTATTATTATTATATGCTGACATAAACACACACACACACACACACACACACACACACACACACACACACACACACACACACACACACACACACACAGCTCCACAATGAAGCTTTTCCACCAAGTCATTTCATTCAACTGTAAAACTTTGTACCCCGAGTGCCCCCTTTTGGTCATTTTGGTAACTACAGCATCACGCTGCTCAGAGCCAGACATCGCTGCAGCAGTCTGCAGGCTCTTTTCTATCTGCCTATTGACATGAAGACGCGGCTGCAGCAGTCAATGAGGATATGAATGAATACATAAATTTGTGTGATTTTGTATACAGCAGTGCTTTGCACAATATATAATGGAAAGAAGTCATACAGCAGGAGAGTCCACTAAAAACTGTTGCTGGTGATTGCAAATTAAAAATGACCCAACTTTAAAAGGCCTCTTTAATATGTCAGATGCAGTATAGATTAGATGGAGTATAAATCCAGTTTTGCAACTCAGATTTTGTCTTTCTCCATACTTGTCCAGTCTAGTGGAACTCATATCCGCTGTGGGGTTGATATTTTATGGAAAAGTCAAAGGTTTACCCTGATTTTACACACAGTGTACCAAACCGGGTTAAATGCCGGAAGAAGCGTCAATTATTAACTTGGTGTGGAAGTTGTTCTGTTGTTATCCACAGAGCAAGAACAACAAGAACAGTTGTCTTATGACAGTAACTAAACTAATATTGTAATGTTTTTGTGGGTCTGCTGATAATCGCTTCCCGAGTGTTCCAGTTGTGTCTTCATAAGAAATGACAGATTGACGCACCAGTGGGAGTTTGGTCCGCTTTTCCCAGCGCTCAATGGAGTACCGCGTACCTACTCACTGAGCTGTGACGCTGAGGGGAGGAGGGGTCTGCCTCGCGCTTAAATACTCCACTCCACTCCTGAATTCAGACAGAAGCACAGCAGAGCATCAAGAGAACCCTCATCTACTCAAGACTCATCCGCCTTTTTACGCACTCGCACATATTGAAAGAGAAGCAGTGTGCGCACCGGGTTTTAACCATGATAAAGAAAATGACTCCCTCCGAGAGCGACTTTGATATTCCAGCAAAGAACTGCTACAGGATGGTGATTTTGGGATCCACCAAAGTTGGGAAAACGGCGATAGTGTCCCGATTCCTGAACGGGAGATTCGACGAGCAGTACACGCCGACGATCGAGGACTTTCACAGGAAACTATACAGCATCAAGGGAGACGTATACCAGCTAGATATACTGGATACATCAGGGAACCACCCATTCCCCGCCATGAGGAGACTATCTATACTGACAGGTATGTATCCACGTCTGAATCTGTCAGTTAATGCAGGATAGAAGGCAGAAAGCAGAGGTGATCGTGCACAAATGCTGCAGCTCACTGTGCGCACCGTGCGTATTTAGGAGATGGCTGCAGGGTGCACGAATGTCTCTTGTAAGCTACTGTAGGGTTAGAAATAATTAAGAGTGCATGTTTAACATTTTGCATGACTCAAAAGCAAACCAAATTAACCCGTGCATTATTTTTTTCCCCCCTCCAGGTGACGTGTTCATCCTCGTCTTCAGTCTAGACAACAGAGACTCCTTCCAGGAGGTGCAGCGGCTCAAGCACCAGATTTACGAGACCAAGTCGTGCCTAAAGAACAAAATCAAAGAGAACATCGATGTGCCTCTAGTCATCTGCGGGAACAAGGGTGACCGAGAGTTTTACCGGGAGGTGCAGCAGGAGGAGATCGAGAAGCTGGTGGACGGAGACGAGAAGTGCGCGTACTTCGAAATCTCCGCCAAGCGCAACGAGAACGTGGATAAGATGTTTCAGACTTTGTTTACCTTGGCCAAACTACCTCACGAAATGAGCCCCGACCTTCATCGGAAAGTGTCCGTGCAGTACTGCGACATGCTCCACAGAAAGTCTATGAAAAACAAGAAGCTGAAGGACATTGGGGAGGCATACGGCATGGTCACTCCGTGCGCCCGGAGACCCAGCGTGCACAGCGATCTCATGTACATTAAAGAGAAGGCTGTAGGAGGAGGCCAGGGTAAAGACAAAGAGAGATGCGTGATCAGTTAAGCAGAGTGTGAAGGGTACAAAGTGAAGATGAATCTTTGAAAGAAGGAGCCTGGTGCGTCAGCTTGAGAGGCGACCTGCGTGGCCGGCCGCGCTCAGACTGAAACCGGTGGTGTAGACACGCGGGGCCGCCGCTGCGCGCTCCGACGCAACACTGTTTCCAAGGACACTGACTGGACACGCGAGTCCATTTTAAACCGCCAAAAAAAAAAACATTGCCCACGAGACATTTGAGAATGTTTGCTTGTTCTGTCAATCAGAGCTCAGTGTGTGACGCGGCTTCATACCTTGTGAGACTCGCGCATCAGTGCGTAAAAGTGTTTTTTTGTTGACGTCATGCCTTTTACAGATTCCAGAGAGGAGAGAAAAAGACTCTTAAACTCAGGAGCTGCATTATTCGGGAATAATAATGTTGTTTACATCTTGTCATAGATTTTATAATGGCTACGTACACTTTAATGTTCCTTTGCAATCTTAACTATTTTTATTGTAAATGTATATTTATTGTCAATGTCCATTTTTGCAAACAAAATCTTAAAATATAATAAAAAACATGAACAAAAATCTATTTTGCATTGTTCCTCATTTCCTCTCTGTTCTTTTCATACAACTTGGTCAATTTAAGCCCCACCTGAAAACACTGCTGACACACTGGTGCCCAGCTCTGCACTTAACACTGCAGATAACTAATTAGAAAATATTCAACTCTCAAATTTCCTCCATAAATATTAGGATTTTCAGTATCTAAACCCCAGAAACATGTCCCACTGATGTAAGACTAATGCAACAGTAAATAACAATAATCTCATCAAACTCTCAGCCTGCATAATTTACATTCTCAGTGTAGTGCAGATGTGTCTGTGGCATCTGGATCCAAACAGCAATAATGTTCAAATAAAAAAATAAAAAAGGCAGAAGACACCCAACTTGGATTGAGTTCAGAGAAAACAGAGCTTTATTGTTATTTAAACAGGAATGGAAATCAATCCAGTGTTTTATCAGATATGAAACCATCATATCTGTATCACTAAAGCTTAAAAATCAAGAACTGCTAGCATCACAATGACTCCAGGGGCAAAATAACCCAAATCCTTCACCTTAATGAATGCACATGCATGGAGTAACATTTGCACTTGAGCAAAAACTACATTGTGAATGTGTGAATATTCATATGTTATATAGACACATTTAACAGCTGCAGTTAAATATATATATATTTAAAAAACATATGGTCTGTTGCATCTCCCAGTGGATGTTTGAATTTGCTTCTTTTAAACCAAATCTGCCCTTTTCCATCCTTGTGTCCATTTGTGCATTTTAACAACAGGTTGTACAACAACAAACACAGCAAACAGTTTGTTCTTATCCTCATCCTTTAATTCTACTTTATTTGCATCTGCTTTTATAAGTTCAACATCTTCCCCTGAGATAAACCAGAAACACAGTGTCCAGTACTCTGACGTGCCAGCTCCTCACTATCAGCAATACGCCTGTATACTCTACCCTGTCAGTTCACACACACATGCACACACACACACACACACACACACACACACACACACACACACACACACACACACAGATAGAGAGAGAGAGAAAAAGAACAACCTGCATCATCCTCTCTCTCTCTCTCTCTCTCTCTCTCTCTCTCTGAGCGTGTATATGTGTGTGTGTGTGTGTGTGTGTGTGTGTGTGTGTGTGTGTGTGTGTGTGTGTGTGTGTGACAAGTCAGGGACACACAACAGTGTGCTGTAACACTGCCCCCTGCTAATCAGTAACACTATGTGCTCTCCTCCTTGCTGCATTCATTATAAAAATACCTGATTACGCTGTTCATTAATATGCATTGTTGTCTCCATTAGCCGAGGAGCAACATTTGCTTTCTTCCTGATGAAACTTGTGTTTTGATCCCTGCTGCTGCTCCTCCACTATTGAGAAGTTTTGTCTGAGTAAATGAGTAAACCCTCAATGTCTGCTTCAAGAGAATGTAGCCTCCCAAAATGAGATTCTGCCTTTGAACAGTCTTCTTTTAAGGCCATTAAGGAATGGAATAAGCTACCTGTCACTCTGAAAACCTGCAAACATTTCCATATTTTCCTGTGAAGTTAAAAAAAAATAGATTTAAAGTAACCAGTAACTTGTCAGCATTAATTTGACATTCTGCTTCGTATTTATTCATATTGAGTGTATGTGTGTGAAGTCTGTCATAAGTTAATTTTGGGGACAAGCTTGAGACGCAACACCAGTTAATTGGGGATGGCTTGTCCAATGGGGGACAAAAGATTTATCTTAAATTTCAGAAAAGCTAAATTTTGGGTCAGTGGTTAGGGTTACAGAAGTAGTGGTAATGGTTAGGGTTAGTCTCAAGCAAATTAATGTAAATCCATGTAATGTCCCCAGAAGTGATGTGTGTGTGTGTGTGTGTGTGCGCATGTCTTAATATCTTTGAGAGAACCAATTTGTGTTATAAACAGTATTGTGGGGACATTTCTGCATCGTGAGGACATTTCTGCATTGTGAGGACATTTTTGAATTGTGAGGACATTTCTGCCGGTCCTCAAAAACTTCAACGGATAAATTGAGGGTGAAGTCTTGGTTTTGAAATTTAGGTTAGAATAAGGTTTAGGTTCAGTTTAGGGTTGAGTTTAGGCATTTAATTGTGATGGGTGAAGGGCTAGGGAATGCATTATATCAATGAGTGCCTAGGATATAACGACAAACGTGTGTGTGTGTGTGTGTGTGTGTGTGTGTGTGTGTGTGTGTGTGCGTGTGTGTATTAGTATATATTTCAATAGCCTGTGGCTCCATTTGTAGTTGGAGATGATAGGTTTGGCCCTGTGGATTTTTTGGTTCTGTTCTACCCAGGAACCCACAGACAAATAGAAAGGAAATTAGCCAGTAGCTAAATCTAGTACAAAGTATCTATTCTCTTTTCTTGAGATTCATGTATTTTGTACATGATCCCTGATATGAACAAATTGAATAAACTAAACGAATCTGAAGGACAGCAGGGAACACTCAAACTCAAAAATATTTTAACGAGATTACAGGGTACAAGGTTGGCACACAGCAAATCACTGTTAACCACTCAGAGCTTCAATTTTTTTTATATCACCATCAGCATCCCATATGGCAAAAGCATTGTTTCTACCAGAATGGATGCAGGGAAAGTATGGACAGTGTTGCAGTGTAAATAAGTACAGAGTGTGCAGATGGACAAACAGTGCAGCAGCAGAACAATGAGCGTGTGCGTATGGGTTAGTGCAGGAATCCTTCTTTGAAATGCCTCGTCAAATACTGTTATCTGAAATATTTCAATCGAATGTGTTCGGTGCAAAATGAAAGATGAGCTGACAAACTCAGCAAATGTACACATTCCAGGAGATCCAAAGTAAAGGCTTGTGTTCTACTTCTGCAACAACACACAACCCTGGGACATGAGCATACTGTGAGTTAAAAGTTGGTTAAATCCACTGTTTCAATCACATGGAAGTCAGACATCCAGGCAGATTGCAATCTCCAACCTCACTGCTAGATGCTACTAAACTTTACACACTGGTCCTTCAAGTGCAATGTTTGAATAGATGTACATAGTAACTTTCCAGCAATGTCGAGGATAAGGTGGAAAGATGGGAATCATGTATTTTAAGACAAAGAAGAGTTAAAGCTTTTTGGGATTTTAGAATTGTTCTTTTGTATCTTGAACTACTTAACCTCATCCTAATCTTAACTACTGACTCAAATTTCAATATTTTACCAATTGGGGACATGGCTTTTGTCCTCAGTGAATTGGCCTTAAGTCTGAAATATGTCCCTGAAAATATCCTGTGACAGACCACACACACACACACACAGACACACACAAGTTTTCCTAGATCACTTTCGGGTACATTATATAAACATTTCATGCAGACTTGCCCTAACCTTAAACTAACAAGGCCTGAGCTAAATGATTTTGTTGACCAGAGAATCAAATGGCATTTCTGTGAATACAAGACACTTTGATTTCCACTGATGAACTGCAGCAACCTCCAATTCCTAGAAATGTAATGTCACCATAGAAGCAAGACCTATCATGAAGTATTTCAATCTACCTTTCATCTGATCAAAAGCTTTACATCCGTCATTACAGACACCCACAGCAAGAGAATGTAGCTGTAATTGCTATCGGTGACTAATGACGCAGTGACAGTCCATAGGATTTTTTTCTGTGCAACACAATTTCGTAACTGACCTTAAGTGCTTTACAGCAAGGTTGCCAGGGAGGTGAGGTGTTCTAATGCAGGCAATAGTGTCGTCACAGTTATTCTGGGAGAGCAGGAAGCAAGGAAGAGATACCACATTACAGCCTGGTGATCTGAGGGGAGTAATATCTGAGAACATTCAGCAATCTGCCATGTTCAGTGGTGGCTTTACCTTACTGGAAGTGTGCTCTCTTTCCAACGAACAATCTGGTTGATGTCCTGCATCTGTGGGACAAACTGTTCCTCCGCTTTTTCATCACGACACTCCCATCTGTTGTCATTTCTATTTCTTCATTTTTCCAGTGTTTTGATTTGATCCTGTTGTTATTTGTCTGATTTAATGCCTTATCCTGCTATAGATATGTTTGATTGTATTGTGTGTTGTCAATCACTCTGATAGCTGCATTATTTGTTGGTCCCAAACTGAGACCCTTATGAAGTAAAAGTCTATTCTGTGTCCCAGAAACCTCCAAAATTGTGCTGACATGTGGAGATAACTAACTAGCTGTTTTATACATGCTCAAATAGGACAAGTCTACGAAATGAATGAGTTACTCTTTATGTCACCACTTTGTAGCTCAATTTACCAGAATAAAATCGGGGATCCTGGATTTCAATCAATTGTAGTATTGTTTTGAGGATTTGGCTGTTTTTCAAGGCTGAGGAACACTGATATTCATCACTGCAAGGTTGATGAAAGAAGTGTGAATCAAAACCTACAGTTCATACAACCAAGACAATGAGCTGAAAGATGCTAGAAAGTTGGAACTGTAGAATAAACTCTGTGTTGGTTTCACTCTTATCATACTCTTTATCCTTGAAACTCTTCTTGCTGCTAAACTCCAGGAACAGCTGCAACTAACTGGTCCTGGCATCACATTTTGGCCAATTAGCCACATAAATTAGAGACATTCATCAAGCAGTTAAAAGAGCCACATCAAACAATATTGAGTTTTGTGGGTTATCCCTGGAAATGGTTCCTTGCTCTGCACAAAGGTTTAACCACATAAAAGAAACAGAAAATGATGATTACTTTCCAAGATGCTTAATTATATAAGAAAATCTTAATTTTAGCATATCAACAAGGGTCTGATTTAACTTTTTTTCTAGCACTGCTCTTGGGTGCAGTCATTCTAGGATTGCTGTGATATCATTACTTAAACACTACTGTTGTCACAAGCCACACCACTATCTAGCACTTTCTCTGAAATGGAAACCAAGGGAACAACCCTTGTACTCATTGGCAACCTCCTCGTTAAAATTAAATCTTCTAATAACAGGCTGATAAATGGAAAACTACAGCCTATAAACCTAATTTGTTGTGGGGCCATAATAACATAAAGTCTACCCCAGAACATTCAATGACCTCTGAGCCTTCGTTGTCATGAGCCATGTTGCATAACAACTGGCCATGAGAAGATGACGACGGAGGTTTTCTAAGAAATGAAAAATTGAATTATTTTGTCATTCTGATAACTACAGATTTAGTTTCAGACCTTTTTGACAGTTTGACAGGACTGGCCTGTGGATGCCGATTACACAACATGGGCGAATAGATCAAACTGTCACCTCTTGCACAAAATGATTTACTGATACAGGGATGATGAGTAGCCTGGTCTCTGGCAGGATAAGTCTTAATCCGTAATATATTTATGGTTCAGCAGAGCACCACAGCAGACTCAGACATGGCTCAGACATGCAGAGATCAACCCGATAGTACTGGCCTCGATTACACAGTGACATAACAAATGCAACGTACTCTTACAAAAAGGGTTAGATTGTTTAAAGATGTTGTTTTGCTTTGTCTTTCAGCTATTTTAACTTTTTGAATACTTCTACTGAGCATGAGGCTAGTTACAACATTAGGTGCAATGAATCTTTATTGATTCTTAAGGGGCGATTTCTCTAAATCCCTTTTTAGACCTGCACCTCAATACATATATCAGATTTTGTGTTGGTCTCACTTTGACGCAAAAAGACATGACAACCATCTCTCTACCTTGGACATAGTAACATTTCTGTATCACTATCAACATAGTACAAGTAAAGCCATAAGATGGATGTAAACAACAGTAGAATGATGTAAATACACAAATTAGAAATTACAGGATAATCATTTTCCTTATTAACTCTTACATTCTGCTTAGGTCCAATTTAACCCTTTTTTTTAAACATATGAGAGCAGAAAAACACAATTGTTGAGTCTGAAATTGAATGATTTAGTATTCCAGGTCAAATTTGGCCTGTATTTCTCAAAGAAATGGATAAAAATCATCATTCAAACATTTTGTCACATTCAAAAACATCCATTGAAATCATTATGGCTGTTATGTTCTCCTTTTTATGTACCTCACCATAATATAGTGTGATTGTGTAGCTGTTTTTAACTTAATCTGCATAATCCAAAAAAGCAAACTGCATAGGTTTGAATGCAAGTGAAAAAGGTGATTCATTAGACATTTTAATATTTGTCATACACTTAATGTAATCCAGACAACATACTTTCTAAAGCTTTTTGTTATTGAAAAGTATTGTGATGAAACAAAGGGAGACATAAAACATAGACAGTCTTACACATGCATGTACAAAATGTCTCAAATTAACAAATTGTGATTCTCACTTGTCAGGCATTTATGCAGTCGGCAGCAGAATCCATGAATAAATGATGAAAGTGGTGAGAAAATGTATTAGGTGATTAAGCTCAGTGCGAAAAGATGAGGTGTCTTGTGTCCATGACAGTTATTAATTAAGGCTTCAATCCATTGCTGATGCAGAATGGGAGAGAACAGAAAACACTCATCTTCTCTGCATTGAATACTTTCTAACTCACTGCTCAGGTTCTCGGGTACAACAGTTGCCAAATATCACTGTAAAGGTCTTATCATGTCTGAACAAAGCTGTAATGGAACATTTATCGAACTGCCAGCTACTGTGGGTCGGGATGACAAAAACAACATAACTTTAACAGATAAATAAAGCATGTTCTATATTTCTTGTCTGAAATGGGTCTAAGAGCACCAGCTAAAAGACCATCTGCATAAAATTACTTTCCAAAAAGAATGGATGCTAGGTCAGACTGTCTTTAAACCTCAGAAGAGTAGTTAAAGTTGGGCCCATCCTATCTTGGAATCATGGTTTTGTGTTTCAGACAAACTCCTAAGCTTGGATTTCTTTTTCCTTTTTTTGTCAAATTCTGTTGAGTTATCAGCATTTTTTGATGATTTGGGGTTAAATGCTCAATATCAACAGTTTTATGACTTTACATGTAAAATTTCTCTGGTGCTCAATTCAAACCTTGCACCTCCCAAGGAAGTGATTTCATCAGCTATTTTAACTTCACACCCTAGTTAAACTTCAGACAGGGGCAATATCCTGCCATTCCTGTTGTGTCATGTACAAACACATGATCTGAATACATGCATCCATATTATGTATTTATGTGTGTATCCAGTCACATCCTAACCAGGTGCAGGCCTACACATCAATGCATGTGACTTTATAGTCAATACGTGTGTGCCGTGTTGTGCATTGCAAACCTTGTTACTGATTGATTCATTAGTTGGTTATTCTTCCAGTAGCTGCCACCCACATCCTCCTTCGGACACAGCAGCACATGATCAAGCCGACTAGTTAGGATGTAACTGAGCCGCAGGATGTTAATTACAGTAAAACAGTAACACAAGTGTGTTTTTTAGATTTGTAGTAATATTTTTGCCCCTATTGTTTCACAAGGAATCACATATTGGTCAAGGTATTGGACAATTTGCATTTCTGAGACAATAAAGCAATCCATATATAGCATATAACAATAAATGTTTGGTGGACTAGTAAACAAAAACATGAACAGAAGCACATTATGGAGCCTTAACACACATGACACATGACACAGTTTTCCCTTTTTATTTCTGTCTCCCTCACAAAACCTTAAAACAGGAAGACTTGCAGTGGCACAAAAACACTCACACATCAACACATGCACACAAACACCCAAACACACTCGTGAGAGATGCTCACAAATCTAATTTTGGTTCCGTCCTGCAGCAGTTTGTCCGTTATATACGACTGTTTGTTTATCTGTCAGAGTCCAGACTCGTGACACGGTCTGTCATCTGAATTTAATAGTCTGATGCCACCCATACTGCTGCTTTTATTTGACAATACTTTACATCATGTAGCACCAGTTAAGGATGTTGTGTTTGGTGTCTGGTTATATAACATCCTCATATGGGCTCAACAACACTTATCAGATCTAATGAAATGACATTCAGATACGCAGTGGAAACACTCACTGGAGTTTCTCTACAGGACAGAAATTGATGGAATTAGAGTTTGTAGTCTTAAAGCCTGTAGGCAAGGGACAAACAAGATGCATTGGAGTAATTAATTAAATTAAGCCTTAGAAGACTGGACACATTGAAGATATGCTGCACTCACTAATTTTTCAGGGAAGTCAAGATACTAGAACTGTTTCAACTATGAGATCAAAAACAACATGTTTTCTTGCAGATTATGATGTGTTAGTGATATGTTTACTACAAACTACCAACTGTGAGATATGATGTGCTGACATTCTGTAATTTTCTGGGGGGGGGGGGGGGGGGGGTAGCTCATTTTGTGCTTGAATTACTGAATTTTTTATGTTAAATGATTCATTTCTGCAAAGGAATTCACAGTAAAGTATTTATTATCAACACATTATTATTTTATTTATAGTAACAGGTAGTGTAACAGGTTACTAACAAAATTTCAGTAATAATATTACAGTTACCCCCAAAAATGACTTGTTACAACCTGATTTTTGCCATCACCTACTTACTGAAGTGGAACAATCTAATCTACGTAATTGGATTCAGCATTCAGTGGTCTGCTGAGACACTTAAGACAAATGCACTTCTGGCTGCTGTTTGCCAAAGTTTAAACTGTAGTTCCTTGCACTATGAAATAGCCTAATATAGGTCTAACGATTTTAAGCAATATTTTGTGTTAACAGATTGTTTCTATTATTATTGTTAGGTCATGTTGTAGGGCTATTATGACTCACAAACATGCACATTTATGTACAGAGATACACTGTTACTTATTGGCTTCTATTTTTTCATCTTGCCTTGAGCCCTGTTGCAGATTATACTTTGGTTGTAACTTATTAAATAACAGACTGAAATATTGTCATCAGTTTGAGCCAAGTGTGCTTTTCATCTAGCCTGCAAACTTTTATGGATTCATAGGCTGCCGGGGAAAAAAACTGCTTTAAGTAACTAGCCTTGGATAGTTACTTGAGTAACAACCCTGGTCCTGACACCTGCCAGGCTCTGTACCGAGCTAATAATGACTTATTCTGTTTATGGGTGTTGTAAGATTTCTCTTTGACTCTGGCAGTTATTTCAAGCAGATGCATCTTTGTGTTTCTCATCTATTCAACCCTGCAGAAAGTCCACGCTGCTCCTGCAGGGCTGTCATCACAGTTTGTTCTTGGATCAACAGCAAGCAGAGCAGCAGTGATGCAAAAAAAGGCTCTTTTATTATGAGAAGCAGATGATTAGTGTCTTGTGTGTGAGGCTAATGTGCTCCTCCAAAGGCTTTAGATTGGAAAGGACAAGACACAGGAGTGAAGATTCAATTACCGATGACATCCGAGCGCTTTGATCAAGGACCCTTCTAATGTGAGTTTGGGTGTGAGGCTAATCCACTGACGCACATCACTCAAACAGAAACAATACAACAGGCATCTTACAGCCAGGTCTGGTGATGGACTTGATGGATCACGGGTGGGCGATGACTCAAGGATTTGGGAGACTTAATTGCCTTGTTTGTTGTGCATGTGCCAACTGTCCAACATGTGGCTGTGGTTAGTCACTCTTAAGCTCTGCCAATGCTGGCTGCTTTTGGAAATATTTTGGTTGATTTTAGAGCTTAATTCCACAGTGAGACATATAGTGTTCTCCATCTCATCGGGTGCTGCTTTGATAAAATGATGTTAATGAAGTGAAAACAGCTCGTGTGAATAGAAAATAAAATAAGTATAGTGCTTGCTTGACAGAAAAATTACACTCTCACAGACATCAACATGGCCTGCTTTTAATTCCAGCCAAAAAAAGGGAGTGTACGCAATTCTTCACCATGCTGTGTTTTGTTAAATAAGCCCTGAAAACTGTGCTATATCACGCAAGATTGTTGTCGGATTTCTAATGGGAATTTTGGGAAAAATGGCAGAATTTTACTGCTGTTTCAGGTTGGAAACTGGCCTCATGGTCATCTTATATGGCAAGGACATCTATACTATATTATCATTTTGGGTTTAATATGCTTCAGTAGTGGTTTGTAGTGGTTTCAATAAATTGACTTCAAAGTGAAACCCCCAAAACCCATCTATATCCTCAAAAAAGTGTACAGTACATCTGGCATCTAGCATGGATTACCAGTGCCACGCCCCTACAACCAAGCCAGGCCAAGAGAACTGCTAACTTGCAGTTGAAGGTGCCAGTGCTGAACTTAAAGACAAATTAATAATTTGAAGATGCACAACACCTGGCTTGATTTCAACAGAAGAGCTGAAAGTTGCCACTTCATGACAGAAAACAGGACTTCATGTAGCAGGAGAATGGATACATGGGGAAAACTAGTCAGCAGATTGTTTCAAGAAATGTATTGCTTGTGTACAGCTAGTAGAAGTTCATAGCAGCACAATATTTCATTCAAATGTACAGTATTATATATTGTTTAGTAAGGTTAATTAGTGTTAAAGTCTTCACAAGGTTGATGATTTTGGAGTCCATCATCACTTATATGTTCTCTCTCTGCTTCTCCAGAAGAACAGAACACATAATCATGCTCTATTTTACACCAGAGATGCAAACACATAAACACAATGAACTTCCAGGATTATAACGTTAGGTATAAGTGACCAACACCTCCCACAAACATGGCATACGTTTAATATGTTGGAGTAATATAGAACAGTGTAGTTAGCACCTCTCTGCTAGAGTGATCAAAAACATCACATTCAACCTAAAATAGGAGCTTAGGTCACCTGTTGCACACCTCTGAGGTCACTGTGTTTAGCATCTAATAGGTTCTTATTATCTGGGTCAAAGCAGGATTTCAGGAGTTGTTTGCCTACTAAAGCACATTTATGCAATTTTAAAAGTGGTATACCACTTACTAGCAGAAAATGGTGTTAATGGGCTTTTAAAATATAGGTGTCTAATCACAATGGGAAGCTGATGTACATAGTTTTTAAATGATTCATGAGTATAAAAGTTTAAGATAAGGTTGTAGATGTCAGTAACCAAGTATTTTAATGGAAAGAAATGCACATATTGTCAATTTCTGCTAATACGCAGAATACCTGGATCATTAGTGTTCGCAGTATTAGCAGCAACAATCAGAAAAATACATACATATTGTACAAAGTAAAAAAGTGTAGTGTAGAAATTTAACAGCAATGTACAATTTGCAACTTAAAGACAAAAATAAGTTTGATTTGGAAACCTGAAACTTACAGTGCACACACACACAGAGAATCAATGAAGTAGCATGGATAGCAAATTTGCTGTGGCCCAGATCCAACCCACACCCAGCACTTTTGGCACTCCTGTTTCCCAGATTTGGTCAACAAGCAATATAATGTAATGCCTTATGTCAAGCATGATAAAACAGATGAACCTGAATACACATGCCACCACAGCACCAAAAAAGGCCCACATCTGATTTGCTATTTCATGTGTGGACCATTTCAGGCTCACATCCATTTTGTCCGGGGCAGAAGAAACCAACAGGGCCACATCGTTGCCTGAAGTGGCCCACTTTTATTTGCTATCTAGGAGATATTTTGGGCTCAGCAGCAGTAAACCATATTTGAATTGTCTTGGCTTCTTGATTTTGGCAAAGGAGTAGATGAGTAATTTTAATTTTATTTATTTTTATAGGCTATGTCTTAGGGGATCTTTAAACAGCAGTAACATTTCTCCCTAATGTTAAACACAGATTTGGATGGGTGTTTAAACTAAAGAAAACACTGGCAGGGATTCAAGCTAAATAAAGTGCTTATGTACACATATTTGGAATTTCTCTGTATTTTTTTTCGTCTTTGTTATTCTTTATTGACCCAGTGTCATCTACGGTTAATTAGTAACTCATAGTTTCGTAATCCTCCCTGAGTAAATAGTTGAAGGTGTGTATGGTTTAACGTGGCGTGACAGGATATCCTCCAACCCATGTGCCAATGTTTACATCTATACAGCGAAGTGGATATTGACTATGAAAAGAGTGAAAAATAATAATAAAAAATACAAGATGCTGGGAGGGTCTTGTGAGCAGCTGTAACAGTTCACTGTAGGTCAAGCCGACACCAGCTTCATTTGAGTGTTATGTTTCTCTTCCTCCTCCTCCCTCCATCTGTCACACCTTTGTTTTCCTTCTGCCTTCCGCCCCTTGACTGCTGCCAGTCAGCAACATTTGTTGACTGTCATTAAGTTTAAAAAGCCACTGTCCTTGAATTAGATAACAGCATCTTATGTGATATATATACTCACTGATATACTTCTGCTGCTGCCAGACACTAGAAAGCTTTGTACTGTAACTTTGTTTTATCTTCAACTATCATTTTTATAACAATGCCAGACCACTTCTCTCTGTTACATCATGCTGCTAGCTTAAGGGTGCAGAGAACTCAAAGACGTGGTTGTGTAACATTATCTATTAGTTTACATAGGAACCAATTTGAGACCAGAGTTGCTACTTATGAGCGGCGCCACCTTCCTTCCAAATAAGAAGTGCAGAGTTGATTTTCATGCTCTGTAAACACACCCCACTACCTAAGACCAAAGCTAACGCTAGCTTACTGAGAACACTGAGTGGTGCACATTTGGACTAACATTAGCTACTTCAGCTATATTGTGCTAGCAAGGCAGGCATCCTAATCAAGTAAAATTAAACTTATAGAAATATTGCAACAATAGTCCAACTCAGTGGAAGTTCTGGAGTTGGGGAGAACAGCATGTGAAGAAACTAGAAATCCCAGCTCTCAACGCCAAAATGGTAGAAGTCAATGCTAATATCTGCAAATCTTAATAATGGAGCAATAAATTACCTAAAGCAAACTTTTCCGCACGTGTTGGCTTGGATTGACTCGGAACATCACAGCAGGGGTTTGCATCTCCATTACAACAGTGCTACTCATTTATAGGTATTTTTAACTGATGACTTACTCATCTCAAGTCCATGACGTTTAAAAGCAGCATCCTCTTTAATACATATTTTTATTGCACTGTGCAACAGCTGTTGGTAGTCAGCTACTTGTCATTATAGATTTTCAGGCTGTTGTTACAATCTTGCTGAATCATTACTGAATTATGAAGAATCCCATCTGATGTCACCACAACCTGCTTGGAGGCAGGTCAGGGATGCTTTGACCCGTCTTTAGAGATTATCCATTTTGGGTGGGCATGACTCGGTGCTATTCGGAACATTAAAAAAAACGGTAATGAAAATTAAAATCAACGCAACATGGTTTGACTCAGCATGGCCACAGGTGCTGGTGTAAAAGGGTTATTATTAGATTACATGGAGGTCCTGCTTTATTTGTTACTGTGAGGCATGTTTTATTGTTCATGTTCCATACTGAATTTTTAATTTCTGTTTTTTATGCTGTTCTCCTGTGGCTGAGGAGGTAGTGTACTGTTTTATTTACATGGAGTTCCCTGTAAGAATAAATGGAGATCAAATCCAAACAGATGACGGTGTCTTGAATAACACTGCTTTTACAAGTGCACTTACGTACTTCTTAACAGCTGCCCACTTATCACAGCAACATTTCCCCAGACAGGCCTGAGATTTGACCCTTTCAATCACATCACAAACCTGTTTTCTGTAAACCCTGTTCAACTGTTGCCCGTCATATGATCTTTTAGCTGATGCAAGACACCAAATACTAGTGAAACAATCCCCTACACTTGATATTAATGGTTGGTGGTAGAAATACTGGCGTCATACACATATCTGTAATCTTATAGAGTAATTCACCTAAGAACCACCCAAGAAGACAAACTTTATACAAATACATCAACATCTTCGATTTCTTTGTCTTAACACGAGGATTGGCACAATAACAGTTAAGTGTGTGAGTGAAAAGAAACACACCAGATGTGTGATAATGGCAAAATGGTCCAACGTCTCACATTATGTATTTATGTCAATCGTTAAATCACAGCACTCGTCTGTTATATAATCAAATCTGTCTGTGGGTCCTTGCATGTGCCGCTGACACACATCAGTCTTGTCAACATACTCCCCTCCCTCACTCTCCTCTCTCTCGAGTGCAGAACAAACAATTATCAATAGTAAGGGCCTAATCTCTCTGCAAGGAGCAGGAGCATTTTGCGTCACGAGAGATGAGGAGCTCTTCTGTGCGGTGACCTTCCGAATTAAAGAATCATGAGAACGCTGGTTTCTGCAAAATAAAACTGCAGGAAACAATGCCTCTGTGTAGAGGAAATCAATGTTTGATTTCAACGTGCTGTTTTATTGCTTTTCATGCTGGAAAGACAAAGTTTAGAACACTAAAAGTCTGTTGGAGCTGACTTACAAGACACCATGAGTTCATATAATAAACTACAATAAACTCCAGCTAAACAATCCATCCTCTCTTCTTTTCCAGGTTTTTGATTCAAAATTAGAAAACTTAAACAAATTAACAATAAGATGAATATACTATGTACGGAATATTTCAGGGTTTTGTCAAGCCATTTCATGAAAAACTACCTCTCTTCATCAGAATCTGCACAGTAGAAAAGAAAATGGGACTCACTTTTCACTTCCTCCAAATAAAGATCACACATCTGGTTTTCCTCCTGATAATTTATGAATCAGCGCTGATCTGATGAAGAATACCAGCTTTTAACTGTTTCTTCAAACTCCAATAAAAACTTGCTTTTAATAAAAAAACTATTTCCAGAGACATACAGCATGTCCACCTTGTCAAACACTGAGTAAATCACTCTCTCCCATGGCGAACTGTGTGATTTACTCCACATAAACTCTTTCTTACTTCCGTCTTTTGAAATAACGGATGGGGTTGTATAAAAGTATACATTCAGTACTGATGAGTGACATATAAAAATACAGTTTTCAAATAAAACATTGGACATTGGAACTATTTTTTTTCTTTCAGCTAAGTATTTGTCCAAAAATAATGTGCACTCAAGAGTTTGTAACACCAAAAAAGTATCACAAGGCTACAAGGTCACATTTTCTTCCTTAAAAAAAACACTTTTATTTTATGTACAATTGTGTTTGCTAGCTACTTGTTTACTACCTATGAGCTTCGCTGTGCTTCATTACATAATACCACTTCCAACTCTCAATCAACAACATAGCATGTAACAATTGGCACGTTAGGAAAAGTGTAGGATGCATGTGGGTCTTTGTGTGTGAACAATTAATACAAAACAAAGACCAAATCATAAAACATTGCTCTATAGCACTACTAGTGGTCAAAAACTCCACAGAGTGCCTTTAAGTTCTGGCAATACAATGTTACTGTAACTGTGAGCTCAACCTTTCTTCCAAGCTGATTAGTGGTTCACAATAAAGAAGCACACAATAACCGTCCATTAATAACCCAGCCTTTGTAGAGCTGATACCTTTTGGACTCAAGTTTTATTGTTTTAACCCGAACAAGTAAAGTTGGGTAGATTACATAATGCAATTTAACATGTATCAGTCATACAGAGGGTTTGGCAGTGTCTTTGTAAGTGCTCTGTCCCATTTGTCAGGAAAGTCAGATGAAGTCTTTCCATGTCATAAATCTCCTCATTAGTGTCTCAGAGCAGAATAGCCCTCTTTATGATTCACTTCTTGGAATTCACAGCTAATAGAACCAAATATACCTTCCCTCATCAGGTTGATGTCTTTGGTAATTCATAATCTAATATCGCTTTCAACTCCTGCTGCCCATACATCATCCCAGTATTTCCTCATGTTTACATTTCCAGAAAACATGAGTGTGTTCTGCATATTTCTCCCCACACACAGCCCCCAGCATCTGTTGTATAGATGGAAAAATATCGTCAGAAACGTCAGGCTAAAAATACATTTCAATAGAATTCTTCCCACATCCAGTAACTGATGCTTGTTTGTTTTATATTATTTATCACAAATATTTAGTGAAGAGATTGTCCTCTGTTTATCACCAGTCATTAATGCAGCACTGATACTGATGTCACTCAACCAATGTTCGTCTATGCAAAGAAATCTCTAACTCTAGCCCCTGGCAATTATTGTGCTTATTGCTGTAATTATTGTTTATTAAGGGTCCCTGGTTTAAATCTAGAGCCATGAGCCATCTAGCGGATGACGTTAAACTCCATCTCCAAATGATTATTATTATTAAATGGCCTCAACCATTTGAGCATGTCTGTGTGTTTTTTTGTGCTGATTCATTATTTTCATTGATCATTTATTTGTTGATGGTAGTCTGGTCATCTACTTGCTGATAAGATGAATGCTGTGATGTGGAAGGCTTTTTATATAGAGTCATATTTCGGGAACCCTACGAAAAAATGAATCTAGTGCCTTTTGGATCTGTCGAATCTCAGAGGCTGATATCTCAAAAGCTTGTCAAATAGTGTCAAACTATCTGCATAGTTAGAGACTAACTTTTTAAGCTCCTCCGATGCCTCAATTTGGCATTAATCTTCTCAAATACATTAGTGATTGTGGCTAATGCAGCTTTAAAACAGCAGTGCATCAATTGCTTTATACAACCATGTTTAATGAGCTGTCAGAGTGGCTGCTGCTTTCATGAGAGCCTGTTTTGGGTGTGTTTATGTTTGGTCTTAGATGACTTAGGTCCACGGAAGCGCTCATCAACTAAGGGCTTGTCATAAACATCTCAAACAAGTGGCCATGTGGTGGATGATGTTATCAAACACATCTTAGACAGTGACGTCAGGATTTATTGTGATAATATTTGACCTCCAAATAATTTCCAGAGAATTTTCATGAGTAAGAAATGTCTGCAAATATAAACAAAGCTGAGTCAAGTCTGCCTGTTTGCTCTAATAAAACATGGGTTCGAGCTTTAGGTCTGATCAACGGAGGATTGCAGTCAAGGGGCTTAGGTTGCTCTGAACTGCTGATGTGTACTGAACCCTTCTGGTCCTGTCTCGCCTGATTTGCTCTAGTTTGATGGTCATCACAAAGATAACTTCAGAATTCGTAGAAATGATATACTGTACCTACATACTTCTTTCGAAGAACTTAGATGCTCAACCATGATTTAGTGCTCGTGGTTTGAATTACACAAATCAATGTAATTTAGATGATGAGCACATAGCGCTGAGGTCCTGTCTGCTCCCCACTTTGTATGCAGGCACCAGTGTCCATTTTTAGCTGTAATGTTGATGCATTTGGGATGACAGCACAGAGAAAAGACAGACCCTGTAGTGAGCACATTTTCCTTACTTTGGAAATGTGTTTGATGTTTAAAATAACTTCCTCTTCAGCTGGAAAGTACTGTAATTACACGTACTTATTTTTGTTTCAGTTTTTGTCTTCCTTTGCCAGTTTATTATCAAGTTTGTTTTGGATACGATCCGCAATGGAGAAGACCTCATTCATTTGTTTAGGTGACATTTAAGAAATCGGGTTTCTAGAGAGGGCAGACAGTTTCCAGGTTACTTCAGTGCATGTTTCCATTGGGCTTCACTCAGTCAGCATGCAAGTTAAACCTGCATGTGATGACTTCCACCATGATGTCGATGTTATTAGCAAAACAAACCGACGTCACCCTTTAGACCCTTATTCCTCTAGATATACTTTAAATAACACGTGTAGCTATCACAAAACAACTTTCATACTGCACAACAATGAGATGTTTTATACACTTTATACACTGTCTAATGCTGGTTAAAACAAGTGCCTCCATATCTGCAGATGAGTCATATACTGCATTATGTGTGTGGATTACAGTCCAAGTGATGCCGTTTGTGTTCTGTGGAAACACAGAGAGAAATACCACAGGTTTACAGCATGATGTGTCTCAATTATTATGAATTTTATCTCATTTTAAAGGCCAGTTGATAATGGGGTTTTTGAGACCTACTTCCAGAGCCCTTAAATACAATTCACTGATTCATCATGTGAGCAACAAATCACTTTTTAATACCAAATATACAAAATATCATACTCATCCCTTCTTTAAAATGACCATAAACAAAATATCATTAGACTCAACTGATCATGAGAGAAATATCAATGACCATGAAAAAAGAATATAATATTAATCTTTTATCTTATTCTTAGACAACTCTTTCATGTTAATCCTTCATGACAAAAAAGGTGGAATATCCTTTTTCATACACCCATCTATTACTGAAATGACCAATTGTTATTAAAAATGGATTATTTTCTATTTAAGTAGATTAATAGAAATCCATCTAACACCGAGGCTGTGTACAAGAAGGGGATGAGCCGACTCTACTTCCTTAGGAAGCTGAGATCCTTCAATGTGTGCAGCAAGATGTTGGAGATCTTCTACCAATCTGTTGTTGCCAGCACCATTTTCTTTGCTGTAGTGTGTTGGGGCAGCAGCATCAGAGCCAGCGACACTAACAGACTTGATAAGATCATCAAGAAGGCTGGCTCTGTACTGGGTCTCAGGCAGGAGTCTTTTGAGACCGTGGTGGAGAGGAGGACATTGAACAAACTGTTATCCATCATGGACAATGACCAGCATCCTCTCCATCACACAGTGGACGGAGAGTGGAGCACCTTCTCACACAGGCTGCTACAGCTCTGCTGCCGAAGGGACAGATATAAGAACTCTTTCCTGCCACATGCCATCACACTGTATAATAACAGCTAAACAACTCTGGTCATAACTTACAGTCACTATGCACTTTATTTTCTACACACAGTTACACACATCACACATTTTTTACTTTGCACTAAAATCAATACTGCCAATTAGTTGTATATACTTTTGTACATTACATTTTATTTATTTTATTTCATTTGCTATTTTAGTATCTATAGTTTGTTCATTATATTCTTATACTATATGTTGTTATCATCACTGTGTGTAATGCTGCTGCTGCACTGTAATTTCCCAGCTTGGGATCAATAAAGTATATCTATCTATCTATCTATCTATCTATCTATCTATCTATCTATCTATCTATCTATCTATCTATCTATCTATCTATCTATCTATCTATCTACCTACCTATCTATCTATCTATCTATCTATCTATCTATCTATCTATCTATCTATCTATCTATCTATTTATTAGACTAGAGGTTCTCCGATCAGAGTCGGAGGTGGGCCTCCTCAGAGGGGGTCCAAACAGTTTCAAGAGAGGCTCAGTAATGAATATTGCATTAGTTATTACATTACTATCAATAGCATAAATGTGTGTGATCTGGTTAAAAAGATTGTTCAGAGATAAAGTGGATTTGGGGAATTTTACAGTTTTTCCCATTTTCCCAGAAATTAATAAATGCCTAGGAACATATTTTTGTTATGTATTTGGTGCAGTCTGAAGTGGTCAAAACAGCAATATCAGGTTATCTTGGCTCAACCATTAAGTGTGTAATGAAATAACATAATCATGATCTCATAGGCATCCAGGAATTGAATCAAACTAAGCAAGTTAAGCTTTGCCTAAGGGGGGCCCACAGTCTCCTGCAGTAGACTATATAAAAGTGGTCTAATTCCTCATTTAAGTCTTTCAGGTTGAACTTGGCCAATTTAGAAATCCTGACTGCCTCCTCTTAAAGAACATTTCTCCAAATCTCCCTCTCTCTTCAACAAACATGCCTTACATATTCCTATATATGATCAAGGTGTGAAGTGATATGTTTCACACCATGTTCATGGCTTTAACACATGACAATGAGATAAGGTTTACATAGAGATAAGGTTTTCACACTACACTGCAGGTTCAGTGGTTAATGGGTTAATACGGAAGCAGCTAACTGTTACTGTGGTGTGTGAGTATCATTCCACTCACGTCTAGCTGCTGCACAGGGAAGACACGTGCGGAAAGTGATGTTTTTTAATCTTTTTAATGTAACGTCAGCATTGGTCACCACTGTGTGTTTATGGGAGAAAATCACATGATTCTCTTTGAGGTGCAGTTCCACAAAATGCGTTGTCCAAATCTCGTGTCATCACCTCCTTCTGTGACAAACGCCAATATCACGCCTAACTACTTTTCAGCTATGTTCAGGACAAAAGATTTTTTCTGTTTCACAGTGAATAACTTTGTTGAACACTTCTTTTTCTTATTATAAACAAAGATGGTTGTGTTGTATGAAAGGGCAGTCATGACAGTCATTTGACTGTAAAAATATATTATCAGTGTCATAGTGACAAATTGAAAAAGCCCCTTTGTGTCCTGATTTTGTCACACACTCATAGATATTAGGTAGTGTGCTGCAGCATGTGCTGCAGCATGTGCAGATAACGCAGCATGGCACAAGAGCAAATAAAAGCTGAAAGATAAAATCGTCAGAGAGAAGAGAAAAGTGTGTGTAACACAGCCAGCATCAACCGGCAGATTCTCCTCATCAGTGACTAAGCAGGCATGGGAATAATGCTGTACAGTATATGTTTATGTGCATCACACGAGTCATTCATGGCATCATACCTACAGCATGAGAGTGCAACAAAATGGTTTGAATCATCCTGATGGTTCACACTGGGGTGTTTCTGTACAGACTTTTCATATGTATAATATATACATATATATTTTATATGTATATATATATATATATATATATATATATATATATATACTAGTTCATTGTAAGTGGACCATACTCTAACTGGGGCTTGCTGTGTCTTTGTATATATGTATGTATATGTATGTTTATGTGTATGTATATATAAGTACTATATGAGTGATGATTTTGTATGAATGAAAATGAGTGGAAAAAATGAAATGATTTGAAAATTAAGCATGAGAAGTAACATTTGAAAAAAAAAACATTTGGATAAAAAAATCTATCATCCCGGCGTCTACAGCCCCGGATTACCTGTGAGACAAGAAAGCACAGAAAACTCTGGGGAAGAAGTTAATGAATGCATTAGTGGTACATGAATGTTAATGGATATAGATGGATGGATAGAGAGAGAGAGAGGGAGGAGGAGGAGAGAGGAGCTTTGTGCATCATGGAAGTCACAAGCCTGGCCGGCCCTAGCTATACAGTAAGCTTTATCAAAAAGGAAAGTTTTAAGCTTACTCTTATAAGTAGAGATGGTTCCACAGGAGAGGAGCCTGATAGCTGAAGGGATCACTACTAGGAACCACAAGTAGGCCTCCATGCTGGAAGCGGAGTGTTCAAGTATGTTCATAAGGTACTGTGAGCTTTTTAAGATATGATGGAGCCTGACCATTAAGAGCTTTGAAGGTGAGGAGAAGGATTTTAAATTCCAGCCAATGCAGTGACATTAAAATGGGAGTGATATGATCTCTCTTTCCAGCTGGAGAGTCGTTAGAGACTTGTTAGAATAGCCTGATAATAATGAATTAGCCTACAATAATCCAGCCTAGAAGTATCAAATGCGTGGACTCATTTTTCAGCATTATTTTGAGACAGGATATGTCTAATTTTTACAATATTACACAGATGAAAAAAAGGCAGTCCTTGAAATTTGTTTTATGTGGGAATTAAAGGACAAATCCTGATCAAACAGAACTCCTAGATTCCTTACAGAGGTGCTGGAGGCCAAAGTAATGCCGTCCAGAGTAGTAAGTAATCTTATGTATGTGTGTGTGTGTGTGTGTGTGTGTGTGTGTGTGTGTGTGTGTGTGTGTGTGTGTGTGTGTGTGTGTGTGTGTGTGTGTGCGTGCGTGATATTGTTGATTAAAGGTCACAGTCTTTATCTGCGTAACCTGGCTCATCCAGGCACAGAATGCTCTCTCCTAACATCCTCTCTGTCTTCTGTGACCTTCCCACAGTGTTCAACTGCTCAACTTCCCACAACTGCATAACTCACAAACACACACACACACACACACACACACACAGTGACACACACATGAGCTATATACCATATGACAATAATCAGTAATATTACACACGCAGTATTTGTTTTCACAGGCACTGTGTAAACTCAAACAAAGTGATGTAATGAGCCCCCTCTCACCCTCACAGTTTTTACTCACACTACTGACTCTGTGCACATCCTGCTATACATAATGCACAGGTTACCCAGGTAACCATGTGTATATAGTAATATTATTGATTTTACTACAAAATGCTGGAGACAAAAAAGGTCAATAAAGCGATCATGCAGTAAAACTTGAGATGCGTTCACATATTCTGCATCATGATTGGCTGGCAATTCTCTGTCAATTTTGCAGCTGTGGCAACAAAAGCAATTAAGACAGGTCTTAATGCAAAGCTTGGTAACAAAGGACTGGCTTGCAGGGTGATAGCTCCACCCACGAGAAAACTGATTTGATATATTCTGGGCCAAGAGCAAATGGAGAGAACACTTGGGTCAGAACAGCAGTGACGCTGCTTAAAGACAGTATGGTCTGAGTAGAAGAGAGCAGCTTCTGCTGGAAGCATCTGAATAGATCAAGGACTTTCTGACTTTTTTCTCAGCAATCCATGTGTGTGTGTGTGTCCATGTCATGTGGAGGTTAGACAAGAAGACGTGTCAAACAAAAGAGAAAGGAAGAAAGAAGAAATGGAGAGAAGGAGGAGGCAGTTGAGCAATGAGATAAAAACACATGCTGAGAAATGTGTGAGAACAGAGGAAAGTACACAAATACAGTACACACATATGTGACACTATCATTTCCATTCTTTCATTCTCTCTTTCTGTCACATGTAAGACTATTACTATCGTGTACTTCTGTATTTACACTTAATATTTTGAGTGCATAAGTGTCTTCACGCTGAGAAGGTTGGAAAAATGCAGCACTATTAGAACCTGGATGGTGCACTCAAAACGCTCAAATAGTTGAGTCAATAGTTGAGGACACTTCTTGCACTCAACGGTAGCCATCGTAGCTACCTAACGGAAGGGGAGGGAACACTTTTCAAACAGGAAATGGTGGCCGTAACTACAGTGAACATCGCGGCAATATACAAAATCTATTATACATGTGTTTTTTGCGCTAAGCACCACTATACTGTTGTCACATATAAGCCATCAGTAGGTTTTGTGGTTTAATTTATCAGTCTAAACTGATTTGGTACTGTGAAAGACAACACAAATGTTACCTCTAGCTTGCAAATGATAGCTTGCTAACTAGCTAAGCTTAGTTGAGACAAGTTTGTCATTGCACTTTAAGGTACATCCACATTGGCTTCAACCTAAAGCCATGGTAGAAACCACTTGATCAGACTCTACAATCTGAATTTCAGGTATTCTGTGTCATTTCATGTTGTATTCTGATTGATTATTTGTAGACATGGGTTGTAGCAGCAGTCAAATTGTGAGAATTTGGCCTTAAATTTCTGACACTGTCAAAATTTTGCTTCAGACTATCTTTGGTTGCCAAGGTTCCACATTGGTCGTTGGTGGACGTATTTCACAGTGAGATCTAGGACACTGTTTTGGATAGACGACATTTGGCTTTACCAAATTTCTCTCATGACAACCCAAGATTATTAAGTGTAAACAGGCGTTTACAATGTAAAACCCATACAATAGTGTTGTGTCGTTCGCGAACGTGTCGTTCGCGAATGTGTTGTTCGAACGAACGAATCTTTTGAGTGAACGAAGTGAACTGAATCACTTCATGAACTGATTCGTTCCTTTCTCAGTTCAGTTCAGTTGAGCTCAGCCGCGAGCATGGCTGCCGGTCGGGAGTGGAACTGCCGCGACTCACTCACTCGTTCACTGCGAACAAATCACTCAGTGAACGACAACACTTTGACTGACTCTGAGTGATTCTGTTTCCCCTTCGCGGGGATACGCTTTCATGCCAATAGCATCAGTTTCTCCAAGCTAACGGCTAACGAAAACAAACACACACACACACGCCCCCATCCCCATTATCGTAATGGACTTAGGCACACATAAAGTAATGAGAGGAGAGGAGACAGAAGAGTGAGTGAGAGTCACTCAGTGCCCTGAGTCAGTGAGTGACTGACACAGCGCCACTTTCAGCACAGTACGTGAACGAGATTCACGTCCTCAGCATGTCGTTCAATGAATCGTTCGCGAACGAATCACGTTCGCGAACTGCTGAAAGCGGCGCTGTGTCAGTCACTCACTGACTCAGGGCACTGAAGGCTGAGGAGTTGATTCACGTTCAGTACATGTACTGCTAACATTAGCGCTGTGTTGCTAACATCAGTGTAGCATCATGTTATGTTATTTTACTGTGCACAGAGGACACTTTCACTGTGTAATATTTTTAGTGCATGTATAAGCAGCGTTGCATCTCCCGCGAATGATTGTATAATATAGTCCTTGAACGCACCGTCCCTCAGTAAGTGAACGTGAACCTCAGGGCTGAATCATGAACTGAATGACGGATTATGTGGCTGTTTATCAATTCAGGGAGTTGGAGAGCACTGAACGATTCGGTGAACGAATCTTTTGAACGAATCATTTTACGGATTGAACGCATTTGAACGGATTCTAAAGATTCAGTATAGTAAAAAGAACTGCCGTTACCATCACTACCATACAAGTTTGTTATTGTTAATATTAGCCTCGATGCATTACTGGTCATACCAGACTATGTAAGGTTGTAGAATACACCTGAGTGTACTGAATTGAACAATGGTGTGTTTTACTGTTCAGGAATTCACTAATTCTGTTATTTATTCTTTTAAAAGTTACAGTCTCACTTTAAGACTGACTGGTAAAGCAGACTGCAGGCAGCATGCCAGTGAGACATTAATACAAAACATCTGACTTTGTTTAAATGTTAAACATTTAAAGGAAGAGGCTTCAGAGTAGCAGGAAGCACATGAAGATAGTGACGTGTTTGCGGTTGATCCTCAGTTTCTATTCAAATATTTCAACCCCTCCGTGATTTCTTGTTCTCCAACACATAATCACAATAAAATGATCAACAAAAGAGACTCATTACTGTCAAAGAGACAACACATTCCTGCAAGTAGGTCTAAGGTAAATACAAAAGTAAAACCCCTACTGAATTATGTAACTTTTTCTCCATTTCAAGTCAGTATTTAGAGGAGACAACTTAAGCAGCAGCTGTCTAGATAGTTCTTCTCTGCACATCAGAACACTGCTGTCTTTGTGGTACCATCCACCTTCACAAAATGTTTCTGGCTTTGCTGCGGAGTAACAAATAAAGTGCCAAATAGGGGACATAGTTCACTTCCCCTTCGAATATATGATACAGGGAAATTGGTCTCCCACAATATTTGTAATAGACAGAATATCAGATCTCCCAAAAACTGAAAAAAGCTAATTTCACATCTCGTTTTTTTTAATGTCAACCAGCAACAGTGAACACAACAGCTGTAAGCACAGTGCCAAAGCTTTAGCTTAGCTTAAGTTTTACTACAAAATGCTGGAGACAAAAAAGGTCAATAAACCGATCATGCAGTAAAACTTGAGATGTGTTCACATATTCTGCATCATGATTGGCTGGCAATTCTCTGTCAATTTTGTAGCTGTGGCAACAAAAGCAATTAAGACAGGTCTTAATGCAAAGCTTGGTAACAAAGGACTAGCTTGCAGGGTGATAGCTCCACCCACGAGAAAACTGATTCGATATATTCTGGGCCAAGAGCAAATGGAGAGAACACTTGGGTCAGAACAGCAGTGACGCTGCTTAAAGACAGTATGGTCTGAGTAGAAGAGAGCAGCTTCTGCTGGAAGCATCTGAATAGATCAAGGACTTTCTGACTTTTTCTCAGCAATCCATGTGTGTGTGTGTGTCCATGTCATGTGGAGGTTAGACAAGAAGACGTGTCAAACAAAAGAGAAAGAAAGAAAGAAGAAATGGAGAGAAGGAGGAGGCAATTGAGCAATGAGATAAACACATGCTGAGAAATGTGTCCAGTGTTCACTGTAGGTCCTGATGGCCTACAGTCCTGAGCTCCCAATGTTTTGAACTTATTTCAGGTCTGATATTTTAGTGTAACAGAGTAGAACTTCACATGTAGTGTTAGAGGAAGGGGGAAAGCATATGGTGTTGCAAATAACAAGTACTGCACATAATATACAGCATAGATGTATTTATGTATGTGTATAGACGGTAAAGTTACTTTTACAGCAAGCAGAGCAGTTTACATAATAAATACTGCAGACAGCACAAATTCCTCAGCTAGCAGAGGTGTTCACATAGTTCTGTTGAGCTTGAATGTACTTTGATTCTTTTACGTTTCTTTAGTAATGCACATCTATTGCATAACCTATTCCCATCAAAATATACTGTAGCTATTAATGTGACTCAGTCAGGTCTGTACATCATGTCTTAGACTAATGCATGAATCTTACCAATAATATCACTTAATGTATCTGTAATGCTGCAGGAAAAGGTTGTCTGTACAGTAATGATGTTCCGGCTGTGCACCAGATTATTTGTTTTGTCTTTATTCAATACCTGCAGCATCTCACAGCAGCAGAAATAATAGGGGTGTCTTTAAGCTTGAGCAGCGGCAGTAACTTCATTGAGGATCTTATGGTAATTAATGTTATTGTCTGCAACATATTTGACAGATCAGCTGTTATGGACATATTGCAGGTTTATACAGTGGAATTGTTGGTAATAAAGTAGCCTTTCCTGATGAATCCTCCACCATAGCTCCATCAGAGCCATCAGGACATTTTTATTTAAAGTAGATAAAGGTCCAAGATAAGTCTATCATATGTACAAAATGGAATATCAGAGTTTTGATTGTGTTCTGGGACAGCAGTAAATGTAAACTTCTGAGCTGCTCAGATAAACCTCCACCTTTTTCTTTCTGGTCCATTTAAAGGGTCAGTTAAACCCTTTTTTCTCCTATACCTCTCATAGGCCTAGTATCTCTTCATTCCAAAGCTATAAGCTTTATTTGCCTGCATCTCAACACTGTGGCTTCCCAGCAAACTTAATTGTTAATTATGTTGATTTTCTACCCAAAATACGATGACTAGGAAAAACCTAGTGTCCCCCCTTCATGCCTAGTGCACCCCCAACATGCCTCATCCAACCGCCTCATTTGACAATAGCTTGCTCATTTTTTACACCTCATTTACACCTGTGCCAAAAACTTTGTTTCATTGTCTTGCCTCCCCTCTGAGAATCTTCCATCCCTATACTTTCCACTGCTGACTGATGTGCCCACCACTCTATTAATATATAATATGCACTTTAATTGTAGCACTTACGGTAGCTATTGTGCAATTCATACTTTGTCCTTTTTAATATGCTAATTAATTTTGTTATTCTATTATGTGCATTTTGCTGAGATTTGTGTGTTTGTGTGTGCTCTGCTGAGGAGATCGCTTAATTAAATTAAATTATAATTACAGGCAGCATTGTGTTCAGTTCAGCTGCTTCTAACTGAATTTAGAACTCACCAGGGACTCCGGTCCTCTCTGTTATTTCCCTCCAGTCTCTCTCCCTCTCCCTCTCTTCTTTGCATGTTTATGAAGCAGATCCATGAAAGGCCTCTGCACCAGCAAGACTGCCAACATGGTACCTGCATGTTCGGTCTTAACATAGTTAGAGGGGTCAATAGATTTTGGAGGCACTTTCTTTCTCCACGTCTATGACATTAATACTCTAGTGTGTCAATCAACTCCAGGTCTTTTTTAACCAGATTGTTAATATTGAACCTACATCCCCAGTTACAGTATCAGTAAAAGGAGTGAAAAAAGGAAAATAATGGGCCTTTCACCCACTTAAACTGTGTATGATTGGTGTGTGATGCCATTATAATGTGTGTGACATCGATTTCTCTCATTTATGTTTGGCTCTTGTCATACACCACATGTTGAGGGTGTTTGCAATTTTGTGTGCAGACAAAATTATCTACTTTTTTACCAGATATTCCACTCTTTATTGAGAAAAAGAGAGAATAAAGACTAGACATGGGAATGAAAGCCCTAATCGTTCAGATGAAATGAAATTCCAGTTACACAAAGACATTTCAAAGAAATATAACCCTTTTTCTGCAGATCCTCACATCTTTGCTCTATTCTGTTCAATTTTACTCTTTGTACACTGTGCTTAAGACTGGTACCACCCTGACTTTTGTGGTAAAGCCACAAAAGTCAGGGATTTGACAGTCACTGCAATTATAGACAGCAGGCTTAATACTTTACAGATGAATCTCGTTTTAAATGACAGATGAGTGTTCTTTCCTGACAGCAGAATTCCAGTAAATGGTCTTTTTACAGGGTTGAATCTTATCTATTTCTAATGACTAAATGACTGTTAGCTAACTCAGTATCTTTTGTTCTTGCGTGATAGTTGATAAATGTGCAAAAACTGCAGCTCAAGAAGACAAAACCAAACCTGATAGCTGACAATGAGATTATTGATAATGTTTTCATTGCTACATTTGCTGCTATCAAAATTATACATGCTTTAGAAGTAACGTTATCTGTTTTTAAACAGAACAATGAAAGCAAAATATAGATATAGATATAGCAAGATGTACGAATTATGAGGTTTGAACCACGATAGAGTATGAAGTGTATAAGTACAAGAAAAAGATGGCAAAGCAATCTCTTTTAAAACATTTAAAATGCTTTTATTGTCATGGATATTAGACTTTTAAACAAACTCTGATGCGGTATTGGTTTCGGTATCAATCCATCGTCTCATGAAACATCTGGCCCTTTTCTAATGGTCTTCAACCAATAGAAATCTTCCACTTGAACATGGTGTAGTAACCCATAGCTGGCGTTAGCATACACAAACTCCAGTAAATGGTGTCGTTTTGGCTCAAAATATTCATCAAAACAACAAGCAACATTGTGAATATAAACAATCTTTTTGGCTCGCAATATTCACAATACAGACAATACAGAGTACTATGTGTATTTTACTTCAGCCCCCCTCAAAAATCCACCCAAAAATATGTTTTTCTCCTTATTCCTACAGTTGGATGTTCAAGCTTCACTGTGCAGAATGATGTATGCTGAAAGTGTATCAGGAACTTTTCTTTTTGTTATTTCCCTCACACACACCTACCACACAGGAAGCCATGGCAACAATTCTCATAGTAGATAAGGTTATATCCCTCAATATTAAAAGAACATCCTAACTCTTGAGTAAATTGCCTTTGTTAGCATAGTGCTGAAGTGACTGAAATTTCACACTTAACACTATAGCTTTCTCATCACAGCCATCCACGTGACTCAGGCTCCTGTTGACTTTATTTTGTCTGGGGTGGGACCTTGCGTCAGCAATGACTGTGTCATGAGGCAACAGTATCGCACATGACAGTGACATTATGGTGATTCTCATACATCATCTCCTAGCTGGAGAGATAAACATTATGATTGTAATGCATCTGCTGATTTAGCATTTGACAACAAAGGATCTGATCACCGGGCTCCAGTTTATGCGACCATGGCACAAGATCTGATGCAAAGGCATGGTTAGTATTGGCTGCCACAGCACACTGCACCATAGATGATTATGCCACCACCACCAAGTGACATAACATCTGCAGCATGGTTCAGCAGATGTTGAAAGATCAGGATCACTGGTTCACTGATTCCATATATATCTATAACTCTAGGAAAATTAAACCTAAATTATCTATATGGCTAGCTGTACATGAGAACATGATTTCTGTAATTTGGGTACACCAACCCCTTAACAGCCAGTTATGGAAGATTACTTTACTGCAAGCCTCATCACAGACAGCCTACGATAGAATATGAAACGCTAATTGCGGTAGATGTACGTACCAACATTAGCAATTACAGGAATGAATCAAGCCAAAGGAACTCAAGCGTGTGTGCACATGTCTCGACAGTCATTAGGTGGGAGTAAATGTCCAACCTCAGCACATGAGTGTGGGTCGACATCTGAGAGATAGATGTGAGAGTGTTAGAGAGTGTGTGATTGGTTTTAGCCCACGAACCTTGCGGATAGGTTAATGGACTCTCTCACCTGTTTCTAGACAACCTTGTACAATCAGCCTGACCTAAGAGGACTGTGGGGGCGTAAACAGAATTAACAAATGCACTCAGTCAGTAAAGAGTAGCTATACAGCCAAAGGTATGGAATAAAGGAATATTAAAACAGTAGGATGTTACACAGTTTGATGATAATTTACATGCGCTTTCTTTTTTGTGTTCTCTTCTCATCTAAAGACAGCAGATGTGTGGGAGGGTTGGCAGCATGCTGGATTGGAATTTACTGATGCTACTTCTGGAGGTGCCATACAATTAATTTCAGCAACTCTTAATGCCTAAACAACAACATAAGTTGTTAGTCATAGCACTTAGAAAAAAGATTAAATGGGTTTTGAATAGGTTTAAGGAATTAAAACTACTTGGACAAACTTATGGAAAGATTTTGTTCATGGTGAAAAGAAATTGAATTTGACAGTTGGTAGGACAGTGAATGCAAAAGTGGTCTCCTGTGATGAGCCACATACTTTGCAATTCTAATAACAATATTGTGCCACTACCCCTTTGGCTATTAACAAAAATCATAACTTAAATGGCCACTAGGGGTCCTTGTCAGTTAAATGTAAGCATACTGTAACAATGAAGTAGAATATATCTTGTGTCTGGTAGTTTAACTTTTGAGTAAATTGCCTTAATTTTAAAAGTTGTGTATTTTTCAGTGAGAAAAAATGTATTATTTGTAATTGACCTTTTTGTGGGAAAAACTTACTAGCTGTGGACTTTCTTATGTACAGTATGGAGGGCATTTTAATGTCAACTGGATGCAGTTGTTTTGTGGTCTGACTCCACTATCTGTGTAGAAATGGATATGATGATGTGCTGATGGGCCCAGTCATCAGAAGAAATACAGGGAATACAAGAGACACCATACTGTTTACAGTTTACATTAAAATTGCCAAAAAATACATCTTTTACCTCGTTGAGCTGCAGAGAGGTATTCAATATGCTTTGAATGCACAAAAAAGTCTGCAAAACAACTCTAAACAATATTGGAAATGCTGCTGCTAAAGGTCAGACTGAGATGTGCTGCAGCTCCAACACAACACCGCTACATTCAGCTGACATGATGGGTAAAACCATGACCAAAGGTGTAGACGAATGGATTTCAAGCCTGAACCTTAGGAAAAAGTTCACAACTTCATCACATTAATTTGCCATAGTACAATGCATTAGACATGCGGTGATCATGACTACACAAGTTAGTTCTCCGTTCTGAATATTTTAACTGTCCTCTTTGCTGGATTCACAAACTTTTCTAACTTTGTGTAAATGTGTTCTAATTTCCCTTACTAGCTAGTTTTTTTAAATGTAAGAGCCAAACTAAATGAGGTATTGCAGTGACACCTGTCTGATCCTGTGACAGGGTCTGGTAACACAAACACTAAATTATCCCATATACTGCTTGATGTTTGGAATAAAGTTTTCAAGAGCAATTACAAGAGTTGTGTTATTTGCATTTATCTGAAGGCAGTTGACAGCCATCCAAATGTTAATGGAATCCAATTGGTTACTCTAATCTAATCTCTAAAAGAACAATATAACTGAATGTCATCTGCATAAAAGTGTTAACAGATGCCGTTACAATAGCCAATAATCTGTCCAAGAGGCAGTGTATATAAAGAGAACAAAAGAACCTAGAGCAGAACCCTGTGGGAGACCACATGACCGAGGCACTGTGTCTAACATGAACTGACCCAGAGGCCAAAAAATTCCCATCAGCAAAATAGGATGAGAACAAATGCAAGGCAGACCTGGAAATACCCACTAACTAGTTTAGCCTATTTAATAGAACACCGCAATTGATAGTATCAAAATCCGAGCTGATGTAAAGTAACACTGATAAAGAGCCCTTCCTTTCATCTCCAGTCATCATAATGTCGTTAGTGTATGTGAGCTGTTTTGTTGAATGCAGTTTATGAAAACCTGACTGAAGGGAATCATACAGGCTGTGTTTCTGAAACAGTATTAGCTGCTAGGCAACAACTTTTTCCAGGAGTTTGGACATAAGAGGCAGATTGGATATAGGCCTATAATTCATTGGAAGGGTGGGGTCTAAATTTGTTTTTTTCAGCAAATGCTGTTAGATTCCATGTTGAACTGGCTAGGGACAGAGCCTGTTGAAAGGGGGAGATTGATCATGGCTACAATAGTGGAGCCAATTAAATTAAAAACACTGAAAAACAAGGATGAGGGAAGAATGTCAAGGGGGCCAGATGAAGGCTTAATTTTGTGCAATTTGTTGATCTCCTCTAAGCAGGCAATGTATCCACATTAGTGTTGACATACAATAAATGATTCACATAATTCTATTTTTTCCAAGACACTTCATCATACATGTCACATATTTTACACTTATTTTATTAGATTCCTCATTCTGAATGACTGAGGCATGAGTGAAATAAACCAAAAAGCTCATGCCAGGTTGTAAACATGTTTAAAACAGCAACAGCTCAGATGGCACTGGGAGTTGATCATGGCAGGTCAGATAAATAATGCAAAACAGTCACTAATATTTCTTAACCTTGAATTTAATATGTTATCTATACATGTACACAGCGTGCGTTGTTGCATTAGGAGGCATTCCCACTTCCTGATGACGACACACAGCGTCAATCTATTTCTAAAAACAGCTAAACACCAGGGGATGGAGGGGATGCCACGTAAGGATTAACATACGGACTTGGAGGAATGGCTCATACACTCACACACATATACACACTCACACACACACGCACATCTTTGACTGACAACTTGGCACTCAGTGTGTGGCATCATGCTGTGAGTCTTCCTCTGTGTGGCAGACTCAATCTGTTGAGCAAAGACGTCAATGTGTGAAGTTTCCTGGCAGCATCATCACATACTCTCTGTTGGACACACACAAACATGCACAGTATACTGATACACACACACATAACATAGTCAGATACACAGAGGATGTGAAGGTTGAATATGATGATAACATCTTTATTTATATATCATCATCTATATATCATCATGATTACATCTGAAAAAAAGAAAAAATCAGCTTCATTGAAAGAAGTTAGTTTTAATGTAATACATTGACAGTGATAGCGTCATAGATTAAAAACGGTTGACAATTATCAACAAAAAAATGAGAACCACCAACATAGTTTGATTGACAGGAGATCTCTGGACAGTATTACACAGAAACTCAAAAAAAAAGATATATTTTCCCTTTTTAATGATTCCAAAGTGGATACTGGTCCACTAGAGCAACAGAAGGGGACGCAACAGAAGGGGACGCAACAAAGGGACGTACCAATGAGACACAATTAGAACAAGCTTCTATTTTGTGCTCAAACCGACCCTCCTGAGGTTTAAAGACCACAAGATATCCCTGTGAAAATTCCACCCCCTCTGCACCAGCTTGGAAGAGATGCTTTCACATTTCCACAGCACACATGATTCACCATCCTAGAAAGAGAAAGAAAAAAAGATGTAAAAAGATTATTTTTGTAATCGTCTTTGTTTTTTAAATCCCTAATTTAAGCACTTTATTCTCACTTCAGAGACGGATGATTCAGGATTTGCTCTACCTCCCTCGCACACACACACACAAATAAAGGCACCCCATCACACTAGAAAGGGAAGGGGTTTCTTTCTCTTTTACAAGACGCACACACACATAGGCTGAACACACATATGCACACATGCGTACAAACACGCACCAGTGTTGCTTGCGTCATCCTCTGTTTCCACAGCTCATGCACTGATGAAGTCTCTTTTTGCCTCTTCGGCTTCTTACATTATTTATTTCCTTGTATTAAGTGGAAAGCATCACTGCATAGCCAGTGCGAAATGAGCACATGATGGAAATAAACCTTTCCTACCGATAGTAAAACTTCACAGCGCCTGTTGAGATGACTTTTGAGATTAATACAGCCACTACATAAAGTCACATATCCAGAAATGTTAAATATTTATACCAGTTTGCTTGTGCACTCAGTAAATATAACCTCTGCCTAAATATGACCACAGAGTGATTAAGACAAACAAAATGCATCAACATGTCTTGCTTTCAAAAATGTAATGATCATAAACTATTGTATTTGTAAGACTAAATGCCAGATTTACTAAGAAAATGGGGTCACCCAAAGGTTTTTGTTGACCTCCGGTGGTTTAACTCCTTTAATGTTGCTGGAGGGTTAGGGTCTGATTTAGTAAAACAGCATTCAGCTCCTGGATGAAACGTGGTACTGCCTACTAGATGTTATCTTAATGCTGAGATAGAGGCTCACTCAAATGTCAAAAGAAAGAAAATCTAAGTTGCAGCCTGTAGTGTGTTCTGTTGTGTGTAGTTAATGGTTAAATTCAAATTTTATAAACCCAAACCAAAACTTCCTGTCCACTATTCATTTGAGTTATGCTAAACAGGCATTTTTGTTAATTAAAAACAGCATAATTCCTTCATTTTTGTTTCTGATTCATTTTTAGTTATAAACGAGTTTATATTTAATGTTTCCTGTGACCTTTGTAAATCCAGTGGGATACAAAATTAACGTCCTGAAATGCACATGGAATGAGGTGAGGTGGGCCTAACTAACGCTAACACAAAAATGACACACAAACTGCATCTCAAGCCTGCTGTGTCCTATAAATACAGCATACAGTATGTATTTAGGATTGAATGTGTCACAAGAGCGTAAAAACCATACCTAAGTCTTCCAGAGCTAGCACCTTCGTTGGGAAGGTTAGCGACTAGCTGATGAACTAGCAGCTAAAGAGCTACAGATATATTTCTAAGGAGTTAGTGAAGAACAAAACAAAGCAATATTGGACATATATTCAGGTAACTCAGGTGTGTTAGGTGGCCATAAACACAACTTTAAATAAATGCCAGCAGTGCTTTAAGTGGGCCAGTACGCACCGGTACAGGATTTCACATGAGCTCATAGTACGCTGTCCTGTTCTATTTCTGTCTTTGCGATTCGTGATACTCATACTCCTATGGCTATACTACATTACCCAGTGTGCACTGGTATGCAGCGCACTCCTGCCCCTCACAAGAGGAGGTCTCGCGAGCCGAGTGTGCCAGAAAAGGACGTCACGTGAAGAAGAAGATGAGCAAAGATTACCCCAAGACCTTTTTAAGTAGGTTGAAATATAATCACAATTGTCTTATATACTTATAGTCCACTTCTTTTGACACATCTGTACAATATAATGCCATCCAGAACAGCAACATTGCCATGAATTCTGCTTCAAAAAAGCTTAGTAGTTTTTAACATTTGTTGTCTGGAAAAAAATGATATATATTGTTATGATAGAAACACAGGAGTATGCCATTTAATTGATTTACTTGTCAACTGCATAGCTTCTCCAATTTTCTTCATGTCTGGTCTCCATCCATTATCCATGTCTGTCTTTGATGTGTGTGTCCACAGGGAATGGTAGGTGCCAGTTAGTTACCTTGTGCATCAGCCTGTATGCTACTTGAGGACTCCCCTCCTGAAGACCTCCCTTGGACCACATGCAAGTGAACAAACATAATTTGTCTGGAAAGTTGAAAGTTCAATAAAACAAATTTCTTTGAAAAAAATCAGCCTCATGTTCTAGTATTTGAATATATCACTTAATGATCTGCTGGAACCGACCGCCCACCGCCTAATTTACCTGGCAACAGTTGTATAAAGGGAGTACCAGCACTTATTTTTTTCCACTTAAAGCACTGTCCGAGTATGATTGTTAGCTAAAAACTTCACCAGAACACTTTTACGAGGCCAAGAAAACAACTCTTAACACAACTTTTAATTTAAAAGGAGGTTGCGATTTCTTTTTAACATTTTTTTTATTGCTGTTATTGCTAATATTCTCCCATTCCCCACATTTTATTCCTGTATGTTATCTAGCTTGTACACTATTTTCAGAAACTCATATCTTTCCTTTTGCATTTGATTGAAATACACATTAAGCAATGCTGTGGGGGTGGCATAGGGTAATTTGTGATGGGAAGTTAAGAGTTTCATGGGAATAGTGTCTTTTTTTGGACAGTATAATACAGTACAGTAGAGACTGTTCTTCCCTGCATCAGTCATTTCAGTAAATAGCCTTCCAGGAATTATGAATGAAGACGTGACATGCAGCCACAAAGTCTACAGAGGGAGGTTAGGGTGGACAGATAATTCAACAGGACATTGAATTTGGACACAAACCACCTTCCCGCTTGCTCAGTCAATATCATTTCCTAAAATCCATGACCACAATTATTCCCCAGCATTAACCAAGTGCTTATTTTAACCATGACAACAAAGGTCCCCTAACAAACTACTAATTTTAACCCAAACCATGACATTTCCCTAACCCTAACCAAGTTATTTTTGTAGCTAAAGCTAACCAAACTTTAATAACAACAATACAATGACAACAAATTGTGTCATCTGCTGTATCATTGGAGAGCCACAAAGTCCACCATTGAGGCTGTGAAGAAGGCCTCTCGGTGGCTGTGGCTTTGGATCTTTAGGTCTGAACCGTGGGCTAATGCTGCTAAGATACAAATCAGGGTCTGATCAACTTTGGCTGGGTCACCTAAGTGAGGGTGTCTGATGTTGCGAGACCCGAAACACCTAATGATCTCAGGAACATCACTGATGTCCCAGCACATCCTATGATGTATCTTTAAACCGAAATGATATGCAAACTAGAACCCCTTCAATAATCTTTGTTATATCTACTTTTTGCTGGCTCTGTACGCAAGTATGTCTGCACACGTGTGTAAGCACGTGTATGCGTTTGGTGATGATGTGTCCAATCATGTGTCAGAGGTTAAGATGTTAACACAGAGAGGACATTCAGATACCAAAACCAAATAAACAATAGGATGAAAGGAACATCAGTGTGTGTATGAGTGTCTATTTGTTTGACGTGAGCAGCCTAATCTGAAAATTTTCCAGCTCAGTCCTGTGCCTGGAAATAACGCAGCTCTATAAAGTGATGTTACCTCTACGGCCATCAGCATGTCGACAGCAATATCTGTGCCTCAGTGAAGATAGATGGCAGAGTAATTTGGTGGTCTGGTCATCCGCCGTGGAAATTTACCTGATTTTTCCTTTCCACTTCCCCTGCACACACATGCAGTATAGCACATGAAGGCAAGCAAAAACAAACACACACAAGCTGTACTGTCCTAGTCATACTGTGTGAACACATACAGTAGGAAATTAATCATAATCAATGGTACGCTACACTCAAGCTTATCAACCCCAGCTGACATGTAGACAGCATGTTTTTTTCTTTGGCAATTTCCATAGTGCGTAAAGCAGAATTACAACTTTGCTGTGTTTAACTTGTTCTATTGAGCCGTAATATTCCACCCAATCTCTATTTCTCACACCAATCTATTTTCCCAGCTCCTTTCATTTTTATCTTTTCTGCAGAAATCATCAGGCATACTCAGAAGGGAATTACATTTCCAGGGACCTTCAGCAGAACAGTACTTCCTTATAATGAGCTATTATGTGAAGTAAATGTGTGTCAGTGTTCCTTTAGAAATTAGAAAAGAAAATGGGAATTGAAGTGTTTAAAATGCAATTCTGTGCTTGATTAATGTCTTGTTCCACTCTGAGATTAATGCCAATTTCTTTGGCTTCCTTTGAAAAAGAGGGAAAAGACTAATATTTTGTAATCCTGACATGTGTTAATGGTTTCTTAGCAGCAGCTTCTTACAGACAAAACTCTGGCGCCCTTGTTATTCAGCATTGTGTGACAAAGAAAAGGAGAACTGTTAACATAGTGTTATCTAAACTTTGTTTTATTCTAGTGCGTCCCATTAAATAAAACATCCTTCTCCACCCTCTTATAATCTACATTGTTGGAACCAGCTGCATTCACTGCATGTGGGGAATGGACTTCACATTGCCTGACCTACTTTGCTTCAACCTCTACTTTTGTCTGTGGTTTCCAACACTGCTCAGAATGCCTTGAAAATCCCAAGTGATCGGGTATAAACATTGCATTGCACCTTTGCAAGTGGAGAGATCTTTTCTGGATGGAGCCTTCACTGTATAACAGCTGATAACTGATTCTCCTACGTTCACTGGGTAGCAAAAAGCTCTTAAAACACTCTGTACACTACTTGTCCAGAACCAAACTGCAGGCATACAAAATTAGCAGCTGGCTGGTGAACATAGTGGAGCCACTAAAAAACCTGATATTTTCCTGAGGAGTCAGAAGACCAAAACAGAGCTAATAAAGAGTGAATATTGGACTTCAGGTTGGTTAAAATGTGATACCATAGGAATGCTAATGTTGCATGTTGCCAATGTTGTATCTACTGAATGTGTAACTCTGTGTCCAGTAAGAATGCAAAGTGAATTTTTACCTCGTTACCTCATTCACACAAGATTGACCACTGGACAGTTTGTGTTTATTTACCCCAAACAGCCAAAATACCAACTGCCCATTAGCTCTTTAGCTAGCTAGCAGAACCACCCAAACCATGTCGACGCATGTAGATTCATAAAGCTCTGGAATTCCTGCAAATTTTTCACCCAAGTTGAAACATTGTCAATTAATTTTCTTTGTGTGAGTTTGCATTTGTACATTGACTTTGTATATAATCGTGTCGCATCCTACATTACCTTTTGCATTCTGTCTGAACACAGTTTAAAGGCTACAGGTTAGCATATTAACTTACAAGGTGATAATAAGTCAGTGTTGTGTTAACAGCTTGTTTCCACTGCTCGCGAAGTGGCCAAAAATGAATGTATGTAGGTTTAAGTTGTGTGAACAGTAAACAATATTTAATTTGTTGCATAGAGTAATATTAGTCGGTATTCCTTTTCTCATACAAAGCTTGTTAATACTGCCTCTGCAACATTCATAAAATGAAGGCAGACTAGAACTAAAATAACCTCCGAAACTACAACGTTTGTTTCCACAGGCTACATTAAAGCGACATGCCTGTAACCCACATGGTGGAGTCTGTATCCTGACACTCAGCTGTCTTCCTGATGACAGTTTAAACATTAGGTCCTCAGATGTTTAACAGTCACCCTGCAAGGCGGGTTCACTCTCATGGAGCACATACACACACCTAGCAGAATCGCTTTAAATAAGGTTGGTTTCAGATTTATTTGCATTAATCATAGGTGTAACAGAAATATAAACAATTCTGATTCAGATGAAGCTGCTTCCTCATATTTTGTACATTTATGTAATATAGTGGACAGGCAGGCAAAACACTAGATACCATAAAATAAGCTTATCAGTGTTAGTGTTCTGTAGGTGAGTGTAGGTGTTTGTTTTTGCAGTAATTACTTGCAGTGTTTGACTTCCACCCATAACACCACCTCAGCAAAACACAGCGTCCTGTTCCCTTAGCCAAGCAGATTGGATGGAGAGATGACTGTCCGGCAGACAGACGGACAGACAGACAGACATACAGACAGACTGACATACAGACAGACTGACAGACAGAATAGTTTCCATAGATAAATCATGTTGTTTGACTCTGGTATAAACACAGTGTCAAACTGAGCCTGAATGCCAGCATGCCAGCATCTGAGACAATTTGCATACACAAAACACAATGGGACCCATGTCTGCACGTGCACACACAATCGCACACACATTAAACAAATGTAATGCATCCATTGCATATACAGCTGTTCTTTTAGGTTTATAAAACTGAAATCTGCAATCATTTTACTTAGACATTATGTCATTTCTGCCACTAGGGATCTCTCAATCAAAACAATAACAAAAGACAGAATTTGATGACATCGTGAAGTAGCGGTGGATCATAGGAGTTATTGTTTTCATTGTTAAACAGCCACCATTACCGTTCAGTGTTCATTGTTCAGGGGGTTTTTACAGAGAGCTGAATTATCCGCAGAGGTCTTGTCCTCTCCAAAGCAAACATGCATGCTGACTAAAACCACTAAAAACACTGAATGAAGCAATTTCATGTTGAAAATCAGTGTTTTCCAAAGCTATTCGGCAGACATTGATGTCCAGGAGGGGCTAAATGTGAGCCAAGCTGTCGGTAAAATTTGCTCAGCTTGTTTCACTTATAACTTTCAGACATATGATAACTTCATCCTTCATCCGATTAAACGTTATACTTAAGATGACCAAGATCTACACAGTTCATCTTAAAATGTGGATTACAATAAAAGCATTTATAACAGTTTCTGGTGAACAACCATAACACAGATATAGTATGGTGATAATGATTATCATCACTTTGTGTGTGTATACTCTTTGGTAAAGGGTTTGTGATGGCATTGTCAGGTGACCAAATTAAACGGACTGTTATTTTGTAGAAATTACGGCTTTCTCTAGGTTTTAAAATTGATGGCAATATTTGGGTTAGGGGTTAGGGTTAGGGAGTTAGGGTTAGGGTTAGGGTGTAAATACACAACTTAAATTATATAACATAGATCTGGTAGTTTATAGACATTTTAATGTGGAATAGTTACATACTATAGCTTTAAAAATACCAATACCTATGCTTGATGTTTATGCTCAAAGGCCAGAGGACCTTTTTTGGGACCTTATTCCTGTGTTTTCTGGCTCCTGCCCCTGAACACAACTAACCAATAAGCAGAGTGAACATCCTCTCGTGGTTTGAATTTTGAAATTTACTGAACCAAAATAGTTTGCATGTCATCTTCACAGGAAACTGACAAAGTTCAGATTACGCTTCACTTAATGCAACAACCTGGTTAACTTTTTGCGTCATGTCCTGCCTTCGCATCCCTCCCCTAAACCAAATGGGCTCTTTCCAGTAGGTGAGAACATGTCTCACATGGACAATCTTCCACTGTATGCTACACATGTCAAAGGGAAACTCCAGAAATGTTCGGACTTGATTCTCCAGACACTGTCCAGAGCACATGTGAAAACGGCATATGAGAATTGGCCCTGACCCCTCTCTCTGGTGCTAGAGACGGAAGACTGTTCTGATGACTTCCCACTGTCCTCTGGACGAACACAAACGCCCCCTGCTGCTGATTGGCCGGAGTGGTGTTGTGTGTCTTTCTCTGAGCCACTGTGTTGATATGGACACTGTGGGTTTTTTTTCAACGCACATACAGAATGGACAGCTAGTGGACCGCAACAAGATATTTGCTGAATGTGACAAAAAGTGTATTGAGTTAAAAACGCTGACTCTACCTTAAATTTTCTATTACTACTAATATCTGAGTAATGTCATGTTATAAAAACAAAACACACACTTGTCAGGCTGTAAAACTAGCAGCTGATCATGACTGGGTCATATCTCTCTCCCTCTCTGCTGTAAATCAATTACACAAAATGGAAGGAGGGCAATACAAACAGACAGAGGAGGATAACAGTGTGAAAGTCGGGGGGAGGTGGTCGAGGGCCTGTGACGGAAGGAACAAAAACAACTCAGCAAACAGGAAAAAAGCTCCACCTGACCTGTTCTCTCTATTCCGTGCTTGATTGCACTTTCTGTACTTCCAGTTTTTTCCACTCACACATTTGTACTGTCCTCCTCTGTGAAATGTACTTTTCTATAGATGCAAAACACACACGCATATTCACAGAAATCGCTGTCATATGCACAAACATATTGATATACGTGGAAGCTTCCATGGAATATGTCACTCCATATTACACTGATTCTAAAATTAACTATGAACACTGACACTAAGCACCCCTCTGTCCTACTGAGGACATCTTGTACATAATCATTTCAATGTATAAACCATACATGCTGTACACATGCTGACGAGTATTTTCGTCCTTAGAAGTAGCCACGGTCCCATAAGGCCTGTGTGTTTCACAGCACCGTTGGGATCTCCTCAGAACTGTGACGTATTTGCCTAAAAAGGGAAAACCTTGGTACAGTATGAGGCTGTACTCTTAACACCAAAGCTGTATACAGATCTTTTATAAGGGCTACTCCTCATTTCTTTGTTTTTATTTTGGCATTGGTTAAATGGATCTTTGAATTTAGATTTAAAGGTTTCAATTCCAAAATCACCATTATAATCAACTAGGACTTGAATTTGACCAATATATTATTTTAGTAGTACTAAACAGTGTCAGCCTCCTTTGATATGATGGCGCTTTCATAACTCATCCTGCTTAAAAACACACTGTAATGAAACTTTGTTCTTTGACTCTTTTCATTACCCATATTCACTATTCATTCATCCACATCAACTGTATATTATTTATAGTCATTCCTAATTTAAAGCCAAAATGTGTCCTTAATTGTAGAGAGCTGCTAACACATTTAAAGGGGAACAGGCCATTTTAGCTCCTGTCTCTTTAAGACACTCCCCTGATGATCTCACTCTGTTACATGAATAAACATTAGCATAAGGGTTTCATTTCTTTATATTGTTCTTGAATTGAAATTGAAACTCAACAAATACATCGGAACCTGTTCAAGCTTGAAATATGTCAGTGGACAACATGAACATTAGCAACAAAGGTTACAGAATACATGTTTTTTGTGGGCGCGCACGAACAAGCTCACAAGGAGGAAGTAGAGGTAACATTGCAAACGAAGCCCTGACTTTTGACTTTCTGGGCGCATTTTTGACATGCTATAAATTTTAGAACTTTGATCATGTTTAATATACATACTCCACATTGTAACAGTACAAATACAACAGCAAATCAAAAAAAGCATGGTATGTCCTCTTTAAAAAGTGTATTAGTCAGGTTTTAGTGTCCCAATATGGTATAAAACCAGGTGGGGAGTTCCGGTCCTCTGAAATGAGGCCAATGCGGAAGTAACTTAGAGCTGCATTCTATCAAAAGGCCACCAGGGGGGGGACCATTTTGGTGTCAAAAGGACTTCCGTCTCAATACAAGTCAATGGAGAATTCACCTTCTCACTTGATTTCTAACCTCAGTAAACGTTTTCAAAATGTGTTAATGGTCTCAATCGCTAGTTTAAAGCCTTCTTCAATGCAGTCTGGTGTTCATTTATGAAATTTTGGCCGCCCTGATTTTATATTTGATGATAAAGCAGGGTATGCATTAGGGTGTGGCTACGTCATGATTGACAGGTTGATTGACAGGTTGATTGACCAATGTCCTCGAGATCCAGCCCTCGCAACCAATCGCAACCTCCCCGCTCCGCCGTTGGCTCCGCCCATACTTCCGCCTATGACTCCGCCTCATGCCCATTTAAGTAGAATCTGTGTTCTTTTTTTCCCGGCATGCACCTGAAATGTTCAAGATGGCGCTGCCTAGATCCGAAACTATTGGCTTCCGAGCAGCAGTCCACAAACCAATGGGTGATGTCACGGATGTCACGTCCATTTCTTTTATACAGTCTATGTTTAAAACTAGCCTGGCTGACGCCAGACCCTACCACAATTGAGGTAGGGTTTGGCGAGGAGCCGTTCATTTCCTCGTATTTGAGGCGGGATCAACAAATGTCGATCAAATGCTTCTGTGCGCTACTGGACAAACTTCCAGCCAATCATATCAACAATAGACTTGGTGGCTAACTTTCTAAGTGAAATGGAATGTTGCTGGAAAGAGAGCATGAGTTTACCCAGGCTAGTATAAAACTAGATTCAAAAGCTTTGTAACAGAGTCCTCAAAATTTAAAAAACGTGCATGGACAGCAAGGACCAGAGCTACGTGTATAGTGGCAATTTCTATGCAACCTTGACAAAACTGAAAACTCCAGCAAAGTGACAGAGGGGATTTTTCTCCCTCTGTTGGATGTAGAAAAACCAAACAGCTCCACCACAACACCACAACGCATTGTTTTGCCTCTAGGTAAAGTGACACACACATTAAAAAGAAATATGGCTGTGGGAGGGCAAGATGAGAGCAAGGGACCAGACACGGCTGATTGTTTTACTGAACTGGTGTTATGGGTGGAAGTGAGCCAGCGTGTGGGTGATGAGTGATTTACATACAAATACAAAGAGACACGTGACCACACACACACACACAGTTAATAGTGTTTTATGTGCTACTAGGCCACAATTTGTTTTGCACAGTTAGATGAGGCGATGCCAGTACAAAAGTAAACCAGTCATTTTTGTTCCATTCAAATCTGCTGTACTTCTATTACTCAGAGTGATTTCTCTGTTGTCAGCCCTATTTCAGGCATAACCAAGGTTTTTCCTGATATTTGCTATTTTTGTATGACAAGCACAATCTCTGCTCCCATTGTTACTTCTTGCTTTCTTTTGCAGGCCAATCATATTGTTACTGACTGAGAGGTTACATATCAGGGAAAAGCATATTTTTGCAGTGATGACGACAGACGAAGCGGAAGCATGTTTTGTAACAGCACAGATTTGTCATCCATTAACATTACACATTACTGATTCTTTTACACACACTGTGCTTAAACACTAACCTTGTCCAAGCAGGACTTTGCATGTCATTCATCATGTTCTGTTGGGGTTTGTTGTGCCTTGTATCTTGTTGAAATGAAAAGAAAGCACTCCCAAAAGACTCAAGTTCAATGCCACTACTCCAAACACCTCCACTACTTAAAGCAGCCCACATTATGTGAGCCAAGCATCAAAGCAGAATAAGAATAGAATAGAGTGGACTAAAACTTTATTGTCCACAATGGTGGAAATTTGTCCTTCTGTCAACAACAAACCATAAAATTACATAAAATAATTTCTTAAACTACACAAATGCCTCAACCAAACAAATACTTTCAGTGTTGGAGATGAGTAAGGATAGTCTGATACAGCTTAGTGGAATGAAAATTGCTTCAAGAGTTGTCAGTAAGCAAAACCCCAGAGATCTTATAGTGTCCAACATTTTACGATGATAGAATATGAATAATTTAAAAGTGCAGCTGACATTTACTGAACAATATTCACACTGTGAGCAACAATGAACAGTTCTATATTCAATAGCTGGGCTGAACAGTCATTGAGTTTGTACATTCAGCTGAGAAGACAAAGTTGCATCCATTGCCAAACAGATTTCCAACTTCATTACTATTCCAATCTGATTATATTTTAACATTAGTATTGACATGTGTAAAATGTGCTTGAATTACACTCGTTAAAAATGCCTTCCAAACACAGAAAAACAAAATGCTTTGAGCAGGGAAGCATCTGTTTTGGGTATGTGTTCCACTTGTGTATGTATACATTTTTAATACGATATTAATGCCAAAACAAATACGACGATGTCTGGAAATGGCGCCTTTCAACATCCTACATTGACAACACACCAATTGAGATGTGGTTTGGAAATATAATGGCCTTAACTGACAGGAAAACTGTTCCGAGCGTAGACCCCATGCCTTGTACAAATACATGCTGGAATAGTCTCCAGGCAGTCGGAATCGTGCAAGGATTCGGTAGAATATAAATGAATGACATGCTGGCAAAGTTTTGTTCTTTCCAACAACAGCTATCTATGATGACACTGGAGAGACAGAGCTAAACTGAGCAGCACAACAGGCCTCGAGGACAGGCTACAATCTAAGTGTTTATAAGAACAAAGAGGTGGATGGAAGACGTCAAACTACCCAAGACCCGATGCTGTGTGAGGGCTCCAGAAGATAAAAGACTATCTAACTGCTTTTTTTACATCACACCCTGTTGACTGTACTTTGAACAATGACTGCACACAATTAGCTACATAGTAACATCAGTTGTGGTTCACATAAGGACTTGAGTCATTAGAGTTCACAGTTGGCGGAAACACAGAAGATATATGATTTTTACACATTCTCTTCATTAAATCTCTTGTTTCTGAATCAGGGTTTATCATTGTTCTCTCACAAAAGCAGCTGCTGCATATATGAGCATTGGCCTCGTAAACATTCATTGACAAAAATGGCTAACATGCAACTGACACATGTATTTGTGCAACGGTTGACTGGTATCTCGCTGTCACACTAACAACAACATGGCTATAAGGGGGGGGGGTGATTACACAGAACGGATTCGGATTAGTTAGTGCACAGCTGTACTGGAGAGAAGTCATTGAACTAGTTGTTTTGGAAGAATGGTGCGGAAGCAGAGGCGTGACTCTCAATGGGCACCATAACGCAAATGACAAAAACAAACACACATATACACAAACAGTGTGTGGGTCTGTGAGCAAGGATGCATGAAATCTATTGTATCCAAATATTTATCGGATGGAAGTTTTTCTTTTTTTTTGGAAATAGTTGTTGGGGACACTTTCTGGAGATCCCGGTTTCTTGTGTCAGCGTATTTTAAATACGTAAATGTGTGCATATTTCCCCTTTTTTATTTTTGAACTTCCTCATCATGAATTAGTGATTTGAAAAACAGAATATTCATGATTGTCATATTTTGGAGGGAGGTTGACCGTGATTAGTTTTCTTCATTTTTTAGATATTCATACATTTTTTTGCAATTTCAATTTGTCCAAACTAAACAGAGATGAACAACTAAAAAAATACAGCATGTTGATTAACAAACATAATAGAACTTTTGCTATTATTCATCATAAACTAAAGTTTGCAAGGCTATCAAAACTAGCCTATAGTGCTTTTGACTGTCTCCTGTGACCCTGTCCTTGCAATATTTGCTCTGTTTAGACAAGTGTGAACAATGCAAATAAAACTGAGGTGACATCAGTCAATCGCCTTAAAAAACACAGGTCTTTGTTTACAGTGAAAAGAACTGCGGTGAGTTTTAAAACCAACAACAAAGACTTAATACCAAAATCCAAAGATTAATGGTTATGCTGAGACAGATGTTGACATTTGATATTGAGCAGTCTCTCATGCGTAGCAAAGTCTATTCTAATGTAGAAAAATGGACCAAGGGCAATTTGCAGTCTAGACGAATGTTAATACTCAGCCCATTTTTAATGTGTTCTTAACTGATGTTTTCATTCTGTCAAAAGCTTTAAAAAAAAAAAAAAACTTTTGGCAGGGTGAAGATAAATAGTATTAGAGTATTAAAAAAAAACAGAACAAAGAAAAATGTAAAAAGGAACCTTTAATTGCATGTGTGGAATAAAAGACAGCACCACATGGACAGACATAAGCATGTTTGAATTAGTACATTAAGCTAGGCACAATAACACACAGCACTCAGCACTAAGTACATCATCCATAACACATGTTCAGCATCTACCGTTTTCTGTCCAAAAAGCACATTAGCAGTGACAGACAAAATCATAACTGCTCTGCCACAAATACCCAGAAATGGATTTGATGTCAGACTGACTGTGAAGTAAAACAATATAGTTATTTACTAAAATGTGTGCTTGAAGTAGTACATTTCAGACAGAGTATAGTGAACGAACACAGACATATTTCGTGACATGCTTTTATTGTTGAGGTCATTACTAGTTCATAGTTGGTTTAAATCTGACACAACGTGCTTACTGTAAATGAGCTAAAATGAGAAAATGTAAGAAAGGACAAGGCTTATATGAAGTGAGACGTTTGCCACAACTTCTTTAATCAGAAATGACCTACAGTACATATAAGTAGCTGCAGTAAAGACTATGTCTTTTAATGAATATTCTAACATATAGCAGCACTCATATTCTCTCATTTTAGTGCAGTTATGGTAATAACATTGCACCAGAAATTGTTGAAACGTGAGGTGATGAAAGCAATAAAAACCAAAGAGTATAGCTAGTTTCTAACAATATAAATCATCTTTTTCATTAGGATTTTTTAAAGATTATTTTTAGATCTAGAAATGATTCTTCTAGGTTCATTTAAAAAATAAATAAACATCATACCCAACCCCTAATAAACTATTCCTTTATGTTAATGTAAACATATTCAGCTCTTATTTTCAAGTGACTGTGATTCTAATCTATTTAACACTAGTGATGGTTTTGGCAACATGCATATACGAGTGTGTGTGCAATTTCAAGCTTTAACTAAAATTGTATTTTTCTCATTGTGAATAGGAGATAGTTTTGATGCATAGATCATTATGAAACATAAAGAGAAGTTAAAAAAGCACCAATATAACCACATCAGCTTTCTTAAAAACCTTAAGAGATATCTGTTTATATATGTATGTTTGAGTGAAACAATGCTGTCACACTCTGAAAAAAAGAGAATAAATGAACCATCTGAAAGACAGGTACCTTTGTAAGTTGCTATGTTTATGTATCGCACATATTTGCCAGTGCCTTGCAATTCATATAGAGAGAATTTTTTTTGTAAATTTTCAGTGTAGTGTTGTGAGTGAATCAGAGTCAGTTGACTCATTAATGAACCACAGTACTGTGAACCTCTGATGCCCTGAATAAACTGCTCGTGTGGCTCAAAAATTAAGAGAAATACCCATATTAAGGGGCAAAAAACAACAAACAACTAAAAATATGCAGACAGAGCTGCTAGCATCAAGTTAAATGTGCCCTTTTAAACTTGCTTGAATTGTTTTTGACCTCGTGTTTGTTTTGTTGTCACAGTTCTTGCAGTTAAACTGACGTATATGTGGTTTTAAACCCTGTTTCACTCTCAGTCTCAGAGTGCCCCCTTGTGGTCAAAGAAGTGAATGTCCTCTCCCAACTTTGAGTGCTTTGTGTTAAACAGCTGACCTCTACATATTTCCTGAAATTGTCCATTTGGCTGATTGTGCTCCCTCTGATGTTTTAACCTTAATTTTTTATCTGTTAAGACAGTGGCAGGCAGCGTTGTGGTGATCATGTTGGTGTCTTGGCAGTGACCTCCGCCCTCTGCAGTCACCAGGAATCCAAGCTGCTGCTTGCAGTTACAGGAGTTCCTCACCGCCTTTTGCTGTCCAAGATGGCCCACCAGTCATCTGACCAAGACACCAGGCGCCGCTGAGCGTTGTTGAGGGAATGGTGCTTGTTGTGGCAGGCGGTGAACAGGATGTGTTCCCATGTTGGTTTGGGCTCCACGCCTGATAAGGAGACACACACACATTATGTAACAGAAAACCATATGAACTTCACCATATGGAGCCTAGACACGGTTGCTTTAGAGAGACACACAGTGCAACAGCTGGCTTATAATGTACACATGAAGGGTTTGTGACACCCACAAGACATTACACAAACAGGATTTTCCTCCCTGGGTCTTTCTTTCATGCATGTTTCATGCTTTTAGCAACAGTGCTATTTTTACAAATGTATTTACATTCTGATCATGTAATGTCATTGCTGCTTTTTTGTCATTTTGTAATCTTCATAAACAGTATGTTCTTCTCGTTACCAAAAATACCCCAACAGAGCCTGCACTGCTGTATTTCTTAGTATCATTTACGGTTTGCTCATGCCATGTAACGGTCACGTAGGGGTTATCGCAATCATGCCTTTCCAACTTATATAAATAGCATTCATCACATCGTGTCTTCTTCTTTCATATATGTATTTCTTTGGTTTTCCAGGATTATCTTCTGCCAATTCTCCTCTTTTGTTCATTTCATGTTTCTTATTTCCTTGGTATCTTGTTAAATCATGTTGTATTTGTAAGTGTAGTATTTATTACTAGTTGCTTGGCTTGACAACTGTAACTAGGCATGACAAGTTTGTCAAGTTTTGAGTTTCCTCACATGTTGGTATGGTGTGCATCTGCATTTAAACTCTGGGGTGTGGTGTCATGTTAAGCCTTTCCTATCTAGCCACCAACTGTACTAACCACAAAACAAATTGCACATCAACTGTGTAGTATTTCCCGTATTTGCGTGAAAGCCAATCCTATATGCTATCAGGGTTGTAATGGTATCATTAGCAGCTCTTCTCTGCTTGTTATAGGATTTAGGGATGTTACAGCAGCTCACATTATGTTTGCCAAACACACAGTTAAACCTCACCCTGTAAGCCTTTTCTAATGTTAAAAGTGAAAACTGTTTACAAGTACAAACTAGCTAAGAGACTTATCCCTTATTACAATTATAGGACTAACTGGCTTTAACCTGTAATACAAGAATAATGTTGTGTTTTTTTCATTTACATGTCTTCTGTATAAATCTTAGCTGGAGAGGATGCTACTTTTTTGCCAGTAACATGCAGCTTTAACCTCATGTATTTAGCCATCAAGTGCATATTCATGTCATAAAGACATAATAAAATGTCTAACATTCAGTAGGAAACATTAAAAAGCCAAACGGAGACAGTGTTTTCAACCAATTTATGGAGCTACCATTAGCATGAATAGCTAGCTAAGAAAACTGACTTTAAAAATGTTTCTCTCTGACTGTTAGAGAATTTAAAAGCAAAACAGACACATTGTTTTAAAACCAATTCATGGAGCTAAAATTAGCAGTATTAGCTAGCTAAGAAAACTGAGTTTTTACTATTTCCTGTTGAATGTTAGCAATTTCAAAAGCAAAACAGAGACAGTGTGTTTAAGCAATTTATGGAGGTAATACTAGCCAGCTTAGAAAGCTTGCTTTTGTCTACTTCTGTCTGATGTCAAGGTCTCAGTTTTTCATAACTTACTAAAGCTTTTGAAGGGTCAATCATCGTAAAGTGTGTCTACCATAGCAACAGTAACTAAGAATGATGGTTGCTTGGCGAATGGTCAGTTGTTGATCTGGGAGCTGAATTGTCATCAATATCAATATAAAAATAATTCTTATTATATTATAATATTATAATAATAATGTCCATACATTCTGTATTGTAATAATACTAAGAATTATTTTATTATTATTATTTTATTGTCATTGTAAATTGTTGAGTGGATTAAAATGTTAAGACACAAATAAACACATGCACACAACCCTCACCCAAGATGTCGGGCTTGTCGTCTATGAGGAGGTCTCCGGAGACCACAGTCTTGTCTCTGGTCAGGATAACCTGCTCCAGAAAGTCATGGCCCAAATACTTTTCTACCCAGGCATACTGTAAGAAATAAAACACACACACACACACACACACACACACACACACACACACACACACACACACACACACACACACACACACACACACACACACACGTACAGCAGAGAAAATCGGATTAGAAAAAGGAAACACGTTCATCATTTCCAAAGGCAACAGAATAGATTGTTGATCATAAGAGAGCTCACCTTCTCAGACGGACAGTGCGTGTAATGTTTTATAGGGCTGGTGCAAATAAAGACATCTGTGCTGCGGGAAGAAAAAGGAGACAACAAAACCAGAATGGAAAAATTACCCCAAAAACAAGCAAACATTTTCATATTCCAGCTGCTCATGCTTGAAAGATACATTGACTCTTTATCATTTGAATTAATAACAATAATGGGGGGAAAACAAAGAGGTAGAAAACAAATATGAGATTGCACCATATGGTTGATTTCCCTGATAAGAAAAACATACAGGTGCCGTTAGCTAAAGAAACCCATTCATTCCCACCAGGAGAGGAAATGCAAACACACAGTTTCATAACTACGACGACTATTTTTAGATGTTATTCCACTGTGTTGCGCGCCTCTGAGAATGTATGAGGAAACGTCAATCAAAGGCTTCTTCGTATTGACTCACGTTACACTTATACTGAATGAAATACAAGAAAGGACTCGTTCCTACCGATGCCAGTTACAGGACACTTGAGTCCAGACCATGAGTCCGTCATAAATAAGGCAGCTTCTAGTTGGAATTGTAATGCTAACTTGACAGATTGATTGAATATACTGCAGTAGATGCTGTTTACATTCAGGGTGGAGTTAAATCTGGAACAGCATTCAAAAATCACTATTGATTAGTTATCATTATCATAGTACAACAATAATTGGTCAGAATTAATTCTAAGTATAAGAGTTACTTTGCATTATTATGCTATTATAATATCATTATATCAGTGGTATAAAATGATCTACAATTGACAATAATATTGTTTATCGCGATTATTTCTGAGACAATATATCATCCAACAAAAGTAGGCCTGTTTGTCATTTTGTGAGAATATAGAGTTGTAACATTGAAATAAATAAATTGCAGTGTTATGATTATGACGGTTACTCTGACCTGTGTGACTGAATTAAATATGAATGTGCTTAGCTTGTGTTAGTGTGTTTTGCATGGTTACTTTCCCCTCGTCAGTAAATAACTCTGGTGTGTTCTTGCAGGCTCTCACCTCCGCTCACCTCCCCACTCACACAGAAACATGACTCTTCTGTTAGCACCATTCTGGACTGACTCACTGAAAAGTTTTTAGGGAAGCAGTTGTGCGTTCTAGCTGCTCTTTAACAGACGTCAGGAAGTGAAGCGGCCACATAAAGTAGGTTTCGGTTTTGAAGAGAAATATAGAAATGGCTGGACTTTTTTGGTTTGGCTAATGGGGCTATAATTGTCTGTCAGATGGAGCCAAGTCTGAATGGAATCTTAGCTACATCTGAGCAGAGTATTAACATTCACACACTGCACAGCATAATACAGCAACCCCTTCATATGATTTCCAGAAAGTCATGAAGCCCACTGGGCTGTTATTGTTTTCTGATGACAAGCTTGTGTTCTGATGCCTGTCAGTAGGAAGTCCTCGCTGAGCTCCAACCGCTGCCTCAGACCACATCTGGTAATGTGACACACAAGTGGTTTCATTGTTTTTTTAGAGTCCTGAAATCTCTATGAGACAAATCTGTAACTGCAGATCATCCACGCCACTCATAAAAGCTGACAGACCTTGAAATATTATGAGTTTTTCATTATTTTATGACTCTACTGTCCACATACTTGTATTTTTTCTCAGTATATGACCACTTTATACTGATATTCTCTTTCCTAATGATGGCCATAATAGTCAGTTGTGAGAGGTGTGCGGGTAAAATCACATATGGTTATGTATTTATCAGACTGCTCATCTGTAGCTGCAGATAGGGAGGAACATTCGTTTTTAATAAAAGCCTTGTGTTTAGTGCCGTATTTAAACCCCTTAGAGGTAAATACTATCTTTTGCAGTTCTATTTTCAGAATTATATTTCTAACAGATGTTTGAACTGTAAAAAAAAAACCTTACTTATCCATCCTAGCCATCTCCTTGATGGCCTCTATTGCTCCTGGCAGGGGCTCCAGCTCCATGAAGAAGTCCTTGGACTGCCAGATACTACTGGCTTTCTCCTAGAGTAAAAACACACAACCATAGAGGTGGCTTATTATCAGCAGTGTACATTGATCAGGTGTATGACGGCATGCGTGAGCACACGTGAGTGTGAGTACAGCATGTGCTCTACAGGAGAGAAGTGTGTCTTTTCAAGGTCAACTAGACACTGTGATATTAATTAGAATGAGACTGTGCTAGGTGTATGGACATGGATCTGTGAAAAACACTCTGCAGGTCTATCTCTGCTATGTCGAGCATGAACCTTGCACCTTGTACCTAGTGAGTGGAGGCGATATTAATAACAGTAATAACAACAACAAACTCAAGGAGATATTGTGGGTGGGGGTCATAGGTTAGTACACATTTTCACACTGAAGAATAAAAATAGATATTTTGTACCTGCTCTTGGCTCTCTGATCACATTGTACCTGGATCCTAACATGGGGAGATTTAATGTCTTGCATGAGCTGCTACTGCTCGTTTACTGAATACAAACACTTTGGATCCTATGAAGAACCACTTTAGTGAGGTACCAGCATTACCCCCATCCTCAATCAAAGGTAAAACATAGTCAAAATGCACTTTCTACAACAGTGGTTCTCAACCTTTTTCACATCGTGGACCCTTAAACTGACATGAATTAGACCATAGACCCCCATCTAATAAGATTTTGTCCACAGGTCTGTGCTTTTAGATGTTTTATTACAGAAAGTGTATGAAACCCATGACTAAAAAGAGTCACTGTGTTACTTATGGGTGGAATAATAGTGAGAATAAATGAGTCCCCTTTTTGTTGGGAACCCTCTGGGACTCCTTTTCCCTGGTTGTCAAAGTGGGGTCCCTGGAGGACCACTGTTCTGCAGTATTTTAGTGGTTGCATAGGACCACTTCCGTATTTCTATTGATGACTAACAGCATGTACAGTAACTACATCTGTGTGAATGCTATGAACTATTAATGTACACTTATACTATGTCTTAATGTCACTTACACACAGGTCATTCCTTAGCTTCCCGTACTGCGTCGACACCCAAAACCCTCTCCTGTCCTCCAGGCTGATGTAGGGCTCGTCCGGATACCTGGCCCGATACTTCTTCAAGAATCCTCCCTCGAAATCCGCCAGAACCCCGTCCATATCAACCAGAACCCGCAGTCTCTTACCCGAAGGAGAAGAGGAAGAGGACGAAGGCGACGACATGTTTACGCAAATGCTCTTAACCGGATCACGGAGCAAAGTTTTCCCTCTTCCGAGTAGGCGGGTTGTACCGGACAGCAGTAACATTGTTGACTCTTTGACTTGAACGGTAACAGAACGTTAACGTTAACCGTCTCCAAAGTGGAAACACTGGAAAAAGTCCGCATGGGAGTCGGGGGGGGGGAAATAGTTCGTCTGTGTTGTTATTGGTCTGTTGGTGAGATTTTTTGGGGGGTCACTGAGAGCTCAACTTTAACACTCTGGGCGGGTCAGCTGCAGTGGAGCTAACGGTCTGTAGCTGACTTTAGCTCGGACAGGTCAAATGTGACGGGCCTTTAACCTCAGTGTGGTGGGCTCTGTTTGCATCGTCTGTCAGTGTGTACTAACTGGCCGCCGGCTATCCACCCCCTTTCTCAAGCCCAATGGCTGCTGGAATATGCTGAACTAAAACGGTACACAGTGACTGACTGGCTCTGCAGTGCAGTTCGGCTCGCTGCAAAGATTGGTTAGCTAAGCGAGATGTCTCACTGCGCCCTTTTTTCCTCCATTGTGTAAAATTCATATACAGTAGTAAGTTGTGCTTGACCCTTATATATTGTTCATATTCTGACATTTCCTGGTGGTACACAGTATTTAGTGACCCATCAGATTCAAGTACACCATTTCCTTAAGTATTACCTGCTAAACTTACTTAAAGTATTAAAATAAAAGTACTAATTTCACTTTAGTACTTTAAATAGGATTTTAAATGCAGGCTTTTTACACAAAATTAAGTAGCCTATTTTTAGATGTAGTATTGATACTTTAACATAACTGAGTACTGTTTCCAACACAGAAGGTCACATAATCTGATGGGTGACCAAACATGGTGTAACACCAGTTTAATTATCCCTTTATAATTTGTCCCTGAGCCAAAATTTGAGCCACAAATGTATTTTCATCCATATATATGTTATCAGTCTTTAATAAATGAGAGATTGATCCTTTATTAATGTTCCAGAGTGTTTTCTTTAGGGTTGACACTATTTGTTTGTAGAGAAAATCCATTCACAATCACACTATATTATGATCTCATGTTATCTAAAACAAAAGAACATGACAGCTTTAATTATTTCTATGAATTTATGAATCGTGAATGGTAGGTCTCATATTAACCATTAAAACCTTCAATTAACCCTAATACTTGTGTTCCAGTTGCACAAATATTGAAATATTTGTATATATTTATGTACATTCTGGGTCACTTTTAAAAAATTAATAAAATCCCAGGTTTAAAGAAGGTCAAGAATGTGTTTTTATTGCTTTCAAATGTCACAATGGGTCAGATTTGAACCAATTATGTAAGGGTTAAACAATATTGCAAAGAAAAAAACACATTGTTATTAATATTGTGCAAATTGTGTCAGTTAACATATAGTTTTGGGCATAATTAACACAACAATAACATTTGGCCCACCTGACTTGAATACAGACTTAGTGCTGGTACACATTCATTATTTTTTCACATAGTAGGCTGTTTCTGTAAAGAAGTGACAATAGCCAACATGAATGTATGAAGATATGAGCAGAAGATGAAAAACAAGTTGACTGGAAATGTGACAAAATAAAAGTTTCCTAAATTTGAGTTTGTGGTTTTTTTTTAATCCTCATCACCATTTTTGCTCATGAAAATAGACAAATGATGGTAAAAGCATACCAAATATGAGAATTCCTGGCTACAGTCCAAGGAACATATGTGCTGTAATGCTCATTATCTGCTTATTTTACATTAGATATCTGGATAGCTCATGAACATATTACATTTCTCAATAATTATCTTCAAAATAGATGCGTAGCTGGATTGCTGTGACTTGACTGTTGGCACTGTTGCATTACAGTAAGACGGTGCTGTATTTGAACCCTTAACAGAATAGATGCTTATAGAGAAATGGATGCCAACATTGAAATACAGCTGATTCATCGGTTGTCAAAATAACAGTTTGAGTACTTGATGTATTTCATCTGTAAAAAAAAAAAAAAAAACAATAATCGAAAAACAACAAACCTCAATCAATAATGGTCACAGACAACAAGGTATTTTGCAGTAGTTGCATTGTTGGTTTAATTGCATGAAAGTGACTGTGTGAAAATGGGTCACTTAAAGTTCAAAATGAGTGGAGCTCTTATTTTTTAACCTATCTTTGTTAAAAACCCGGTAAACTCTACGTCAGATCCTGTATTTATTCCTCCTTAAAGGGAAAGCTGGCACTATGGTCTAAAATTGACTACTGCAGCCTTTTTAACACATACGGACAAACAAAATAATAATAAATAAATACTTTTACACAAACGGAGGCTGCTACGTTACAAATACTATCATTACATCGTTCCTCTGACTCATGGAGGTGTGTGGCCCGAAAGACATATATACACGTATATGTGTGGCCCTTTAAGAATGCGTCGCCCGGATTGTAAATCTCGTTGCAGTCTGCTCTGTTCTTAGGATCTCGCGATAGCTTCTCCTCAGTGGCGGCTGTGTGGCCCCCTGTCTTAGTACGGACGGAGTTGTTTCTGACGTTTGAATGAAAAACAGTGCAAATTACCTCCACTTTGGACCCAGGAAATAATGGCTTCAGCCTTGGAGCAGTTTGTGAACAATGTGCGGCAGCTCTCCGCTCAAGGTAGGCTTGCTAAACTCATTCAAATGGCAACTACTAGCTAGTTAGCTACTGTATGCTATCCAATGCCTTGCCGATAGCTAGGCAGCCCAAACTGGCCAGAGCCCTCTTTTTTTGCCTTATCATGTAAACACACCGCTAAAAATCACTTTCTCTGGGGACTAGAGTTGTGCAAAGTGTCACCAGGAGATGCGTTAGTACACGGGGGCGTGAAGGGTAACCGCGGGCTGCGTAGCTCATCAAACAAAATGTCAAAATCATACTTTTTTGTTTTTGATCTAGAAAATAATTTCTGGGGACTGCCTACCGGTAGTCCCGCCCTGACCCCACCTGATTGGCTCGCGAACGGAATTAAGGAAAATTATTGGCTCTGAGTCGTATGTCAATCTCAGTTGCATTACCTCTGTTGCAAGGCCTTGACAGGACACTTGACCGGCCGATTTCTGTTGAAATACTCCGCCACAGCACGACGCTTGTAAAGCATTTAATATAATAGATGTTTTCTACGTTTGTAAAGAAAAGCCTGTTGTCCGTCATTGGCAAGAAAATAGATAATTAATCATTAATTTGACTACTTCAGTGCTAAAGAAAATCCCCTAAGCACTCTTTAAAGAAGTATATCCCTCTTCTTGCAGGTTAAATTAATTATTAACAATGGCAGGGAGTGTACACTGTTGCAATAACATTTTTAGTTTTTGTATAATCTTTGTGCATCACTCATAGCATCCACTAAGCCTGTGTTGTGTGCTTGAAACTTTATGACATTGAACCCCAAGTATAACAGTCTAATTAAAGAAACAAGCAGCAGGCCTGTTTAAAAATAGCACTTCCAAAATTGAATTTGCACCTACTGTTTTTGAGTGCCCGTAGACATTTCGAGACAATTGTGTCGATCCTTTAATGATCTATAGGTCCAAAAGTGGTTTAATTTTTTCTCCCTCTTCCACCCCTCCAGGCCAGATGACTCAGCTATGCGAGTTGATCAACAAAAGCGGGGAGCTGCTGGCCAAAAATCTGTCCCATCTGGACACGGTGCTGGGAGCCTTGGACATCCAGGAGCACTCCTTGGGCGTGCTGGCTGTGCTGTGAGTACCATACATTTCCACCCTGATTTCACCCAGGTCAAAAACTCTCTTGCGGTCTCTAGCAGAGGGTGAAAGTGTTACCACTGATTTATTGGATCCATTTAATTCCCATTTCCCCCAATTTGATTAGATTTTCAGTGGTGGGATATTTCACTTACAACACCAACTTCTCTTGGATGTGAAAGAGAAGCTTATAATATGAGTGTTTACATCAACAGTGGTTACCTTACTGTTTATTTAACATGACTAACACACCACAGCAGTTGACAGAATATTGCACAATTCCACAGACAGTCAGTCAGTAATGAGCAGCTGGATTAAAAATAGCAGAGGTGCTTTATTTAGAGCAGAGACGGCACACGTTATTTGGCCACAAGTGTGTTATTAGTGTCAGTTAACCTGGTTAATGTTGCTTTATTTTGGTTAATAGAGCACTAGCTGATAATGTGGTGACTCCTGCTGCTGCCGACTGACTGAAAGCTGACTTAAAATTGTGTTCATATCAAACATAAAGTGAATTTATGGATAGATAAATAGATCTTTATGGTCGCTGGTAAAACACAGTGAAAGTAAGCTTGTGGCCCTTCAGCAAAAAATAAGAACTAAATGAAGACATCAACATTCAAACAGGCATTAAGAACAGTACTGTGCTTCCTGTGGGTACTACAGAGGTTATTTTTCGCCTCACGTAATTCGTGTGTGTTTGGCTGCAAGATTATTTCTGTTTATTCGCTCCAAACAGCCAGCGAGCAACAGCAGGTATGCACTAGTCCACAGCTGGACAATAAGAGACAGCTCAGTAGAATTAGAATAGTCTTTATTATCATTGTACAACCACATTGAAAGCAATCCTTACGGTAGCTTAAGTAAAAAAAGAAAGAAGGTGCTTGTAAAGGAATAAAATAAATGAGTAATTAGTACTAAAACTAAGACATTCCACTCACTGCCACCAATATTGCATGATTCCCTTTAATATTACACTCAAAAATTGTTGTTGCTGTTATTACAGGATCAAGTTTTTAGAGCAGTTATTGCTTTAGAATAAAAACATGTATTTATAAGCACTGAAAAGTACATGATCAGCTCCTCTCTGTTGGTTTTGCTTTGGTAAACTACATTAACCAGTCTCACAAATCCCCCCCCCCCCAAAAAAAAACATCTGTTGATATACTGCACTTCTCAGACAGCTACTACAGATCTTTAAGTGATACAGACCCAAAATAAACTCAGCAATAAATGAATAATCGCAATAAATGTATAAAAAGGATGCTGAAAAAATGATATCGTGATGCCAATTTGTGAAAAGTTTGAATTCACGCAAATACGAAGCGAATAGACGCAGATTCATATGTTGGCATTGAATTTTAACGTAATATTGTTGCATGAAAAAAAAAAATCTGCTTTGCATTCAGCGTTACTCCTCTCCACGCTGCAAGAAGTGCCCTGCCCACACACTGCAAAAAATACCCTCCATATCTTCCAGTGCAGGTGCATGAATATTCCCAGTGTGTTGCATCCTTAGTAAGAATGTGAAGAATGTTGAGAAAGTCCTGCAGCCACACTCCACCTGTTGTATGTCTAACTAATAATGTGTGATGCAGAGAAAGTGATGACTTCTTGTTATTAGTGAAGCCAGGAGTGTTCCTGCTGCATTGAATATGAAAGTTATGACTTCACTTCTGCATCTCACACTTTTCAATGCGAACAAGCTGAATAAAAACCTTTCCAGTATCAGCTGAGTGTACGCCTCTCACTCTTGTTTTTTTTTTTTTTAATCTCTTCCCTTCAGATTTGTGAAGTTCTCCATGCCAAACATCCCTGACTTTGAGACGCTCTTCTCCCAAGTTCAGCTCTTCATCAGCACCTGCAACGGGGAGCACATTAGATATGCAACAGACACTTGTAAGTGCTGATGAAAACAAAACTCTCTCTCTCTCTTTCTCTCTCTCTCTCTCGCAGGTATTTAGAAGGCATCTGTGCGACCTGCTGCTCCGTTTCACAATTCTTTGTAGAAAGAGGAACAGGTTGTTTATTTTTGTTTGCCCCCCCCTCTTGCTGATCGACTCTCATCTCACCCGTTGAGGACGTGGTGTTCTCTGCACTCAGCTTGAAGCTTGGCCACATGTCTGCTCGCAAAGAAAACATTCCTTTATTCCACATTGTGATATTTGCAATGTAGATTTCAAGAGTCAAGCACTTAAATATATAATTCAAATGGATTGTAATAAATAGTGTGGCCTCTGAGCTTGAGGAAGAACAGTCACATTGTTATTTTAAGTGAATTGAACCTGCTTCCTGTAAAGCTCTGCATGTACAAAACCAGAAGGTGACACTAGCTAACCACTAAACCATCCAGCCAATCTCTACTCTAGTCTTCATTTAACCCTTTCCCTTCCTTTTCTGCTTCCTCTCACAGTTGCTGGTCTCTGCCACCAGTTGACAAACGCCCTCGTAGAGCGGAAACAGGTAAGAGCGCTGACTCAGGCGGGAGGAAAGATAGTCAGGATAGTGGATTGTTGTGTGTGTGTGTGTGTGAACAGGGTGACAGTTTGACATAACACATAAGCAATCTGTAATTCTCAGCAGCACTTGACCCCAGGCTGTGTTTCCTAATAGAGAACAATTATAGAATAACAGAATAAATGCTTGAGTAAGCGTGTTTGTGTCGGCCCCCCCTGTGTGTTTCCTCATGTATTTGTGGTTTTTGTGTTGTTGTCATTACTGTGTTTGTGTCATTGTTGATGCTAGCCTGTGTGTTTTTAAATGTCATATGCACGTTCCCTCGAAAGCAGTTTCCTCTCAGCTGTTGGCAAATGTAGTGCTGCAGCTGTTTTAATAATCAAATGATGATTTAAGTTATTTTTTAAAAGGAAAAAAATGACATTGCATCCTCTCAAAATAGGAGAATTTGAATGTTTCATGTGTCATTTATGTCATTTATAAGTAAATTGAGCATGTATGGATTTTGCACCAACCAATCAAAACAGAGGCATTTTAAAACATCACCTCTTAAGATGTTTTTTTTTTTTTTTTTTAGACAAAATGAATCCTGGAGAAAATATTTAAATCAACACATGAATCAATAATGAAAGTGTTAAAATGAGAAACAGCCCCCCTAAATGACTCATACCGCCATGTAATAGCACTGACTTCCACCCCCCCCCTCCTCCTAGAGTGTAGCATGTTCTCCTTTTTCCCTCCTTCATATAAATATTTGAATGGATTTGAAAGTGTGGTAGCAAGCAAGCTGCAGCTGAATAACTCATGTTTTCCTCTTTCTGTTTCTTTTTTTCTCGTCCTCTACAGCCATTGAGGGGTGTCGTTGTCCTAAAACAGGCGATAGACAAAATGCAGATGAACACAAACCAACTTACCTCAGTTCATGCAGACCTGTGTCAGGTGAGTTGTGAGGTCATGTGACTGTAATAAAACAAACAGGCTTCAATTTGAACAATGCAGCTTCTTCTTCTTCTTCTCCCACATGCACGATTGTTGACTCTGTGGTTTAAAGGTTGTGTTAAATAATTCACAGACTCAGTCCCAGCACAGTCAGGTTGACTTAAATCTTTACCTCTAATGCTATGTCCAGTAAGTCATTCTCATTTTCTGTCTATCTGCCCCCCCCCCCCTCTCCCTTTCTCCTCTACAGCTGTGCTTGTTAGCAAAGTGTTTCAAGCCCGCCCTGCCCTTCTTGGAGCTCGACATGATGGACATCTGTAAGGAGAACGGAGCCTACGACGCAAAGCACTTTTTATGTTACTACTACTACGGTGGCATGATCTACACGGGCCTCAAAAACTTTGAAAGAGCACTGTATTTTTATGAACAGGTACGTCATCATGTCACAGCGTTACCGTAGCAGTTGTTTTCGCTGGTGTTTGAAGGCGCTGTATACCCAGATAATCTATATATTTCATCGTCTCTCTCTCTCTCTCTCTCTCTCTCTCTCTCATCAGGCAATAACCACTCCAGCCATGGCAGTGAGCCACATCATGTTGGAAGCCTATAAGAAATACATCTTGGTGTCGCTCATTCTCCACGGCAAAGTGCAACAGCTGCCCAAATACACCTCACAAATAGTAGGGAGGTTCATCAAGGTGAGTAGACATGTGTTGTCAGGATCAATAGTTCTTTAAGAGTCAAAATGTGTTTCTGTTTAAACAGGAAACATCTCACAGCATTATGTATGCTTTAATTATATCTTCAAAAGATGTCAGCATTCATTACTAAATATTGGGTTGACTATATTAGAAGCAGATTATTATTATTATTATTATTATTATTAGATTATTATTTATAAAAGAAATTGCAGCTCAATGTGATTTACAACAAAAGAAATGACGTCTACTAAGTGCTTCACATTAAAAGGGGCTAAAAGAGCAAAACATTAATATAATATATGATGGAACATAAAATGAGTAATAAAAAGAAATCTTTATCTTCTCAGTTCAAATTTACTGAAAACAAGCAAACTCATTTGATGAGGTTACTTGTAGCATGTAGCAGCACAGTAACATATAGCATTAAAATAAGCTTAATGTACAAACAAAGAGAGGTTTTTATTATATGTGTGTGTGTGTGTGTGTGTGTGTGTGTGGGGGGGGGGGGGGGGTGTGTAGGTCATTTACATCACAGCTACGCTACGCGCTCTGTCCCAAAGCACAGGGTTATTATTAGTCACTTGTATTGAAGGTTCAGATAGACCCAGACCCCATGTCAATACTGGTGGGGAAAGTGAAAGTAGAACAGTGGCACCTCTTAACATACGGATTACTCACTGTTAAAAATAAAGAAAAGAAGCTTATCCTATTGTTTTGGGGAAAAAAGAAAGAAATCCCAACACTGAAACTTGGGCTCACAGAACTAGTCGACACACTTAGAGAGAAAACGATTTATTATACAAGAAAAAGTGAAACACTTTGAGGAAATCAGGCAACCTTTATTCTCTCTTCTTTTTGTCTCTGTAGGGGAGAGAGGGAGGTGGGTGTAGGGTTTTTTGTTTTAGAGATTTGGGTGTTCTACTTTTCATTTGTGTAAGGATTATATAGACGTTATGAATTTTGTACCATACATTTTGTATCATATTGTACACTCATTCTACCTCTTATTTTAATTAGAAGTTTTATTGTGATATTACTGTTCTAGGTGTTTTGATATATTTGATAAGATATTCCTTTATTTGTCCCGCGGTGGGTAAATGTACATTATTGCAGCAGCAAATGGATAAAAATAGGAAGAAAGAGCCTCAATATAAAGAATAAAGATCAATAAATAACATGTCAGAACAGAAGCAAGAAGAAAAAACAATAGTAGGAAAAGATATAGTAAAATAATAGTGACATTATGTACAAGAGTAATATTGGTGTTGAATGTTAATATACCTGAGTTTAATATTATTATTCCTCTGATTTTAAAGTGAAAACATATAAATATATATGTATATTGCAGTTAAACTGGAGTAATTGTATATGTGTCTAACAGCTGAATAAGGTTTCAACTACCTTTTTCATTTACATGATCTAAAAATCTGTTGATTGTGTTGGAGTTAATCAATCATCATCATCATTATTATTATTCTTGTTGTTGTTGTTGTTGTTGTTGTTGTTGTTGTTGTTGTTATTACAGAGTCTAAAGGGCTTTAAGCAGCTTAGACCGGCTGTTACCAGCTTCTCCACTTTGCACTCACTTACTGGACAGAACTATTGTAGTGAAATCAAAAGAGAAGCAAAGAAATGCAAATATGCGAGCTGCCGTTGACAGATGATGACAAAGCAAAGCTCCGCCATGGCCGACCGCCTCGTCTGTACAGCTTAATGGACTGTCCACACATCGGCCAATCACCATTAAGCTCTGAGGCCATGTCTAGACTGGAAGAATAGCGCGAGGCGTTCAGGTGCTGAGTCGAGCGTTAGGTCACCCGCGCGTGGGTATAAATAGACTGGTGACTGCTGAATTAATAATGTAAAATGATTGTTTTGTGTATTCCTCTTCTATGTTCTATCTCCAGCCCCTGAGCAACGCGTACCACGAGCTAGCCCAGATTTACACCACCAACAACCCGGCCGAGCTGCGCAACGTGGTCAACAAACACAGCGAGACCTTCACACGAGACAACAACACGGGCCTGGTCAAACAGTGCCTCTCCTCCCTGTACAAGAAGAACATCCAGAGGCTAACAAAGGTGGGCCGGGCCTCCTAATTCCAACATTTCTAAGATTTTTTCCACTGATACTTTCTCATGAGAAAGTACCAGTGGAAAAAATATGCTTGAGGGGTCTCATCATTCCTCCGACTTCAGCGCAGCTAATTTGAAGTGACAGGAAACACGCTCATAACGCACATCTGTACAGCTGTGTAGCATCTGAAAACCAGCTGTTGCTCGGAAAAGGAAACAAGAGCTTGCTGTCCTTGTTAATCAATATATTGTCTATATCATGACATTTGTTAGTATTTCTTGTGTTTCCAGTTCTAGTTCTCCTGTGTGTGTGTGTGTGTGTGTGTGTGTGTGTGTGTGCGTTTAAATATCCTTCAAAAGCACCCAAATCATCCCTATAATACACTCCATATCAATACTCAGTGCAGTTATCCAGATGTTTTCTCAAGATGATCCTAAAGTCATCTCTATTGCCACATCTGTCAAAGTGTCTAACCTTCTTCTTTGAATAGTTGAAGTGACACTCGGAGTTAAAACACCAACCATATAACTGTGTTCCCTTGTTTCCTGTGTGTCTCTGTATTGTGCATCATCCAATAAGAAAAGATGAAAGCGGGAGGTGGGAGATGATGTGTGTGTTTGTGTGTGGGGGGGTGTATAGTCTTACATAAGCACCTCAGCACTCCAGCATTCAGAGTCTTTGATGTTTTTTCACTTTAATCTTACAGTAAGTGTAGCATCTAAGTTCACTGCTCCTGTTGTTCTCTACTTGTTTTCTATTCATTTACTGTTTTTTATGTGTTTTGCTCCATGGCCTCAGGGACCGTATATATTACATTCCTACTTTTTCTTTTTTCTTTTTACATAACCTGTAAAGAGAGGAATGATGATAAATGGAACTTGTTATAAACTTGAGCTCCTGGCAACCAAATCCAAGGCTTTCCACTGCAGTTTAACCAACACTGCAGTTGTCGGTAAATATTTCCGTCTGATACCTGTCCTCATATGTTTGTGTTTTGTCCCCCCCCCAGACCTTCCTGACACTGTCTTTGCAAGACATGGCGAGTCGAGTGCAGCTGTCAGGCCCCCAGGAAGCAGAGAAATACGTCTTACACATGGTGAGAAGGATATCTTTATTAATACTGATTTTAAAAATGTTCTTTCAGCTCTACAAAGTAAAGACATATTCTGGTATTTAAGACAGGTTTTTTAGTTCTTTTAATATCTAAGACTTTATATCCAGCTTTAGTAGTTCAAAGAGTTTTTTTTATTTATTAATCTTTAATCCGATTCCATGTTGAATGAACAGTTTTAAAACTATAACTTTGAAGCTTTAACTATCGATCAGTGCTATAAATATTATGTTGGATGTTCCTCGTGCTTCCTGTGTAGATTGAAGATGGTGAGATCTATGCTAGCATTAACCAAAAGGACGGCATGGTCTGCTTCCACGACAACCCCGAAAAATACAACAACCCAGCAATGCTCCACAAAATTGACCAAGAGGTGAGGAAGGGGAATGCTCAACTTCACTGTTGTTTTTCTTACTTTGCATGAATGTTTGGATATTAATTACATCTAACTGACTTGTGTTACTTTTTTTTAACTTTCAGATGTTGAAATGTATAGAGCTGGACGAGAAGCTAAAGTCTATGGATCAAGAAATCACAGTAAACCCACAATTTGTGCAGAAGGTGAGATGATATTGAACAGCATCAAATATATTGTGACCTTTTCTAACATATGCATGGGTAGATTTTGCTCTGTGGAATTTAAACAGCATTGTGTCTTATGTATATATTAGGGATGCACTGAGGGTTATGGTTAGGGTTAGTGCCCATGCCGATACTGCTTTTTAAAATATTCAATGAAATGATCTTTAATAACTTTCACAAGAAATTATTTTTTTCTTTTTGAAAAACAACTGCTTCAAAATCCCTTTATCCTGCTGTACAGTTACCTTCTGTACTTCCATAACTACTGTTGCTACTACTGTTTGAATCTGACTGTCCAACCACAAGTAACCAGATCATCGGCCACTGACATAGATGAATTATGTCTTATTTACAGATAGGCTGATGTAAGTTAACAAGGGGAATATCAGCCAATACTGATATATTGCTGATATATCTGCTTCCCCAGTCTATATATATTGATATATGCATCTCTGCTTGGTAGAATGATGAATCATTGTAGAATTAACATTATCTAGTGTTTCAACAAGCAGGATAATTGAGTTTATTGATGTCGATTGAAGCAAGTACAAGCTTCGTTGTGGGTTTTCTGGGTTCATCAAATCTATTCATATGATTAAATTGTAAAGCAGCTTCCTGGAACAAGCCACCCTAGGTTATTAGCATGACATAACAACAGACAGGTGTTGTTTACGGAAGAGCAGATTATGAGGAACCAGTCCAAACACATTCTTAACATGTGACGCTCTCGTGTTCTTTTCAGAGTATGGGATCGCAGGAGGATGATGTTGGTAGCAAAACATCAAGTTATTCCTGAGGGGCCTTTGGACAGGGAGACAACACTGCAGCCACCACGCCCCCCAACTCCTCCTCCTCCCCTCTCCCCCGCCCCCAAACCCCCCCCCAACACGTTCTTCCCGGGATGAGTTGGATTTTTTTAAAAGAGGAAAAAAAAAAAAAAAAACATTCTATTGCATAAAGGACATTGGTCAAGGAAAAAAAAATCTAATTGTGTGGAATGATGATAAATTTGGTTCTTCTTTCTTCACAGTGTCTTAGGGATGACAAAACGATCCTTACAGAAAAAAGAAAAAAAAAAAAAAAAAGATTACAATTTTGTCAGTGTTTTATTTATCAATGTTCAGGTTGGAGCGCCACTGCTACATTAACAGAAAAACACAATAATAAAAACTGGACTTATTTGTTCCAAACATATGTGTGAATAATCTCACTCTTTGTTTTGGTTCTGCTGCATGAGGGTATTGCATATGAAGGTAGTACATCTACGGCTGACGACGAGTTCAATCTGAATATATTATACATTTGTAAAACACCACAATATGATCGTTTTCCCTCTCCCGCCCCCTTTTTTCAGTTAGAATGTAGATATATCATCAATAGCAAAATCTGTACACACAGACATGCCCCTTGACCAAACTCGTCACAATGGAGGAGTCGTTCACAATCTGGTGCACTGTTTTGTTTTTTGGTTTGTTTGTTTTTTTTCCCTTTTTTTTTTCTTTTTTTTTGGTTTGTTTTTTAGGTCGGATCCACTAGAGGTCGCTAGAGCACTGTACAGAAAAATCGTTTTGACAGCTTGTTATTTTACAAGAGGTTCAACTCAACAGATGAAACCAAACTGTCTTGTCATTTTTGGGAGCTTGAGCTTTGCGATTGTGGATCTGTTATAATAAATTGTTTAAGAATATAGATCTGGGTTTTTTTTAATGCCTTTAATTTGGATTGCCTTCCACGCTTGATTGTCAATTTCTTGATTGATACAATGAAGCTGATTTTAAGCTGGAGCCAATCAGCATCCTCGTACGGGCGGATGTGCTTCGCAGGAAAATTGAACCAATCATGACGCATCACCCCGATTCCTAGAGGCGGGACTTAACCGCTTCAAGAAAGTTGGCACACGTCAATCTTGCGAAGCACTCGCTCCTGATTGGCCGAGCGTTATGAATGAGGTGGGTCCTAACGACAGTCACCGTGTGTAAGCCACTGTTGAAATTCCAATGCTAACCAACTTTAGCCAGCTTGCTAACATGTAATTCAGCGAATGTGGTTGAACGGCACACACGGCGCTTTTCCTGGACTTAAATGCACCATATGACATTTCTATTCATACATAAGGCAACTGAAATAATTGTCTTAATGTTCGCTACTGCGTGTGTCTCCGTTACCGCCACCAGAACATGTCCAGTTAGCCAGAACGCAGAAATTGGTGGATAACGAACCTGGTGAGTTAGCCGAGCCGAGCCGAGCCAGTTCGTTTGGACTGGGTTTGAACAGGTTTCGTCGCCCAAGAAGGACAAGCAAAGCCGGATGCTGTGACTACCATGAGTCCCGCAGGCTGCCCCCATGTCAACAGCTTCAAAGTGGACAACTGGAAGCAGAACCTGAGGGTTATTTATCAGTGTTTCGTGTGGAGCGGTTCGGCGGAGACCAGAAAACGCAAGGTAACAAGTGACAGAGAAAGTGCGGTTAGTGCGTGTCTTTGTGTGTGTGCGTGTTCTTGTTTATGTGTGTGGGGGGGACAGTTCCCCGCCCTTCCAAAAACAACACAACATCCGACACGCTCAATGCCGAGCTACTGTTTGCTCCCTCAGTCTAATACTACCCACGCTTTCGAGGCTAGTGAAGGGGCTCCAAACTAGGCAAAAGCGGACACGCTGGCTCACTTTAAACAACACAAAGTAAAGCAAACTAGCAGCATTGAATCTCCTCTAAACAAACGGTAGCCTACTTCAAAGCAGAGGAGTCGCATAATAGATTAAAAAAGCTGATGTGCATCTGTTTGCATTGGCACCGCGCCTACAGAGGCTCGTCTTCCTCCCACACCAGCAGACCGCAGGCCAGCAGTACACCATTACACACAAGCTGGTATTTTATTCACGGGTTAAAATAAAATAAGCCAAGCAGATGTGAATCACTCCCCTCACCCTTTTTTTTAATGGGTGCTAATAAAGAAAGAAAAGCATCCTTGCATGACTTAAAGCAATATGATTCAATCAACCTCTATTACATTGGTGCAGCTTGTTATGTTCATGTGTCCTTAAGAGAGTAGGGAAACTGTGTTTTTAATGAGTCATGTTTAGTGTGCAGGTCCACATGTTCTTGCATCTGCAGTGCACTCCTGCCTGGTGTGTTGGTGCTCTGGGACAACCCTGTGTCATCTGCGTGGGATCAGAAGCAGTAGGGAGCTGACCGGTGTAAATATTTGCAGGTTCTCTTCCCTCTTCCTCCCTCCCACAGCAGCCCGCAGACGAGGCTTGGCAGGAGCAGGAGGAAGGGCTCGCATCGCTCCCACTGCGTACCCCCCCCCCCTTCCCTGTGGCACTACAAAATTGTATTGATCTCACCTCAAGTTGTTCAGTCAGAACCTTTTCTATTATGAATTCCACACGCTTGTATTTGTTCAGTGAGACATATGCTTTCAACATGTTTTGTGAGTTTAGTGAGGGTGTTTTACATCAGTTGCACATGTCATGCATCCATTTTCTAGTCAAATCTTTGCACCAGCATGTGCTTCAGTTTATAAGGGTGTGCAACTGGCCTCTAGGGTGAACAGGCAATCCCCATCTTAAATGAAAACGAGTGCCATGTATCCCACAACACCTCAAGAGAAAATAATAGTGCATCTGTCCAAAAAGCCAGTAAGACAAACCTTACAGTTAAATAATTTAACCATTTTTCAAGCTTCAGTGCCTGAAAGTTTTTTTTTTTTTTTTTTTTTTTTTGGTCTCAAGGACATTTCAGGCGATTCTCCCCTCCATCACTCTCAGGCTACATTGTTTAGTGTCAGCCTGAGATGGACATAATCAACACTCAGTTATTGACCTTCTGATGCAGAGTGAATATTAAGCACTTGTTCATCTTGAGGATTTGAAGGCTTTGCTCTTTTATCTTCAGTGTCCATCACAGGAGTGTTTTGTGGCACGTCTGGGTGACGGCTGCTTTTTGAATGTGATCGATTCACCACCAAACAAATGACTTTTTACTTTAATTTTGCTTTGAAGAACTCTGATTGGATGAGAATTTGTTTGACTGGCTGACAAGATGTTTCAATTTTACATCATAACATTAAATTGTGGCACAGGATTATCTGTAAATGTCCATTTAATAATGATACTAGTGGGTGAAAGCCACCACAAAATAAGATCTAGACTTGTTAAATCAGAATATCAGTCACAGTCACCTCCCAGAGCTCAACTGCAGATTCAGCACTACTTTTCTTGTAAGTCCTGTTAAGGCTGTTCTGTCACTGCTGCTGCCTCCACTCAGCACAGCGACACAAAATGGAATCCTTGTGATTGAGGTCCAGTTGGTTATCAAATCGGCACTGATGGCAAAAAAACAGAAGCTTGGTAAAACACTACTGGCATTACCAGCTGTTGCACTAAATACATAAGGCTCACAGCTCTGCAGCTAATTAGCTGTGTTCCTGTATATGTAATTAATTCACATATGTAACTCCAGTCATCAAAATCACATTTATTTTTAACTATGGTGGAGAAGATCAAATATTTGAGGCACAAAAATTGGTATAACATTTTAATTCTTCATATCAGCCTTAAAAAAATAATGAGAGCCATTGAAATATACATAGTTATGTATAATTTGGTGTGCTTGTAATTAGACAATACAAAAGCCCAGATGTGCTTCTGTAGTCTACATCACTGTTAGGATGTGATGTATCTTACTGCTTCTGCTGATGATTACTTGGCAGGTGGGGAAGCTTGCCAGGTTTTAATTCAGGTACTCAAATGTAGTGTTGTTGTATTTGGACGGTAGGTATCGCATCCAACTCATCATGGAAAACATGGCAACAAATAGACCAAAGGCCATTATTTTTGAATCGGGAATGTACCGTTTCTGGTATAATACTCCTGGTTTTGGAGGGAATAGTCCTTTAATTCACCTTTTCTCGACACCTACTCTTGAATTTCATTTGGACACGGTGCCTTTCTCTTCAATCGACGAGGCAGATGGTGTTGCGTTTGGCTCACAATGTGATAATGTCCTCACTTTACACTCCTAACCAGGATCTTTTCTTTCCGGCCCATTACCCGCTCCGGCTCTTCTCACATAACTTCCTGCCGGCTGGCTCATCATCACCGACACCGCAACGCCTGCAGAAATATGACATGGACGGAGCTCTGGGTGTTTTCTGGGTGTTGGAAGGAGCACGAGGCCTCTCAGTTAGTAAATGGCTCACGTGATAAAGGAGTCATGTTCATATCTACCTTTTATATACAAATGTTGTTTTCTTGTATCTGGACAGATTTTCATTGGTTTAATCCCAGTTTTTACATTCATCTATTGAAAGAACACTCCAGCTCTCTCTACTTATGCAGCTAAACTGGACTTGGTGCCGCGGTCGAGGATGCGAGGATGTTGTTCGACAGACAGGCAAACACGATTCCTGCATGAATACAATGCTCTCTGGGAGCAGAAGAAATACACACAAGTGTAACACTGACAGTCAGAAGAATGAGCAAGGAGAGATTGTTGCATATTGATGCCTTTTCATTATTCATGTGCTGTCTAAGCATGGAGGAGTGTGTGTGTGACTGGAATAAGAATCGGTGTGTTTTTTGGTTTTAATTTTTTATCAATATTTTTATCTGTGTCAATTTTAGAGTCAGCTTACATTAAAAATAATCAGTGACAGAGTTAGATTGTTTATTCTAGACACATTTTTATTCAGTAGATGTGTAATAAAATGGATCAAAGACTTTCAGCCAAATGATGGAGGTGACTTGTTTTCCTAAAAGGTTGAACTAGTCCTTTTTGAATGCAGCTGTTTTGAACATTAGTTTGATACCATTGTAGATTAGATATAACCAACATCATCAATCTTTCTAAAGATCGTAACAACGATATATTCATATTAGAGCCAGACCGATATATTGGTCAGGTGATATTATTGACTGATATTGGCACACATCACAGATTTATCGTATATATCGTTTTATATGTTGATATATTTTTAAATGATGTATGCAGCAGTTTATGTATATTTGTTCCCTTTTCTTAATTCAACTTCATTAATAATGATGCATTTTATTTGTAGACGCCTTTCAAAGTAGTCAAAGACACGTTACTTGAATAGTTAACAGAGAGGGGAAGAACACGTAAATAACTTATCATACAACAATGTAATTATCATCATGTCTGTATATCAACTTATTATATGATACATGGATATGACTTTGATCATTCTTTTACCTCAATAAAGCCATACTTCACATTAGCAGCTAAGAGGCTATTCATGTTAACATTGGCTAACCAAAGTAGTGTCCTCCATTCCTCACTGTGTACGTCCTGGTGGAGACTGCAGAAGGGAACGGTGCCACTTACATGGAATTAAAGGTAAATAACTGTCCCGGCCCATAATGGCAGTGTAGCGCCCACTCTCAAATCCCATCTCCCACCACCACCTTTCATTATTATGCCATTATGTTATATAGTGGTATAAAATGATCTTCAAGTGACAATTATATTGTTTATCGCGATTATTTCTGAGACAATATAAAAAGTAGTTATTGTGACAGGTCTAGTATTTATTTATAATGATTAAATTCCCAAAAGCTAATATATCGTTAAACTCTGAAAAATCATGCGTCCATTACATATATTTGTTACCAATGTTTGATAACCCTAATATATATAATATAACAGCCAGTAGAGGAGGAGTGGTGTTGACACTGCACCACAGTGTTCAGTCTGTTTCCCACTGCAGTCCACTATCACACTGACCACATATCTATCCATTCTTCTTCCCCTATCTTAACTATTACAGTCTGCATATGTATGCTATCTCCCCTGCTCTCTCCTCTCTCTTTCTTCTCACCTCCTCACATTCACGCTCACACATCTCAGCTTCTCATCTGCATGCTTTTGAACCGCTGCGCTCCACCCTCCACCCTCCATCCACATTCACGCCTATCTTCACACAGCCGCGTTTCCCACTACATGTATAGGAAGCACAATGAATCATTAATGACCATGCATAGCAATTTAGATTTACACATTAATTACATGAATCTTAGATGGTTGCCATGGGTTACGTTAGCCATTACAGCAGCAGGAAGAATCACAGGGGAACATTGAACATATTTAAGAGACAAAATGCCACGCAGGCCTGAATACTCTGAGGATTTTAAACCTCATTCAATCTGTGTTAAAGTCTTATAATATAGTCACACACTTACACACACACACACACACACACACACACACACTCATTAAAATATCCCTGTTAGATTGCTTTACTTACACTTAATTAGATAAAGGAATTATAACGTAAATAGCAGTACCATGTCAGATTGTCAGAGATGTCAGAACAAATTTTTACATATCATTACATAAGTTTAAGTGGATTCCAATAATGTTTCAAAGTGCATTTCCTCATCTTGTCTTCTGCTTAAAAGTAATGTTGTGTAAGACTGAAAGAAAGAATAATTAAAGCTGCATTCATTGGTTGAAAATTATCACACACATTATCACCTTAAAGTTGTTAGGCTGCTGTTCACACGTTCTCCATATTTTCACACCCCGGCACACATTGCGCAACATTAGCATTCATTTAGAGTCATGTGTCTCCTCACCTGACAAATGTAAATCTAATATTCACTTTCTTTATCAGCTCTGTTTTGCTCTCTACTAACTTGTGAGGGAAATAAGAAGCTCTTTAGCTGCTAAATGCGCCACTGTGTTCACCAGCTAGTCGCTAACTTTCGTTTGGTTTTGAGTAGTACGTGGTGGGTTTACCAAAACTTTTTAGCCGTTGCTGGAAATGAGGTTGATGAAGGTGGTGAGACTCAGCCAAAACAGGTACAGCTGCACCCTGGAAAAACCAAAACCGTGAGCTAAAGAGGCTAAAAGGTTCTGAAAAGCTGACGGGGACCCCTTCACATTACATTAACAAATAATTAGTCATTTTATCCATAAAAGTATTGATAAGTATAACTTTGATGCCTGATCGTGTATCCCAGTTTTCTTTTTTTTTAATTAAGATTTTTAAGCTGCTAGTTAGGGTTAGGCAACATATCGTGATAACAGACAAGATATCGTGATATCATCATATGGCATAAGTGTTGTTTTTTCCTGGTTGTAAAGGCTGCATTACAGTAAAGTAATGTCATTTTCTGTTCCAATATTTGTCTTTACCCTCTTGATTTATCAAAAATCTCAGTGTAAATATTTTTTGAAAGCACCAGTAGTTGTCCCTACAATAGTATTGCGATATTGACATTGAGGTGTTTGTTAAAAAACACTGATATGATGTGATATTTGATTTTGTCCATTTAACCGAGCACTAATAGTTGATATAATAATAATAATAATTGAGTGATGCTTGGAAACATCAGTGTGCATTATTTGTCATTGTGTGTCTGCTTGTTTACAGTACAAAAAGGGAACAATTGCGATAATTATTTTCTCTGTCTGCATCTCTGTGTCCTTTCCTCTAATCCCATCCCCCCCACCCCCCACCTTCATCTCCACCCTTCTCCAGGCCAAGTCATGCATCTGCCACATGTGCGGGGCCCACCTCAACAGACTCCACTCCTGCCTCTACTGCGTCTTCTTCGCCTGCTTTGCCAAAAAACACATCCACGAACACGCCAAGAGCAAAAGGCATAACCTAGGTATGACACACACACACACACACACACACACACACACGTACAGTCATTCACAGACAGTCCACAGATGCAGCTGGAGCATGTGCTTCAACGGTTCTGTTATGCACATAATGTAACAACAGGCATCCAAACCCGCTATTACACCCCTTCATTTAAGTGAATTGATACCTCCTCCTAACCACAAACACACACAAACGGCAGCGTATACATCACTCACACAAACACACACACACACACACCACCGCCCATACTGCTGCCTCTCTCAAAACAAAGGATGCTAAAAAGGCCTAATTATACAGATGAGTGGCTAATGAAGATGTAGCCTGGTGTGATTGCATAAAGCACTGACAGTACATAAACGCCCCTGTGTGTGTGTGTGTGTGTGTGTGTGTGTGTGTGTGTGATAATATTTACATTTTCAACACTTTTTCACCGACTTTTGTGTTTTTGTGGCGCATTTAATCAAGCAAAATAATCAGGAGAGACAGAGTGAGCCGATTACGCAACATTGTGCAACATAATTGCAACACAGTCTAAAAGGGCTGGCCACAAGGGGGATTTGAACATCACCTGTGTATCGGGTCTCATGGAACCCATGGGGGGGAATATATGCATTAGTGAACTTACTAATGAATAGATACTGAGGTCCGTCTCTGCACATTTACACAAACTAACAATCTATTTTATTGGGTTTGTTCCTCCAAAACCCTTCAAAACATTCAATGGTGTTTTATGAAGCGGAACAGAACAATGAGGTTTGTCTCCGCCTTGTTTTTGACAGGATTATTATTCCAGGTCGAAGGAGGAGATGTAAAACATTGCACATCAGTGATTAATCTGCAGCGGATTGGTTGATTCTATTTTCAGAAATGGCGTGCAACACACTGGCGCTGTTTCTCACCACGGCGCTCACACTGAGGTCACTTTATTGGCGCGTGTCCACAGCGAGAAATCGTAAAGTTGCATTTGCAATTCGCTGGCTTTAACATTTGCATCCGACAGACACAGACACAATCTGGACGGCTCGAGATTTGAACAAAGATACAGGAGTCTGCCGAGCACCAGGCACAGTTGGCTATTTTCCCATCTGTCCCTGCTACTCCCACAGGGGCACACAGCTTGTAATGATCAGAACGCTGCTTAGAAATGACTGATTTATTACAGATACAATCGCTGAATGTTAACAGAACTCGCCCAGTACAACAACCACTGAACAGGTTGTAGCATGAGGGGGAAAATGGATTCACCAGTAAATTATGTCCACTGGAATGTGTAGGAGGAGTGGTCATCAGTATCAGGATTTACATGAAGACTTTTACAATCATCATTCATCATCATTATATATGTATGCAGAACCCATAAAAGAGAGACTGTTTCTAAATGACCTCAAGCATATCTGTCGCATTTGAAATATGTCAGCAACCCTTGAATGGATTACCATGAAATTCTGTCCAGATATTTATGGTACCCAGAAGATGGATCCTGAGGACTATGGTGATCACCTGTCTATTCCTCTAGCGTCTCCTACAGGTTAAAGATTGAATTTATCTAGAAAAATATCTTAACATCTACTTGACAGATCAGCACCAATTATTGTACAGACAGTCGTGGTTCCCTGATGATGTATCTTACTGATCTTGTGAACCCTGACCTTCCTTGACATTTGTGGTTTTAAGTCAAATGTATTGACAAATATTGGATGGATTGTCATGAAAATTTGGTAGAGGCATGCCCCCCTCAGGATGAATTATCTTGCCTTTTTATCTATCTCCATTATCAGGGCAACATTTTTAATGTGCCCAATACTTTGGTTCATCACAAAATACCTGCAAAAAATAAAAAATCCCTATTAGCCTTAGCTGCACTTTGTGTTTTGTGCTAATAAGAATATGCTAGCATTCTAACATTTTTTAATGAGCACTGAACCAACTTCTGCCTGTGGACATGTTGCTACACTGTTTTTATCAACTGGTGTTTACTATCAAAGGCTGACCTGGCTGTTACTGATTTTTCTGACTTCTTGAACTGGAACCCTTCAAACTCTGATGTGACATCACTCCCCATCTGCCAACTTCCGAACTAAACGAAACGCATCATTAGTTTCGATCTGATACGTTTCCCTCCCCATCTCGGAGCAAGCTGTTGTATTATAATTTGTAACTTTTTGTAAATACAGTATATCGAACCGGTCATCTTTTGTGGACTATTGACACACAACCAGAGACGACCAGTGCCCATGACCTCACTTGAAAGGAACCATTGTTGGAGGAGAAGCTCGTTCTCCATGTTTTAAATTATATTTTAAAACATGGTATTTTAGAACTGTACTGCACCATGTCAGCGATCAGACAGGGCTGTCAGGTTTGCGAATTGGCTAATAGTCAACAGTTCTTGGTAACTACACACAATTTCATACCCCCCACCCCTCCCCCATACTGACCTCTAGTTGCCATCTTGCATTAGGGCCTTTTAAGGTATCAAGCACCGAAATCCAGGACCGAAATAAATCAATACTAAGTAGTATCAAAACATCTCCTATCAAACGATACCTGCAATCTATCCATTTTGCACCCAGAGCTAGAAAATATGACTATTTGTATGGACTTGCTTGTCTGTGATGGTGAATTTGAGTTAGTATGCTTAGTAGTTCAGCAGCTAAGATGACACTTAAACACTCACTCACTTGGTAACGGTATCACTTTAAGGGTACTTGGTACTGGTATCGTCACTTTTTAAATGATGCTAAGCCCTAACTTACATTGATCAGACCTCATATTGATCATGTGTGCAGATCTTAGGAGACACTGTACAAGAAAGAGAGACATCATAGGTGGTATTATCTCCAGCACAAGGCGTCATCCACCGTCTCCACACCTAGTAGCTTTCTGTTGTTTTTTAAAATCTCCACGTAATAGAATCGGGCTGTTTTTTAAGCTGCAGGTTAAATACGTTCTACACTGCACCAAAATACTGGGGGTTGTCTGTTAACAAAGGCCTCATTCGGCAGATGTCGAGAATCCGCCTGCTTTTATTGTCAACCGAGTGTCTTTCTTTCACTCAACGTTATCGCTCAACTCAGGAAGACCCCCCTCCGGTGTGTGTGTGTGTGTGTGTGTGTGTGCGTGTGTTTCCCCACAGAGTGTAATTGTGAGTTTAATTAGGTTAGCTGCTGAATTAAATGCTGCAAAAAAATAGAGTGAGAAACCGCCTAATACAGAGGGAGAGGGAAGAGAGAAAAAAAAGGGAAAGATTTCGGCAGCAGACTGTTGAGGAGGTAATTAAGTCGTCTTTAACAAACCCTGTGGAATTAGCCTCCATTAAACCCGGCCCCTCCTCCTCCTCTCCTTCCTGCTTCTCCTCCTCTTTTCTTTTTCCTTTTTTCTGCTGTTGCATCTCTTTCATCTAACCGTTTTTCTGCATTTTGACTCTCAGCTATTTGGCGAATGCTGTTTGCAACCACACATCTCTCCTTCTCTACCCCCACCCCCTCCCCACACCTCTTGTTCCCATGGTTACCTGATGACCCTCTCTATATTCAGAATTGTAAAAGGATTTCATCTAATTGAAGTCTTCCTTTTTTTTAATTTCTCTTTTTCTTCTCCTAACAAAGAAGTACTTGAGTTTACTTCCCTCCCTTCTCTTCTTTCCTGTTTCCTCCTTAGTCCTCTGCTTGCTTTTATCCCCTTCATACCTGCAGAGGACGACGATGTTAGCCAGGGTAAGCCAACAGGCGAGTTGTCATGGCAATGTAAAACAGGTAGCCACAGGGCACGGAGCAGGTGAAGAGAGAATGTAGAGAGGGAACGGAAGGATGGCTTTGGTCTACGAGTGTGTTCTTCCTGTCCTCTCTTTTACCTTTTTCCACTTCTCGCCTCTCTCGGGGCGCCTCTCCATCGTTCCTAGATGGTGTTAACAGATAGCAGATATGTCAGCAGATAAGCTTCCGCTACCTGGCGATTGCGACACCATGGCAACGTGGCCCGAATACAATAAAAGACTGTCAGATGAAGCAGTTAGCAGTTTGCACAAACCCCCTTCATTACCCTGTGACAACTCTAAACTGAGCATCCCTGCATTTGAATGAAACGGCTCCCTCATGCATTCTCTTTGTTTGCTTCTCCCTCTTCTCCTTGTTTGTCACTCCAGCTATTGACCTGCTGTACGGGGGAATTTACTGCTTCATGTGCCAAGACTACATTTACGACAAAGACATGGAACAGATTGCCAAAGAGGAACAAAGGAAAGCCTGGAAAATGCAAGGTATGACAGTGTTACACCAACATCCACTCTGCTGTTTTGTCCAGGTTCTATCAAGACGACCTCAGATGTTATTATCTAGATTATATCCAAAACATAAAGACAAGCACATGATGCCATCCTTTTTAAATGTGTGTGTCAATGTCTGGGTGTGTTCCAGGCATAGGGGAGAAGTACTCGACATGGGAGCCCACCAAGAGGGAGCTGGAGCTGCTCCGCCACAACCCCAAGAGGAGGAGAATCACCTCCAACTGTACAATTGGTTAGTCTTTCTCTCTCCCAACGTACACACTATTACTGGAAAGTAAAAATATTAGGTTGCTGTGCTACACCTGGTTCAGGATTTCTAAATATATTGAAGTATATTCTGAGCTTTTGAGATACAACGTTGTATGTATGTTGTATCATGACAGAGGCAGAAATGATAAGACACACACATCTGGAACAAAAGAACAAGTGCCTGACCAAAAAACAAAATCTGTGAAAGGCAGAAGAAAGTCCACATACTGTATCTCCCACTGCAGGTATAGTTTTCATGGGATATCAACTTTCTTCTGCCTTTCACAGTAGCAGAAATAAGAAATAACCTGGAAATGGTAAATGTATTTAAATTAAAATGTGAAGCATTTATTATGAATTTGAAACTGGCACTAGAAATGATCTAACTGTCAGTCAAACTTCAGCAGCAGGTCTCACCAAACTCCACAGTCTCTTCAGTATTCTTAAGCAGTTCAGCATGTGTTTAGTGAGATTGGGTTGAGTTGTCAGGTTTGTAGCACAGAGTGATCTCAGCATTGAGCATTTAGCGATACGGTAAGCCCTGAGGGGAAAACTTGAGTATCAGTCAGTCACCACCTGCACTCCTTAAGGTCAACTTTATCTCACAGTTCTGAGTGAGGTTGAAACACTGTTATGTGGCTTGACAGTTAGTTTGGTAACATAAAATCAGAGCAGGCAGGTGGAGGCGAGAGCTGTTGTGAGTGATGACTTTAGAATGCAAGCATATGTTTATTACCTGGAGGCAGCGGTGCAGAGCTGCTATGTATCAGGCTTGGAAAAGAGGTGCTACAAAATAAATATTTATCCATTTTTCCCAGCGCCAGCGCTACTAACACACACATACAGTATCCTACCATCTACTCGTATATCTAAACAGTCTTGGCCAGTGGCACCTTTACTTTCAGGGAGAGAAGAAAGATTGTGCATTGCAAAAAATAGACTATAGTTGAACTACAACCTCTATTCCCTTTATTTTTCATTGGTAGCATAACACTAGCTGCAGAAGCAACTAGTTAAGATGCTATAAATGCTCATTATTTCAACTTTTCTTCCCATCTGCACAACAGCAGGCTAATCACTGTTAGATCATTATTCATGTAGTGGTACATGGTACATCTCACAGTGCTGTGTTTGTAGGAAGTGATGAGAACAGTCCTCAGTGTAAGCTGAGATTTTTGGGCGCTGAAACAATTAATCAAGTAGTCAAATGACAGATAATTAGCTGTCAAACTATATTAATAGCTGTATAAGTCATTTTTGTCATTTATTAAGCAAAAATGCAAAATAATCATTATTTAAAAGCTTAAAAAATGGAGGATTTGCTGGTTTTGATCATGAAAAGAAGCATCAGAGAGTTAATACTTCATATCAAAATAATCCCATAGTAGCAAATAAAAGAGGGCTTATTGGTTTGTCTTGAGAGTAAAAAAGCCAAAATATTTGAGTTAACAGTGAATATTAGAGTGAAGCGGTGCTGGGTTCTGACAGTGAGTGGGAGTGAGAAGAGCTGGCGTACGTTTAACAGTTTGTAGCAGCCCACAGGGAGCTGCTCTAGCACCATTAACATCCCTGGCACCGTCTCAGGTGAGGGCAAAATATAACCCTCGCTGCTCATCTGTGAGCACACTTTCTACTTTCTTCTACGTTTTCCCCTGCCTCCTCCTCCTCTTCTTCCTCTCACTATATCTGTCTGTGTGTGGTTTAGTCTGCTGTAATCTGACAAGGGTTTCCCTGTGTGTAGTCCATCGTTGCCTCAGGGCCATCATAGTATTACCCAACGTGTGTGTGTGTGTGCGTGCATGCGTGCTTGTGTGTGTGTGTCATCTACCGTTAACAGCACTGCAGCTTGGATGCCACACTGCAGCAGCCAAGAAAACTGATCTGACTCTTGAGCTCTCCCTCCCTCCCTCCTCCACTCATTCCTTCTCTTTATCGCTTATGTTTTGCCCACTTCCTCTTAATTAATTTCTTTCTTTCTTTCTTTCTTTCTTTCTTTATTTCTATTCTTCACTTTTGTATCTATCTCTTCACTCTTAGGCCTGCGTGGTCTGATAAACCTGGGCAACACATGTTTCATGAACTGCATCGTCCAGGCGCTGACGCACACCCCGCTGCTGCGCGACTTCTTCCTGTCCGACCGGCACAAATGCGAGATGCAGAGCAACTCCTGCCTGGTGTGCGAGATGTCTCAACTCTTCCAGGAGGTAAGGGGTCGTTCTAATAGGTTGAAAAAGAAGGATCTGAGGTGTGTTTTCTCTCACACGCATTCCTTTTTTTCCCAGTTCTACTCAGGCCATCGCTCGCCACACATCCCGTTCCGCCTCCTCCACCTGGTGTGGACTCACGCCCGTCACCTGGCCGGCTACGAACAGCAAGACGCTCACGAGTTCCTCATCGCAGCTCTGGACGTCCTGCACAGACACTGCAAAGGTCAGACATGCTCACAATATGACGAATAAACAGAAAACATGAACAGAACTCCCAAAAAATCCACAAGAAAGAGGAAGAAACAACGACAGATTGCAGAGGCAGAGAGAAAGATAAATACAGTTTATAAGCAGTTACTCAGCATTACTTACGACTTGGTGGTGGGTGTGTGCGTGTGTGTGTGTGTTTTTGTGTTTGTTTACATCCTCTCAGATGACAACGGGAAGAAAGCCAACAACCCGAACCACTGTAACTGCATCATCGACCAAATCTTCACAGGGGGCCTGCAGTCTGACGTCACCTGTCAAGTCTGCCAGTAAGTGCATGCGTGTGTGTGTGTGTGTGTGTGTGTGTGTGTGTGTGTATGCGTCGACCAAACCGCAGTTCAACAATGACGCACTTCACTTGTCTCTCGTCGTCCTGCATCAGAACTCTTTGATTCCCTGCCCTGAGGTGACCTTCCTGCTCCCCTCCCTCCTCTATCGTTCACATATTGCTCCATCAATCACACACACACACAAACACACACACACACACACACGCCACTGCAGCAACAGGAAAACCCCTTCATGGTACAGCCTTTTAAAGTTGATCTCTAGTTCCACCTGCTGGTCAAAAAGAGTATTTCAGCCACAGTAACACCCAGGGAAATTATATATTACAGCTATACTATTTATCCAACTGGTCGCAGATGTAACAAATGCACACAACATATACAGGTAAGTGTTGTCAAATGTAATAATAATATACATTTCCAATTCAATTTTATTCATTTATTTATTATTTTACAGCACAATCATAGTCAAGTTTCAGTGATGAACACAGACCACAACTCCCCAACTTCTGTTCATTAATTGCGACAAAATAATCACATATGCTCATTAATATTCATTATAGTAACTGTTTCAAGTTTTTGTAGAATAAAGGTGAAGCTATATTTCTTTTCATCTGTGCATCTGTGCTGTTTATTTTTCCTTTCAAAACATCACAACATGTGTGACCTTGGTAAAGTGTGCAGAATGCATAATCAATCCTCCTACCACTACTCTAGCACAAATGACGCGTAAACTGTGAATCCAGCCTGATGCCTGCTTGAGAAATGTTCTGCACATGTTTAGTGAATCTAGACCTATGAATTTACAGTAACTGACACCAAGTCTTTCTTTTTTTCCCCAAAAAAATTATGACTCAGTACACTTTTAGGTGAACTAGGTATTACATGATGTCCAGATCTTCAGTTTCCCATGAGAAAACGGTGTCTAAAGAAACCCAGAGATCACAAAATCCAGTGATCCAGTGATTTACACCAACCAAAAGAAGCACTGTGCCTGTGAAATAAGTATAAAACTATCAATTAATTATCAAAAGAATTTCTAAGCATGCTGCGAAATTATTCTTTGTTGTCTTTGTAGTTGAGGACCCATACTCACACAGCTACTAAAGAAAGCTTGATAACAGATGCAGAGATGCATGAATTCAGGTTCTTGATGCTTTTGTGTTTGTGTACATCAGAGAAAAACCCTTTCCTGCATCAGGGGTTTCCCACAAGGCTTTCATTCATTTATAATTGATTCACTATATAATATAATTGAAGTGATATGTGAGGGCAACATGGTGCCATCTCATCTTCTGATGCTGATCAAAGGGGGGGGGGGGGAATAGAAGGTTTAAAGGGTTTTCTGGAAAGCCCGAAGCCACTTAGACCATATTAGTCACCTTTTCTTTCTTTCTTTTTTTTTGGACAGTTTGGACTCATTTCAGGTCACATGGCCAACTGCTCCAAAGTCAAAGAAAATGAATGCTCTAAAGCAGACTGGTGCTTTACTCTGTGATGGAGGTCCTACTGTCTCCATTGCTAACAAACCATTGCCTTTGCATACAGGAAGCCTGCTGTGTTCCTGATTCTACATCATTTCAACAAACATCGTTTTGCAGGTTCTTCCTTGTCAGCAGTCAGAGCTACTAAAACAGGAATTTTGTCTCCTGAGCAGGCATGTTCTAATCTCGATCCTGACATGGGGAACTTCATGGAAAAGTCATAACCTGTCTTCAAGATCGCTCCCTCATTCACCATTCCTTATATAAAACATTCAGATGTTTACTCTGTAATCAGCAGTAAATTCACATTTTACATGCTTACAAATCATTTTAATGGCGCGTCATCAGTGACAGGTGGAGTTGCACAACCATAATTTTCTTGATCTATAAAATCTGGCGCAGTGCATTGTGGGATTGTTGTAATAATGAGGTGTACATTCCTCAGACAGAGTAAAAAGTGAGTAAATTCGGACATAGCCATAACCTGGAGTTGTTTTTTTAAAGATTTTATGCAGCAGTATTTCAGTGTGTATTAATTACAGGCACAAGCAAGAATAGTATTAGAGTAAGAACAAACTGAAGCATGGGAACGTCAATAAAATTCCTTTGAGACCCATTGGTCTGACCTGTTCCACTACCTCAGAGACTGGACCACACAAGTCCTGGGCCTTGAGCAGGCGACACCAAGAAGCCCTTGTTCTGATGACCTGAAAGGCCTACTGGACTGTGGACTCAGCAACTCTATAATACGTGGTGGAGCCAAGTGTGTGTATTGCCTCAAAAGCAATAAAATGAGTTTGAATTCAGTTCCAAATTTGACAGGATGCCAGCATAACAAAGAAACGACTCATACACATGCCACAGCGTTTTGGCTTAAACAAGAATAAAGTTCAATAGAAAAGATGTGAACAGACAAGAAAAGCTGTTGGTCGAGCTGTTGGAATGATAAGAAGGGGCGTAGTTTGGCAGTATTTCTTAACTGAACAGTTTTAATCAGTTCAGGTCAGAGAGAAGCAGTACAGTAGCTCAGTGGTTCTGGTTGTTATGCTCTGTCAAGACATGCAGGTTAGGTGAATGGGAGAAAAATGTAATTACCTCTAGGTGTGAATGTGAATTAAAGGTGACTGTCTTTGTGTGTTAGCCTTGTGACACACTGGAAACCTGCCCAGATTGAGCTGGGACAGGTTTCAACCACCTGCAACCCTAAACAAGATAAGCAGTTAAGAGGAATGATGACCGGTCATGAAGGGAGTTCCTTACAAACGACGGTTGCCACCCAAATTTTTCTCAGGGCACAAAGACTATCAGACGATTATAATTTGTCTTATTTTATTATCTGCCAGCACTAACCTGCAGCATGCAGTAATCTTCATAGCCCAGATGAGCAAGCTTAGCTGCCAACTTTGGGAGCAAGCCGTGGTGCCAAAATGTAGTTGATGCCAGAATCTTCTCTGTCTCCCTCTTTTGTCTCCCTCTCACTTATATGTCTGTCTCTATAAAGGAAAACAACAAAGTGCAGTGTCTTACTGTGCCTCCTTTGAAGTGGGTAACAGACTGGAAGATGTACAAATCACAGCACACACACAGCAACTCCACAAATCTATAACAGACATCTACAGTGCAGCATGTTGACCTTCTCATACATACTCCTCATCCTGTCTGTCTTTCCGTCTCCCTCCTAGCGGTGTCTCAACGACCATAGACCCCTTCTGGGACATCAGCTTGGACCTTCCAGGCTCCTCCACCCCCTTCTGGCCCCTCAGCCCTGGAGGAGACGGTTCAGCACTTAACGGAGAGAGTCACACCACTGGAGCCACAACGCTCACAGACTGTCTGCGCAGGTAACTGACTAACAAATAACAGTTTGATTTGAAATGTGAGCCACATCAAAACCATCACTATATCCAGTATATTCAAGCCTCAAGGTATGGCAGATCTCCCTGTTATGACATTTTCATTCACTATAACTTTATTATAATTACTTTTTTATCCAAAACATAAAAGAGTAGACAAGAGAAAATAATTAAAAACAATTAAAACAAATGTCAGTCAGTTACGAAACATACCACCTTTGTCACCTAAGCAAAGCATTATTAAAATTACCCAGACTAGACAAGTCAATAATTTAGGGACCTTGAGCAGTCATAATAATGTTGTCTGATTTGGAGTCAACTGCAGGAAATATTTGGATATTCAGTTATTAATTTAAGTAAGGAATAATATATAAGACTCATGGGTGGCACCAGGTACTATGTGGATGTATAGTTTCATATCATCTGCATAAAAACTGGGGTTGGGTATCGTCTAAAGAATTATGATACCAGTACCAATCTAAGTACCCTTAAAGTGATACTGATACCAATTGAGTACTCAGTCAATCTCAGTCAATCAAATCAATCAATACCTATTACACATTTTGTGTGCTTGCTTTTATCCGGTGTAACGGTTGTGTCAAGCACTGATACCCAGCCGTATTATGTTTATACATGACATGCCCCAGAGGTAGCATGTTTATAATGAATAAAAAGAGGACCCAGAATAGACCCCTGGGGAACTCCACATTAAAGAAAAGCCTTCACTGGCCGTAAGTAAGAAGTCATTGATAACCTTCTCATAACAGTCTCAGTGCTGTGAAGAGAGGGAAAGGCAGATTTGTATTGTATTATCGTTGTTAATAAATTTGTTCTAAAAACTTGGATAAAGGTATGTACATAATACACTGTATGCTCCTGCCTTGTTGGTATCAAATCTACCAATCTATTATCTCTGCCATGCAGTCCTAATTATTCTTGTCAAAACAAATTCTTACATGCACTGACAATCTCAAACCAGTTCCCACAATCATCACACCAAAAACACACACACACACAAACACACACACTTATGCTTCCCTGGCACTAATTCCTGTTCTCCATGATTTCACTGGAGCAGAGACTTCAGGGAACAAGAACAGCAGCAGCATCATTAGAACACACACACACACACACACACACACACACACACACACACACACACACACACACACACACACACACACACAGTGAAATATGTGCACTAAATCTCACCCTCCCCTGTTTAGGTTCACCAGACCAGAGCACCTTGGCAGCAGCGCTAAGATCAAGTGCAGTGGTTGCCATAGTTACCAGGAGTCCACCAAGCAGCTGACCATGAAGAAGCTGCCCATCGTGGCCTGCTTTCACCTCAAAGTAAGACCTTCTTTGATGGTTTCATGACTAATTTAGGGAGTTTAATATAAAATATATAAAAAATAAAGCCTGTTTTTCTATGCTTCATGACAGTTATCGGCACAGGCACACATCTCAAACTGCTGTTTGTAAGATATTGAGCTGAATTCTAACACCTTGTGTGTGTGTGTGTGTGTGTTTGTGTGTTTGTGTGTGTGTGTGTGTGTGTGTGTGTGTTGTCAGAGGTTTGAGCATTCAGCCAAACTACGGAGGAAGATCACAACCTATGTCTCCTTCCCTTTGGAGCTGGACATGACCCCCTTCATGGCCTCCAGGTGAGCACAATGCGAATGAAGACTAGAAGCACTCAGCTAGAACAAGCAAAGAAAAGAAGACCAGGAATGTTGCATCAAAACCACAAAAACATGAAATGGAGACGTGTGTTCTGGGGACAAAACAATAAATTGGTAAAGCAAGGCAAGGCAGCTTTATTTATAAAGTGTATTTCATACCCAGGGGCAACTCAGTGTGCTTTACATAAAAACAAACATTTAACAGTAAGAATTGGAAACAAAAAATATAAAAACAGTTTGCAGCATAAAATAATGATTTGCTTTAAAATTAATAAAAGGACATACAGTGTTTTAAAGTGCTTTAAAAGAGCACATGAGAAGAGAAATGTTTTTAACCTGGATTTAAAAATGTTCATAGTTGGGGCTGATTTCAGTTCTGCTGGTAGTTTGTTCCAGTTGTGTGCAGCTAAAAGCTGCTTCACCATGTTTAGTTTGAACTCTGGGCTCAACTATCTGACCTGAGTCAGTAGATCTCAGATTTTTTGTGGGAGTCCCGTCAGAAGGCCGTTACAGTAGTCGAGTCTACTTGAGATGAAAGCCTGAATCAACTTCTGGATTCACTCTGGATATGTTCTTAAGCTGATAGAAGGCTGTTTTGGTGATTGATTTGATGTGACTGCTGAAAGTCAAATCTGAGTCTATCAGCGCACCAAGGTTTGGGACCCTTTACCTAGTTTTTAGAGAGAGTGACTCCAGATGTTTACTGATAGCAATGCTCGTCTCTTTTGTCCTGATTTAATTGAAGGAAATTTTGCTTCATCCAATTAGTTACTTGCTCTAAACAGTGACACAATGACTGTAGTGGACTGTAGTCACCTGGGGACAGTGCTACATGTATCTGCGTGTCATCTGCATAACTCTGATAGTCTATATTAGAGTTCTTTAGAATTTGACCCAAAGGCTGCATATATAGACTTGGTAACCATGTTTTAGCTGTATAGTCATGGAGGCATTTGTACTCGCAGGTTTAACAATATATAAAATAACTCAAAATGAAGGTGAGGAGAGAAAACCGCTTACATTACAATAAAGGCTCATTTTGTTTGGTTGAATTTTCTCATGTTTTCCCACCAGCACTGCTGTCATGACCACGTTTGTTGTGTTGTGTGTTTCAGTAAAGAGAGCAGGATGAACGGACAGTACCAGCAGACCGTGGACCCCTTCAACAATGACAACAAGTAAGGCTAAAGCTCCAGATATTACTATAGTAACCACTCCGATAAACCCTTACATTGATCTTCCTGTCGCTAAGTCATAAACAGGCCTGACAGATTGAATTCTGGGACTTCTGGGGATGAACCCAGATGTACTGCAGATTCAGTTTTCATTAACAAAACCTTTCAGCCTCCTCCTCCTCTTATTGATTCCTTTCAAAGCATTAAGTGCATTCCTCTCTGCCCAATTTTCATCCTTTCACTGCAGAGACTCCGCTAACATCTCATGTTTCATGCATGAGATTTATTCTAATCAAATGCTGATTTGGAGTTTGTAAATTGCCAGCAAGTCAAATATCTAACTTGTTTGGCCATTAGCTCCGTTTCAAGTTGCATTTATTGCGAGCGTCTCTGCATAATAATCAACCTCTCCTTCATCGTTACTGTAGTTTTTTTTCAGTGTCACACAGGTGAACCTACATTCATTTTTTTAGCTTTAGTTTTTCCCCCAAGTGTATCAGTTAGTTGTAGGCAGTAGTTGCTCGTAATTAAACTCGTCATTAAAAGAACTATACTGAGTTAAGATTGAGACTTCAAATATTTAACAGGGAACTGGGGGTAGCTGGAGTCTGGAAATCTCAGCAGGTTTTGACCCTTCTGTTTTTTGTCTCTTAGAATAGTTGTGTCGAAAAGTAGAACTATGGGGGAATAGATCTCTATGTTGGGAATACACTTGAGAGAATGGCCTGTGTTATGTCTATTTGTTGTTTAAAATGTCATATGAACAGGTAACTCCAGTATTTGGAAGATATTGAAACAGACATTTGAGCTGAGATTTAGCTATGTTGTGTGTATATATAGATAGTACCATTACCACATCAGTGTACACCTGTCAGGGCACCATTTTAAAAGGGTCTCAGCTGGCACATGTGCTGAATACGCTGCTCAATTCATGCAACGAAGGCGGTGTGTACACATACCAATCCATGCTTTGTTCAAGATGATGCCTCCTGCTGCCGCCAGATGTTTCCCCTCCATTTAACAGACATGCTTCTCCATCTCTGCTCTTCATCTTGTCGAATTGTGCCCCTGGCTGTAGGAAAAGGGAGTACAGCCAGTGCCTACAGTGGCAATTGGTATAATTTTCCATGGACTTTGCAAGTCTGAGTGGACTGATAACCTGGATGAAATGATCCCAATAACCTGGTGGACAATGTTTACTGGACAAAATTGGTTAATATTGTGTTGTATCTGGGCATTATGTCATGGGTCACCAGGTTTTTAGGGCTTTTTTGTTCCTTCAATTAGGGAAGCTGCTAAATGTTTCTTTTGTTAGTTGATTTCTTTGGTTCCATAATGAAGTCATTATCGGATAGTTGTTTTTTTTGCTGTAAAATATGTAATACATTTATGTGATGGTTCTAGTTGTCTCTCATAGGTCCCTTTTACTTCATGGAGGTACTACTAAATTATTGGAGCACCCTTTCAAACCGCAACCTCCTATTTTCTCCTCTCATCCTGTCCCTCTCTCTCAGGTACAGCCTGTTTGCTGTAGTCAACCACCAGGGGACACTAGAGAGCGGCCATTACACCACCTTCATCCGGCAGCACAAGGACCAGTGGTTCAAATGTGATGATGCCATCATCACAAAGGCCAGCATCAAGGACGTCCTGGACAGTGAAGGGTGAGTAGGGTCTCAATCACTGAGAGACCACCTCATGCTTCAGACAATACTGTCTGAATTTGAGTTTTTGTTGAGAAAAACAGATTTAGTGATTTTTAAATTTCTGATTCAGGAGTACACTTCAAAATAAATGCACACGGAGAAATAAAATGACAATGACTTATTATTATTGCTGCAATCTAACCCTGTGGTGCTTTTATCCCCCTCAGGTACCTTTTGTTCTACCACAAACAGTTCCTGGAGTACGAATAGTCCCCCTCCCCCCGCCCCATTTCCACCACTTCCTCTTCCCTCCCCATCAGCACATCTGCAGGAGGAGATGAGGGGATGATGCAAGGATTATGTGCATGGAAATAGAAAAAAAAATGCAACAAAGTGATGGGAGAGATGCAAGAAAGCAGAACTCATAAGTCTCACCTCTCATATTAATATAATTCCACACAATAAACTGTCCGCTGTGCAGGAGAGCGCTAAAAACAAATGCAAGAACCTTCAAGATGACATTTAGAAATGAGATTTGTGGAAGCCCTGAAGGAATAATACTTGCAAAATCTTTTCACTGGATTTACAGAAGAAAGCATCTTTTTTTTTTTTTTTTTGGAAACCTTAGTTTATCTGGGGACAGTTTACTTGATCACACATATGCTGTTCTTCACCGACGGCCTGCTTCGTGCTCACACAGCTGCAAATACCACAAGGGGTTTAAAAAATAAAAAATGCAGAGCGGCGGCCTCTCGCTGGCTCCAGAAGTGAATATTCAAATTCAACTTTCTCTGGGACACCAGCACACTCGTCCAGCACATCCACACACGCCCCAAAATGACCAAATATGACAAGGATGGAAGTCGTCTTATGCTTCTTTTTTGTTTTTTGTTTTTTTTTGCACCGAACGCAAAGAGTGAGGAAGAAAAAAAAAAAAAAGAAATCGCAAGACAAATGATGTTATGAGCATGTATAGACTAGAGACAGTTTATTTTATTCACTATTCGTGAGTTTGTGAGTTGAAAACTTTAAAGTACATGTTTTCTTTAGTTCAAAGGATCGCCGATCTGTTATTTTCTGCCTCTATCGCTGCTTCCAACAGTCACAGGGAGGGGATAAAAATGACACAGTGAATATTATATTTTTATACATACTGTAATTAAAAGGTTTGTTTACGGTTTTTGCATTCTCCCTGAACTCTCACGTTGTCTGTCCATGTTAAATTGTGCTGTCAATCATGTTTTTGTTTGGGGGTTTTATTTGTATAAGAAAGCTGAATAGTACTGGTTATTTTCATGAGAATGCTGCTATGGTGGCTTAATTTTTAGTTTTTTAAATTTTCTTTGGCATGTTTCTTTTTAATCAGTTTTCAGACAGTACAGAGGCATATTCTCCATGTTTAAGATATGTTGCTGTTGCTGTTTCAGGTAAATGGCAAAAAAAAGAGAAGAAAAAAGGAGGCGTTATTCTCAATAGAGAGTGTGTATAATGGGTCAGAAGCTCGATCCTGCAGTGTTAACCTTCGGCCGCATGTTGCTCTAATTCGGTGTGTTTGTGTATGTGTGTGTGTGTGTGTGTGTGTGTGTGTGTGTGTGTGCACATGTGCACCTGAAAGGGGAACGTTACAAAAAAAAGCTCTGTGTAGGTGTGTTTGTATAAAAATGTGTGTAAAGACATTTTTGAAGATATAAAAACAAAGTGCGTATGTGTTGCTGTGTGTATGCACGTGTGTCGTGCGCGTGCGTATGTTCCGTATTATGTTCATGTACTGAATCAGTACTTGCATTCAGCATGCCGTCTGAGCTGGGTATCACAGTTTGATAGGATTTTCTTTTTTTGTTTTGTTTGATTTCCACATGTTGATGATGTATGTAAAAGTATATATGTACAGTTTGTATGTAAGAGACGAACCTCAAAAGTTGATTTGTTCTTCTGTATCGCTGGATCTGGCCAAAAGGGTGGGTGGGAGGGTGGGGTGGGGGGGGTCATAATAAGAATCTGAAGAAACTCGTCTTGACCCATTCAGTCATTCCTCGCACACACATATGTAACTGCTGCAAGAACTGGACACAGTGATGGAAAGACACTTAAATAAAGAAAAATCTATATCTGTAAATGCCTTTTTGTGCTGCTTCTTTGTAATTTCATGAGATTCATTCATTTATTTTTTACTCGTATCTAATTGAGGCTTAAACTAAACAGCAGTAAACCATAGCAACAGTACTGTGCGCTACATCAGCAGTTAATAGCTAGTTGATCAAGCACCTCCAACGGTTAAATATACTTGGATAATGCTTTTATCACATCTTCTTTTTCCCCCTCTTTTTTTTTTTTTTTTTTTTTTTTTTACATGGGGTCGATATATTTTACATATTTGTATTAGTAGCTGCACATGTATATGACAGCAGACTTTTAACTAAATTATGAGCTCATGCATCTGCTGCTCCACCAATTTGCATTTAAACTGGTTGTCAAAAATTCCCCATGTAGTCAAAACATTGGTGACTCCTAGTGGTAGCACAAAAGAAAGGCACATTATTACACTCACTGTGAGCACATGTAAAGATATGACATGTTTGAAGTCATTTTTGTAATGTGCTTTACCACAGATCCTATGAGATTTTAAAATTGATGTGCATCACTGTAGGAAATAGTTTCAAAATTCTCCATCATGAGCATTAATTCCATTACAGTAACACATAAGGCCTTAGCCTTTCATCCTGTCTGCTCCTGGTCTATAATCCAGCACTGCTTACTGCGTAAATTACAACTGTTGTGTTTTTATATATGGGGCATCTCTTGTTTTGCTGGAAAAGCACCAAGCTAAAGTCATGTAAGTAATATCTTTGTGTGGCAGTAACTTTCTAAAATACCTTGTAGAAATGTCTGATGCACCAAAGCTTTAACCATCAAATGTTTCTAGGCATTTGTTTCGCTTGTGTTTATTACTCTTACCTCTAGTTTTACATCAGGCTGTCATTGGCAGTAGTCAGGCCTTGCTTGTCACAAGTGCCTGGCATGGTAGATTACAGGAAATCAGTGAGACAAAGCAGCGTGATTGGTTCTAGTGAAGATTGTGCCCCCCCCCCCCCTCCCTCCCCTTTTATCATAGAAACCTCTTCACACATAAGTAATGGCATGTATGTAAGAGGAAAGTGCAACCTGTAAAATTGTTCCACCTTTGTGTCCTGTTCCCACAATGGAAAGATCGTAGGTTGAAAAGCAAATCATTCGTGCCAATAACAACTTTTTTTTTCTTTACTTTTATCAAACACACTCCCAGTTTGTATTCTTTATTTTTGCGCATGTCAAGATAGTTTAAGTGACTATCTGGTTATTTCCTTTCGCACAAGCACACAGTGTACATTCATGTCATTGTTCAGTAAGCAGGATTCTTTGTAACGTGTTCAAGTGTGACTTCTAACAGAAGACATGATGCAATGTGAAGTCAAGCATCGGTTCATCTTCAACAGTCCATTGCAGTCCACTCAGAGTTCAAGGCCTTAACGTGTCAGTCCTCCACTCCCAAATGACCTTGTAAGACCTCTCCACATACATTCTCCCTAACCATTAAGAATATATTCTGAATAAGTGAACATTTCCACTTTTGAAATATGCAGTAATACTTCTTTTTACTGCCCTGTGGCACAAAACTTGCACATTTCATCATCATCAAAGAAGAAAACATGGAGTTTTCACATTCAATACAAATCAACCACACAACAGTTTTTGAAATGTTCCTAATGGGAAGCTGGTCTTTCACTTGTTTAAATAGGTTGTTTTAATAAAGATAGGCTTTTTAATACTAATTACTGATGAAGCATTCCCACTGCTGCTGCATGTTGCGAGTCGATAGAGGTGGTGGGTGAGCATTCACTCCTTTTAACAACTTTTAACACTTACAAAATATTGCCTCATGTTGAGACAGTGTCCGCTATTTCTCTTTTCAAAGCAACAAACAGTTCTTTTTTTGTCTTTTCTTTTGGTATGCTGATGAATCTCTCTGATGTGTTGCTGACATGTTTATTCTTTCCATTTTTTCCTGTGAGGCACAGATAAGAAGGACAGCAACATGAGCCTCATCCCACTGCCGCCTCCTCCTGTGCTTCCAGTCCAGAGATGTGTAAGCTCTCCTCAGGGTAGCGGGGGCCTCCCTTTTGGACCTGGGGCAGCTGGAGGACAGCTTGCTGGCAGAAAGAGAAAGGTGCTCTCATTGGCCTGTCATTGCTCTGGCTTAGTGCTGTCAGATCAGGGAAGCAGTGGACACAAACACAGGTCTCAGTAGGGCTGGAGTCCTCCAGTGGCTCACGGTCGGTGGGAAGGCTTGAAATTGGTACACAATCTGAAGAAAGACAGGAGAGGGCAGTGTGCACACATATGAAACACATGCAAAGATTTTTTAACTGCAATTTAGAGACACTTATTAAGATACTTTTAATACCATGTAATAATTTGTTTTCTCAGTTGATGACCATAAAAGATAAGAGCTCCACCTGGAGGAAAACTGCTGTACATGATTTTACCACTGTCCTAACAAAAACCATAATCCAGCTAAACCACTAATTTACTGTGTTACACAGATTGGAGCTTTGAATTGTATTAACCTTCTTCCTGTGTTCATTGCTCCCCTTTCATTTCAGTGTTCATGGTCAAATTTGACTATTTACCATGAAACAACGTCTCAGACTAGTGGTTAACTCTCCATTATCATTTGGTTAAAAAATATGGTCCAGAGCCTTTCTGATAGAAAGTCGCCTAATTAGTCGCCTACTCATTGTGTTCACAGAGTAAAATGAAAGCAAGGTACAAGTAAAACTTTATATATGGGGTCTGTGAGAAGATATGATACATTGTTTAGTCTGGAAGGTGTAGTTCATGTGGAGGGATGGACATATAAGCAGAAGAAAGAGATACAGAGATACAAATTAATGCCACACAAACCTTTGGAGAGTCGCTCTGGCTGACCACCTTGCTGACCAACCTCTTGGCCTGGCTGGACCACAAGCTCCTGCATGAGATTAGCTGCTTTAGGTCCTTGTTTGGACTTTTTGGACTTGCCTCCCCTTATCAAAACTGCCAGGGCTAGAGACAAGCTAGACAGCAGCAACACCATGCATAGACCCAGGAGGGAGTAGAGGACGATGGTGGGGTCTTCCAGTGCCGTCGATACTACAAACCCTTTGGAACTTTCTGGGATTTTATTCGGGATGTGTGAGGTAATTTTAACCAGGAGTTTATTAGTGGTCATGGGAATTGATGGAGCCATCGTGACAAATGGCTCAGTCATCCGTTCATGTGGTGTAAGACCTTCAAGACAGCAAGTGCACCCAAGCATTTTATATTAGAACAACTTATATCTCTATCAAAAGCAACATCCAGGTTTCTTGTCCATCTACCACAAGACATACCCACATTTCTAACAGTATTTTGAATATTAACCAAGAATGTTACTAATCCCCAGGACACAAGGGAGTCCCAAACTACCCACATTTTACACCAAAGCATGACCAAAAAAAGCGTTCTTCAAGTTCATAAACCAAATACCATTCAGCTCTAGTCATCATATGTATTTAAGTTTGTTAGCTTTATGCTGCATGCCCTTCCTTGTAGTTTGACCAGACCTCCCTCTTTACCATTTAAACCTTTAGACATCTAAACAAACCAACAAAGCAGAACCTTTTTGTCTCAGAAGAAAAATTAGTTGACCATATAATTAAGTCTCTAATCAGGTCAGTACTCACTTTGACAGAATTGGAAGCATTCTGCTGGATGTCTGCCACACACCTGAGAACAGCTCACACATTTCTTCAGCAGACCATCGTAGTAGTGGCCAGGCTGTGACTTACAATGTTCTGATACTAAAACAGGAGGACACAAAAGTAGGAAAAATGAACAGAAGAGGACACTTTTCTGTATGGAATAACATTATATCCATAAACTAGAGGATGATTCTTGTGTTTCCAAAGCAAATCAGACAAATGGCAAGGAAATAATTCCTCCAAAATGATTGCTCCTCTCTCATTTCACTTGACCTTGGTTCCCAATGTTACTGGTGTAGGCTACCCAGTGTTTCTGTTTCATATCAGTCATGTTACACACAATGGAAAGCAGGTTTCATTTTCTTGTTTGAGTTTTATATTTTCTGGAAAGGCAGTCCCCTTAGTCCTGTCGTGATTCTTTTGGAGAGTTTTGTGATGTTGGGGCAGATAGTCTTCTTCATTGTGATAGGCTACTGTACAGATATGCATCATTTAGCTGCACTCAGCGGTTAGTCACCATAAGCTGAGGTAGGAAGGATACAACTGTTGTGAAGTAAGTGACATTCTGCATAAGTTGGTGCACTTGTGACTTAAAAAGGGTCAGACCATCAAGATGGAAAGTTTTAACATTTATAAACGGTGGAACTCAGCTATCAACAGACTGAATCTGAGCTGACTAACAAAACTAGTCGATTAATGGCTTAATGGTTCTGTATGTAGAAAGTAACACCTGTGTCACACAATAAGGCTTGTATGCATGCATGCCCGTGGGCGTGGCGCGAAACTATTTCAAGTGAGGCCCCGCCCCCTCCCTATTTGATGCGCACCTATGAACCACCTTAGGGTAAATGACAGAAAAACACATAACGGGGAGGTTATGCTCTGCTTTTTCTCTGGAGCTTGTTTGCTTAGCTGCTTAGTTGAGTGTGTGTGTGTGTGTGTGTGTTCGTTCGTACTCGGTAGCGGCCGGGCGACAAGTCATTGCGGTGGTGTTTTGTTGTGAAATGTGTTTTGTTGTGAAATGTGTTGTGGTTTAATGGCAGCTGGTAGCCGTCTTATTAGCTGGAGAGCTAATATCTGTAGCGTGTTTATAACTGGATAGCACCGTTTTAGTTGTGCTTGCTTTGTCCTTATGCCGGTTGTTTGTTGACAGTAGCGGGAGAGTTGCACGGCACTCGGGAGCGCGCAAACATATCACATCCTTTGAATTTTCGCGCCGATTAAAAGAACTCTACAACGGAGCCCCAGATATGTCATGGGGGGGAAAAATAATAAGTTGTGGCCACGAAATAGCAATTTGTTCCCACAAAATAATAAGTTGTGGCCACGAAATAGCAATTCGTTCCCACAAAGTACTAATTTGTGGCCACAAAATATTAAGTCGTTCCCACGAAATAGTAATTCGTTCCCACGAAATAGTAATTTGTGGCCACGAAATATTAATTCGTTCCCACGAAATAGGTAATTTGTGGCCACGAAATATTAATTCGTTCCCACGAAATATTAATTCGTTCCCACGAAATAGGTAATTTGTGGCCACGGAATATTAATTCGTTCCCACGAAATAGTAATTTGTGGCCACGAAATATAGCTGTGCACAGCTGGATGAGCAAATCAAGTCAATCCAAGTCGTACCTACGCCGGTGCAGCGACCTGGCTCTTAATAGTCTGTGGAGATGCCTCTCGCTAATAATGAATCCCTCCAATGCCAGGCTTTTCAAAATGTCTTTGTATTTCATGTCTTTGACAACACAAATGTCTTTGTTTGAGGAGTTGCGCTTGATTTGCTCATCCAGCTGTGCACAGCTATATTTCGTGGCCACAAATTACTATTTCGTGGGAACGAATTAATATTTCGTGGCCACAAATTACCTATTTCGTGGGAACGAGTTAATATTTCGTGGCCACAAATTAGTACTTTGTGGGAACTAATTGCTATTTCGTGGCCACAACTTATTATTTTTCCCCCCATGACATATCTGGGGCTCCGTAGGTATACACCCGACAAAGTCATACTTGTAATATCTCATTTTTAAAAATTACATTAATACCCATTCACTCATTACACGACATTTATATTAGTGTTATTTGGCTCTGTCATTATTGGCATCAATGAAAAGCAGACATTAAACTTACCAGACCTGCAGCAGTCATATTAAAATACCCCAAACCTTATTTAGGGGGTTTGTTAGTTTGTCTTTTCCTTAACTAAATAAGCTCTTTTTAATTGAAGAAATGCATTCAATTTAATAATGTATTTAATTGTATTAGCTGTTTAGTAAAATTTGTAATCGGCAAATCTGCACAGCAGCTCAATTTTATATTAATATAATGTAATATATAACATGAAATCATTAAAACTGAAAGCTTGTATACACATAGAGTATGCAAGTTTTTGGGGGGTGTTGTTTTCAAGGTGTTAAGGTGTTAAACCTTTTCTTTTGAGGGGTTATAGTCCTAAAAAAGTTTGGGAACCCCAAAAGATGGAGGTCTACATGAAAGTCACTGCACTATTTCTGAAGACTGGCGACTACTTTCTTTCAAATTGAAAATGAAAGCCTACCACCGTCACCATGTCATAACCATGAAAGCACTGATGACAAAATTAAGGCAAGGAACTGGCAAGAGTTGGGAGCCTCCAGACCACCATATCCAAGCTGCTGTCCTAAACCCACGTTTTAATCGCTTGCCATTCCTTGATGTAGAGAACCAGGATCAGACACACTTGACTGTGGATCTGGCTGAGAGTTCATGTCCAGCAAAAGCTGCTCAAAAGACTAAATGAGTCTACACCAAAGAAGAAAAGAGAAAAGTAGCAGGAGATGTCCTAGCTGATGGCTACTGATGAAGAGCAGCAGACAGAAGAGAGAATGATGAAATGAAGATATATACGGGGGAGGACTGAACAAAGGTTGATCCAGGGCTACTGATATGATGTGAAAAAATGAGGAATTCTATCATAAGTTTGCCAAAGCAGCTAAGTGTGTGAAATCACACACTTGAAGCACATGTGGTGTCCACCTAGAATGAAATATGTTATATAAATGAAGTTTTGCTTGGCTGTACTCACCGCAGTATCTGCTGCATTTTGGGATAATCTGTGGTTTCATGCATACAGCACGACAGGCCAAACAACTTTTGACCAAGGGATCCCGGTATTCACCCTCAGGGCAGTTTGTAGCCATCAGCCCTGATAACCCTCACACTGACACACACACACACACACATAGATACATAAAATAGAGGTTTATTAATATGTTAGTTTCATGTTTCTGTGAATAAGAATCACTTTAATATTAAAGCCTCAAGTCTGCAGATGAACATAAAGACCATAAAACTATCTAACTATTGTAGAGGAAACAGCTGTAGAAGGTGAGCAGCTATGACGATGTGAATGATACAATGCACATGTAGCTTACATACAATATCTAACACCAGACCCTTGAACATCCATGTAATCATCTATTCAGTTTAATTAAAGTTTATTCATATAGCGCCAAATCACAACAAAAGTTATCTTTTCATTTATCCCTAGGTACACTGACTATATTAGTAGCACATACTGTAGCTGTTGATACGACAACCTGCTCTATTATAGAAAAAAGTTGGAAATGTACTATTTACCAAAGTTCACAGTTGCAAATTGCATCTTTTAGTCAAAATATGGCTTAAATATACTAAACTATACGGTACTACCATGGAATACTACTACTGCATATTCTACTGTCATTGTGTCTCTCTCCTACCCGTCTTCACTTTATATTTGGACTAATACTGGATACACAATTTCTATTGTATTTAATTTTTGTATTGTATTTGTTAGTTTCCTTTACATTTGATAGTCTGATATTCTATATACAGTATGTATTCAGATTAGCTCAGCTACTATAACACCTGAAATTCCCATCGGGGATCAATGAAATCTTATCTTTCTGCACTATACAGTACACCGTACTATCTTGTCCTAAAGTATACTATACTATGTATTCTATACTACACTATACTATACTGCACTATGATGCACATTACTATAGTATACTATACTATACTGTACATTATACTACATTACGTTGTATCATACCATATATACTATACTACAATATACAATTCATTACACTATACCGTATTGTACCATAGTGTACTATACTGCACAGTACATTTTACTACACTATACCATATTGTACCATTCTGTACTGTACTACACTATACATTTTACTACATTACATTGTATTATACCATACTGTACTTTACTACACTATACTATACAGTATTGTACCATATTGTACTATACTAGACTATGCTATACTAGACTATAGATCTAAGTACACTATAGCGTATTATGCCATATTGTACTTTACAACACTATGCATTTTCCTACATTGCATTGTATAGTACTATACATTTAAGGACACTATACAGTAATGAACCATATACTGTAGTATTAAACCATATACAGTTCTAAATTGTTCTGTACTGTACTATAAAACCTAACACTGTAGTACTATACAGTATACGCTACTACACCTTGATGCACATTACTATGCTATACTATACTTTGCTGTATCATACTGTACTACAATGGTATACTGTACTATACATCACTACAGTTCACTACACTGTACTACACTACTGCTTCATATGTGTAATACGTGGTTTAAATATGAAAGTTTGAGCTGCACTAATGTGTGGAAGTTGCAGAGACAACATCATGAAGTCTGCACTTGCAACAGTTAACCACAGCCTTATATGGTGTACACTGGATGTGTTTGGGAGAGGCTGTTAAACTGTAAAAATGTGTCTCTGCTATCACCTCAAAAGCAAAGCAGACCCATTTCTTTTGGCATTTTCTTTTCTTTTCTTTTTTTTTTGGAGAGAAAACTGCAAAAAAGAAGTACACATTTCAATGGATTTGTAGATAAAAGGCAGTGAGCGATACTTCCCTCTAGCTGCACTACATAAACTTCCATCTTCTCAGAAAGTCTTTTCTTTGCTCTCAAACACAGTCCTCTTCACTCCAGTGAACACTGAGTCAGCGGACTGTGAAAGACATACATCTAAACCTCCTCCACCCTCCGCTGCTTTCACACACACAGTAACAGACAGTGGTAAGCCTGATATATACTAGAGTATATTTGTCACACCCTGATAATCAGCACTCAGTGTCTTCCTCACGCCCCCCCTTTCAGACTTCAAGGACAGTAAGTCATTTATAATTATCATAAACACAAAGTCACAAATATCTATAACAAAAGTGTTTATTTCCCTACAAACAGACATCATTACTCTGTTTGGTGTCTTCTTAACACATTTAGGTATGCCATTTAGAGAGACTTTGTAAGCTTCTTATATTCGCTCTCACCTTCATTGTCTGTTATTGTGTTTGTTTGTGTTATTGTAGACAGAAGGAAACGGCGTTCAAAGCAAAGTGAAGATGTATCTGGTAATCACAGAACCACCACACACCCACAGCTCTTGTTTTCATCACTTTCACATATTAGAAACTGCGACAACAAAGGCTGAAGTTGAGGGTTCGAGTCCCACCTGGACCACAACTACTGAAAATGCAACACTCGTCCTGCTGATGTTACTGTTGTTATCATGAATATAAAATAAATAAAATAAAAATGTTGAGAGGGATTTCTTACCTGGCCAGATGAAAAAGCTTTGAGAGAGTCCTTGGTGTGAAGATGAGTGCGAGACCGGCTTGTATTTCAACATGGAGGCTCATTTGGGTATAAACTCACTGCCTGATTTGGGACTTCCCCCTTGTGTGTGTGAGGAGGACCCCTCTCTTTACCCCTCCACCCTAACACACACACACACACACACACACTAAGATTAGACTACAGTGCCTATAAGAAAGAAATAAGCCCCATCTGACTCTTATGTGTTTTTCATTGTTGTTAAGATTGAATCAAAGTAGATGTATCTAGAATGTTTTGACACTGATATTTTTCTGTCAATTTTAATTACGACTACGTAACTACAAAACTGAAAACTCTATAATGCTCAAGCTGCTGCAAATTCTGGACTGGACTGAGGTTTTTGTCACTTCAGGACATTAACTTAATTGTTGTGAAACTATTCTTTTCTAACTTTGGTTTTATGGTTGGTGTAGTCAACTTGTCGGAAATACATCTTTCCCCCAAGTCCCAGTTTAGTGTCAGACTGAAGCAGTTTCTACAAGTATTTTTTGTTTTTGTTTTATTCATGTTACCCTCTTTTTGTCACAAACTTTTTTGCCAGCCTCAGACTTAGTGGTTGTGGTGCATTTCTGCTGATGTGACACGTTTGTGTTGTGCCAAATAAAATGTTATGTACAGGGGGCAATAAGCTCAGTTTCTGTCTAATCATACCACAGAACCGTCTTTGACTTGCTTCCTGGTGAAAAATACAGCAGAAAGTCCACTAAAACACTCCTTACTTCTACACTAATCCCCTTTTTATGAGGGATATTTAGTGCTTAGAAATGTTCAATACAATGTTCTTGTATCCCACCATTTGTACTTTTCAGAAACCTTGTTTCACCTTGGTTTAAAATGTACACATGGTGACAAATTAGGACAAACCAACATACAGTATCTTAGTAAAATGTTGGGTCACCATGTGCCAGAACAGCTTCAGTGTTCGTTGGCGTTGATTCTACAAGTCTCTGAACTCTTCTGGAAGGATGAACACCATTCTTCCAAACATGTCAGTCGAAAATCTCCCATAGGTGTTCAATTGTGTTGAGATCTGATGACTGTGAAGGCCATAGCATATGATTCACATCCTTTTCAGTGACCCCTTGTGCCCTATGGATGGAGCTATCATCATCCTTGAAGAGACCACTCCCATCAGGATAGAAATGTTTCTTCATAGGTTAAAGGTGGTCACTCACAACGACTTTGTATTGATTTGCAGTGACCCTTCCCTCTAAGGGCACAATTGGAGAAAACCATGCCAGTAAAATGCCCCCCTCAACATTAAAGAGCCACCACTGTAGGGGTCAAGCATTCAGACCTGTACCATTCTCTTGGTGAACACCACACATGCCCTCACACACTTGTCACGAATATGGTGACAGATGACTCATCTGATCATACCACTTTGTCCACATCTCTGTAAACAAGTGCCTGTGATTGTTCCACCACATTCAAATGTGTATTTGTCTTTGTAATGAGGGGTTTAAGCACTGCAATTCTATCATGACATCCCTCTCTGTGTAACTGTTAACTGACTGTTTGTTGACAGTCTGATGACGTCCTGCATTGACATTCTCAGCCACCTTCAACATTAGTTGCTCTTCTGTTTTTCCTCACATATCACACTAATGCACGAACATCATGGTCAACAAATGAGTGTTGTTAACCACAACTTCGGAAACGATTAACTGATGTCTTCTCCACAGTTCTAAATTCAAATGTCACTTTAGTCACTGTTCCTGTTGAAACAGCAGCCAGTTGAACAGACTTTGTGACTGAAGCTCCTGCCATCCGTGCCCCAACATTCAAACCTCTTTCAAAGTCACTACAAAATCAGAATCAACTGGGCCTGCTTAGCATTTTTGCCACAGAGAATGATTTTTCTTTCGTCACCAGTCTGTAGTTTTTGTCAAGAAATAGACCCTTTCACAGTACAAGTTTGACATGTCATTGCAAGAAATCAACAATCAATGAATAGCATTAGACTACAGTCCATTTACTGTACTTGTTTCAGTTCTGAGCCCAGGTATTGTGTGTGCAGACTGATTAATGTAATTGTGCCTCCTGTGACAAGCCAAATTTTTAGCGGGGGGAAAAAGGTGTACCGGCAATAGCAAGCTGCAACATGCAGTTGTATTTTGACCACAAATAACATCCCTGGATTGACTTGATTACACACAATTCATCTCCACTCAAATTATCATGCAAAAGCTAAAATCTCTCTCGGCTGATATTGTACTTCCTGGCGTAGTGGGACACTTGAAAGTACACAGCCATTGTTAAGGCGGGGTTCTAACACAAGGGAAAATGTCTACTGTGAAATTATTTATATAATTAATTATTATAATAATAAATAAAAAACGGTTTTGACAAGAGGCTGCATCTAAAATAGCCCAAATGTTCTGGTTTGTAGTGGTTGATGCCTCATTGTGTTTCAGTGTCTGGTGTCACTTTTTTAAGATGGACAAGTATTTTACTTATCTAAGTTCAAACTTTGCGAATGTAAAACTATTTAATAATGGCCTATTCTAAAATTGTATTCAATATTTCATATTAAGTCAGTCTTTTAAAAGTCATACTGATAGAACCCTAACATACCCAGGTAGTGACAATCTGTCTCGCCATCAGTGACTAAGTGTTGAGAGGTATTATGCATTTCTGAGTCTTACTGTCTTACTGCTGTATTTTACTTAGCAGGTGTGACTAAACCCACTTTCTCAACATCATGTTGAAACTGCCGGGCAGCCCCACAACCTGTGCTTTACTCTCCACTGAGCACAAGTCATGATTTCAGTATTTCATCTCGGTTCAGTTCTCATATCTGTCCGTGTGCCTCTCAGTTTTAGACAAGTAGTAACACTCAATCCCAGCATGAATGCTTGAAATGATTAACACTGTGCACCAGAAACAACCACAGATTAGTTTTTGTTCCGTAACAGGTATGAGAAAGTCTTGTGGTCTAAGTCAATGACGCCACTTTGATCAATTAACATAGCTAATCAGAGGATATCAGAAAAGAGGGACAGTAATGACGGATCACAACAAAATGTGGTGGAGGATCAACTTCTTTTAGGTTTAAAAGGTTTCACACATACTGAGATCAGTCTGAGATTTACACTGAGGCATTACTGTGCAGCTGTTGGAACCGGAAGTAATGTGCAAAAAGGTGTTACTTTTGTTCTGCTTTGTGACAACTAAAACAGATATCTGGAAGAAGGAGGATGGGAGTCTGCTGCCCACTGAGAACAACAGGTGCAGTCATGCTGGTAAACATGTGTGAGTGGTTTAAAGAGATACGTATTGTGATTAATGATAGCCAAGTATCTGAAATCCATTGACTTCCAGGTGTAAAAGCTTTTTCTGATAGATGAAAGCAAAGTATTAAACAATCTAAAAAGCCTCTAATGAATGATTTTCAGCTAATAATTTGTCAGTGCAGCTGAGCAAGCATGCAGTGAATGTGGGACTTCCACTCAAACTTCCATGCAAATCATCTCAATGCAACTTATTGTGAGTAAAGATCTGATAATAAAAGCAAGAAGTTGAAGGTGAGGATGCATGATTAGAATGATGACTTGGCTCCATGTTGAGTCACTGTGAAACCAAAAGTTTTGGCATGAAATGTTATCTGATCTGACCGGAGTTCATGTATCTGAAATAAAACTTAAATCTTAAAGTGACTGTTGGAGAGACCAATACAAAAGAGACAAGAAATACAAAGTAACAATTTTTAATATAGCAAATAGATAGTTAAATAAAATGTTATAATATAACACAATATGTTCAAAGATAATGAAACATTTGAAAGAATATAAAACATTACAGAGATCTAAATATGTCAAATTGTGAGTAGATTAAATATCATCTTGTAAACCTTCAATAGTATAACAAAGATCTTCTGTGAGTTGTGGAAGAGAGAATCGGTTATCCATCCTGAAAAACGCAAAACCAAACCAAAAAACACAATTTAGTTGATAAGAGTGAGAGACAGAGAGTTTCACCTATGTATGAAAAAATGAGAAGATGGAGAAAAAAGAAATGGACCGCAGATATACATAGTAAAGTTTAAAACTGGGGTAGGACTAGGAAAGTTACTTCATTCTACACCCTTTTCGAACATTGAATGGTTATCTTTGTTTAACTATATTTATTATTTACAATTTTTATTTTGATATTTTAACACAAAATAAAACTAATTAAATTATGTGAAAAAATATATGAGTGCAAGATCATATTTATGCCTATGGAAAAGCAGAAATGTGACATGTCAACTTTTTCAACAGTCAACAGTATTTGCATTACTGTTTACCTCATTGAACACTCCAGATAGAGGAACTAAATCCATAAAGCTGAAAGAATCAATCAGAAAAACTTACAAAGAGGAAGAAATGTTAAAATTTGCACTGATTACTCATATCATAACATATCTGAGGATGCAAACATGCAGAAAAAGGCATTCAACGATGCATTTATGTAAATTGTTAAAAAAAATAAATAAATACACAAAACGGTAAAGATAAAGAATTCAAGATGCAGGAGAAGCCAGAGCTCAAAAACAAAATGTCAAAGTTGTCTGTGTCAGTCACACATTACAAGACTGAAAAACAGCTTCTTCTCCCGAGCTGTTAAACTAATGCACATGACCTGATCCCTTCATCCCACTCACCCACACACCTAACCCTAACCCTAACCCTAACCCAGAGTATGCATGACCTACTGTTACAACAAGCATTGCTACTGTTTGCACCTTAAAATTGCATATTGCACTTTATTGCTCTTATAGATTGCCAATGTTTTATTTATGTCTCAAATTGTTTTTAATTGTCTTAAATGTTCTTATGGCTCAGTGAGTGCTATCTAAATTTTGTTATATTGTTGTCTGGCCCTCAATATAATGACTAACTAAAACTAAAACTAATATAGTAGCAAAACATATTAAAGGCAAGTGATTGGTGTGAACCCATGAAATGGTAAAGAAGGTGTCATGTTGTCCTGATCCCACCTTTAACCAAACAACAACCTTCAGAAACCTTAACAACAAGAATAGACTCACAGCAGATGGGTAGTCAAATTAACTAAAGTGAAAAAGGAAGCCAGTTCACAGGAGAGAAAATATAACAGAACAACACAAAGAATGGCCAAATCATGACCAAATTGGGAATTTAGCAACCTATGCAAAATGTTACACGAATCAAGATCTTGATTCATTGAAATATTTGCATATTCTACATCAGGAAGGTGAAATATACCTTTTTAGATGAAATGGTAAATGGATAGAGATAATTATTGTAGTTGGTTTTATAGTAAGTTTTTTTTTTGTGGAAATGAAGACAAATAGAAGCATTTAACACTTGTAAAATGCAACATTTGCTTGAGTCTCAAAGTGCAAGCCATAAAACATTTAGAATTTAGGGCGATGTTCTTTTTTTCTGGTATCATTTTATAATCTGAGCATAGCCAGAGTATACTGCTGCAACACACAAAGGCACCCCAACAGAATCAGATTTAGACCAGTAGATGGAGACAGCCTGCAGTATTTGAAAAGACCCACACCAACAACAGTTTGCAGCCTAATCTCCATGTACTTGTCGTACATTGACAGAGGATTACATGCACCATTTCACCTCTGAATACTCCCTTTATACTACAGGAACTCTGCATTTGCCACTCTTAATCCTACAATGGATGATTCAGGAAGGCAGAGCAGTCAAACACACACACACAAAATCTATTTTGTAGCTTGAGAAGACCAAGTGTGAAAAATGAGGGTGTTGGTGCTGAAAGAAGGATTTGGAGGGGATGAAAGGTGTCTCACTATGAGACACAGAGTATTGACATTAGTATGAGCATGTACTATGATCAAAGGCTGAGAACCCACCTGCTGCGCAATGCTCCCCTGAAATAACTGCTAGACCACTGAACATGGCTTCCTCCCACAACACTGTCTGTGTTAGATCAAACAGACTGTGTTACACTTATACATTTGTTTCAGACGTAAGAGCGACACCCTAAGAATATTTTCAGTTTGCAAGTAATAAGGAGAACTTGCCAGTATTTAAAAGTGAAAAAATTCACTCACACCCAGACTTTCGTGCTGAAAGTGTTAATATGTGCAAGTGGGGGGTTTGGAATAGACATCTAATGCACTGGGCATGGCTTTGGTGCTCTCATCTGGTTCTACTGAAATGATCCTACTGCTGTCGCACGAACCAGTTTGTGAGGCGCATCTATCTGTTCATTTTCGGGCATTAATGCGTTATTCATCTTGGAGTGTAAAGATTCTTTTCTTATAACTCAATTTTAAAATAAAAAAAAGTCAGTTCCTTTTCTCAGGACCTTGGTAAAAGATCCTTGTAACCAAAACATCGCCATTTTTCTGCCTTTGGAATTGGTGTAAATGTTGCCTTCGACTTTTGTACTTCCAAATCAGCAGATTACAATAAAACCTTTCAGCTGTATCTCTTAATAACCTTGCTATTCCATATCTACGTGTACTGCTCAATGTGTTCTTGCAACAATGACATCAAATCAAACTCTTATTATTGCCTCAAGTAGATTAAATTACTCAGATTCTCTGATTAAAAACAGAAAAAGTCAATACTTAAATTTCATCATTTAAACATCTGTAATTAAAGCCACAGTAATCTTTTTTTTTTGTATTGGCAGTGGATCACTTGACTACCTGAGTGTGAAAGTGGTCACATGTAGTGCTATTACCTGACACCTCATCTGTCAGTTCATTATTTTTTGTTTTCCGACCCACAATGTCACTGTCTTAATTCACTCTCACTGCTCTTATCAGCCCTGTCAGCAGCAAAAAAACCCCAAAGCAACATCTACACTATCTGCCCATCATGAAACAGCAAGAAGATACAGTTGGCGACTATAGCTGGTGAACATAATGGAGCATTTGGCAGCTAAAGAGTCAGAAAGTTAGACCAAGTGAAGACTCATCTAGTGGCCAGAAACATGACTGTAAATTGATGTTTATGTTCCACTGTATATGCAGGGTGGGTGGTGCATTAGACTAAAAGGTAATAATAAACCAGTGTTGTTTTTACAAATCATTCTGCTGCCCCCAAGTGGTCAAAAATGTTATTGCAACGTCAATAGAGATAATTAGCAGCCATTCCATGAAAGATTGACACCTACCCTGATAAGATTAACCCTGTAAAATTGTAAGATTACTGAAAGATTACTGGGTAATACTGCATTACATAATGTCTAGTCACAAAACCCAAGCTTTGTAACACCAGCCTTGGTTTGAATTTTGGCTGAAAGAGGACATACTCTTAGGTGTGGGAAGGCCTTTCAGGACACAATTTGAAAAGAATGTGAAAGCCACACTTAAAACAAGATTTCCAGCTGGCTTGGAAGGGTCTCCTATAAAACTTTAATCTAGCCTGGGGAAATTCAGGTTCAGAACATCTTTCAAGCTTATCCATCCTGTCCAGTAGAAGTAACCCACGCTATGCACTTCATCCGTGCTCTTCTGCATGAATTTTTTCTTACATTGATTCTCTTTTGGCCTACTTATCTTAACTTTAGTCCAGTTTGAGTCCATATCATGCAATAGAACTTTTCAAAAGGTCTTTCAGGGGTAGTTTGGACCGGTCGTTGTTCTATCATGTTACTGAAAAGGTCATACGCATCGAGGTTGGATCATACACTTTGCTTTGGCACAGCATTGACCCGTTATAATAAAAGTATTGTACTGGGAGGAAAGGGCTGCACTCACTGACATTTTTAACATTGACATTCAAACTTCTCTCTCCTAAAACTCAATTTGAGTCGGCTAGAGGTGCATATGAAAATTCACTCTGTACTTTGTGCATTTAATCCTCATCTTCCTCTCACTTGCCACCACCACAAAAAGACACCCTCAAAGCACAGCAATCATTATAGAATACATTAACAGCTTTCACAGTGGAACTGAATCCTCAGAGGCACGGACTGGCACGGTGTGCAGCGTTGTGAGTCACATGGAGGCGACTCAGGTGGGAGAGAAAATGAGAGATGATGTGAAGAAATGCTGTTGCAAGAAGGATCACTCATGTGCGGAGGGTATCTTCTTCTGCATGTCTCAATAAATTAGTGTCAGCTACAATTTGAAACAAAGATTACACAACTGTCTCCTGTAATTAGAGCCTAGCAGGTATTGATTTGGTGATTTGTAGATCAAAACACATCTAGGCATCAAATTTAAACAAGTCAGAGAAGCTACCACCATGAAAGCTGCTTGCTACTAATATAATACTAATGTTTACCATCATAAACTAAAGTATTGAAAGAAAAATACTTTTTTTGTCTTAATGACTACCCTATCAGTGGGTCACCAATGTTACCCTGCAACTAACATTTTCACTCCCTAAAAACACATTTTCTCAGTTAAATGTAATTAGACAGTGTGCTCTATTACCAATGGTGGAAAGTAACTAATTAGGTACAATTTTGAGGTATTTGTATTTTACTTGAGTATTTCCATTTTATGCTAATTTGTACTTTATAAGAAAATACAATTCACTACATTTCAGAGGGAAATATTGTACTTTCTACTCCATTACATTTATTTGACAGCTTTGTTTACTTCTCAGATGAAGATTTGACACAATGGTTAATAGAAAAAGCTTCTAAAATACAATATATTGTTAAAGTCGAAAACAGAGATTTTCACCCTTTCTGGCTTTTGACGTCTTACAAAGAGCAGTGTGTAGTCAGGCTCACATTTCAGATGTCTATCAGTTGTTAACAGCTCCACCAAATAGTGATTTTTCCCTCTAAACTTCTTGCATGGTTTCATTCAATAAATGTTCAGATGATCCAGTATTGTACCAAAGACCATTAATCATTTCACGACTCCTCAGATTTATCTGGTGACCCTTTGGAGAGGCTAGACCCTTAGGTTAGGGACCACCGGACTAAACAAATACTACTGATGTACTTTTACTTTAGTAGGATTTTTCATGCATTAACAGCTCCACCAAATAGTGATTTTCCCTCTAAACTTCTTGCATGGTTTCATTCAATAAATGTTCAGATGATCCAGTATTGCACCAAAGACCATTAATCATCTCACAACTCCTCAGATTTATCTGGTGACCCTTTGAAGAGGCTAGACCCTTAGGTTAGGGACCACTGGACTAAACTAGTACTACTGATGTACTTTTACTTTAGTAGGATTTTTCATGCATTATTTTTTACATTGCTATATTGGTACTTTTACTTGAGTAAATGATTTGAGTACTTCATCCACCACTGCCTCTCACTGTTTTGAGGTGGGCATGACTGAGCTGTGGAGTTCTTTGCTTACATAGCCAGGCCAGTGTGCTCACATCTGATTAAACTAAACCCACACACAGCTGTTTAGGTAGATTAGCTGAGTTTATGAGTGTTAAACTTCTATTAAATATTAAAGGCAAAAATATTGTATCAAAACTTTCATTCTGAATGTTGCTTATTTAGTCATGAATATGTCATGTTTTCAGGTGCTTTAAATGTGAAGCTTGCATTTGCTGCAGGATGAAATGCGGTTGCTGGAACGCAGTTGAAAGTATTTAAATTTCACCTGAACATCAAAGAACCGTTTCATCCAAATTTTAATATAGATATTCAGATAGCATTTGATCTTCAATCACCAATTCGGTGCTAACTTACTTAACAGCAACAGTGAATTCAGCAATAACTTTGGGGATTTAACTGTTCTGTGTAAGGAAGGCCCTTTGACAGACCCTTGGGCAATGCTGGTCGTCATTGAATCCCACATTTGGCATCACTGGCAGAGATTATATGTAAATCTGTAATACTGTGCTCCAGGGATCACAGAAAATCTGAAACATGGAGTTCTTCCAAGGAATGTATTCCTGGAGGATATACATTGAGGAATGGTCCTGTCCAAATTCCAGGCTTTCTGTCTTTGATATATAAGGTAGCCTTCATACTGCATTCAGCCAAGACAGTTCACGCCAGCACATACCCACATACAGGCTTTATGCACACCCGCTGACACACAAAAACACAGGTTTGACCATGGGAGCAGAAACAGGCCTGCAATTTAATCGCAGAGACAAGGACATTGGCCCGTCCATTACAATCAATGATCACATTATATTCTATGCAACAATAAAGAGTCACAAATAAACATCTGCTTCTGGCATTATATCACACAAACATAAGCTATGTACGCTGGGGGAGTAGTACTAAAAATGATATACAGCAGGTCTCTGTTATGTTTTGGTTACCAACATGTCTATGCAGTACAAAGGCCTTTGGTTGTTTGGCTTATGGGGAAAACAAGTTATAATGTTGTTTTGCTGTACACTGATGTCATTGCATGAGTTCATGTTGAGGTCCAAGGCACATTGATAAAAATAACTGCACAGAAAAATTACATTACCATGGCTGTACACTGTCAGAAACACACATGTAAGTCATCATCAACTCACCTATGAATTGGCTCGATCTGAATTAGACGTATAATGTGGAAAACCCACGTTTCTTTTTTCTTTGCCAACAGATTGACTCATATTAGCTACTGGTCATAGCTTCAAAAGTTTCAAAGTTGTATCTGTTGTTGCTAAAGATGATCCCAGATTAAAATACAACCGTGCACCCTTTTTCCAAAGATGTATCTACTGAAAAAAGGTGGCACTTAGTACGTGTGTGACTTTTAACACTGGTTTTGGTTAGTGAGGTGACATAGGAGGTGGGATATACAGTATGCAATCCTTCCCATGCAAATATAAGCACAGGATACCACATATACATAAAGTTAATATTGAACGGTACATCCTCAGGAGTGCACGTTCTAGCCCTTCGCAAATGAACTTCTGTTTCGGAAAAAAAACAGAGTGCAAGAAGGCAGAGGTTTTTTCCCCCCTGCTTCTGCCTCTCGTCTGTACACTATACAGTGGCAGGAACCAGCCAGAAATCCAGGCAAATGCTCTTTTCACATTTGGTGCTGAACTGCCAATCTCCATGTCAACCCAAATGAGCACAACCTTTTCAGAATATAGCCTCAAGTCAGAGAGATATTTTGGTTTTATACAAAATAGAAGTAGCAATGGGCGACTAGGCACAGTCTCATTGCCTCAGCTGTTCCTTTAGCGCTACATTGACACTGGTTTTGGCACAAACTGTCATATAAACACCTACTAAACATCCGAATGGTCCATTTAGTACAAGTCCATTAAGTATGTCCAATCAGCCAACAGACAGGAATAGTGTAGGCCATTTTCTTCGGCATGGTTCAGTTCATTTCAGTCCAGCTCAGTTTGAGTGTGTTCAAAATGTGTGTCAGCTGATATTATTCGTAACAGGCTGTGCACACAAAAGAAAGAGAGGGAGGAAAAGATGCAAACACACAGAGAGAGAGAGAGAGAGAGAGAGAGAGAGCAACAGTAATTAACTGTGGATGATGAGAGAATAGGTCTTGCAGTTCAGGCTTGACAGCGCTAAATACCTTAACTGTGTTGGGGAGGTCGAAATGAGTTTCTCACTGTGACACACACAAACATTTGATAGAGCACAAAGTATTCACAAGTACAAAAATATTACTGATACATACAGGAAGGTAATGCATGTTACAGGGTCATTCAAACATTTTATACATATAACAACAAAATGTTTCTGGTTATGATTTAAATTAACATGGATACCACTCATATACAGCTTTTGGACTTGGATTGTGTCACATAGTATTTCTACACATGTACACACGGTTCTCTGGGTTATTATAACCTCCTGATGAAATATGTGTGAGTATGTGTGTTCCTACTTTGACCTGTGAGTGTAGCTGGGATCTAACCTTTTAGAAATACTACTACGAGCCCTGACAGCTCAGAGAGATAGCCATGACAAATTACAGAGCTGTGGCCCACTGCCAACTGGGAGACAGTTATCTGTGTGCTGAGTGTGTGTGTGTGTGTGTATGTGTGTGTGTGTGTGTGTGTGTGTGTGTGGCCATATAATTATTTTCTGTAGTAACCTCTCAGGACAAGCCATGTCTGACTTGTCATCTCTTGATTGCTCTGATTGATGGCTTATGACTTGACCAATACACTTGGATGAAGTGAATCTGACACTGCAGCATATGGTGGGCGACCCTATTACTTCTATGGAGCCTTTGCAGTTGTTTGAAAAAGAATCGCCTGGCAACCAAGTGTGGTTCCATCATAGGGGTCTATTAGAGGAGTCACTTAAGACGAATAAGTTGGTAGCTCATGTGGAAATTGATATCTGCTATTGATGTGGGCATTTTCAGTTGCCAATAATGAATTATAAGGTATCATTGTTTCCAAATTCAGGTAGTTGACTCTAGGAAGCTGTATCTTAGTAAGTGACCCCAGTTAACTCAACAGTTAACTATCGTTTTAGGCAGCTAATTCAATTCCAAGCTAATTTGTGAAAGCTGTTACTGAAGTCAAATGATGTGAAAGTTAATTCATAAGCATATGTGTTGAAGCTGTTTCAGTTTAGGCAAGACATCACTATGTCACAATAAAAATAAGTCACAGCAACGACTTAGTCTACAGCCATGCTAGCTGCTGTATGTGAGCAGGCATAAAGTTATCCTTGTTCACTTTCTTAGTAGTGTATTAGCAAACTTATATGACTGATGGGGATGTTTTTCAGGTGTTTGGTCATGAACCAAAGTATTGGATAAGTAAACAAACTGACATGACTATAGTGCTATGTGGAACATTCCTCCATGCTCAATTTCAAAACTTCAATCAAAACATGCAGTAGATGTTGAGATACTTCACTGGGTACATGAAAAATATGTCCTACTGGTGGCGTAAGAGAGAACTTCAGAAGATCACCAAAGGTACCATGTTCAGTCTCTTGGCAACATGGATACCACCATTTCATGGCAATCCATTCAAGAGTTGTTGAGATATTCCTGTCTAAACCAAAGTGGTTTACTGCCATATAGAACAACATTGCCTATTCCACCGGCGTAGCAAAATAAAAACCCAAAATAAAAGATGGGAACCTCTATGATTCCTATGAGTGATTGTTTCATCAATTAATCTGGCATATTGACATCCTGTTACCACAAAAGAAGCCACTAAATATACAGTTGGAGTTCTATGCACATGTTCAGAAACATATGTTGTTTATGACATTACTGATAATTGTATATGTTGGACCGTACAATTAAATTTAGAAACTAGTAGATTTGTTGGTTTGCACTTTCTCTAGTTTTGCCGCTTGTCCAAAGCAGCAACTGTGAGTTAGCTGAGGCTGAGTTATCAACCAGAGGAAGTGCACTGGGGCTATAGTACTAGTGGTGGTATCCCCAGAAGTCCTACTTTTGTTGCATTTTATTAACTGCCAATTTCTTAAAGGATGTACACCACTAAATAGCAATATAAACAAATGCAGGTTCTACATTTTTAGCTAATTTGGTATGTACGTATGTATGTAATCTATATATGTAGCTGTGTGCACCTGCCTGTTTCTGCTCATCTGTTGTAAACTCTTCTGGTCTCCCATAGCAAATCGCAAAAATCCAATATGTGTAAAATGCTATAAAAAGTATAAATTCAACTGAGGTAGACAGAACTTCATTCTGTTCATAATTCATCCTGTCAAGACTTTCTAGGCATGTCCCTTGGTATTTTTCATGGTTGTGCACATACACAATGATGATCTGATGTGCTCAGTAGTTTGGTGGCCTTAGACATATTAGACATTACATATTAGTTAATTCCTGATCTTGATGAAACAATAATTCAATACAAATATAGTCATGTGAAACATGTCTTCATTGAAGTTCATAAGTTATGTAATTGCTTTTTATATATATATATGTTTCTCAACATCAGCATATAGTGATGGCCATGTTGAGTTATTTTAAAGAAAATCAAGAGTTTGGTTTCTTGTCAACTGAATAATGAACAACCATCCAAATGCTTGCAATTTGCCTGTACCCTGATTATTGCAGTTTGCGCCTATGTTTCTTAAATAAAACTGTGTTTAATGAGGTCATCACAAACAAACTGCCACACAGCCATGGCCTTATCTGCTGGGACTGAACTTGGGCGGGGGGTGGTGGGGGGCTTGTGATTTATCAGTGAGACTAGTCCTGGAACACACACCCCAAATGATAGGCACACACAGAGGAATGGTAAAGGGACAAACAGGGCTGTCAAAAATTGTATGGATTTCCTGACAGTCCACCAGCTCAGTGATTCAGCAGCCCACAGGGGTTTGTCCCGGTACGCCTGATGGCTAGTATACCACTGGCACACAGAAGACTTGGGCAGGGTATTATTAGTCAAGTACATACTTGGCATATACATAAAGTACAGAGTCTGGTAGGGGGCCCAACAACATTTTTCCTGCACAGTTTAATGCAGCCATGGACATATATAGCCTTCCTTTTTCTGTATTCATACAGCCCACTACAATCTTTCCAGCTTTGTCTCTATGTTCCCTGTAGATATAATACATACACAAGCTTCTCTCTTTCTGTCCTTACTCCCCACTCTCCCTCCCTCTACATGACACATTTCGCTGCCTTCTGTGAAATTTAGGCATTTTTGCAAACACACGCTGACTGAACCAAATGTGAAGCTGACGACGCTGACCACATTTCAACATGAAACCAGGAGGAGACCTCACATAGTCAAAAACAACACTTTACAAGTAGAAATGGGCTCTTTACAATGGCACAGTTGGCACAGGGAGTAATTATTGTTGGTACCAGGACACAGTGAAGTATGAAGTATGTGTTTCACAAACATGGTTTAGAAGCTGTCCTCAATGCATACCACAACAAGACAGAATTTTATAGCAATGATTGCCTTTGAAATTCCTTTTGGTTGGTCCACGTGTTGAACTCTTCCCCTAGAGGCAGACAGAAAACCATTTCCTATATACAAAGTTTAGCTGTTCTGAAGCAAGCAAGGTCACAGTGGCTGCCAAGATGTTTTCCCATCCTTCCGTTTAATCAATAATCCAGGATGTTAAATTCAAGAGTTTACAGATCAATACCGCTTCTCCTGCGGAGACGCCAGCCAGAAAGGGAAAAGAGCATCCTTCACTGTCGGTAAATAAGATGCCGTGTTTGGAGAGGTTTGCCATTTTGTGGCTCTGTTGATCATGTAAACCCAGACTAATCAGCTGGTATGAATAAAACATGACCATGAAACTATTCATCTTTGTGTTGTGGTTTCTGTTTTATTTCTCTAGAGAACCAATGTGCTGGCTGTTTTCCACTAAATGTTTGGCCTTCTAAGCTTTCACAAAGGCAAGCTATTTCTCAAGAGGATCCATTGAAGTCCCTCCTCCAATCCAGCAACTGGTACGATTGCATTAAATTTCGATTTTGGTTGAGTCAGGACGAGTTCTGACAACTCAATAGAAGCTTTATGATAGGGTGCATGAACAGAAATACTATTTGTTTGATTTCAATATTACTTGCCTCTTTAGTGCTTAAGATCAGTAGAGGAAAGATGCATTTTGCTCTGCCTCAGGGCTAAGCAGCTCAAGTATCCTCATTAACCCAAATATCAAGAGTTCTGAGCTGGAGTCAATGTACTTTCCCTGACCTCTGAAAACCCTTATGAAATTGTTTATATTTCACTTAGACTTTGTTCATGTGTCAGTGTCCATGAGCAGCAGCTATTACATCATTGTCCGGCCTCTGCATCTTTCAGTAGGGGTCACTGGCAGTACACTGGCAGCCAATCTGGAAGCCCCAAGCACTCATAAGTCTCTCTGGCCTCCTTGAATGTGACCACCATTCTTCTGCCACTCCTTTATATGCTGGTCTGCAGCTCACCATTGAGCAGGGCAGAATTGTGTGTGTCCAAATTGGCGTTAATGATTATAGCATCGTTAGCCATCCTGCTCCTGTCAGCCCTGCTGTCACTGCGCTCAATTTCGTCCAGCCCCGCCACCTTTTTCAGGCACAGAACATTCTGAAAGCTCTTCTTGAAGTTGTCCGACAGGAAGGCGTACAGAATGGGGTTAGCGCAGCTGTTGGCGTAGCCGAGCACCACCACAAAATCAAAGGTGCTCTTCACAGCGGAGGTGGGGTTGATGGAGCTGGTGACGGAAGTGACGTTGAAAATGTAGAAAGGGAGCCAGCAGAGGACAAACACTGCCACCACAATGGACACCATCCGTGTTACCTTACGCTCGGAGCGCTTGCGCTTGGTTGAACCCACACGCATGCCTGATGACTTCACCTGCCAAAGGGAAGGACTGTCAGTGACTTAAAATCTCTACAGCATAAAAGCTCAACATTCACACTGTGACATTACAATAACTTCCAAGCCAAGGAAATAGATTACAAAATTACATTCTCTACATTATGATTTCAAAGCTAGGAGGTTATATGTAACCCTGACTAGAAAGTATTTTCCAATTGTACCCAACCCTTAAATGCTGGCTAGCTGTTAGCTGTCATACTACGTATCAGAGTAATACCTATAACATTATCCTGATCATAATATACTCCAACTGTCTTGCTACAGAAAACTCCAAATTTTAGTCGCTCAGCTATTCCTATAATAAAAACAGGAAGTTATTACCTTTAAATAAGTTTAAATACTCATCACATACCGAGTCTGTATTTTTCAAACCCTGCATCTTTTTAGCAACTAATAAGGTGGAAAAAAGTATTGAAGTCAATATAAACCATGACATCATCAAAAGGGGGTGTTGGTGGCTGGATAGCTTCCAGCCACCAGTGGCAGTAGTGGGCACTCCAGCAGGTGAAGAAGAAATCCTGCTAAGTCTTTGATTTTACATTTTTTATTAATTTCAGTGGAAGATAGCTGGAGTATATCATGCTTTTCTTAATTTAAACCCACTTGATGAATATTTAGGTTCCAGTTTGAATGTCTATAGTGCCTGAAATGTTCCCTCAAATAGCCACAAGGGCTACTAGTACCTGTTTTATACAGACAACAATCTTAACAACTCTAAACTGTATTAAGTATCTGTAGAGTAATATCATTTTTCATGTGTATCATAAACTGTAGCTCAAGCAAAAGTAACTTGAACTTAAAAACATTCACTGTTTGGGGCTTTTTTAAGGATACTGATGAAATCAACAGCCATTGTTGACCATGTCATATTAACAAGAACTATAATTGTACCAGTGACATCTTAAATCCCACCATTTTATCTTAATCCACGAATAAAAATGATTGCTTGCTTATTCATTCTACTGTGACTACCCCTAATAAAAGGATTATCGGAATGATCTGATTAGGAATATATAAGAAGATACAAAAACAGAATACATGTATGGTATGTTAAATTATAATGTCACACACAGCAGCAGGGTCTCACCTTCACTATTATGAGCAGGTAACACATGCATATGACTGTCAGCGGCATGAAGAATCCAATGAAGAATGTGTAGATAATGAAAGCTGTGTAATAGACATCCTGGGGCTCCGGCCACACAATCCCACACACTGGCACCTTGTCTAGGCCGCTGAAGATCATAGTTGGTAGGTTGACTAACAGCGACACAACCCACACTGTCAGGTTAATTAGCTTGGCTACACGAGGCTTCCGCCATTTTGTAGACCTAATAGGGTGGACCACAGCCAGGTATCGATCGATGCTCATCACCATGAGACAGAAGATGCTGGTGAACTGATTGAGAGAGTCTGTAGAGGAGGGGAGGGAGTGGAGGAGTGCAGAAAGGAAGGTTAGGTGAGGATATGTATCAGCAAGCTATTAATAATCAGTACTGCTTGTTTATTAAAAGGGGGAAGTGATTACAATTGATAAAGACAATTAAGCAGCAGCGCTGATTGAATTGCAACTGAAATCTTAATATTTATAATCCTCACTTGAAGAAATAGTTTGACATTGTGGGTATTACACTTATTTGATTTATTGCAGAAAATTGGATAAGAGAATGGATGCCACTTTGATATTGTTCGTTCAAGATGAAGTTGGAACCAGTAGCTTAGCATAAAGACAGAGGGAAACAGCTAGCCTGGCTCTGTCCAAAAAAAAATCAGCCTACCAGCACTTCTAACACTCACTTATTAACAAGTTATATCTTCTTTGATCAGCACCAAAGCTAAAATGTAAAAATAAAGGGGTGCAGTGACTTCTTGGAATCTTTATGTCTTGAGTGTCAATGATTTTTAACGATCACTCTTTGAGTTACAGCCTTTAAAAAAGTAAAGAAGCATATCTAGGTTCTAATCAAATAGCTACCATAGCAGATACTGATTTTCTTTGTTGGCCATAGTGATTTCCTGGAGTTCACTGCTGGTTGCCTGGTTGACAGCAAGACTATACAACAAGGCTACTCCTGAATATAGCTTCATATTTACCCTATTGATGTGAGGGCTATTGATTTAACTCGACAAATATTTTAAAGAATGCATATATTTAAAAATTGTATATATTTTTATTTATATTACTTTTGATTTTTTCTAAAGTGTTGAACAAGGTTTTCCCTTAATTGCAACCATTGGAGATACTTTTTTGAGTGATTATTTGCCCAGTTAAACACTGAATATACTTTACACCTACCTACAGTCATGATCACCCTGCACAGAGCCTCTCCGAAGGGCCAGTGCACCAGTGTTAACTGCAGCGCAATGAACGGCAGGCTCATCATGCACAGAACATCTGCCACCGCCAGGTTGAGGATATAGATGTTGGTCACCGTCTTCATTTTGGCGTAACGTAGGATCACGTAGATGACCAGAGTGTTGCCACATAGCCCCACAGCGCACACCATGAAGTAGATGAAGGTGATGACCACTGAGCTGGTCTTGTCCTGGTGAGGCTCTCTAGTCTTTGTGATGTTTAGATCCAGGTCGGACTCGTTACCCTGGATGTAGCTGTCATACAGGAGGGGCTCAGGGATGGTGATGTTGGGTGAAGTTGGGAGAAAAGGCCACTGATCCAAGGCCATGACTGCTAAGAGGGCTTTTGGATATCAAAGGGTTCTAAGTGTCTACAGACAGCACATGGTAAAGTGTAGATGTTTGATCCTACAGGAGTTTGGATTATGGTAGATATAAGTAGGGTTTGGGTTAGGGTTACATGCTAAAAACCATTGTAAAAATTAGGGTAAAAGGATTTTAGAGGTAAATTCTAAGACAAGCTTGGGGTACTGGACATTTAAGACTTGGGGATCCAGGGGTCTGGGACTCTGAGGATTGGGATGACTGGGGATTATTATGTACGTGGAACCACAAGTATCACATCCCAGCTGTAGAGAGATGGCAAAAGAACAAAATAGATCTATGGAAAAAGAGACAAAAGAGTGAAAGAACAGTAAATTGGACTAAGAAAGAGAGAATCTATCCTTTGAAAAATAATAATAGTAATTTAAGATTCAAGTTAATAGTTGCAAAGTTACTCTACATAACTGCTTTCATTCGTTTTAGTCAAAGTACCATATAAAATATTCTCTTGAGACTGTACTCTAAATCAGTCTTCTACATGTTCAGTTATTTTACTTAATTATTTCCTTCATCTTCTGTCTTTCCCCCCTACAGCCAGTATTTGGCAGACGTGCAGGAGACAATCAAATCAAGCCAAATCCAAATTTTACATGATGTGCAGTTTTCTGAAAATAACCTTTTCTCTTTGATCATAGGTAAGACTCAAACTTAAAATACTGTAGCTTTAGGGTTTGCAACTGCACCACCAAGATACCACGCGTCACTCAACATCTACAAACACACAGTTTTTTTAAACAATATTATATCATGACATTGATTCACACACTTTTGAACTAATGTCAGGAAGGTATGGGCACAAAACTCATCACGACTTCAACTTCCTTCAACGTCCTATATTTACATGATTTTCATACTTCATTATTTCAACATCATAATGACAACCTCTGCTCATTTTCTTCCTTTCTAACTCGGTCCAAACCATAAATCTCCCCAATGCTACATGAGCCCAGTTGTCCATATTAGTTGAGTGTGTGTCTGTGTGTGCATACATGCAAAAAGGTACGCCTGAGCGAGAGAACGACGAGGGCACGGCGCTGCTGAAGACAAATGTTTATTCAATTGATCTTGGGGACAAACAGCTCTGATACTGTGGCAGGATCACTCACTCTTTCCCTGCAGTGATAGCGGCCAGCCCAACAGTCCAAATCTTGCCTTTGCCTTTCATCATTCAGCTCATTTACATGTGATAGGCACATGTGGGCCCAATTTGGATATTCATATTTTTGATAATTAGGGGTATGGTGGTTACAAAGGTTATTGTAATTGCTAATTAATGTATAGACTGAATAACATTTTCTTAACTGAGAGGTAAGAAAATGTTATTCAGTCTATAAATTGTTAAAAATAACCCATCACCAATTATCAGAGCTTAAAGGTTTAACTTCAAACTTTATATTTTATCATTCCATCAATTAAAAAACCAAAAGGTGTTCAATCAAGATTTAAAGACTAAAGCCACTCATGGGTCTGTCAACTAATTAATGATTTCTGCACTATTATAACCAATAAATGAGGCAGATTTTGACCACCATTTTTGCACCAATTCTTTTTTTTGTGGAGTATGTGGCTGAGACAGCTCTCAGGATGGCAATCAGCAAACCTTCAACAGAACTGGATTTATCTGAGATTCAGCAGAGTGGTTAGTTCCACATATTGGTCTTTTGGCTGTTTTAGAGGGTTTTTTATCCTTGTGACTAAAACATTATGGTGAAAATGATGCATTCTCATTATATGAGGTAACAAGCATGAATATAGTTATAAGGACGACGCTATATGGGGGAAGTGTCAGGAAAAGCAATTTGCATTAATATACATTCACCACACAGAGGGTTTATTGCGTTTCTTAGCAGCAAGCCCAGCTGTCTAAGTGTGGTGTTAGTTGGTAGCATCTTGGATTTTAATTATAAAGCAGAGTAATTATGTTACTCCTGCTCTATTAAAAGTCTTACAGAGAGAAAGTTTAATAGGCTCCTTGAGGATGGATGTGCAGCTCAGCGCAGGTGAAGTGATGCCAGGGAAAGCAGCCTCACACTAACCTGCAGGCTGCGTGTGATGGATGTCCAGCGCAACAGGGGACTGTCTTTCATCCGCAGTCATTGGAAATACTCGCACAGTTTACCAAGTGAGCAGGTTGCTTCATGTTTCTTCTCAAGGGCACTTTGACATAAAATGGCTGCTCAGGGCATCAAACCTTTGAACTCTTAATTGAATGACAGACCTCCCTTATTCCCCTTGACATCTAGTTTATCTAAAATCAGTGATTCCCGAGAGCTGAGATAATTCTCTCACTTGTTTCTCCAGTGTTGCACCTGTTCCAATTATTATAGCTGTACTGTCCTTTGTTACCGACAGATATCATAATGTGCGTAAAGCTGTGAGTTTTAATTTATCATTTAATTTAATGAAAAACCTAAATATTCCGTCACCACGAGCAATTAAAAAAAACTTTTACCTCACAAAACCAGTGTAACATATTCATACAATGCGCAAAAGCAAGCCAAAGTCCTCACGACATGCCTGAAGATAGATTTTTAAATGAGCAATCTTAATAATTTACACTGAATTCATTTTTCTCTGTTTCCTATTTTCAGTCACACTTACTTTGAAACTGAAAACTTCTTCATATCAGGTCCATCGTGGCAATGTGTCCTTCAGCACAGAATATGGAGTCCTGCCGCTCCGAAACGGCGCTGACCTGCTGGAAATCTGCATCCCGAGCCTCTCCATCCACCTGCTCCCTCAGTGTTACGCACGGCGCTGGCGTTAAGCCTCCCACTCGCCGCCTTCACCAGAGCTGGTGGGTGAACTGCGTCTCTCAGGTCATTTTTACCTCCAAGAAATATTCCGCGTTTTGTTAGAGAAACTTTAACAGACCGCTACGAAAGAGCCGGCGTGCGCTCTGAATGCGCTGCGTCCAACAGAAAGTCTTTGAATCCCGTGAGACTAGACACCGCGGCAGGACGCACGACTGCACCAGAGAGAGAGAGAGAGAGAGAGGGAGAGAGATTAGTAGAAACGATGAGCGCGTCACCCTGTGTGCGTCGGTGTCCACCGGATTGCTGATTTTTGACTCATGCAAATGAATGGGCTCGTTTCCTGGAGCCCTGCATCATTAAACTGCAGGGTTACACCATTTGTGTTGCTGCAAATTGTGCAGGGCTCGACACTGAAGTGTCTCAAATATCTCAAAATGAACCAAATTGGATTTATGTGTGATGTTTGCGGTGTGGAAAACCAAGCAGCCACACAGAGACTGATGCCACAGTCTCTTGTCTAATCCAACAGCTTTCAATGAAACTATTTCAAGTGTTCTTCAGGCCTTGGAGCTGTAGATCAGAGTCAATGGTACACATCCTTGTCAACTGATGGTGAGGACACTCGGAACTGATGGATGAAGCAAACCCTAACAGCCCCTTTTCAGTATTTATAAAGGAGGAGTTCTCAAGCAAGTGCAGCTGGTGGGTATATTCCACGACCTCTGTCAGAGCTGCATGAGAAGATGCCCCACAGCTTTTCTCAACATCACAACACTTAAGTGCTGCTATTATTAATACAGCTGTATAGTCTTATCAAAGATTAATAGTTCTATTTGTGTGCAAAATGATAGGATGGACCGAGGATACTCAGAGGGAGATGTATACAATAACATAAGAGGGTGATAACATTTCCTTTCATATAAATCAGTGTCCATTCAGGAGGTCTGACGTCAATGAGAACCAGCCTTAAAAATCAATTTTTAAATGATCAACAAGAACAAAGTGGTTTAAAAAACAGCACTATGACATCATTTAAGGGATGTTTTTGACATTTTGGCAACTACACTTGTTTGCTTCGCTTACTCACAGTGAGATAAGATCATTGGTGCCACCCTCATCTGTGTCTAGTCAATATAAGGTGAAGACCACTTAGCTCAGCTTTGCAATAAGACTTGCCAAACATTATTTCTCATTTGTAATCAAAGTGTAAAAACAACAAGTTGAGCTTTATTTAAATTGAATTTTTATTTTTTTATAATTTGATTTAATAATTTTTGCTCTAGATTAATTAATTTCTGCTCTCGATTTAGTAATTTGTGATCTTGATTCACTGATTTGTGCTCTCAATTCAGTTAATTGTGCTCTCGACTTATTTGTGCTCTTAGTTTAGTAATTTGTGAATTAGATGTAGTAATTTGTTCTCTAGATTCATTAATTGGAGCTCTTGATTTAGTTATCTGTGCTCTCAATTCAGTAATTGGTGCTCTAGATTAATTTATTTGTGCTCTCGATACATTGATCTGTGCTCTCCATTAAGTTATTTGTTGCTCTGATTTCATTATTTGTGCTTTCAATTCAGTCATTTGTGCTCTCAATTTTTGCCATTTGTGCCCTCAGTTTAGTTATTTGTCCTCTCCACTTATTATTTGTGCTCTGATTTATGCTCACAGTTTGGTAATGTGTGCTCCCAATTTAGTTATTTGTACTCTCGATTTAATAACTTGTGCTCTCAATTGAACAGAATTCAGCCTTTTGCCATTCTCTTGTTCTGTGTACACAATTTACTACTTTACTGTATCTGTAAGATCCTTCATACTATTAGAAACTCTGCTTCGGGGTTCTGCAGAGCTTCATGGATGCAGATGGAAGCACAATAAGTGTAAAGAACATGAACTTATTGTGAGACAGGAGGATGCCTTTGATCCAGCCTGGGCAGGGGAAATGTTTTATCTGCTTTCCTTAAACTTCCGGCTGACTGTTTGCCCTCTACAGGAGGAGAACTAGTTAGTTAAAGTTAAATCATTGTTTTTCTCTCTGTGGCTCCTCTCAGGCTCTGCAGAGGAGAGACAGGTGACAATGTTAACTTTACAACTCTAATCAAAGGAGTTTGCTCTGTGCTTCTGTGAAAAACACCAGCAAGGACAGCAACACTAAATAATTCCATTATTGATCTCATATGTTAATAGAGTTTTCTCATGCCACGACAATGCTATGAAACTGTTTTCCATCACACATCTGAAGTTAGCGTGCTGCATGCGTGATCAGCAAAACATCCCTCATTTCAATAAAATGCCAGTTTTTAAAATTGATTCCACTGCTCAGTACCACCACCCACAGAGTATACCGCTGAAAGCAAACGATCAAAGGGAATGAAAATATTCAAAGCGTGGAACTTGATTGAAGTGAGCGTTGTTTGTTGGGCAACCATGTCCATCTCAATGAAGTGGATGCACCAATGTTTAAAATGCATACTCATTGTGCCTTTTAATTTTCTGATAAATATGTCTAGTGAATCTCAAATTGTTACTCTCTCTCAGCGTAAACACACATGCACACAGCCTTGAACTGCGCTGGTCAACAACTCTCTACTTGGCCTTCAACTCTGACACATGTCTACAGTATGTCAACACAGAGCCTAGTTTGGAGGGTAAAGGTCCTATCCAAAAGGGGCACAAACAACAAAAACAAAATGACTTCCTTTCTACTGATCTTGCTTTCTCCATCACACACTTCATAAAGTAGATGGTAGAATCCAGCGCCGAATCCCGATCTGTTTGAACAGATTCAGGACAGAGACTGAGGGAGGGAGTGTAGTGGCTGCTGCTGAGCTGCTGACAAATTGGTTTAGCTGTTTTAGACAAGGTGTTAGTGGAAAGAGTGAAGCAGTTAAAGAAACCTGTCAAGCCAAATATGCCATTTTTCTTTCTGCACATACATTTCATGGCCCCTGGCATACTAAGTATACAAACACGACTCAACCGTGTGACTGATTCGATGCCGCTTCAAAAGGGCAGAACCTTGACGGTCTGCTCGCCGTAACAATGTGCCAGGGAGAAAGTAAGCATTCATTGTGACATGATTTATCTGCTGTTTATCACCTTGATTCCTGTTGACAATGCGGCGCTGTAGCACATAATGTAACACGCACCATGTGATGCACCCCAACGCTGATGGCAAGCGCCCAAGTGCCACACATCAAATGGCTCACATGGCAAAAAATTAATGAATGGTCTTCAAGGCTATAAAGCTTTCAATATATTTTCTAAATGTCCTACCTGAGTTCTTTTCAATCCACTGTGACACAAACACAAGTCACCTGACAAGAAAAAATCCCTCTGCATGGTTTTGTGAAGGGGAAAAACAAAACCTATTCTCAGTGGTCGTGGATGCCAGACAAAAAGCACTCCGGTCATTTTTTTTTGCCTCATGCAAATGTTTAAAGGATTTCAACATTTAAGTGCAATCCACTGAGGGCCAGAGCATGTGTGTGTCACACTAGGTCAAGACAAGCCAGGCACACAGTGTGTTTTTTGCCAGTCACAGTCTGTCAGGGTGTTTCAACTGCGGATTTCTTAGTTGCAATGACATGTCACTTTGTAACTGCACCAGAGGACTAAAACTTGAATGAAACAGGAACTGACTTACATGTAGCAGCTTGATCCAGATGTGGGTCCTTTAACATTGGATATTAAGCCAGAGGGAAGATCCACCCATCGAGGAAATACAGCACTACAAACTAAAACTCGACCGATATATTAGTCAGCCAACATTATCGGCTGATATTGGACAATCACGGATCTGTATCAGTGCAGGTATATGTTGTCCAATATGTGCTTGTTTAAGGACGATGGAAGCATGAGCGGACCACAACAAAGGCTGTCTAAGAAAATTGAGGACGTAGTTGAGGAGATACAGCAACCGCCAAATTCAGAGGAACCATCATTGGTGGCTTGGCTCTGTTTCAGGGTATCCACGACTCACACTTTAAGACATTCAGCGACCTATGTGAGATCATCTGGAGGAAGATTTCAGCTTTGTCAGTCTACATAGTAGATACAGGTCCACAGAGAATCTCATCAAAGAAGACTGTAATTTTGGCAGGAGGCTTGGAAAATGGTGAGGTGATGGTCAGCCAGTTGGGGCAGAAAGCTTAGTAGACCTATACCGTAACCAGGGGGAGGCTGATATGAGACACAGATGTATTGGTTTTGCTTGTCCACTATACAAGCAAAGGGATCTTTGCATCATCCACTGTCCACATGCACTCTGGACATGGCCCAAAGGAAGGATTAGTCCTAATCTGTGCTATTTCATAAAAACTTGAGTTCAGTTATATCATTGTCTACCTGCATGTCATGTTCTCACAGGTTATAATACTACAAGTCTCTTTTACAGGAAAGGGAAGACAACTGTTGATTTAGAGGAAATGTCAAACATTGGATGATCTAACAGCTTGGATGAAGCAAGAAAATATGCCTTCTAGCTGTATGGACAAAAGAGAAAATAGAACAGAAGTCTGTGCGCTAGCCTTGATGAGCTGAGATACCTTTTGGCATCCACAAGTGATACATCTGCGACACAACTCCCACTGATTGAAGATGCTTTCAAGCAACATGATTTCAGAGAAATATATCAGACAGCAGTGTTGCGTCAGAGCCATCTTCCAAACACACCTCTCTGGAATGCTATTGGAAAAAGCTGAACAGTCACAGAAGACAGATATATTGAGGCAAAATTGTTGCGGAAAGCGGCTGCTCCACAAGAGCTCACAAGCATCCCATACATACCTATACTGCAGTGACCGCAGAAAATACCTGCGCCTTTCAGTGGAATGGATGTGCACTGAGTTTTGCTCATCATGCCCCTTTCCTGAGAGCACAAACATACCACATTTTGTTGCAGCCGATAATGTGGATGAATGAATGCTGCATACAAAATATGGAAAAAGCAAGAAACATTTTGTGTGTGTATAAGTGTTATATATTCATACTTTAAAGTGTATTTTGCCAGTGCAGATGAGTACTTTTGCATCAAGGAACATATAGTCACTGCTTAAATTAAAGTTGATAAGTGGCCTGTTACAATTTCTCCCTGAATGAATGTGTTTTTCAATCTCTAAACTAACTACAGACATACCATTTATGGCTGTTTCATTTTGCTGAAACATACCATACCCAAAGGTAAAAAAACATTCATTATAGACCCTCATATTTGATATGTGTTTGTAGCACTGCATTTCCTCAGTGCGCCAAGATATTCACATTCTGTGTGTTTCAGGCATGAAGAGGGACCCCCTATCCGCTGTCACACCAACTTTGGGATCAATCAGTGCTTGCTTTATAAAATGACACGACTTTAAGTGTATCATCGCTCACTCGCTAAAATATCAATTTAACCAATTTGCAGTGAAATATGTTTATATAATAACCCATTTCCTATGTGGGAGACCTTAAAAAAGATGAAAACATTGTTTGAGGTATCTCAAAATTTTGGGTGCCTTCCCAACAGGCTATATCTGCCATTACTGAATCCTATCCAATATATTTACATAGCAGCAGAGGATATAAAATGTTAATTTAATATGTATCTGGCACATTGAAATAACAGATGTCGTCTGCTGGCTTTGGCACACATTATCCACAAGCCATTTAATCCAAATTTGCTGTGATATCAATTACAGTTTCACAGAAGAGCTCCTGAAATTGACATGACACGATACACTAAGATGAATCATTCTGTGGGACTTTATGGAACTACAGTCCACTGTCCACTTGTAACTGAATAATGGTACAGAGTGGAGGTCCTTCCCTCACAAAAAATCTTTGACTGAGAACAGACACTTACTTGCAGAGAGAGCACACCAATCCATCAACAGGCATGTTTCATTTTAGACTGTCATTAAGCTAGTCACAGAATTAACGTTGATTAATGACAGCTGATACGACCTGCCACTGTTGATGTTTGTCAGTTTAACCAGTGAAAGCAGCAGTCTGCACCGGCTGAAAAAGAGAAGCTGTGAGCTGGATGTCTGGTACTCTGCTACTCTTTAGCAATGAGACAGAGATAGAATGAGGGGTTAGTGAATCTGTATATTTTGCTGACAGGAAGTCAGAATCAATTGACTTGCTGAACCCAAATTATTTATTCTAGCTGATAACAATCCTTTCAGATTTGTCAGTAAGGCCCTGAAACCTGCTCGAGACATCTTTAATATTTAGTGTTGGCCACATAAGTCATAGATAAGCGAGTTAAACCAAGACTAATAATCAATCTTATTTTCAGTCTCAGGAGAGCAGTTCCTAATACAGCAGACGCCAGTGTACAAGCATGGGGTACCATTCATGGTGTCTCCCTGGCTGGTTGTTCTATGCTATAAAGTTCTCAAAGAACTTCAGTACAAAGTTTTAATCTTTGAAGCCATTTCTACACAAACTAGCTTTGCCTTTAGGGCGAAGACGCATGTCACACAGTGCAGGATTGACTTTTGGATGTTTTTGGACAACAACAGAGATCTATGGCTCAGAGGGATACAATACTGAAGTAAGTAGGATGAACTGACATGACATCTACAGACTATAAGGGAAACGTCACATTTTCCAGCCTTGTCCTTTAACTTAAACAAATAAAAAACATTCACAGAAATTGCATAGAATGCAGCAGCTCCTCCACTTTTAAGGTCCTTAGAATTAATTTGTAAGATCCTTCTTCTTGGCATTGCCCCAGATTACATCTGTGAGTTAGTTTGTCCTTATCAGCCCACATGCAGGCTGAGGACCTAAGGCAGGAGTCGCTTGGCTGTTCCCGTGGCTATGTTTAATATTAAACAGGGCAGGGATTTTCTTTTCAGAGTACCTTAACTGTGGAATGACCTGCCTGACAAACTCAGAATTTTGAAATCAGTGCTTTTTCTTACTTTATGTCTTGCTTTTTCAGAAATAAATAAAAAAATCATTGTTAACTTGCTTTATGTTTGTAAATTACCTGTATGTGTATTTTCATATTTCATTTAAATGCCAGGTGTCAGGTACCCATATTCTATGATTCTACATTTATTGTGTGTATGTGTGTGTGTGTGTGTGTGTGTGTGTGTGTGTGTGTGTGTGTGCGTGTGTGTGTGTGTGTGTGTGCGTGTGTGTGTGGTGTGTGTGTGTGTGTGTGATGCATTGTGTCTCCCTCTTGATGAGGAAGCGTAGGCATCACAGCGAAGAGAGATTTAAAGGTGCGCGTCATCACCACGTCACTCTGTCTGCTCATACATATTTGAAGTCTGAAGTGCAGATTTGGTTATTTTACATCCCCCACTTTATTTGGAAACATATGAAGCTTAAAAACTGTCTTTCTCAACTGTGAAGCAGTAGAAAGACACTAAATATTCAACAGATACTGTCTGTGTGATTTTTGGACTTGCTGTTGGACAATAGGTTATTGCCTTTCTCCCTCTTGTATCCTTTTTGTGATATAAAAAAATATGTTTTCTCTTGTTTGCTAGGCAGAGAGGTCAGAGAAGTCTGAGGCAGTTGATTGCAACACCTCTTTGAAACAGGTATTGATCCAGCAGCAATCGTGACAATGATGTTCCTCAAAAAAGACCTTTTACAGTGCCTATAAAAAACCAACTTAACATTAATATCATAACTTTACATTTCACTCAGACTTTTGTAAGAGGTGACTCCCAATATGTACACTCTCCTTTAACAAGAAATGTGTTGTGCAATGTGCATAACAGCAGAAGCTTTAAAGTCTTTGGGGGTTTTATTGGGCTTGCATGGCTTAAAAGGGAACACCTACACACCTAGACCATTTTAAACTCTGCAGATCTCAATTCTCTCAGTTAAGGTGGCTTGCTATTGGCCAATAGCGCTACTTCATATGTAATAATTCACCAAAGTTCAACTCAAAATTATTTGTATAATGAATGAGGAATTGCCACTGATTACTGCAATTCCACTAAAAGGAATGTACTGGGCTGCAAACTTTCATGTTTCAGATGTCACTGTGACCAAGAAATGAAGTTTTACCTCATGGAGCACCAGAAGTGTCCTACTTGAGGAACTTTTACCGGCTGCTAATAAGTAAGAAATATATGTAAGGAGCATTAAAGGATGGGCTCAGAATTTTTCAAGTCTTTTGTAAAGCCATAGTCTGGCACCCAAATGGTCATTGACTTGTGGTTTTTTTTTTTGCTGGAATCATTCTGTCCTGTACTGACCATTAAAAGATCCCTTTATGATACACTTACATTGTAAGTGATGGGGGACGAATCCACAGTCCTCCCTCTGAACAAAATTGTATTAAAAAGTTTAGTCAAATAAGTTAAATAAAGTAGATATCTTTCAACGTTACAGTCTTTTTAGTGCTAAAATCCCCTTTTTGTTACTATACTTCCACCACAGCTCAACAGGGAAACACTGTCAGAGGAAACACAAAGAAAAAGACTGTAAAGTGGCAGATATCCACTTGATATTACTAACTCGGACTGCTGAAGCATCATATAAGCTTCACATCTACTTTTAAATATATATTTGAACAAAATGAAACACTGTGGATTTTTGTCTCCCATCACTTGCATTGAAAGCACATTTGATGAGGATCTTTTGACAGCCAGTATTGTGACGGCTGCACTCACAGCAGCTCTACTGATATAAAAGTCAGTAGCCTTCGGGTAGACAGACTTGAAACACTGTGAACCTATCCTTTAAAGCCGGTGTGACATGTTCCTTTATTGCTCTCGCTGGAGTCTGGCTGCAGCTTTTATGAGTCAAGAAATGCAGGAGCAGAGTGAACTGGAGTTGTCAAGATGAGATCAAATATGCATTTATTACTGTTTACATGTGACAGAATGAGAAGGATCGACCTGATTGTGTCTGTGTATAATAGTGGCAACGCGTTGTGAGAGAACAGTGAGATAGAGAAGATGAACTAGAATTATTCATAATGAATGTCCCATTCCTTGCAGATATCAATAAAACCGAACGTGATGATGTAAAGAGTAGATCGGGCAACAAAGTCAATGCAGTGTGGGCTTCAAACTCATGTTGCTACATGTACAGAGCCAGCAGGCCTGCTGCCAGCTGCCTCAATTAAACTTTAAACACTCTCCTTTCAGCTCTCCATATGCAAGTTGCGAGCTTACATAAGAAATCTCCACTCACCCAGACAGCATACTGTATGATGATATCATGACCACTGAAATATTTCTTAGGCATCAACCTTCCAGGCTCTGCAGAAGCATTTCTTATAACATGAATCATCCTTTGATGACAAGTGTGTTACATGCTACTTTGTTATTGCTGTGATCAGACTGTGAGCTGAATGTGTCAGCAGACACATGTTCTGAGGGCCTGCGTGGTCGCATGCCTGGTGATTTGATGTGAAGTACCACTTAGCTGAATAATAACCATATACCATTGCTCACATGAAGCACCCATGTGATGTGAAATTGGAATCCATAAAAAGCACAACCATAATATGTTTTATTGACGATTAAAGAAGATTGACTGGAGGTTTGCAGCAGTGCTTAAAGCCTGTTTAGATTCATTTTGTAACAGCGACAATCTGTGGGAAAATTACAGTCACATCCTGCCTTTGGGTGTTATTGTAAATGCCTTTTTTGTTTTATATTTTAGTATATTCTCAGCAGAGCAGTGAATCGATGTGGCATTGCAGGCCAGGGGCAAAGGGGCAAGACAAACAATTTCCTCTTCTATGGCTGTAGGAAAAAGTCATTAATATGAACTGAAGTGTAGTAAATCAGTGGTTTAACTATGCTCTGACCTCCAAAAACAAAAATAATACCATGTCATGTTGCAGGTGTAAAAACATCTTCACAATAACAAAGATAATTCCTCACCAAATGGACTCAATCATGTGTAAGCTTTTAACATGAATGATAAGTTAACATTTCCACAGTTGCATCTTATAATCATATACAATTTCATTTAAGATAGTGCCGCTTCACCTGGCTTTAACATGATTAGTTTCTTCCTTGAATGAGGCAGTGCAAAAATACAGTACATTAAATCACACAAAAATGTTCAACAAGTTCACCACTGCAGTAAATACATTGGTGGGCCCCCCAAAAAACATATATCATTCGATTTCATACTGAGAGCTTTTGTATAATTGTGCTACTACTCCGGAGGACCTTCACATTGATCACAGGTTTCAGTGCTCAGCAGACATCTGCTGTCTTCAATGATAGCTGCAATTTTGCTCACATATAATTTAGTATATAATGCAACAGTGAGAAACATAAAGAAGTAGAAAAATCAGGCCGACCCTATTATACTTCATTTGGTACTTATATGCACTTTAATAGACTATAATTTAGGTGCAATTCTGTGGTTTTAAGTGTTCCTCTTCAATACAATACTGTGAAAAAGAGCAAAGATACGTGGGCAGGTGTGGCTGAGGAGGAAGAGCAGCTCGTCTAATAATCAGCAGATTGGAAGTTCGATCCCCGGTTCCTCCAGTCTGCATGTGGAAGTGTCCAAGGACGAGGTGCTGAATCCCAAATTGCTGTCGAAGGTTGTTATTGTGTTTGTGAATGATTAGAAATTCCTCCTGACGAGCACCCATCATGCACGGCAGCGTCTGCAATCAGTGTGTGAAAGTTTGTGTGAATGAGCGAATGCGGTATGTACAGTAGTGACAGTGTAAAGTGCTTTGAGTCGTTGGAAGACAAGATAGTCAGTCTATATCCCCCTCTTATTCTGATGCTGTAAAAACGTTTGATTTTCAACATGGGCCAAAACAATTTTCATTGAATTACATTATTGTGAAGCATGCTGAGTCATAAAATATCACTCATGAAAACAGCATGAAAAACAAAATGCAAAACAAATCAAGCTCTACTCAACTACAATCTTTTTCTTGTGTTTAAACATCACGACCCACTTAATCAAGCCTACCTTTAAACCAACTAGCTCCTCCACACAGTGAGTCAGAAATACCTTTGCAAAAAGCTGCCAGGCTTTTTAACTTAAAATAAAAAGTTAGTTCTAAAATTAACTTTAACACAAAAGACTCACGACTTTACTTGGACTCGGAATGACTTGATATCCTCTTCAAGTGATTAAAAGAAAGAAAGTACAAATGATTGTAACTGCACCAATAGCATACAAAGGTACATTTCATAATTTAGCTTTTCAATGTTATGAAGTAAGTAAGTAAGAAAGTAATGAGTATGATCACTATCACTATTTATATAGCCTTACCACAGTGTATTACAGTCTATTTTGTTAAAAAGTTTAAAATTGCATTAAATTTGGTGAAGGATGCAAAATAGAATAGAATAGAATAGAATAGAATAGAATAGAATAGAATAGAATAGATCTTTATTGTCATTGTCACCAGGTACAACAAAATTAAAAGTGCTCTCCAGTCAGTGCATCATATAATATGACTTAAGGAGGACTCAAAAAAACAAATTTAGGACTTGGACATGACTAGAGCCTTGTTGGTCTTGACTTGGGATGTGACTCAGGAGTGAAGAGTTTAGACTTACTCATGACTTGCAAATGAAAGACGTTTTCTCACCTGTGGAATAAGCTAATGAGTTTAGCTAGTTAGTTTTTTTCTGTATGTGTGTCCTTTGCATATCTTGAAAACCGTTTATCTGATTGACTTCACACTTGGCAGGTACATTGCTGAGGACCCAAGGAAATGCAGTGTTGAGTGTGATGTTATTTGGATGAGCAGTTCTAAAGAAACATATACAAGTATGAGGAGTCAACCAGCAGAAATACGGACAGCCTTAGTGATACGAATGACCATATAGAATGTATTAACAATGTTCAGAGGGTTAAACTCTACTATTCCCTATCACTATTACTATTCAAAGGTACTGTTCTCTCTAGGTATTGAGAAACCCATACCAAAAAGGGACATTTTGAATGCTGGACTAGTGTAAATAAAATAGCAATTGCTACATTATGCACAACAGTCACCTAATAGAGATTAATGTTCAGCCTCTCAAGTTTAAGAACAAAATTGAGTCCCTAAGTACTGATTATAGCAGAAACAGAGACACAGTGAGCTAGAACAATAACAAAAAAAGACTAACAATACATAGAAGGCAAATAATAGTTGAAAATATCTTTCTACTATAAACACTTTATATTAATGGGGTTGGACATTCATCTGCAGCTTGATTTTATAGGAGTACTCTAAAGTCAGTTAAATGGTAATATCAGCAATCTAACATGGTCACAATGACAATGCTGACATCTGATGTGTTGCAGGACCCATGTTTAGCTTCTTAATTTTGCATTTTAGAACTCTATCTGAGACTGAGGGAAATGTTATCAGTTTTGCAGGTATTTGGCCATAAACAAAAAGAAATTCACATTAAAGTGTAGTGAACAACATACACTGTTAGCCAGACAGGAAATTTCAAAAACAGCCACTGGAAGCCTTTAAGCAACAAACGCTTGAAGGACAACAAAGCAGCCTGTAATTGATATGTTTCCCTCTTATCAAAGCTCAGAGGTGAGTCATCAAAGTTCATAAACCTCTCCAGTCCATTTGATTCAGGTCTTATCAGTATAAATCCTTGATCCTCAAAGACTGAACAGACATACAAGATGTACAGGCTGACTCTGACTGAACATCTAAGAGCTTTAATCTCACAACCAGGAGAAATTTATTGTAAAGTAACTTTTTTAACTACAATCAGGACAGAAAGAAACATTTTAAATGTATGCTGGAAATAAACAACCAGGATTGTAAAAGTGCTTTGACCCCATGAGTCCACAGTGGAAGAACATTTCACCTACAGGCAGCCCTGACTTCAAAAGCTGAGAAATCATTGACAACGTATTGATTCAGAGGACAGAACCTGGCTGACACCGACAGAACAGGCTGAGTTCCTCTAGTCAAATACCACTTCATTGTGCGGTGTTACAGACAAAAAGAAATTAGTGCAAATCACTTTGACAAAACAATTTTCTTTATCTTCAGCAAGTTCTTTCTTTATGTGACAAGCCTGTTCAGTAAACAACTCGAGCTGCACTATTGGTTGACTTTTGTCACGTAGCAAATGACAAATAACAAAATAACCACTCTGCCCTATTTGAGAGTTGTTTTCCTGTGGTGATTGTTAATGTCTTTGTCACACTGTGTTAACGTATGTGTAAGTCTGAGGTCAAGCAGATGACAGACAGTGACTGGCGGGAATTTCAGTTGGCGTCAAATCCAACCCAAACATAAGAGCATCTTGTTATTCCTATAATTTTTAACGGTGTAATCAATATTTGAAATCTTTCCCATGCCCCTTGAAATATCGAAATATTTGTAGAGTGCTCTCTGCAAATATTTCGATGTTAAATAGATTTTGATTTCTGGCCTGAACCAGTGTGCAAAACACATGTAGTTACAAGTTTTAAATTTTGGCAGTCTGTGACTCATGGTTGTCTCTCTCTTTCTATTTTTCCCTCTTTATGTGTATGCCAGACTCTACCACAAACAACCAAAGTTCTTTCATAAATAGCCTTAATCCTATTTTTCTACATACTTTCAGAAAATTGCTTACAAAGTCACCACTTTAAAAAGTTTTTCATAAGCTCGTCTAATATGATTTTTTTCACTGTGTAACAATGTCAAAATGATGTTTGGGTTGATGTTGAAAATTAATAAATCCTGCATGTTTGGAATGAGGCAATTTAGAGAAGATTGAATCAGGCTTTAAAAGTAATTTGGTGCATTTCAGTCATTGATGAATGAATATTAATGAAATATGACATCCCTTGTTTTCTTGAAGTCACTACATCTAGATTTGTGATTATATCCTCTTTAAAAACATTCTGGTATAAAGGGTAATTTCTAAAAATAAGAAAATCCCAGTGAAATGGATGCATGATGGAACCATTGGAGGTGTATCAGGCTACTATACACTACAGTTGGGAATTTTCACTGTGTACAAATTGTTGCTTTACATCACAAATTAAAATTTTTAATGAACAAAGTCATAATATATTATGACATAATGTTTTAAGGCACCTAGTTACAGCTGTAACAGCCATGCATACAGCTGTTTCTGTTTCATTGCCTTAAATGGACCGTTTTGTGCGTCTCAACTTTGTCTGAGTGACGCACACCCAGGCCAACCACAATAGCAAAGTAGAGGAGAGAAACTAGCTTGACCATAAATGACAACAAAACACAGTAGAGACTCTCACACTGACATGAAATAAAACAAGTGCACATAAATGAGGTAAAATGAGGGTGGGCCGCTAATGGCGTAGCATAGTTAGCACGCTACATTGTTTTACATGTGATATCGAGTGTTGGCAGCACTAGACTAGCACAACACTAGATGACAAACAAAATCCGGGGTCAACATATATTGAGTTGCTGTAAGCCATAAATTCATCACTCCTAATCAAAAAGACAATGCTATCTCTGAGCCTGACAAGCCCAGCCAAAGGCCTCTCTTCTTCCAGGCAGCTGTCCTGCTTCTGCCCCGCGATCTGACACATTCTGAATGGCAGTTGTCTTCTCAGGCATCCACTGGCTGTGCACCACTGTCTTTTCATTTCTTCTGTCTTATGGCGGGTGGCAACCAGCGTTAAGATGCATTAGGTAGTGGGTGTAACAGTGACTTAATTGTGCGACCCATTAGAATCTGGTCATGAGCTTATCAACCAACTTATTGACCAATTGACTGGGAGACTCCAGCGGTAATTGCCTGAATATTCACGGCCCCTTCTGGCAGTTCAATAACCTTTATCAGCGTGTAGCAGCTAATCATCTGCAATAAATAGGCATGTTTCTGTTTTCTATTTCTATAACAAGCCTCAACTGAAGGGCCTATGGAGCCCTTTGGGGACACACTAGCCCAAACTCAATACCTTATCACTGTGAGACTTGGCTCATCATCGTATCCCCATGCAGCATTGATAAACTGTTTGGTCCTGTGTACTGCCCTCTGCATGATCCTGGGACCATTTCCAGTGGGAATTTAAATGATGTTGTTTCCCTCCTGAGAAGCATGTGAATTGAGATGGATGGTTTGGTCAGTTTTGGACGCAGTGAAGTGGAAAAATATCTTTTCAGATTATACAAAAAGAAAACAAAAACATCCACAAAAAGGACAGACAAAAAGAGATTTTGTTGTTCTCTAGTGTCCGTGGTCAAGACACTAAACGTCATTTATCTTGTTTTTACTCCAAAAATATCTCCTGTGTACATTACATACCCCAACACACACACATAACAAAAGGAATATCATTCAAAAGAAAATCTTCAATGACCCTGTCGAAACACCAATTTAGTGTTTGTATGCAGCAGGAACATTTTCTGGGTCTACTTTTGATTTCAAAAAGAATAGCAGTCACTTCAACAGCTAAAAGGAAGAGTGCAGATATCAATCACTTTGAAACTCATTCTGAAAACAATTGGTTAAAGGGAACACTCAGGCTCACATTAATGCAGGCTTTGTGAAAGTGAACAAATTATAGGTTGTTTTTATTGCTCAGATGCGGCTAAAATTATATATCACGAACATGTAAAAAGAATCGACTTGTTTTCACATGCCTTGGTGAAAAAATAGTCTGAAAAGGATCAGATATGTGTCAGCGCAGCTTTCATCTGAATGAAAAATCAATTTTCTGGTCACGCCAGCACTTTCTCCCTCTGATATCTCCCAAATAACAGAAAGAAGATAGTGCGAGACTTTGCACCTCTAAGGGCTAAAGGCCTCTACCTCTGCTTTTTTCTACCAAGACCAAATCCTGGCTATTGCTCCATATTGATCTATTATGTCTCTCTTGTTTGGGGTCATTGGCTATGCATGTGTAAGACATCAGAAGTTTATTTATTTTATATTTCAACAATTTTATTGATTGATTGTGTATAAAAAAAGAACTGTTAACTTGATGAGAACATTGTGAACCCCCTGCACATGTCAAAAGTTGATCAGTGTACACATACAGATTGTTTTTCACAGGAATCAAAAAGATCTCAGATTGTTTGATTGGCACAAACATGGCTTTGAAAGGAGATATGTACTATATGTAATCAAACTGTCTCTGTATCACTAAATTCAAGTACACATTATATACTGTGTATTGAAGCTTTCTTTGTAGGGATTAACTGGAACCAAAATTCAGGCCTGGACTTTTATCAAGACCAGCCCACATACCAGTCGACAACTATTTTTTTCTGGGATACAATTGGATAACTGATGAATGCTGCTAATACACATTATTATAGCTAGATATATTTTCTGATTATATTCAATGGTACCTTATGCAGCACTTTTGCTTTTTCCCTGTAATATATTTTTTACTATGCTCTCCACCAGATGTAAGGCTTCATGTGAAACAACACTGACCTTGGCCTTAAAAAATGAATGCAGAAAAATAATTGAATATACATGCATGACCCTGAGATGCATATTATATATATTTGCCTCCCTGTTGGTTAGCTATTTGCAGAAATATAACTTTACTGAATAGGTCAGACAAGTCACAGCAGATATCATATGAACTGACATACTGCAGCAACAGTAATAACAGTATTGCACTACCACATATTTCAAGAAGAGCCACTAAAAAAAAAAAAAAAAAAAACACAACAGGGAGGAATGTATCTTTTAAATTCTTTAATTCAGTCAATCAGTCTTTATTTATAGAGCACCCCAACAAAGTCATCTCAAGTCACTTTACATATAGAGCAGGTCTAGACTGCATTCTGATATAATTTAAAGAGACCCAACATTCTCCCATGAGCAGCACTGGCAACAGCAGCAAGGGAAAACTCCCTTTTAACGGGAAAAAACCTCAGGCAGAATCGGGCTCTAAGCGGGTGGCTGTTTGCCTTGACCGGTTGGGGTTGAGTAAGAGAGAGAGACAGGCACAGTGACAATCAATCAACATTGAAAATAACAGGAGTGTAAAAAGTAGTCATGAGCTCCAAACATCTTTGAGGTCCTGAACGTGGACACCCCCAGGTTACCTGTGAGACAAGAGAGCACAGACAACTCCGGGGAAGAGGTTTAACTTAGTGAATGCATTAATAGTGCATGAATGTAAATGGATTGATAGATGGAGGGAGGATCATGCATCATGCACATCATGGGAGTCCCCCCGGCAGTCTAAGCCTATGGCAGCGTAAACTAGGAGCTGGTCCAAGGCAAGTCTGGCCGGCTCTATAAGCTTTATCAGAAAGGAAAGTTTTAAGGCTACTCTGAAATGTAGAGAGAGTGTCTGGCCCCCATTCTACTTTTAGAGACACTAGGAACCACTAACAGGCCTGCATGCTGGTGCAGTGTGCTAGTATGTTGATATGGTACTATGAGCTCTTTAAGATATGATGGAGCCTGACCATTAAGAGCTATGAAAGTGAGGAGAAGGATTTTGAATTCTATTCTGGATTTTACAGGAAGCCAATGCAGCGAAGCTAAAATGGGAGTAATATAATCTCTTTCTAGTTTTGGTCAGTACACATGTACTGTAGCTGCATTCTGGACCAGCTGGATAGTCTTTAACGACTCATTATTATCAGGACAGCCTGATAATAATGAATTACAATAATCCAGCTAAGAAGTAATGAATGCATCGGCTAGTTTTTTCATTAAAAAAATGGCCTGAGTCCTTATGTCTATACACTAAATCAAATCTTGCATAATGCAATAATGTTGCGTTTGATCATAGGCAGAGCAGACAGTCATACTGAGCCTGATTGCATCCTGATACACAACACAAGATCTGTAGACAGTGAACAACCAACATTAGCTTCCCTGCTAAAGTCTCCTTCTTATCTAATTTACAAACATCAACGCTTTTGTCTTGCACCTTAGGTTTTGCAAAAAACAGGCAATAAATATGAAATGATACCTTTAAAAATGCAAAAGTGTAAAAACAATACATATTAAATGAAAAAATTAAATCATCACATGTCACATGAATAAAAAGGCATTAGGAGTTATTTTTTCTTCTACATTGTGTATGTTCTTTATAACCATAGCAGCAGCTGTCTAATACATTAGTACAGCAGGTGTTTCTAATAATCCACACAAATGGATCACAACCAAATTAGGTTGGGTATGAAAATAAAGTCAAGCATCGGATACTCCAATTTTTCAACTGACAATACCATCTTGTATTGACTCAACCACAAACCATGCCTTCAGCAGATTATAACCCACTTTTAATGACTGCGTTTTATTCATTTCTAAACTTCAAAAAAGACAAAATGTACTTTACAAGAACACAGAGCTTTGGTGGAAATCAAATTAAATAAACCACTGCAATATAAATAGAACTTTGGAAACATAGCAGATTGTACAAAAGTCATGTTAAACAACTTGCTCAAAACTCATTCACTAGTTACTAGATTCTGTCTTTCTTCTGAAGATTCCTACAACAGCTGGAAAGCACGAAACTTCAGGTTCCCAGTAATGCTCCTTGAAAAATGGAATTAGAGGCAAAGGGCAGGTGTAGTTAAGCAAGTAAAACAAAGCTGCTTCTGTACATGTGCTGTACAAACCTTTGACTGGAGCCAACATCTTCTCCATTGAGCAGATGTCAAAGTAATTTCAAAAATTGCAAAACACTGTCATGGCAAAAGCATTAACTCAGTTCATATTTCACATTATTGTTGTTATAGCAGAGTGACAACAATTTCCATCTGTCCCCCTGCTCAGCAGCAGCTTGTTTTTGTCATAAACATGTAAATTTTGGCTAATTGTACAATCAATATGAAATAGGAATTACAGATTAAAAAGATCAATCCCTTATTGGGAAATGATGTGAGTGAGGGAGGGAGGGAGGGAGGGAGGGAGGGAGGGGGAGAAGGAGACAAAAGGAAGGCAGAGGTGGCAATCAAAAAGGCGATATGGAGAAAGATATGAAGAAATGTCTGACAGCAAGTGGATATATAAATGGATGAATTGACCTTTTACTGTTCTGCTCCTCCACTCATGTCGTGGACAAATCCGCACATCCACACACAGAAACACACATGCACTCTCTCTTTCTCTCAGGGGTCCCATCAATATTCTTTACTGAGGAACCTCTCCGGCAGTTTTCATCTGGTCTTAATTACATGTAGAGGGTGACGGCTGAATCAGTCAGAGTAAAGAGGATCAATGAATATAACTGCTGTCGGCCAGTGCTTTTAATTACCACCAACACAGGCATACAGTATACACACACACACACACACACACACACACACACACACACACAAACACACACTTGAGACCTTTTAATCAGTGTGACCTTTTGGACTGTGGTGTAACAATACCTTATACATCTTGTATATCTTTCTGCACATTTGACTGAATGGCTGTTAATTGTATTATACACCACACATTTTGCTGGATCGTGTAGTTATGCAGCGCAGCGGTTTATCGTTGGTATGTAGTTTATATAGTATTAAAAAGCTGCTAATGCTTTGTACAACACAGTATGTTCTGCTAGAAAAACAGACACTCTAAATGAACCAGGAAAACCCCACTCTTTCATTCTTAAGCATTCCTTTATTTGTCCTCCGCCAGCTGTTTACGTGACGCTTGCTCCACAACCGATTCTCGTATCTTGCTATCAGTCGACTTATCAAAAGCTACGGTCCCTTTCAGCAAAACGAGCCATCATGCTTGCTAGACATTATGCTTGACTAAGTTGCAACAGTGAAAAAATATGTTTAGAAGGAAACCTAATGGCGCTTAAATTACGGTTTCTGTCAACATCATTAGAAAATGTGGTTAATTATCGGATCTGGCAAGTTGTAAATATGTTGATACGGAATGAGCAAGGTAAATGGTTAATGATAAGTAATCTCCCAAAATATCTGAACTTGCAGTACAGTATCTGCTGGCAGTAACTACAGCATTATTAAACTTTTTAAAGACTCTTTTTCAAGATTAAATCAATATAGAGAGAAGTGTGCAGTGATTTGAAGCAAATATCTGTATGGAAATTTAAACAATTTTAACCACAATCTTTCTCTAAACTTGAAGTGCTTTTGTTGCCAAGACCACACCGCAGACGGAACTCAGCAATTACATTCATCAAGGAATATACAAACTGGAAAAACAATCTAGTATATTTGTATAATCTCTTGGAGATGGTGTTAGTTCTATGGTGGTCTGAGCTCGGTGAAGCTGTAAAGAATTCACTGAATAGTTGCCTGTGTGTTATTTATTAGTTATGCCACTTTTGTAAACTGTTCACATTCTAGGTTTTGACCCCTGACCTCTATGAAGTTAGAAGACTTAGTGACTTGTTTTGACTGCGTTCAAAGCCAGTAACTTTGAGTGAACTTTTTTGTTGTTGCACTTTATCAATTCTCATTTTATGTATAGGGATATAAGGGTGTTGTAAAGCCACAGTTGACACCACTGACACTAAATACCTCACAGATTTCACTAATTAGTGGCCTGTCATTGTTTACAATGTGTATAATGAATAATGCATGCAATTTATACTAAATACTTCATTTTCAAATAGCTCTAGTTATCCTATAAAAGAAAATGTGCAATAGACCCATGTTTGAAGCTAATATGGAGACTATGAGAGTCAGATGAATACTGTGACACAAATACAGTTTTATAAGAAATTCAAAAAGGAAACATGAGACAAATTTTGAAGGCACTTCTTAGTCATCCATTTTTATTTATTTTTACCGTGACATCAATACTAAAGTGACCGAGAGGGAGCCTGGGTGGAGCTGAGAGAGGGGCTCAGAGAAGATACACAAGTAACAAAAGCCACACCTGAAATGTACAGTGAGACACCTCAATGTAAACATTCCCCACCCATCACCCAAGTCAACTTATCTTTAAACCTTTAATGAAAAGTTAAAGTACTTTTTAAGCTGTGATAATTTGCTGACAAATTAGTTTAACTTAACTCAACCCAACTGAGGCCCCATGGTGCGCTGCAGTTTTTGAGTTGGCTTCCTTTTGAAAGTTAAAAAGAAAAAGATGTCTTGGCATTTGACATGTTTGTGGTGGCATTTTCAAAAGAAATCATAATGACTCACAAAGAAGCTATTTTCTGCTTTGTTCTGAGCGGGACTAAAGACTTCGATATCTTTCTAATGAAAAAATATAATAATAATTGAAATCAAGACACACGTGAGACAAACAGCCAGCCATCTAGTGGCCATTTAAAGAACTTCACCCCAAGGCACTTCAGGTTAGGTGGAGCCAGAGGGAATATGACACAGAGTAGCACACATGCCCCAAACTCTCCCTTCCCTGAACTCCACCACCTCACCCTACCCCACCACAATATTCAGAGACAGATTGCATTACCAAGAACTCAATGACCCCCTCAGGTAAACCTGAACACCTTATGACTCATTTCTATTTATAAAGTTGCAGTATCCCACTGTGAGGCATTAACTGCTTAGATTTAAAAGATATAACATGAAATAGAGCTTTCATTTTCAAAATCCACCAATCTGGTTATATTAATCTGACACCAGAAACCTGTTAATTATAATTTCCTTCTTTCTTTTATTTGATGTCTATTATTAAAATGACATCTTTTGGGATAAATCCAAGTCATTAAACCTTAACTTTAATTGATACCATCATTTTGAAATCAAGCCTGTTTATGGTATCACATCAAGACAGTTTCCAAGACTGTTTCACTGTGAGATATAATCAGTGCTGTGCCATAATATCATGTTGTGAATGTTTCAGGCTTTAGTGTCACTGAACTTGATCTCCTCTGGCACTTCACTGTCCATCAAATTCTTCTTTGCCGTTGGCACTTGAGCTTCTTTAAAACTTTCCATGGATGTGGCAGAGTTTATTAGCTCTTTTAAAAACAAGTCGGTCTGCTAGTTGGTCTCAGCTAGCAGGCTTGAAATTTACAGAGTCTTTCCAGTCCACAGAATGCCCTTTAGGGGAAAGAATCAGAGTAGACGGTTGTGAAGACACCCTGTTTGTTTGTTGATCTTGCAGCCTGTGAGGAACATGGTATTTTGGAAAACCAAACGTGTACCAGCCTATTTCAGCATTTGAACAACTATTTTTCTACAATAGAGTCTGTATACGGTGGCTTTTAAAACAGGGACCCCCGCATGAAAGCAGCTCAACAGCACTACTAGTGGACAAAAACTCCACTAGGTACCTTTAAGTAAAACTACCAATAAAACAATGTAGAAATGCAATGTTACAAATAGATTGCATTAAAATAGAAGTTAAAGTAATAATATACTATTATCAAAATATAAATAAAGTATTGAAAGCTGAATGACCTGTTCAGCTAAAGAAATGCCCCTGTGACTGATATATTATGATGTATTACACTATTAAATTGGTAATTCTGATACATGGATGTGTAAGCAGGATTTTACTGTTGTAGCTGGTTGAGGTGGAGCAAACTTTAACTACTTTACATTTAGATTGTTCAGAGTTCCCCAAATGAGAGGTCAGCCCTGCTCCAAAGGTTCCCAGGATATATTAGAGAGGTTGTGATGTGATTAATGGGCTAGAACTGAGAAAAAAAATCTGCTGTACTATTTTTTATTTTTTTCTAGTCTTTTTGAAACCATTGTGAGATGTTTAAAAAGGAAATGTCTCCTTGGTGGAGCTCCAAACTACTCATAGACATCTGGAGAGTGATAAGAGGAGCCAACTGGTTTTTTGTAGGGGAGTCACAAGTGAACAAGGCTGGGAACCACTGGTTCAATGTTTACCAATGAAAATAGATTTCACATTTTAGCATATTTTTAATGGAATTTTAATATTTAATCCGAACCGTATCACTGACTGCACTTGTTAAAAATGTAGTGGATGAAAAAAAAAACAATATTTCCCTCTGAAATTCACTGGGGTAGAAGTGTGAAGTTGCATAAAAATGAAATACTTAAGTGAAGTACCTCAAAATTTGTGCTTGAGTAAATGTACTTACAGCAGATACTTAACACAACAACCGTGATTGCGTGGTGGTCATTTTCAAGTCTGTTCATGAATCTAATACATAATGTGATTTCATGTATTTCATTCAGATATATAGTAGGAAGCAGAAATGACGATAAAACTCAAGAAAAAATATTTATTTACAAACAATATAGCAATCACATCTGACAATAGCACTTATATATAGTATCTAATAATGTCCAGTCCCATATTTTGAGTCACAATCTCAATACAGCTATGTTGAGTTAATCGACAATGTATTATCAACAATGTTATTCTCTAATACACATCAGATTGTTTCTCGAAGCAAAATACAGATTGTCGCACACATCTTTTTTCCCATTTCTACACATTTGCATCACTGATAATCATTCTGACAATCCACTTTTGACAAGGTATACAAGTATCTGTGTAAAGGTAGTGTTTAGTGTTGAGCCAAGTGCTGTTAATAAGATCCACCCATTCATCTTGGGTGTGTTTACACCTGATTCCTACTTGTTTTTCAAATCTTTCCCCTTTAAATCTGATCACCCTGTATGTGTGCTAACCCCAGAGGAAAATAGAACCTAGAACCAAAACCACATTGCTGAAATAAATGGAAAAAAAGCATGTTGTTATCATTTCAATCAAGGTGACTGTTATATTTTCACAGAAATTGATTGATTACACACCACTGTGTGACTTTATGAAAGCCTTTCCAGTGACATTGAATAACATCAGAATGAATTCATCAACATTCCTCAAGCTAAAGACAAGACTGCTTTCATTAACTGCTGACAATTTTCAGATTAAATCTTTTCACCTAACATCAAAAAGCAAGTATTTATTCAAGATCAAATAGTGATGCAGATAATGAAGACATTTTAAGAAAAGAAAAGTCATGGGTTGTTTTTACTCATTTCAAAGAGTTCACTTTTTATTTCGGCCTTTGGCTGGTTTGGAAATCCTCTTAGGTAAGTCAGGATCAAGTAGAATACCACAGCTAGCCAGAGGCTCACACAGTCCCCAACATGCATGTGTACAGGTGCATGCACATGGCCACCCAGGCACAAACACACATCTGATGCCCTCCTACCTTTTTTTAAAGTGCTGGGACATCATCCAGCTGTTTAGTAGGGGTTTGTGTGTGTATGTGTGTGTGTGTGCTTGGCCTCCAGCATGTGACCCATGTTAAGACTGTTTACACTCCACCTGTCCACACTTCATCCCTCTTGTGCCTCATTTCATCAGTTCAGTGAAATGCAGTGTAAGAGGAGGTGCAATAGAGCAGGTTGTTTGAAGGGTGAGTTATGCGAAGGCAAATTATACAACATCTGACTCAGACAGAGTACACATGGTTCTGTACTCTATCAAGACTCAGGATTTGTCAGAAAGAGAGTGTGCTATGTAAATCCTCTAAATCGAATTGAATTATGCTGTTGATGAGCCTTTTAGTTTCTTTTTGGCATAAGAAACTCTTCCTGACAAACTGGAAAGCACAAAGTCAACATTTCTATTTCCACAGGGAGGACAGAGTCAACTCTTCGGCTTGACAGTAAAATTTACAGTCAGTACTCGAACAGGACACTCTGTGATCAATAGAAGTGGTTTGAAAACCCCAAAATCTGAGACACCTGTTCAAATAACTGCATTTCAGACAGTGATGAACAAAATTTACACCTTGTAAACACACAGTATGACAGAAAGACAGAAAGACAATTAATTGGACAAGAAGACAGCTCATATACAGCTTTCTTTTTCAAGGAAAATAATGTACCTTCAACAGATTTCAAGATAGAGTAAATATAATAGTTATTCATGAAGCCAAAAAAGCAAAATTAGATTTAATGACATATAAAGAAATTGTCCCTCAGATGAGTATTTCAGCTTGAAGAAGCTGAAAAGCACAATACGGTGCATCATTACTAGAAATAGAGTTACATGGTGTATCAGTTTTTTGTCATCTCTCTATGCCAGAATTGTGATATCCCGCACATCTGTGTTGGTAAGGTCATACCGTTCAGTGTTGCACTGCATGCTGGGAGACGTCTTGGTGGTGGGGCAGAGGAGGGTGCGGAAATGCCTCCTAAAGGTTTCAGAGAGGCAGGTGTAGAGGATGGGGTTAGCACAGCTCCACGAGTATGACAGCAGGACCACAACCTCAAAAGCCCGGGCAAAGGTAAGGACCAAGCCATTTTGATACAAGGAGCAAAAGTTGAAGGTGTAAAATGGCAGCCAGCATATGCCGAACACAACCACCACTGCGACCACCATCTTGGTGACCTGTTTCTCCAGCCGGTGGCTCTCAGGGTTTGGGGTTGTAGCTTGGAGCCGCTTGGACTTCAAAGTGAGCAGCAGCGCTGTGTAGGAGGCAGTCATGACGGTGAATGGCAAAGCGAAGCCCATGACGAAGGTGTAAGAGAGGACGCCGAGCCACCAGGTGCCTGAAACAAGTTCTGGTATACACAGACCTCGTTCTGCTGAGAAGTGAAGAGCCATGGGAAGAATAGTCAGGAGTGAGAACAGCCACAGGAACGCTGAAACTATCTTGGCGCATCGTGGAGTTCTCCAACGGGCGAACCGAAGCGGGTAGGTAAGTGCCATGTAGCGATCGATGCTCATCATCGTCAGACAGAAGACGCTGGTGAACTGATTGATGCCGTCCAGCACCATGACCACTTTGCATGCAATGTCGCCAAACATCCAGTGGTTCTGGAAGTTCTGGCTGGCTATGAAGGGAAGACCAAACATAAAGAGTCCGTCTGCCAGTGCCAGGTTGAAAATGTACACCGTGGTGGCTGATGACATTTTGTCCAATTTCAAAATGGCAACAATGACCAGGGAGTTCCCAGCAAGTCCCAGGATGCAAACCACCAGGTAGAGAATGGCCATGGTGATACCAAAACCATCGATATTGTCTTCAGCGTAAAACTGCTCATCCACATAGGTCTGATTGTAGTCTATATCTGGTAAAAACGAGACGTCCATTTTGCCTTAATGTGTCAAATGATTAAAAGGAAAATGAAAAAAACAAAACAAAATTATGCTCAGAACGCTGACAGGTCACAGGTAGTAAAATCTCTGCTTCAGGTCAAATCCTTCTAAAAGCAGTATCAAGAGCCACCTCTTGACTTCCCGTGGTGGAAGTGAAAAGTACTCAAAACTTGAGGAGCAAACAACTGAACCGAAAAAAGAGAAAATCAAACACCGTTTTCAGGTTTGAGAACAGCCAGGCTTCAGCAACTCCCCCAAACCAGTGAATTCTTACTTCCCTTTAACATAAAAAAACTGTCAGTTTATTCCTTTGTGGTAGAGACTTTTCTCTGATGCCCATGTGGACTTTCTCACACACACACACACACACTCACGTAAACACACTCAGTGATGCACAGCGCTGTGGAAATGAGCAGGACGGCCGATCAGACTCTTGCCTGACCGCTCTTTCTCCCTGGGAGCCCTTTTATATCACTTCCCCCCACAGAGCATGAGGAGTGTGTCTGCTGCTCTGTGTGTGTGTGTGTGTGTGAGTGTGTGTGGAACCCCTCCACCCCTCTCGCTCATCAGTCTGCAGAGACCGTGATAAACTCCAGCTTGGCTCACGCCCCCTTCTGAGTACTCCCCCAGTTCCTCTACTCTACCGCTGTTTCCAAGGTAAACCCTTGGCCCCATCTGCTACAATACTCTTGTTTTCATATCTCTTTCTTTCCAGCCTTTCTTCTCTCCCCTCTGCTTCTGTTTACTTCACCCCCTCCCACCCTCACCTCCATCTATTTTGTCTCACCACACTCCTCTCCCTCCCTTTCTGCCTCTTTTACTCTTTCATAGTTCAGTGGTGGAGTAATACAACCCGAACAAACAAACCTGAACACACTTCACACACACTTCACATCTTGTCCCTTGGGCCACCCACCTTTAAAAATCCAAACACAGGAAATCTGTGAGAAGTCCATTTTCGGTGCTTTTGTTTTTTGACATTTGACATGGGATGCTGTTTTCGCTTCTGCAACTCCTTCCACACTACTTCTTGTTTTTCCTAGGGTGCTTCATTTATCACGAAAAGGAGGACATATAAGTAGAAGTAGTTCAAAAAATCTGAAAAAGCAGGAAAAGATGGAGAAAGTAGTAGAAGGGGAGCAATTGAAAGTGTGTGTGTGTGTGTGTGTGTGTGTGGGGGGGTGTTTGGTGAAGATTAAAGACCATGGATGAACGATGACCTGTTGTTGCTCTGACACGCATTGTTGGAATACCCCGGGAACGTCCCCCAGAAAAACTCCAGCATGTGCTGCAATTTACCATCAACACAAGCAAAGCTCACTCAAAATTAGGCAATTCTTCCCATTTCTCTCTGACCTTTATCCACGTTTATCTAATTTGAAAGGCACTTAACAGCTTATCTGAGCTTATTTATCAGATGCCATAGATTTCCTTAGAGATTTCTTGAAACATACCGTCACTCTGGTTTTTAACTGGTTCTAATTAACTGAAAAAATGCCTTTGTAGTCCAAACTCCTGATTAGGTTTTACTTTAAGTACCCCCAGGAGAGCAGCACTTCATAAGATGAAGCCCGCCTCTCTACCCCCCATAAAAACCTCACTGGAAACACTTTGTTTCCTGGCGCTAAATTTGGACATGTTTGACAGCTTCGTATTTCACAGGCAGTATTTCACTGCGGTGTTCAGAGAGACAGTCTGGCATCCACGTCCACGTGCTGCAGGGCTGTCTGTAACAAAAGGACGAGCCATGTGGAATCAAATGAATAACATCTCTCACATTGGCAAAGTGAAGGCTAAGGGCTACACTTTGCTATTTATCAGAAAGTAGAAAAAAACTCTCTCTGTCTACCTCTGTAGCCAGGTCTTATTTTTCTCCAATGACTTTCTGTGCACTTCAGAATCTTACATGATCATTGTGGGCTCACAAGAAGAGGTTTTCACATTCACTGTGACAGCTTTGGCTTTGAACTCTGTACTCCTTTCGAGTGGTTATTTGTTATGTTGATACTTGAGAAAAGAAAGTGTATTCTTCCCTTACACAGGTCAGATGAGCATGAAACTCAAAATGTAAATGTTAACCAAATAGTCATTAGTCTACTGTCACGCTAGCCGAGAGGTACTTCTGCACAGTGCTACTACAATTAACATCTGATATGTACTTAGATATGTGTCGTCCCCCTCCCCCCTATTGATTTAATGATTTTATAATGTTGTTTGTGCAGTCCTTATATTGTTCAATTGTTTAGCTTGGCACCTTAACAATAAATGTTTTTACAATGGGAACACAAGCCCACGTGTCCATTTCATTGTAGCCCTTACTTTTAGATTGTCATCTTTAAGCTGGGTTATTGAGACAACACTTTCCCGATATACTCCAAAAAATATAGTCTTTATGGAGTGTCCCTTGGTGTCAAAAAGTATTATTTAGTAATGAAATGTCAACTTATTGTTAATGTCACTGATTGTGAGGTATGGAATGTGTGTATCAGACTATACAGTATCTGACACATGTTGTGAATCTGTTTAAGTAGAATTGAAACTTAGGTTACACAATGAAATCAGTGAATGTCAGCACGCTAACATGTTAACATGCTCACAATAATGTTGCAATCATACAGATGTTTAGCAGATATGATATTTATTGTCTTCAACATCTTAGTTCACCAATAAGCACTTAACACCAAGTACAACTGAAGCTTGTAGAATGTCATTAGTTTTGCAGTTATGTGGTGGTAAACCAAAATATTGGACAAACTGAAATTCAACCTGATAAAATGGAAAAAAATAAATAGAATGAAAAGTTAGGAAATATCAGGGCAAACCAATAATTGTTGAGACATTTCACTTAAAGCCAAAAATGTCAACCTCATGATGGTGCTACAAGGACTTCCAAATCACCAAAGTCATTGCGATACATCCTCTGGGAACCGGTACAAAATGTCCATCTTGAGGAGTAAACCACGTCACTGAAATTGATGAAAACGTTCCTCTACTTCAGCTAGTGGAAAAGTCAGAGGGCAACCAACATCATTAGGATTCTCCCTCAAGGAATGATGAATATCCCTGGCAAATTTAATGGCTATCCATCCAATAGTTTAATCAAAGTGGTGGACCAACATTGCCATCCATTAATCCACGATTCTAACGTGGCTACACTATCCACAAATGAATAACAGGGACCATCTGCGGTTTGCATGCAAAAGTATAATTATTCCAGTAAAATGTGAATCAGGCAGTGTTATTCTAGCTTTGACAGAATTGTTTCATAAGAGGGCATTTTCAGTAAACGATGTGACATGGCATTCTGCACCAAATGCCTTCAGCATTCTTGGATGTAAGAGGAAGCCAGAAAAGAAATCTGGAGAGTCCACAAGTCTAATTATTGTGTTTATTCTTTCTGGGTATCAGCTTATTTTCATCTCGTTATTGTTTCCCGGCAACACTGACTATAAATCTAGAATTACACATAAGTTATACAAATCTGGCTTCCTGTAATTGCAACACTGAAATTAAAAATATTCACAGAAATGGTGGTAGAACTGTGATCTCAACTGCACTTCAACATCTGCGTTTCATCATGGGTGAAGCTGCCATAAAATATTGTAAATACAACACTGGTGATTTATTGTGTCCTGGATAGCAGAGTATCTTTTATGTTTCACAATGGTTGATAATAGCAGTTATTTTTAGACAGTTAGTCACAGCTAAAAGTATTTAAACTGACTAACACTGTAATAGGGGCTAGTGGCACCATACCACTGTTGATAAGCAGTTATTCTTTGGCAGCGTGTTCCTGTTATTATCATGCAGAACTGTCCGAAATATGCAACGTGATGTCACATTGAGATATTTCCGATGCAGGTGTTTTTGAAGTGGCATTTGCATAAAACAGCAGGGTTCTCAAACATCAATGGTAAACATGAGGTTTTGATGTCAGTTCCTCAGAATCAAAGAGCGAAGGGCTTCTTTCTGGAGCTGCCATTTTGAACAGATCTTCAGTAATCCAGCAAAGACAGCAATGCATTGAAGAATAAGCAGAAAGATTTTACAGATTTGCCCTTAAAAAAGATAAGGATGGATAGAGACGTTTAAGATATGCCACATGAGTCAAAACTTCACTTCAAACAATGTCACAGAATTCATCCCCTTGACTTTTGCACCTTTATGGGAATTAAATTAGTTTTTATTATTATTTATTATTATTAATTTCTGTAAATACTTTTTATTATTCCATTTAATATTTGTGGAAAATGTGGATCATATACTAATCAAAGGATGCAACTGTGGGGCCTGGACATTGTTTTTCCCTTTAATTCTATAATTTCATTATTTATTAATGCATTTTTGACAAAAACCACAGTGGATGACAATTAACTGGAAGATACATCAGATTCAACATCAGAAAACATTAATATATTAGGATATGTGTTTAATTTGGTGATTACAATAAAGGCCACTTCATAGATGACTCATCATTCTCTACTTGTTTTATGAGCAACTTCAAATGGTGCATTCAAAAGAGTGTCCTATTCACCCTCCATTCACTTTTTAAGTAAAATGTGCAGTATTGTATTAAAGGTAGAAGTGTAATCAGATAAAAGATACACAACAACTCATCCCTCTGTCTTCTTATCTATTTAAAAGTCATGTACACTGAATAACCACAGGAAAATATTGTCATTGTCTGAAAGGTGACTGTTAATGAAAAACCATTCATTTGTGTCACCATCATCCAATTTGTTTGTTACAAAGTCATTACCACTGTCCTTTACAGCAAACTTTTCAATTCTGGCTGGCAAGAAGTCAGAGTTGTAACCGAATGAAACAGGACATTTAGAAAATACACAGTTGCATCAGTGGCTGGAGATCAGTCTGAGGATCAAAGTTCAAGATGACTGGGAATTACCACTGAGAGGTGATTGAGAACAGCAATTGTGGAAAATTCTGCTGGGGAGAGAAAAAATTCCTGAGCAACGTCCTTGCAATCTGTTCCTTGTCAAACACAATAAAAAGTCTACACGTGCACACACACGTGCACCCAAAAAGCGGTGGTGGAGAAGTATCCAGATCCTTTACTTAAGTAAAAGCAGTTGCATCACAGTATAAAAATACTTATAAAAAGGTGAAAGTTCAGCATTAAAATTGTTACTTAAATGTACTAAAAGATTAAAAAGTAAAAATGCAGTTCATGTATAAATAGAATTTTACTTCTATAATTGGTCGAAGACATTTATTTTTATATATTTAGTTTAGTTTTACCTATAACAATGCAACATGTTAAAGGCTCATACAGTCATGGGCTGCATTATTAGGTGTAGAATCAACAGCTCTGCTTTAAATTCTACATTTATGAAGATTATACATTTTCAGTTTTTTTTTCAGGTTATAATTCTACTTTATGTTTATTATTGAGGTCATAGTGGATGATGGTGGTATATTAGGGTGCATTATATTGAATAGTGTTCCTAATATTTTGACCAATACATTAACATATGAGGGGGGCAAAATATTAATTCACCTCAGTACACCACCACCACTTAGTATGACTTCAATAATAAATATAAAGTAGAATTATCACTTTATTGACGATGTCAACAAAAAAAATGTAAACATTTTATAATGTAGAATTTATAGCTGAGCTGTTGTATTGGATTGAATTAGATTGCAATGGTGAAAGAGGCCAGTGAGTGTTTGTTTTGCATTTTTTAATGCACTAGGTAACCACCAGCTATATAGTGGAGTAAGTTTTGTAAGTAACAAAAAGGTATAAAATGGAATATAGTACAAGTATCTAAAATTTGTACTTAAATGTAGTACCTGAGTAAATGAACATACTTACATTCCACCACTGCCAAACCATACTGCAACAATACACTGACACACGCACTCAACTGCACACGCACGCACGAACGCAGGCATGCATAACCATATCAAACAGCGTTTCACAATTTCATGACTTTTTCATGTCTTGTCTCTTGTGTATTCTCATAAGATCCTTACAGATTTCTGAAATCTCTTGAGATAGCCTGTGTATCTTTTAACAGCGCAGATATACTCGATTCAGTCTCTGATGATGAAACAATGAAATGCACTTTGTCGAGTGTTTCTCTCTGTGGTCCCTTGAGGATCTGTGTGTGTGTGTGTGTGTGTGTGTGTGTGTCTTTAACGTTTTTTTTACTATGAATGAAGCCCCCCCCCTTTCCCCCGCGCCCCCCGGTCGCGATCAAAAGTTGACCAATAGGCTGCGAGGAGGGGCGGGGTTTAGCGGGTCATAGAACGTGTACCGGGAAGTAGGAAGTAAATACAGAGGAGTAAAGGTGGCACTGGATACAAGTAAGTAACCTAAGTCTAATGCCAAAAACAGCGATAATTTAGTAATAGTAGTTAATAAGTCTGACATTAAACTTTACTGAATAAGTGCATGTTGTTCGGTAATACATTAAAGCAGCGTGTTAGTGAAATATAACAGTCTTATTCCTGATGTAAGGCGAAAAAGCATCTCAAGTTAGCCGGTTGCCTGTCATTTACAGGTTAGTCACGTCGGTTACCTGTTATATAATGATATACTGTATCTGTGTGTGAGAGACTTTATACTTCAGATACACGACAACCAATGGAAATAAATGCTACAGTGTTAAAAAAGCAGTTTAAACAGCTTACTTTGAATGAATGAATGAGTGCAGGAAACAGCTGTAGTCAGTTAAAGCTAGACAGTACCAGTGTATTTAACTCCATGTTAAATCCCTATTACACATTCATGAGATCACTGTCAACATGTAAGCAGTCAGTACATTATAAAAACATCTTTCACTGCTGCTCTGTGGTAAATATTCCCATTGCATATACAGTATATATTTTTTTATTAATGTGCTCATGAATATGTCATATGGTGGTAATGTAAAAGCAGTTCCTACAGCTTACTCTGGTAAATATTTCCAAAATGTATCAGTTGGAACTACTTTAAAGTGAAGCTATGTGACTTTTGAAGGAAGGAAGGAACATAAACACATTCTTGTAAATAAAAAGTTGAATTCATAAGCAGTAAAATGCACTATTTAAATCACTATTTTAAATACTCTGAGGATATCTGCTGCTACAGCCTTGCTTGAAGCTCATGTTTGGCTACTGTAAGGTAGTATTAGAATATCTTGTGTACATTTTACTGTATGAAAGATGTGGCTGAGTCTGTTTCTTGTCTCTAGGACTATTTTATACTTATACTACTATTTATTGCAATTAAAGAAAACAAATACATAATACTAAAATACACAATTTTTTTGAGATCAAGAAAAGAAAATGATAGCAGAAAAGTGCAGAATGTGCTGAAGGAGCCAATAAAACCCGTAAGGGCTCGTTGGGTGGTTCAACTGCTGTTCACATGGAACCCTTCTCCACTTCGGCCTTCAAAGTTCTCGTTTGAATATTTGCTACTACCACCAAGATCTGCACCCTATGGCGAGCTAAACAAAATAAAACCTTAAGAGTAAAGAAATACAGACTAACCCATTCAAAAGCTAAACAAAAACTGTATAGAATATGATAGTGAGAGCAGTTATGATGCTACATTACTTAATTGATCCAGAAAGAAGAGTATCATTTCTTAAATGCTTTTAAACTGGCAGAGATTCTAATATGAGCTGGTAATCAGTTTCAACCATACCAACCAATATGAACAATTATACAAAAGTGACAAAAACATTCCGATCACCTACTGTAGTCTACTTTGCATTTGTATTAACTGCTGACTTCAACAGGTCTAACCACACAGATGTAAACAGGAAAAAAAGTCCAGGACCTTAAAATGCTGAGCCAACAGGATTTGACGCTCATGTGTTCCGTCATCTGGCGAGACAAACACAGCGGGTGTGGGTCAGACTAGTAAAGCGAGGGCTTAAAGGCACAAGTGTTGATTTAAGATGAGTCAGCCTTAAGTACATTTATCCCTGGTTTTTTTCAGATGTGTTTGCTCTCTGTCATTTCTGCTTATATCGAGCATCAACAATACAGCTAAGCAAAGTTACATTCACATGTCAGAGTTATCATAACAGCTCCTAGATAAAGACAATATTTACCTAAGCTTTGTAGGAGTATTTAATAGTAGGGTGGCTGCTGAAAAATAGGAATGAATCCGTGGGCGTTTCACTTGGATCTCAAAAGCTTTTTAGTAAAGACAAGAACAAGATGTCATCCCATTCTGCCTCATTTCCTAACATGATGTAAATGCACCATTGGATAACAGGTCCGGCACCATGCTAGAAGGCTACAGCCCCATGACCCAGGCCCTGTTGGGGACTCTGTTCACCTGGGGTCTGACTGCTGCCGGAGCCGCCCTGGTGTTTGTCTTCTCAAGCCGACAGGTATGAACGGCAGAAACCATCATTCATCATTCTTGGGTGGTGCAAACATTTTTACACACAGTAGTTTTATGTGGATATTCATTGTAGCTTCAAATGAGACATACAGTGCTGTTTGAAAGTTTGTGAACACTTTACAGTTTTCTCTATTTCTTCCAAAATATGACCTAAAACATCCTGAAAGACACTATTGATGTTCAATGTTCTGCTGATGGTGGACTCATGAACATTGACTGTAACTACTGTAAAGAAGGCCTTTAGTTTCCTAGACATTACCCTGTGGTCCCTGTGGCCTCCTGGACCATTACATACCTGTTCTTAGTGTGATCTATGATGTTCAACCACTCATGGGGAGGGTAACACTGCTATTGGATGCCTCCCATTTCTACACGATCTGCCTGATAGTCGACTGGTGGAGTCAAAACTCTTTTAAAACGGTTCTGTAACCCTTTCCAGCCTGCTGGGTATCAGCAAGGTTGTCAGATATCTGCCATGAAGCTCAGATTTTTATAGTGAACACCCAGATTTCTCTAATTTACATAAAACAGAGCCTCCTGGACTCATATTTTTTGGTCAACCCATTGAATGAAATACCTGACTCTGATTAACCATTCAAATGAATAGATAATCCTAGAGGTTCACATACTTTTGCCTCGCACACATTTGTAAAATTGGATCATTTCACTCAATAAAAAAACAAAAAAAGTGTAAATTTTTTGACAAATTTGCCTTTTGTCAAGTTTTAGGACTGAGATGGAAAAGTGATCATGTTTTAGGTCACATTTATGCAGAAATAGAGCAAATTCGAAAGGTGAGGTTAACTGTCAGAGAGTGTGTTACAGTACTTTACATGAAACCCTTCTATTGACTGTACATTTTGCTAGTAGATATTTCTTTTGGGTTATCTCTGAACCTGTGACTCTTGGGCCATGTTGCATTTTCATCAGTTAAGTCAACAGTATGAAGTTTACTGAAGGATTAGATGTTACATTATCAGGGTTTAATATTGATTTGACTCAATTTGCCTTTCAGAAACGCATCTTGGATGGAAGTTTAGGCTTCGCGGCTGGGGTGAGTTTCTTTTGAACTGAACCGCACACATACATACAGTATAAGTAGGAGGATTCTGTGCTGTAATGATCTTTTGGATGTTTTCTTGCGGCGGGTTGAGTTTCTGCTGGAGACACACAAAACCTAACACTCTTAGATGCCACATTATTTCATAAAAGTTTGAGATGAATGTTTCCCCTGGATGAATTCTTGCTATCAAATACATCCTCAGAACACCAGTATCTGACTTCTACAGTTCAACTTTTTGATTTCTTGCAAGGTTTGCAGTTCATAGACGATATTTATCAAATGACTCACAGTAGAAAGTCTTTAGCAAATCTAAACTGGCACATAAGTGTGAAGTCTCAGAGTGAACACACAGAGGAAAATTAGCATTCATCAGAAGTGTGTTTCCAGCCACTTGGCAAATGTAAGTCTAATTATTACTCTTCCTTCAGTTCTGCTGATTCCATAGGAAAATATTTGACTCTGCTCCTGTAGAGCAGGGCTTTTCAGCAGAAGTGTCAGCCTCCACACGTCCAGTCTGCCTGTAGAGCTCACCATATAGGTTTTATTGACAATTTTAATCTGACCTGGAATCTTTCCCCTTTCATATCGATTATATTTTCATTTTCCAACGAACAGGCCCAATTGAATGGTAAGGGATTTTACTCTTCATATTGACAGCTATGTGCAATACTGCCTCTGAATTTTTTATTTAGTTCTTTGATTTTAAACAACAAGTATCTGGCTCTAAAAGCACAGGTGGACACACTCTGGACCTTTTTTCCCCACATGGTATAGATATTGAATTTGCTCTAAATATTTATGGCATCAGTAACCATAAATGTATTATTTTTTGAACATTTGCTTTACATCAGGGTCTTAGCCTTCTTGCCATATGAAGGCTAAGACCTATATTATAAATGAGGCTGTGGCTGTCAGGTGTTTGACAGCAATATTGTCTTAAAGGATGAAAATTCTGACACTTTGGTTAAGTCATTTAACAGTCACTGCTCCTTGGTGTTGGATATATTGGCTCTTCTGAAACGTCTAAAGATCTCCAAAAATCCATCCCCATGGATGAAACTGTCTGGTCTTTTAAATGCAAATGTAAAAGACTGAGAGCTTATGGAAAACCATGAAACTCTAAGTACACAGACTTTGGTGCCCTTAACGATATGGTGAAGGCTTAGATATCTTCTTACTTCTCAAATCTAATTTCTTCTAGCAAGAGAAACCCTAAAGACCTGTTTGACACCGTAAAGTACGCAACTACCCAAGCTCTCAGAAGTCCATTTTTTGGGGAAAACTCCTAATGTTTAGACAAATAACTCTTAAGCCTTTTACAGTATTAATGTTGTTAAAAACAAAGAATGGTATGGCAGATGTTCACATACATAGCAGGTCAGATGAAAGAAGCACAAAACACAAATGTGCGCAGCCACACACACATATATAAACCCTAAAATGCCATATAGAGCTGAGGGGATAATTCTCTGTGGGTTCCTCACCATGAGTGACACCTGTCATATTACACAGTCTTTTGAAGCTTTATAAAAAAAAATATATATATATAGATATATATATATATATATATATATCCTTTTGGAAGAGAGTCATGAATAGTCATTGTGAAAAATAATTCACATGAAGTATAGATAAGCAGAGAGCAGACCACACTGTAAAAACATTGACATTATTATAGTCAAGTCATGTTCATATTAAAGCCATGGGCCAGTGAATTTCTTCATTAGGTGTTCCAAAACAGTGTTCAGTACTGTGCTGGATAAAACCATTATGAGCCCTTTTATAAAGCAGAGGTCTTTACAGGCAATTTTAGTAACTTTATTTTTTAAATGATCATTTCATCATTCACATACACTCAAGCATATCTTTTTATACACCACAAAATGATCTTTATTTTGAACAGTAGTGCTTTTTTAAAAATGTGTTCCAAGGTGACATCATTGATTTTTTTCAACTAACAGTTTTCATCTTCCTTCCTCCTAAGCTCCTTAAATAACATCACATACTCGTGTGAAATGAGGATATTTTTAGTCCTGGTGAAACTTTGTGATTTCTTGTGGTGATTCTGAGATAGTTGATACATGCAGGCCTAGAGGTGAAAAGACTAATGCCAAATGATGAGAGATTGGCTACGCTTCCTCAAGGAAGAGATGGCAGGAAAGATGGATCTAATTTAAGCTCTTATCTCAATCAACTCCATTTTAACAGCTTTTTAATTACATCCCAGGCTATACTTATGATCTTATTCATTCAAATGCTGAGGGGTGTTTCTGGTCGTGCATATCCTTCTAAAATATAGTTTTGAAAAGCCCAGCCACTCAGAAGGAACACAGTGAATTATTGATTCAAAGGGGCAGCCTTTTGTTGACATAATATGCTTTCACAGCAATTTATTTGATCATAAACTCATTTTTTATACTGTTCCTTGCATATCATATGTAGGTTTGTGGCCCTGATTATCCTTTAGATAGTCTGTATTATTAGTAGAATGTATAAAAGGTCTTGGAGAAATACTTGGGTTTTTTTGTGAGTGCATCCAAATACAGACCAGGAGACAGGGGATGAGCAGGTAGGGGAATGGCTATGGTGGGGGTCCAGATAGAGTCACTCCAGCAGGAGTATACTGAGATGGGTCAGAAGAACATAATGTGGTGAGTGGGGGGCAGGCAGACTGAGGTAACTAGGTGGTGACAATGCTGAGAACAGAGGAGAATTAACGTTGGCAAACAAGACATAGAAATTGAGGATTAACTCAAGACCCGCGCAAAGACTCAGCGGCCGAGTTCGTGTGACTACCACCGAAGCTGACTGAACAATCTGGAGAAGAGCGGTCGGTAACCTCGGGAAGATAATACTATCTGGCTGATGAGATGATGGATGACAGGTGTGCTGATTAGAGCAGGTGCTGTGTATCAGGAGTAATCAAGGAGAAGCCGGAGGAAGGAGGACCCATGCCTGCCACCCACACAAACACATGGAGAGACAAACAGCAGACAAGAAGCACAAGATGAATGGGAAACACAAGAGAACACAAGAGGAAGCTGTGACACTAATTTAGCTCCAGTTTTGTTTATATCGCTGTAGGTTTTTGGCTAGAATCACAGTTTCAATCAAAGTACAGGAATAGTTTTGTTACCACACTGATAAGAAATAGACATATTTGGTTTCACAATGAACCTATATATATATATAATACACATGTAAGAGATGGTCTGTAGCAGTAATACATGATATATAGATGGAGAGAGACTAAGTGCTACCACTGAAAGTAGCCAACTTGTGCAATACTTTAATTGTGTAAAAGCAGTTAGCATTCCTCCAGACTTACAAATGTGTTGCTGAGATCTGGCTGTGCCAAGTAGCAAGATTGCTACTCCATTTGGCTATTATATTGGACAAATTAAACTATTCAGCCATGTCAGTGTCTGAGGAAAAAAATACTTGAGTTGGTTGAGTGGAGACTGGAAGAGGAGGGGAGTATACTGTTTTTCTCTTCATGCTAGCCTTTGGATTGGTTGAAGGTCAAACAGGTACTTTTAGAAGGAGTCCGTTTAAAAAGACAGAGGCAGCTATACAGAAGGAACGATACACAGCAGTAAGTCATATTACTTTTCTTTTATGCTGGATAATGGACAACAGAAGCAGAAATACCTTTTCATCGTCCTTTAAACCTTGTTTTCCTGTCCTTACACTCCACAATTTCCTCCTCCTTTGTGTGCAAAGCATAGAGATTTCACAGGTAGAGTACAGGCAATACCACACTTCACAATTCAACAAGATTTGGCCATCTTAAAGCAAGGAAGTAGATCTTCAATTCAGATAAGGGACACACTACTCTAAAAACATGTAATGGAGAAACATTGGAAGAAAGAGCTGTAGAGAAGGAATCCTACCACCAAAACAGGCAATACATGATTGTATACAGATATGTGTGTAGGTCATAGATTGGCTTTCTGGTGCAAATGCACTCTGCTCTGGCCTGTAGATGCATTTTAATCTACATTTAGCTATAAATGAATACTGGAAGCATAAATAATATATAATATATGATAACCTATACATTCAGTTCATTAACACCCTGCAGGATGGAAGCAGGACTGATAAGAGCCTCTGATTGCATAAACGCCGTTCTGACACAAGATGTAATTTTGCACAGCTGTCCGCCAGGTTATCCTTGATTAAATTGCATCTAAATGACATGAGTGGCTACAAAATAAATTTTTTTATTTAAATCTCTGAGAAATCATGTTTTCCACTCCGTTTAATATTGTGCATGATTCTACAATACCCATAACCCTCAGCCATCATGGCAAAGAAGCAAGTTTAACAGCCACTTTTCTGTACTTCACTCAGGTCTCCATTTGTTGTACTTACGGCTTAAATTCAACAAATGGGAGTGGAAGTGCTCCAACTGTCAGTCACCAAACAGAGCCTCTGTAAAAGACGAAGAGAATCTCTACTTCCAGAACACTGGATGTCCAAAGCACCTCCTCTAACTTGATGACTTTATTTGTCCACTAAATAAGAAATTGAACTGAGTACATCTCTGAATGAACAGAGGAAACTGAAGATATGTATTACGACTGCTATCATAAATAAAAAATCCCACTTTAGGAAATATTTATGATAACCTAATGGTGTAGTGGACAAGATCATTTTATTACACTTGGAAATATCTACATGTATCTATATATAGTTATAGTTATAGATGCTTAGATGAAAGGGCATTTAGAAAGAGAGAGAGGGATTCCTCAGTCAGACGTTATTTCAAAGAAGAATGTTTGCAATTTCCTGCTCAAAAGGACTGTAACGCATAGAGCAATTGTTAGTAAGACAGACAGTATGTTTTAAATGAGAGGAAATCTAACAGCTACTGGTCTCTATTGTCTTATGTACCTTTGGTAATGCCCACACAGTAAAATATGTAGCTCACAGCTCATCTCAGAGGTGATGCTGGAATATTTCTCTTGCTGCATTCTGTGCATTCAAGTAGAGCCTTTGCCACAAAATACATATTTCCATTTCCCAAGGTTGAGTATGATACAATGCTTTTATTTTATGGGAAATATGAAAAATTGGTTGAGTGTGTGTCTGTGTGTGTAAGGCAGAGAGGTTGCTGTTTCATAACCTGCATGTGTCATGCATTCGACATCTCATGTGATTCAGATGCCATCCTGTTCCCATGCTTTACATCTGCTGTCCCCCCCAACTCACACGCCTTGAATCCAACACATACATACACACACACACACACACACACACACACACACACACACACACACACACACACACACACACACACACACACACACACACACACACACACAGACAGTTCCAGATGGACACACAAATCCAGATGGATACACACAGACACGCCATACAATGTTTGTCACACAGTGTCCTTCAGTTGTGATTGTTGGTGAAGAGTCACAACTATTTAAGATCATTATTTTGTTTCTATATCTTTCTTTATCTCTTTTCATCCCATCCCTCCAGTCGCACCTCTCCTGGCACATCTTTTCGGCAATGACACTCTTAATTCTGTAATTCTGGTATCTTGGACGGAAGAAAGCAGTTACAGTAAATGATGTGAGCGGGCTACATTCTGAGGCCAGTTTTCTCTTTATCCCGAACAAATGTCAGTTTTTCTATTGTAGGCTCAGTTGATATAACACAGCAGTAATTCCTCTACATCTACTTTATGAAATTTTGACTCTGGCTGACTCTGAGGAATTTCATTCATGTGCAAATAATTTTTTATTGAGTAATAGGTTTTCACTGGTGTGTAAGAGAATGTGCTGCACTGGAACAAACTGTTGCTAGTGGATTCATCGGGACAATGTTACCTTTCATTCAAAACTTGTTAACCAATGTAAATAAGCGGGATATGAATGGAGTAATAAGAGAGAGGGTAGCTCCAAAGTTCCTGGTTCTTATTTGTCAAGTGTCTCATGTGAAGGCTTAATCCTAAACTTGAGAAGTAATTCTATCTCCTCCAGGATTTAGCCTCACCTCAGCAGAGTATTACTCCACCCACAAAATGTGGAAAATTAGCAAGTTGGAATTTAAGTACTCAGTGCCATGTAAAAGCTGCGTGTTTATTGCATGTCAAAGGTCTAATATGACATACATTAATTCAATTCCACAACACGAAACGTGATTAAAAGAAATAGTGGTTTCCTTGTCCATGTCATGAACAATCATGTGCTGTAAATGATTGGTCTGGCTTTAAATGAGGACACGATCGAAATCAATTAACACCACAGTGTCGACATATGTTAAGTTAGGCATGCATGTTACTTCATGTTGTAGCTATATGGCTTGGATGCATATGACACATAGATTGCGCCTATAGACTGTGAGAATAGGCCGACAGCAGTGCCAAAGCATCACATAAATGCATGTCAGTGCAGAACTACAGTGGTTATTACTGGTTAAACAGCATAAGATGCTGCTCAAGAGAGTCGAAGACAAAGGAAAAAATGTAATTTTTGTGCGTAGATCCCTTTTAATGGTTGAGCTTGAAGGTTCAGTCATGACCTTTGACAAAAAGTTCTTATTGCAAGGTCCAGTTACTTGTTTTTTGCAATGGTTTAAGACATATATCCTGACTTTCATCGGTGGGTGACGTTTGCTCAGTTGTCATGGAAATGTAGCTGTTGTCACTGTTGTATATGTAGGGTTATTTTAACAACTAAACCTCATAGTGTCCTGCTCTCAAAAAGTAGTATTATCACTCCTAGTCAAAGTTCTAGCACATTTTCTATCAAGATAACCGACTTGATAAATATGTAACCTGATGGCACCTCTGCTGTAATCTGTATTTTAATCTGCCCTCATCATAGTTTACACTCTGACCACTGTTATCTCTGACATTATAATATAGATTGCAGGCTGCCGATTCAACAACATCTATTTGAAACCTTTAGATTACATACAACAGGAAGTGATACGAATCTTTCTCTTCCAGAAACAAAGCTGTTTATAACAGTCGGGACTAAAGAAACATGGAGATTGTCTGAGCTGCTTGTAGCTTCCAGTAAAAATACCACAGTTAACTTCAGTCTGCCCAATGAGGAATCTGGATGAGGCACTCTTCTACCAAGGGTGCCGATAATTCCTGCACTTTAATGTGATTATCTGTCACCACCTGGTTGACTGTCCACCCTTATGAATAAAAATAATTGATTCACCAAGTAAATATAAATCATTCCCATGCTGAAACAAAGCAAATGGCGTTGTTGTGCACACGCCCTTGCAAGCCATTAAGCAGGAGAGGGATTTGCCAATAAACAGCATTTTATGCAATTATACGATGTGGGATTTTATCCAAGGTGTGATATTTCACAGAATTCACAAACCACAAAGCCTCCAAAAGGGTTTGCATTGCATTCCATGCAAAGAGAAGTCGAAAACAGGCTTGAAGCCATAGCAGAGGTCTTGGCATTGGTCCATATGGGCTTTAGTTCTGTTGCTATGCTGCTGCCAGATGCATGTTGTGTGTGAATTGAATGAGCATCGGCATCCTGAGGGTTACAGTACCTATGAGGAATATTTAACAAGAGTGCCGTGTGTTTTTTCTCTCTGATATGAAGACATGTGCACATAGAATATAAATGTTTGGATGTATTGTGTAATTAATGAAGAACCATTTTCTATTACATAATAAAATATATGGACACCACAGATACTATAACTGTGTATGTATAAATTTCAAGTCAAGTGAAACAATCGGAAATCAGAAAGATGGTTGGATTTGTGTTTAAGTTCCTCAAGAGCAATTTAAACTAAGCCTTAAACTTAATTATCAAGGTTCTGCTCATTGTCTCCAGGTGCATATATATTTGAAATGAATGTTTTTTTTTTCCTCCCTAAGAAGTCCTTCAACCTTGCCATCACAAGTGTCTTGCTCACTGCACAGAAATGATTTGATTCACTAGTCAATGTCTGCTTGTGGTGTAAAGTGGCTACAAGGACATATAAGTGGAGAAGCCATGATTGAATGGGGCAGTGGGTGAAGAAGGAATGGAGGAAGGTGCAGTAGCACAACTAGGACTGATTTAAGGGCACAAAGACCAGCACAGAGTCCTGGATGATGCGCACAGGTTTGTTGATTGTGTATCCAAGGAAACCTGCATTATAGGTGCAGCGTGCTTGGTGTAAAAGGCTTGGGTGGTGTGGAATATAAATCAGTTATATTACTTGCTGATAGTAAACAATACATTATTGAAACTGTTACTTCACTAAGCATCAAAAGCATAAAATATTCCTTTGATTACTGACATATATTGATGTATGGATGAGCAGGATATATGTATATCTTTGCATGGTCAACAGGATATTAAACTAATTTAATCATCGTCATTCCTCATAGGATCCACTAGTCACACAACGAATTAATAAAAGGCAACAAAACTGACAGAATTTCTATAAACATTGTCCCTGTCATTGCAATATTGCTTTCTTCAACGCTTTAAGTGAAGTGTGAGATATTACTTTATCCATGGATGATGGAGAGCTGCAGGCTGTATCTTTCTTACAGCATACTTAACTGCCCCTGAGGCTGTACATGCTGCAACCGGAAAATTGGCTGAATGTCACTGATCAAATTAGTATTCAGAGATTGAAACGTCGTATTTAACTTTAATTTATATCCCTGCTAGCAAGAGCACAGAGCTGTGAGAATGGCAGCATAGCTTTTAAGGACTGCTCTGCTAGCTGGACTTTTACTCAGTTATCTCAGTGCATTTTTTCATTTTCTCTTAAGGGTCTAACCTTGAGAGCAAGTTTGCTCTCAAGGTTCGATGTGTTATGCCTTAGTGTAAAGGCTAGCTCCCGACTGGCAACCTAAAGGTGAGAGAGGTGAGTTTGTCAGTGAAGGTTGTTGAATTGTTAATTGGCCGAAAAAAATCAAGAGAACAAGGCTCAAGAACAAGAGGCTATCTCCCTTCAGTAATACCCAGGATATTGGAAGAGACATATAATCCCTAGTTGCACCTGGGAAGGTGTTTGGAAGCCAGCAGATTTGTTCTGGACAACTACTGGGTGTGAATGTGTGACGCTGTGTCAATTTTAAACCAGGCTTTTTTTGGAAAGTGAACTTCTGCAGGGCAAGAATTCAAGACTGATTCACTTTCTGTGTGGCAATTTTAGCACTCAACTATTTGATGGGTTGCTTTGAAGGCTGTCCCAAGCTGATGCTAAGGCATCTGTATGGGGGGAAGTTCAGGACATTTTTTAATGGATCAGCTAAAATAAAACTGATCAAATGTTGATTCTCTCTTTCCTGTTATCTACTGTGTTTTTTGTCAGCCTGCTAGTGTCACAAAGCTGCTCTCCTTTACAACAGCAGGGCTCTACAGTGCAAGCATATTCACTGCAGAGTCAAATAAAAATGAAATTGCACCAATGTAAAAAATGATTTGGGCTCACCAGTGCAAGTGACTTGAAGTTTTGACATCTTCAGTGGCAGAATAGACAGATTCACTCATGAAAGATTGACTAATGATTCTATTATTTGTCCTTTCTTTTTTGTATTAGCAGAGCAGCTTACAAAACACAGAGATAGTAGTTCATATTTCATTTGCCACTACATTTTTTTTAATTCAGTGAGTAACTTAATCACAGACCAAATGAATCTTGGGTTCTAAGCCAGGGATCATCATCGGCCAAAGATACTTTATAAGGGAAGAAACTCCTCTCTGTAACACTGCTGTACAATCATGAGTGGACGAAGTGATAAGACTTCTTCAATAAAATGATCCAGCTTGACTCTCAATAGGCAGACACAGTACCCAATATTAAACTCTGACTGGGACATCCCTAATTGCCTTCACTGTTAACTTTGGTACAGGCAATCATTTTGCTGAAATATGCCTGAGAACACCACATCATGCAGTTTGTTGCTTGCTCACAGCATGTGCCAACCACTGTATAGGGAGGAAAAGTAAAAGCAGCTGCAAATCTTAGACTTGTGATGCCTGCAGGCAATGAATTTTACAACTGGTTTATTTTTAATAGCTGTTTTGTTGTCGGTAGTTTATTTTTTATAGCTGTTTTGTTGTAGGTGTTGTGAGTTTTTAAATTATGCCTTTTACACTTGTTCAGTGTGACTATTGCACATCTTGCATTATTGATGTTGAAACCACATACCATGCAGCCCGAGTCCTTAGGAAGATCATATTTGATTAGGTTCCTAGTATCAGTGAATAGTTTGTAAATGTGTCTAAGATCATGTAATGCTTTTGTTTTTTGGGAATTTAAAGTCAGGAAATGCTATGATGCATGTATGATTTGATTGCTTTGGAGGGGAATTCAATCTCAAATATTACAAAGCCCTAAGGGTTGAGTTGGCACTGAATGCTACATTTGTGTCTGCTGTACTGCTGTGTTTGGTTAAAGCTACTTAGTACTATAATACTAATTGCAAAGGACATTATGTTTGTGCTTTTCTGCAATACTTGAATGAAAAGTACCCATTGTCTGCTGTTTTAGAAATGTCTGAATGTTGTGATGAGCATACATAAAGTTCTTGCATACATGGTGAGCACCCCAAAAGGGAATTTGCTTCAGGATAAAATAGTATTGTGTTCAGCCAGGTAATCTTCTGTTATGATGATTTAGAGTGACATAATATCTGCACAGATTGGCAACTCTTGCTCATAGGAATGTATTATTGTAGTTATGGAAAGACGTACTACTGGCGGCTCTTAGTTGGTCCACTGCTTTGGTCCAGAGTGAAATATGTAAACAACTGTTGGCTGGATCGACATGAACATTCACAGACATTAATGTTCCTCAGAGTCTTGCTGACTATGACAATCCCCTGACTGTTCCTCTAGAGAGCTACCAGCAGGTTCACATTTTTAGTTTTTGGTGAGATGTCTTGAAACTATTGGATAGATTGCCACACAATTTGTATTGGATGTGTCTTCCCTTTTTAATGATCCTTTAATACCTCTAGCACCATCATTAGGTCAACATTTTAAATCATCCAGTAGATTGGTTTTAGCTGAACAGCAACTACCACAGCTTGATGTTGAATCTAATACAAAAATACCTTCAAGTGCAATGTTGCTGATGCTGGAGTCATGAGCATGTAGGCTTTGACTTTATGCTAGATTTCTTGACATAGTGGTACTGCAAATAATGATTCATCATTGATTATATTCATGATTAATCCTGTAGTGAAAAAGTCACATTACATAATACAACTGTCAATTGCTCAATTCTTCACATTTGTGAAACTTAAAGCAATGAAATTTGGTATTTTTACTTTGATGAATAACAGTGTGGACTTGCACTCTGAATCCCATCCAAACAAGTGGAAAATTGAGTATGGAAGCAGAGGGAGAAGCTTCAGCCTGAGTTCCCACAAGGCTTTGATTCAACAGGAAGCCTTCTGATCTGCAGCATCCCATTTTAGTCTATTTGCTGTGGATGGTTCGTGCCAGTCAGTATGGTCTTGTCTTTCCATGTTCGACCAAAGAGCTTTAGACTAATCTCTCTCAGTACTGTTGTACATTGTCCCTGGTGATGAAGTAATAATGCAGAGGTATAGGAAGCAGAACACGGTTGAATGTCCCCTGAGACGAGTGAGCTCAATGTAAGCTTTCACTTCAAGAATAGCTCTTTGATCAATTGAGCGACTGGATGCTCGTTTCAAGGTGTGTATATATATGTGTTTGTATATATATCTATAGGGGTGCAAGTAACCATTGTTTTCTTTAGTGATTAATCCATAGATTATGTTGTCAATTAATTAATCAATTGATTGGTCCTTAGAAAAAGGTGACAAATGTTTCCCAAAGCCCAAGGTGATGTTTTCAAATGTCTTGTTCTGTCTAAAACCCAAAGATATTCAGTTTACTGTCATACAATATTCACATTTAAGAAGCATGAACCAGAGAGTTTTGCATATGCTTCTATCAGTCTTACTACTTAGCATTCAAATATTTGATCAGCTTATTTTCTTAGTGTCAGTGGTGTCAGTGTTGTTGGCTATCAATATGATGCCTTTGTTCGATTATACAGTATGTGAACCTTTTAAACTGATCAATTCCCCAATGTCGTTGGAAAGTACTTAACATGAATTGATTCTAACTTCTTCTAACTTCTCGAACTCTGATTGACCTATGTAAAATTATGCAGGCTTGTGGATTTTTAAGTTTCACTCCATCATCAGGTCAAAACTATGATTTGTACAAGACTTACGGTTTATGATAGACATGGTGACATTTCCATAAGCCTCAACTGTACTTGTACTTAACATTACACTTACTAAACATCAGCATGTTAACATTGTCATTGTGGACACGTTAGTTTCACAAAGCCACTATAGCTTTTGACTGTGAGCTTTTAGTGTGGTTGACATGTTCAGCCAACTATAAAAATAACCACCACTTTGGACTTCTCCCTTGACGTCTAAAAGAAATGTGAAATTCTAACCCTAACCCTAATACTTAAATTAAATGATGGTTGAAGTGCAGGATGGGAGAGATTAAGGGTGAGACGAGGACAGATGGAGAGATGGATGCAGGAACCCAGGGATGAGATCAATTTAGATTGGAAGAATGAGATGGAGTGGGAGAAAGTGGCCGCCTTTGAACATTATTAGCTCCAAGATAGACAGAGTCATGATGGATGGAATAGAAGGGATGTCAAGAAAGAAGATGAATTGAGCAGCGCAAGAAAATGGATGTAGGTTTCCTGCCCATGTTTGAAGGTTGACAAGGGAATACAAGCCATTAGAAGATAATCTTAGCTGGAAATGCTCAGTTTAGAGGCTTAGTTCAGTCTAATCTTTTTCTGGAAAACCAGTGAGGGGTGCGGACAGAGAAACGGTACACATAGTGGAAAGAAAACAAGCATGGTACAGTCTGTCTTGTTTTGCCCACATGCCAAGTACTTCACAAAGCCAGTTAATGCTGATTTTGTAATACAGGACTATGTAGGGCAGTAATCAAGTTGTTTTATGCTTACTCTTATCATAACAACCAAACGTCATCTATCCAGGTTATTTATCCATTTGCCAAAGGCTGTGATTAGATGATAGAGACACTACCCACCACTGGAGAAAAAATACTGCAGCTATTTCAAAAACTGGAAGAACTCAAGCATTCAAAAGGGAATGAATCATCCTTAGGAAAGACTGTAGATTATGATTTATATGTGCTTTACCCAGGAAAGAGATTGAACTCATCAGCATGATCTTTAAGCTTAGTTTCCAATTTTGTACATGCTGTAAATCAATCATTTCATCTAACTATAAAGCAAGGATTATCTTTCTTTTTTTGTCTGCTGTCCTTTGCATATCTAGAGAACCCCTCATCCGATATACTTCACACTTAGCGGGTGTATTGCTGAAGACACAGAATTGCAGTGTCGAGTACAAGCTTATAGTCATTATAAGTGATAAATTATTGAGAATTATTACAGCTTTTCTAGCCTTTACCATACTGGTTCAGTGGCACAGGAACCTCAATTGGAAACCAGTTGCATGCGTTGCAAATCATCTCATGTGATGCTACTCAGCCAATCAAATCTATGCAGTCTGATAAGCACACAGAGGAGAGAGACAAGACAAGAAATAAGTGAGTCACAGAAAAGTAATTTCACATGGCAGTACAACAGTACAACAGTAGTAATACAAGAGGCCTCTCAGCCTATCTGTTCCAAACATGCACGTTTTCAATGTATACTGCACTAGTTTGCTTAATGTAAGGGTGTGAGGCAAACATAAAATTCCAAAAAAAACCTAAATTACAGACATCACATCAGAAAAAGCATTGTGTCTAAATTTGAAATTGATTACTTATAAGGTGAAAAGTGCTGGCTAATTTGAGGGAATTGCCATCATCATCTGATAATCCTACCCATCAGATTTCTCTGTAGTAACCATTGAAAAGCTACTAGCAGGGCTAGAGGCTTTTGATTTTCACAGTTGAACTTGACTTATCTTTTATGACAGTAATTACAGAACGATTATAGATTAAGGCAGAATAACATGAAAATCAACATAATATTCTGATCTCTTAGTAAGTAAGAATAATAATCGTGATAACTGCATGCATATCCCATTCCCTTAATGCCCATGCTAATACATGCAAATGCAGATCAATCCAACTTTTTCATAAGCGTAATAAGAGGAATATTTTTTCTAGCTCTATACATCTACATCTATAATGAGTTGCAAAAGGCTTAATAGTTGGCCCTGAGTGACATAATAAAGCAGTAATTGGGCGCTGGCATCTGTGTTAGACAGGTGTTTCAATAGCCTTGAGGCTTTGTCGAATTCAGAGCTAATGAGTAACACTGTTGGAAATTGTGTAGTGGACGTAGGTGTTTGGGTGTTGGAAATTCAACTTAGAAAGAGGGAGCATAAAGGATGAAAGAACAGAAGTACTTTTATAATAGATGAAAGAGAGGAGGAAGAAAGAATATTTGAGATGAAGTCACAGGCAAACTAGAGACTGAAACAAAGTCTTATAACTGGTTACTTAGTCAACCTTTTCTTGACTTTCCTGTATCTTAGTGTTGTTAGAACTCCCCTCCTTGCTTTACTACAGAGTGCAAGATGGACAGGTATTGAATTATATTTGGCTGCGTTCCCACTGAAAGCTTACAGTCTGAGATTTGCTCAAATCCCTGTCTCATCTTTTCTAGTGTGTAATGTTATGACCAATATGAACTGGCAGCAGAGATCAAATGAGGCGTGGCAGAATCACAATATAAAAGAACACGTTTTGATTAAAATGTGTGCCTTTTGAATTTTAATATTTTCCATTGTTAAGTCTTCTATTTTAGACTCATCTATAATCTCCTGTGGGGTCAGAATAATGACTTGTCTTGGGTGAATGAAGTGAGATTTACTTTGACATTAAAATCCTCGCAAAGTCAGATTTCAGTATTTGAATACACAAAAGGCTATCATACAGTATACCCATCTCTGAAATGCAGCCAGGGAGCACTCCATTCAAGTTGGACTCAGAAAAATAAAATTTCTTTGCCCTGTAGTATCATAGATCAGCCTTGCTGATATGGGTGTTCTTTTCAGGGTTAAGTGGATATCATGTTATTACAGCATTTCTGGATACTGAAGATCAAATATGCTATGTGGAGCTGCCAACATGCAAAATATCCTATTGAAGCTTTGAACCTAGTATATTAAAAAGCCGCCCACATTTTTTCATGACACATAAAACTAAATTCAACTTCAGTCATGTTGTTATTAACCTAAACCATTCCATGTCTCCTCAGAGTAAAACATATATCCATTTTTCTTTCTCTGTGGAAACTGAGCAACTTTTCAGAAATAGGTCTCAGAGCATGAGGTACATTTTCAGGCTGTTCAATAATTTACAATGATGGTGACTTTTTTTGTGAGTGTCTACAGTGAGGGGATTGTGAGACACTTTATCATGTTGCAAGCAATGAAAAACATATTAATCATAGTAATACAAAAAAAGATAATTATTGATCATATTTCCTTGGCCACTTCCAATAATCAGGACAACTAATGTAGGAAGTGGAATTCGTCTAGGGTATGAATATGTTGCTGGGTTTTAGGCCCAGAAAATGAATAGTTCAGCATTTTGGAAAAAATGCTTATTGCAGAGGGTTAGATGATAAGATTGACACCACTCTCTAGATGTGAGAGTTGTATTAATCTTCTCATCTATGTCTGGGCTAGAATGAAAAATATGTGCATTTCTTAAAATGTTGAGCTATTGCTTTACAAGTGAAAAGGATCGCTCTACTTTGTAGATTTTGTGTTATGCATTGCTATCCTTTATCCAAAAATATAATCTTGTAAGATAGGTTGGGTGTAAAGGTATGGTAGATAAGATTTAGGTTTTTTTCTCAAATGTAGGAGATGGCTTGTTGTCAAACTCTATCTATGATAGATATAATTCAAAGCAATTTGAATTATTGGCCAATCCTATAAAACACAAATACAATTACACATGACATTTGCATCAGTCTATTTTTTGTGCCATAGGGGCTTGGCAGCTACCAGCAAGTTAAAGTGGTACTTTTATGTTTCCTGAATTGCTGCTAATTAACATGTAGATGGCTCCCCACCTTGAGTTAATTGGCACACAAGTACATATACATGATGTTTTCCAGATTGCAGAACTGTACGCTCCACTGGTAGAAGGTGGAAAGTGAAAATGAAGAGAGCTCTAGTGGAAGATAAAAATAATCCCCCAAGGAGTGCTCTTTTCAGTGATTATTGGATATGTTGCTTGTGCAGCCAAGTAAGAGGCAACGTTGAGAAAATGAACAAAGTCTTTAAAAAGTTTCCAGGTAACACAAGAGCAGGTATGTGGCGACAAGAAATACAACTTTATGGAAATTATCAGTGTGATTGGAAGCAGTTGCTGTGTTTGGCCAACCATATCACTTAGATAAAACTACCTAAAGTGAGTGAGGTGGAACAGCATAGAATAAAGGTCAGCATTGCAATTATCAATCAGGCTGCTTCTTCTGCTATAAGGATCCCAATTATCCCTCTAGATCCAGTGCTCCCTTTAAGTCAGTGTCCAGCACTCAGGTTTGAAGAGTATTTTAAGATTGAAGTCAAACCAAGATACAGCAATCAGCTTCACTTACAAATTCCTCCCTCTCTTTCCAATTAGAAAAATCTGTTGATGTATTGACTCGTTGGTTTTAAAATCTGGACATTCATTCAGTATGTGGCACAAAACTGAAACATGCTTCTCCAGGCTGCATGTAAACAAGCATATATAAGGGTATCATTAGGTGAAGTTCAAGTGCTTGTTTCTTTTATACCTGTGCAGATATGAATATATTTTTTCTTCTCTATTTCCAACCAACCTCACTGCAGAAAGTTGGAGCAAACAGTCAGCAATTTTAAGTTATAGGGCTGCACAAACCTAGGGTGTTACCAATAACACCCTTCTCCATGTAGATCATTTGTATGTATATTCGCAAAACTTAGAGGGAACAGTGACTACTAATCTTCAGATCACATCAATCAGGAGAGATTGATGGTACAATTGGCAATATTCTCTCAAAATTGTGAATCATTTATCAGGGTTTAGATTGGATTGCAGCTTAATTTTTAAAAGGTTATTTTCCATCTAATATTAGTTATTTATTTTGTTAGGGTAAGTGTACAATTATTCTTCAGTCAATGTTAATGTATCTTCTCCCCACCTTTGCTCTTTTACTTGGTTACTGTATGTTCTATGGCTTCTTTATAAGGGTCCACAGTAATACCAGTATAAATCTTCATAGCTGACTAGGCCTAAACATACTTCACCAGTTTTCAGCTTCCAGTTCCATTTGGAGCCAAGCAACATGAATTGCAATCAACTTTGACATTGTTATACTCATCTGATTGATATCCAGTGCTGTGCAAAAGTTCAAGGCACTTTAGATGTTTAAATTCTTTTTCATATTGCAGTACCATCAGGGAGGCATTTGATTAGTCCCAAATTTATTCTGCAGCGTGACAATGACCCCAAACAAACAGCCAGAGTCATTAAGAACTATCCTCATCGACAACAGATGGTTAGGCCCCCACAGAGCCCTGATCTCAACATCATGGAGTGGGGCTGTTATTACATAAAAAGACAAGCAACTGTGATGTCGAAACCCACAGAAGAACTGTGGCCACTTCTCCAAGATGCAGGAACCAACCTGCCAAGTACCTTCTTAGAGGGAACAAACACAACTCAATACAGCCTGCACTGAGCTGAAGCCGAAGTGAGCCGAAGCTGATGTTAATTTTAATTTGGGTTGATCAACTTTACATTGTTGACCTGTATTTTATATTAATTTTGTTACTGAAAAAACACCTTTCAAGATTGTAATAACATGTGTGTGTATGTATATATATATATATATATAATCTCACAAAGGGGTTAGATCCCTTCTATGTGTTTATGCCAGTTTATTATAACTAATATTTGTCTTCTACTGCAGCTCAAGTTGCCATGAGCTGTAATGACGGAAAATCATGAAATGTGGCCCAATTATTTGGAAATGATGTGCATGTGCTTTCAATATGAGTCCAGTCGACCAGAACTGTGGTGCTGTAATTAAGGCCCAAAAATTCAATTTAGCAAAGGCCATGCTCCTTATATTGTAAGTCCATTTGATTTGTAATCTTACATACAAGTCCAGTGCAGTGTGCATCTTGAACCATAACCATAAGTCTGCCAGTAATGTTACATCTACTATTTGGATTTAGACTTGATCAACACTAAATTTGGTATACAGTCAAATATACACAATACTACTATAAATGAACAAGATCAGTCAAAAAACATGGCCACTATTAACCAAAATATCTTAGGGCTTAGAGAATATTGGCCCTAACTCATAAACTACTTGTCTGATCATCATAAAGTTTGGTACATCAGTCTGTCAATCTTGATTAATCTTACTGGAGATATCTTGCACTATATCCTGAACATACACACTGAGTTTCTGTCATTCAACACAAAGGAGGATGAACGGTGGAACTTAGAGAGTGCGATTATTGAAGTGCTGCAGGCTTTGCGACGGTGAAACAAATGTGTGATTGGTCTCTCTCCTTCTTTAAATAAAATTAAACTTGCTGAAGTGACTTTGCTCACCTTTGTGAAGCCTGGAACCTGCTCATTGCTGCTTGCGGCTTTAAGTTTGGCCTATTGAATTGATTCGCTCCATTGAGCACAAAAAGGTTTGAAACCAGGAATTGCAGCTTGCAGCTATATGTTATATTATTTTTTAGACTAAATCACCCACTCCTAGATTCTTAGCCAAGTTCAGTTTCAATTAAGGTTTTTTTCTTTTTTATCTATCTGCTCTACTTGTGTTAACTGTGGAGATATGAAGATGTCAAACAAATACAACTTTATCCATCACATTGTGTCTTTTATAAGTCTGTTCTCTTTTGTGGTTTTTACCTTGTGCTGCAAGCTGTGGATTGAATTTGAAAGCAGATACACAGAATACTTGACATTAATACTATGTAAATATGTGCTTAAGTACATGTGGGTTGTTTTTTACTTTCTAAATTTAAAGTGGCATGAGTCTACACTGGGTAAAATTGCTAAGCAATCTGTATAGACAGGTTTTAGATTGGAAGCAGGGTGAGATTGTTTTGTAAAGTAAGAAAAGGACCATTTGTCCTTGGCAATCATGGTGAGGATTTGATCTCTGTCAGGATATGACATCATGAATCAGACACAAATAAAACTGTAGATTTTACCATATTTCACATAGTTCAGCTCCCAGTTCCACACAATATCAGTTGCAATCAACTTTGGCTTTGTTATACTCTGCCTGATTACTGCCTGGCTAGGCTTGATGCTGGTGGTACACTACTTTTAAGTGCTGGAGCTGACTGCAGCATAACAATATGCTGCCAGGGCTGAAACTTTTGTCTGCATTTACAGTACTAATACTGTCAAGTAAGCAACTACTTTGACAGGTGATAAAAAACAGACTAGGCTTTGAAGTCAATGATGTTTTCAGGAGGAACTGGCTATGGATGTTGACTACACTGGATACACAAATGCATGGTACAGATCCTAACATTGACACATGCAGACTGGTCCAAACATCAGCCTACAGTGTTGAGTGTGGTTAATATTATTGTTCATTGGCAGTAAAAAAACTGAACATAATCTGTTTTAATCACTTTAATCAAGTTTCAAGTTTACCACAGAGTTTATATTCCAGATATTCAGTGGCCTTTGGTCAGATCAAAATACTTTTACCAGAAGACATTGCTACTTGACAGAACAATCTGGAAGACAGAGAATGATATGTTATAAATAAGTGGACATTACCAATCCTACACCTTTTAAATTGGCTCATTTACAGGACATCATTAAGTTGTTTTTAATTCATCCTTTCTTAAACTGGTTGATAGTTAGTGGTGACATTTATATTACCTCACATTTTGTAACCTTTAGTCTTAACAGCCTTTTGTTTTGTATTTGGACTTAAGTTATATCTGCCCCCCTTCCTTCTTCTTTTTCTCAACTGTCTCAGGTAATGTTGGCTGCTTCCTATTGGTCTTTGTTGGCACCGGCGATCGACATGGCTGAGGATTCTGGGAAGTACGGCTCATTTGCTTTTGTGCCTGTGGCCGTGGGATTCACACTCGGGGCAGCCTTTGTGTACTTGGCTGACCTCGCCATGCCCTTGCTGGTAAGAACCTGATTTAGGAATGTCAGATATTGTTAAAATCTGTTCGGTGTCAGTGTTTCACATGATAATTATTACTCCATCATGTAGGGGAAATATTGATGATTGATTTGGTGAAATTAAAGTCATACAGACAAAATTATTTAGAATCATTTGGTTTCAATTTCAATCAATTTGGTTTGATTTGACAAGGAGCTACACACAGAGTTTAAGTGTTGTACTGATTTGATTTTTCTTACTGATGTACCTCACTAGTCCTTAAAGTACAAGAACCAGTGCGTAGAATTTAGAGGCATCTAGTGGAACAAGAAATGTAATGCAATATTCTTAAGTATGTTTTAATTAGTGTACAATCACTTGAAAATAAGAATTGTTTGCTGTTCCAATATACCCACATAGCCCCTAACAGAACAGAAGATGGCCAATATACATACAGCCATAACATTAAATGCCTTATTTTAGTAAAATTCTATTTTCAGTATTGAATGTTCAAACTGTACAGAAACACTGAGTAACTTAATTGCTTTAATCGAAATTCTAATTCAAATTAGAAATTATCCCATTTACCACCCTTCACATGAACATGAATAGCAGGACTAATATAAGAAATTGGAGTAGGACTCTAAGTAAGAGCAGGACCACAAAATAATTTGATGATACTAAGATTGCTGAAACATGCCTGGTTTACTGGCACTGCTGTGAACTGATTTATATGGTGGGGGCATTTTCTGAACTGCAGGTCTGAAACCGTCGTCTGTAGATGTACTCAAAGCAGGGATGATATAAGTGGGTTAAACATTGACAAGTGCTCTTTGATAAATGCCTGCTGGGGTGTGAATCAGTCACAATCAATAAATAAAAAGTACTTAATGCCTGATGTGACCTGCCTTACACCACATCTGCTTGGGTCAGTTCCATCTCTTCTTTAGAGATGCACTCTCCTCCAGAAACATTATCAATATATCCATATACAATGGCAGTGCAGATGTTCAGTCACCATGGGTACAAGCAAAAGGGGTAACTGAAATGTTCACGGCCTCTCAGGCAGGGCCTGGAAGAATCATTATTTTGATATGACACTTGAAGGTTGTTATGACTGAATTTCTTATTGTAGTTTTGAAGTTTTTCTTGATATCACATCATTTGTCTCTAACTAACAATCATAGTATGAGTAAAAGGACACTTTTCAAGAGCTGTAGAGGCCTACTCAATGATGTCAGCAATTTGCTACCAGGAAAACAGAGTGAAACACAGCCAATGAACTCAACAAACCTAACAATGAAGACACCTATCATCTTAATCTGCAGCTGGTCATCAGAATATCTTCAGCTGTACACACCATGGTGTGATGAGGTGCCTGGTAAGATGATACCAGACGGGGAGTTGTGGTCCTCTGAAATGAGGCCGACGCGGAAGTAACTTAGAACTGCATTCTAGCAAAAGGCCACCAGGGGGCGACCGTTTTGGTGTCAAAAGGACTTCCGTCTCTATACAAGTCAATGGAGAATTCACCAACTTCTCACTTGATTTCTAACCTCAGTAAACGTTTTCAAAATGTGTTTATGGTCTCAATCGCTAGTTTAAAGCCTTCTTCAATGCAGTATGATGTTCATTTGTGAAATTTTGACCTCCCTGATTTTATATTTGACGATAAAGCACGGTATGCATTAGGGCGTGGCTACGCCGTGATTGACAGGTTGATTGACCAATGTCCTCGAGATCCAGCCCTCTCAACCTCCCCGCTCCACCCATGACTCCGCCCATGGCCCTGCCCATGGCCCCGCCTCATGCCCATATAAGTAGAATCCGTGTTTATATTTTTCCCAGAATGCAGCTGAAATATTTTCAAGATAGCGCTGCCTAGATTCGAAACTATTGGCTTCTGAGCAGCAGTCCACAAACCAATGTTACGTCCATTTCTTTTATACAGTCTATGTCTGTTGCAGTTGTAAGGATCAGATTATCCTGGTTTACCTGGTTTGGGCTGAACATTTGATATAAATAAGTGAAGCACAGCTCGTGGACTGATTATTGTCACTGAGTGTCAGTGTTTCTTTCCAAAAATGAAGATGTTACATTTGTGGTAGAAATTTCAAATGAGAAAAAGAGAAAGTAAACGTACGTCATTCTTCAACTCCACAAGTCAATGAAATTGGAAAAAATGCAACATGTCTTCTTTCCTGAGGGATCACTAAAGAGAAGATGAGGCTGTTTTCTCTTTGCCTCTCACCACTGGGGCCCATCAGATTGAGAAGTTGAGGGCCCTGGGGGGCTAGGCCCATCCATCCAGGAATTTGGCCCTCCCAGGAGAAATCAACTCTGTTTTAATTCATGCGCTTACCGAGGCATAAGCAATGGTAAGCATGTGCATTAAAACAGTAAGATGCGGCTTAAGACTGTGGGCCCAATGATGTGAAAGAGCCCATGAGGGTCAGGGAAAAAAATAAAATAAAATTGACAGGGAGGGAAAAAACAGAACAAACTCCTTCCTGTTTTTGTGATTTTTTTTGTTTGTTTTTTCTTCAGTTTTTTGGATTTAGAGAGAAATGAGATATCTGTTCTCCTTAGTATCTCTGCTCCGAAATGGAAACCATCTGGCAGCTGTTTTGCCAGTGAGGGAAGTTTGAAAACAGCTTATAATGATTCTATAACTTGTATTTGGTGCCACCATACTGCATTCTTTAGAGAAACACAGTTTCATAATGGACTCCATCTCATGACTTTGGATATGGGAGGCGGATGTGCCAGCAAGGAGGCTAAAACCCATGGGAAGTAGCATCTTAAGGTCTGGGTCTCTTAAGAGAGTGAGATTGCACAGCACTGACTGTACCCACTGGCTATGGTTAGACAGTCATGAGTAATTGTGTGCGCATTAGGCATTAGGCAGGTTGGACGAGGCAATAGTTGGGTTGTGGTGGGGCTTACCCGGCCAGTTATTTTCCTCTGGCTGGGACTGGCTGTACTCTGTAACTTTACTCTGACGCTGCTGTGATGTTTCAATCAGTCCGAAACTACAACTCTGATATCAAGTAACAAAGCTGACGGCAGATCCCATTTGTGTTCAGCTAATACACCGAGTCTCTCAAATCCACAACTGGGAAATCACTCGATCTCGGTAGTTGCTGTTGGGAAGCATAACTGTGTATTCGGCAGGCAGTTCTCAGTATTCAGTCAGACTGGATGTTAGGTGTAAGATGTCATAAAACATAGAAGTCTGACAAATCCAATAAAAGAGAATCCAAGAAATACAGCTCACAAATCTGCCAGCTGTCAAACCAGCAGCATGCTAATGTGGAAGTGGAGACAGTTTGACTCGACAAGGTAGAGCCAATGTGTTATTATCAAGAGACCTAGAAGTACATATTGCCATGACAATGAGAAAGACAAAGACAGGATAAATGCAGACCAGACTCACTGATACTCATGAATTCATTTGATTCCCTGATGGAATATTTATTCATTATACGAGCAAAGATTGTAAAGGGGCTAACGGATAGTAAGGCTTTGTGTAATACACAATGATATCTTGCACTATTGATTTACACAGTTCCTCATGACAGAAGCTTGGTCTATTTAGTGGTTAATATTCAGACATTTGGTACATGCTTACATATACAGTACAATAGGAGAAAATTGACAAAAAAGAAACAAATACAGCATCTGTATGCTTCTTATTGTTACATCATCATGTTGAGGGCACAGATTCTCTGTCTGCCTCCTTTTGACGAGTAATAATTTGATGGTGATTCAGTGCTATTATTACACACCGAACAAGACTGTCCTTTGTTCAACTTTGCCTTATTTCATCTTTTGTGTGGCTTAGATAATGGCGTAATTGCTACTCATAGAAAACAGCGATTGATGAATAGAAAACAAGAAGGAGGAAATTAGTCTGGGTCAACCACTAGTAAAATTTGTCTTGAAGGACTGATGAATAGGGAGTTAACAGCTCCACTTGCCTGCAACTCTTATAGAGATAACATTTTAATAAGATGATGCTATACAACTTTTTGTCTTTGCATAGAGAGCCAAGAGAACCAAGAGAAGCACAGTGCAGCAATCAGGAATTCAATGATTTAGATTAGGGGTGTGACGAGATCTCGTGCCATGACGAAAACGATATTTCTCGTCGAAGTTAATTTTGTCTCGCAAAGCTATAATTATGGGGGCGCACCAAAAAAACAAAAAAAAAAGACGATCGGTTTTCTATTGCTCATTCGCTCGTCATGTCTCTTCTTTTTATAATGTCACGTGTGGATCATTAACCTTGTTGCAGCTTCTACCTGCTGAGAAGATCTCACAGAAGTATGAGATGAGGAGAGGAGTAGTGTTAAGTTGACCTCAGGTCTCTACAATGAGAGTAGGAGGATGGATGGAAGCCTAATGATGCCAAAAGTAAAATGAGTCACAAAATTATAACACAATTTATATGTTGCTCTACTTGTGTATTTATGTGATACAGGATTTGTGCAATTTACTTTTATTTCTGTTTTTTTTATTAGCAATATGTTATAATTTGTTTTAATTTGATTTTTTATTAGAATTGTTTCTACTCTTTATAATTTACCTTTTAGTATTTGTGATTGTATCTAACTTCTTTATTTATTTTTTTATTTCCATAAATACAAAATTATCCATCTATAAAATATCTATATGGAGAAACCTTTTACAGTGCTGCATACTGCATATAATAATTATGTATTTAGAAGGTAGAACTAAAGTGATTCATTACAAGATGATTAGTTCTATTCAATTTCCATTTTGTGAATTTCAAATAAATGAACAGTCATTTATTTCCTCATTGAAGTTTTCTTCAAAATAAAGTTAAAATCTCGTCACGATCTCATGAACCGTCACACCCCTAATTTAGATAGTTGAGATCACAGTTGTCACTTGTGAAAAATGTGCATTATGTCAGACATATGCGTAATAACTCACAAATGAGGAATATTCAGATGTACTACAAACTAAACTCTACAATCCTTCAGAGTCTTGGTCGAATAGTAATCTGAGCACGTACTGAAGAAGTCCTTTGTGTTCATATATTCATGCTACAGTAGCACAGTAGAGAATGGAGGTCAGTTTTAAGATCATAAAGGTTTTCATTTGTATGTTTAAAAAAAAGAGTCAGAAGTCTGAACTAACAAAATTGGATGAATCGAGACGAGATGTCAGCCTGTCCTCCATCCCATTTTCTATCACGCTACTACTTCTACATATTGAAAACTGAAGGTTCTTGTCAAAGTCAGTACTTTTTCTAATTTCAGGAAACTTCCTACAAATTTACAATGTATAATTTAATGATCTGCTCTCAAGGTTATTATTAGGAAATAATGGATCCTGAAATGAATGTGTCACCTGAACTTATTACAAAAGCTGTCTTGGAGACAAGGGGCTGTCACTTCCATTCCAACTTAATAAAAATGCATTTTCTGAAAAGGGAAACACTTCGAAATAAATTACTTATGTTTTGAAGTAGAGATGAGCTGTGTAGAGCCTCTTGCTACCAGTAATGGAATATTCAAGTCTGGTCTCAGTCTTGAATCCTGTCTCAAGATGTTTTTCTTTTTATTATCCTGGAATTGTTTGATACTCAAGGGGTTTGTGACTTGGACTGGCCTCGTTCTCGCCTGTTGAGTCTCTTGTCTCGTATATTCTCGTTGGCTTATAACTTTCTTTATGTCTTTCTGCTCCTGCGCCTGTTGTTGTTGCAAGTGTGTGCGACCCTGTCTGAGCAAACCACATATGTGGTCATCAAAATGCACAGTGATATCTTTAAATATGCCTACGGCACTACAAGCTTTATTCATTCATCAAGAGTACGTGACTGTAAAGTTTACTGGCAGGAGCAATCTGCCTGACATGATTAGCCACTAACTCCTTCCGGTTTAAGGTAAGAGCTGAATCCATACACTGTTTTATTTATAAGGACATGTGCCCATATAACATTGATGAAAATAATAAATTGATATCAAGGATGTATGGCTAACCAAGTAAGCAGCATTTCAGTGAAAATTACTTTCCATGCTTGAAGACTGGATTAAAAGTTTCCCAATGTCCTGCTGCCCTTGATACATATTGATGTTTCCTTTTTAGATATTCTAAACAATACATTTTGTATCACGAACAACAGAAAATATAAACCCTGCAGTGTATTGTGTGGTAAAAAATACATCTCTGTTGTTCTTGCATCAAAACCATTGACTGACTCATTTCATCTGAGGATAGGTACACACAGGGCTGTGGCCAGGATTTCACAAATACTGCAATCCATACTTCATATTTCCTGAACCCATTCAAAAATACAAAAACAAAACAAACCCACATCAAAAAAAGGGGGCTCATTTATTTATTAATTTTATTTTATTTTCCAACATTAAGGGCAAAATGCAGTTTAAAAAGCTCTCAACACACTACAGGGAATATGGCTCTGAAAGAGACCTACTAAATACATGTATTTGATGAAATCAGTTGAATTGTTAAATAGTTGCCTCTTATGAAAAGTCAAAGTGAAAAATATTTAGTCTAAAAATATGATAATAAACCTTCAAAACCCTCTTTTTCCCACCTTGAGTACAGTTGTTTGTTCTTTTTGATACTAATACGAGACTAAATTTGGACGAAAGCTGTTATTTCGCTATTTTTCAACATTTTATCAATTCGATGATTCATTGAGGGAATAACCTGCAGATTAATCAAAAATGTGAATGATCATCAGTTGCTCTACATTCATGATTGAGTTCAATTTGAGCAAGATCATCGTTATTTTAGCAGGAGTACCGGCGCAGCTTTTCTTGAAAATTGTGATTAATTGCTTCTTGAGTGAGTTAATTGAGAGCCATGATATAAACCTTGAATTTTAAAAAAAAGAAGAAGCTGAAACCCAAAGTGGAAGATAATTACTAGTAGCAATGGTAATAGCTTAGTGAAAAAGGAAAACTGTTTTGTTCCAGCAAGATCAACGTCGTCTGATGACTTAATTAAAGCATCTCTGAGTGCTGCTTCTGACCGGGTTTAACACAGTTCAGGACAGGAAGAGACGGGACTGAGAGAGACAGAAATGTGATGCAGCCACTATGGTCGGAGGAGCACAGAACAGCTGTTGCCTTAAGCTCCTGCAGTCACACCAGGACAGCAGCAATGACATGAATTACATATGAAGGAGCAGGCTGACACATCGCCGTCATGCACTCTCATACAAGATGACACACACTCAAATAAACGCAACACACACACAAACACACAGACACAGTCTACTGAGGATAACTGAGAGTGAAGGAAGGTGACGATACATCTCACCTATACATTCATAAACAACACACATATCTTAAGAAAGCAGGTTTGTTGTCTGTGCTTCAAACCCTTTAAAACAAGTTGTACATTTTACATGTCATTTGATATATCTGACTAAATGCAACAGTCAAAAGACAAAACCTATTAGCATAAAATCTCTCATGTCATATAACCAATAACTTTGGTGGAAAATGTTGCGTTCATGGACCACATAGCTTGAAGCAAGAAGCTGACTGGGAAAATAGATTTTAGGGAATATAGGTGATCGCTGTTTGATGCTGATGACCTTTCACCAATCAGACTATAGGTTACCTTTCCTGCTCGAGTTCACATTTCAGTATTACACTCTGTTTTTAGTTCTGTATTTTTTTTGCATAATCCCCCGTTGACCTATCTCTTGGTCAACACAGGGTCCTAACCAGGCGGGGAGTTCCGGTCCTTTGAAATGAGGCCAACGCGGAAGTAACTTAGAACTGCATTCTAGCAAAGGGACTGTTTTGGTGTCAAAATGACTTCTGTGTCCATACAAGCCCAACTTCTCACTTGATTTCTAACCTCAGTAAACGTTTTCAAAATGTGTTTATGGTCTCAATCACTAGTTTAAAGCCTTCTTCAATGCAGTATGATGTTCATTTGGGACATTTTGGCCTCCCTGATTTTATATTTGACAATAAAGCAGGGCCCCGCCTCATGCCCATATAAGTAGAATCTGCGTTTTTATTTTTCGCAGCATGCACCTGAAATTTTCAAGATGGCGCTGCCTAGATCCAAAACTATTGGCTTTTGACTGGGTGACGTCACGGATGTTACGTCCATTTATGTTGTACAGTCTATGGTCCTAACTAAGTTTAGTTGAGACTCACAGACATCAAATACGTACAACTACAATATAAATATACATTAATGTAGCTCAGTGTCACCCGACTTAGAGCTTTTCTTCAATATCAGAAGAATCCAGGTGGTTGGTGTAAATGTAAAGTAACTTTTGCCCAGTTTTTACCAGCTTTGTTATGCAGTGCAGGATGAAGCTTAGACTGATGTTGCCCATGTGTTATTTTTACCAACATAATCCTTCACTGAAGTCTGGCACTTGAAATTGACAAGCAGATGGTAAACAGAGAAACTGATGTAAAAAAATGTGTGAATAATGGCCTGGAGAGCTTTTCAGGTATATGTCAATATTGTTCTCTTCTTCAAAGCGGCTTTACGTTCACAATTCAATATGTTCCAATTCATTTCTAACCATTTCAACTTCCTGCTCTATTCAACTACTCATTTCCACCCCGCAGAGATGCTTTTAGTCAGACTCAGTTTAGACTTGTTTTTTTCTGTTTAGGAGATGTGGAGATGCTTAGCTGTTGTGAACAGCTAAGCTCATACATTCACTGTATGAGTTTAGTTGCTTATAAAGTGTAGTCTAGTAGTATAAATAGCAGTAAAAAACAACTGAACACAGTATGAAGCTGTCAGCTATAAAAAAAACAAACTTGTGATATAGACCCAGACCTCTTCTGGTATAAATCTGGATACATATGCAGATGTTTTTTGTTTTTTTTATATAAAAAGAGATGTGGACACAGCTTTTAGTTACAACCCCAACGTAGTGGGAATGTGTTATTGTGCAAATATTTGGTGGTGTTTCAAACTTATTTGCAACCTTATTCATCCTGTTAAGTCCTGTTAGGGCTTATAGCAGTCTTTTCTTCTTCAGCCATTTCTTTTATTTTAAGCTTGTTCAACTGGTGAACAATGACACAGTTAATGAGCAGGTAATAAATAAAGAGATATTTGTCTCTGAAGAGATTATCATGAAAATTTCTCTTGTCAGACCCTATGCTCTCACAGCTGCACTACAAATCTATTTGGCTTCAGAGGTAGCGATTAAAAGCTAACCTGCTTTTTTTTCTACTTCTCCTTTCAACTCAGCGGGGGCTAATTGGGCAGGTGACCTTCCTGGCCTAAAAGCAGTCTGTATCAGAAGTGATGAGCAAGCAAGGCTTTGTTGTAGCATTCAGCACTTTCCAGACCATTGTGTTGTAAATGGGTTTCAATTCTCTGGGCTAAAGGCTTTTACTAGGAGCACATGTTGGTCAAAAGAATTCCCAGCACACATGCAGTTTGTTGCAGTTTGTGCAATGTAGTCCTTTTTAAATGAAATAATGAATAAATACATATAAAGTAATACTTATCTGTCACAGTTTAAGCCTAAAAAAGACATAATTGGTATGAAAAAATGCCGTGACATACAGTATTAATATTACTTCTGACTGGCAGTTCAGCTCAGTGTTCCTGTAGCAGAGTATCACAGTATCAACCCCTGATCATCCTGAAATTAGTAAGATACTGTAAACAGTCTCAGATGTACTGTTGAAACCAGTCTTTGATATGCTGTTGCAATCTTGCAGTCACAGAAAATGGTTATTGTTTACAAATGCACTCAAGTGTAATGTTTGTTTGATCAGATGGTGCTACAGTCTGTGGCCTTGGTGATGGAGCTGAATTTCAAAGTGTGGAGGGACAATATGTCAGTGCTTCAACTAAGCTCTGCCAGTGCTTCTTTTATCAGGGCAGTAAATGGGGTTTAGTAGGGAATATGTGCAATTGCTCAGTGGGGATGGTGACTGGTTGCGTCACCTAACCGATAAAAACTGTCCCATAGAAAGCACAAAGGACTTATTGAAAAAACAGGCATCAAACTTAGCAGATAACTTACTTGATGAAGTCACAGTGCAATTTTCACTACATTCTTGATGCATCGCTTTATTAAGCTTCAGTATCAAGTGTATCATTACTTTGTATGATCAACAAGTTTAACATTTCACAGAAGCACTGAAGTTGCAGGACAACCTGTCAACATACACCTCTTCCTCCACTTTGGTCTGGACTGTCTCAACAGCTATTCAGTCATGGTGCCCAATCCTATTTGCTTGAGTGATCTTCTGTACTTTCAGCCATCACGACCAGCAGGTCAAAATTTTCACCTATCCAGTAAATTATGTCAAAGTCTACCAGATGGTTCAGGACACACTTTACTACTGACATTCAAGAGTCTGGTAATACTATGACCGCGTACCTGCGAAACTACTGATACTCCCATCAGCCTCAGCTGCACTTTGTGTTTACTGCTAATTAACCAAAAGGTGAAAATGGAAAGTATGATATAGCCAAACAAAATCACATCACAGACCTATTACTAGGGCTGGGTATCAATACCTTTCAAGGTAGTGACCAAAATCAATCCATACCAAGTAATATCGAAACATCTCCCATCAAATGATACCTGCAATCAATCCTTTTTGCACCCAGAGCTAGAAAATATGACTATTTGTATGGACTTGCTCACAGCCAATCAATACAAATGTTCTTCAATTTAATGCAACATGTGATTGGTCCACTGCCACAGCAGCTGCAACTCATCTGTGGTGGTGCAATTGTGGTGAATTTGAGTTAGCATGCTTAGCAGTTCAGTAAGATGCCACCTAAACACTCTAAAGTGTTGCTGTGTGTAATGCATATCAAATTAAGTATTCAATTGGAATCAGTATCACTTTAAGGGTACTAAGATTGGTGCTGGTATCGTCATTTTTTAAATGATACCCAGCCCCACCTGTTAGCGTCTATGTTAGCGTCAGATTCTCAGTCTTGTTCTTTGGCAGTTACCTTTTGCGCTATTGGATAATTTTTAGTAAAGAACAATGTATCATATGAATTTAGTTCACAACTGGACTTCATGATACTTGATGATTCATTTTTTTGTTCCTTATTTTCTTATATTATCATTTTTGCTTTTAGAACAGCATAAGTCATATTTGGTTAGATGTAGATTAATCCGTTTTTTGTTCATTTTGTTTTAATTCAGGTGTAGCACTGCAATAGTCTTAAAAATATCATTTGGTCTTTGATGTGCTTCATCACATCAGTCATGTTATTATTCATTAATCTTATCTTTTCCCTTAAGTTTCGATATATTATTATATTATTATTTGCTTATTTTCTACACTTCTACTCTTTTATACTTCCATCCCTGCATCCATTCTTTATTGGCATGTCTTCCATGTCTTTCTCAGCACATTTCCTTCTCATTTCTCCACATATTCCAACGGCTTCCCTCTGCCCTTTCTTTTCTTGGTGCCATGGTGACAGTAGTGGAAACATCAGGCTGTGATAATGGCAAGCACGAAATCAACTGAGACGTAGGGGGTCTTCCACACACACACAGCGCGGGGGGCGATCAGTGTTTGGACAGCTGCTGGTGGCACTTTTACTGGCTCCTCAACAAACATGGGAGTTGAATGAGAAGAACGATAGAGGAAGGGTAATATGGATAGAGAGGGAGAATTGGGGGTTGACAGGGAGAAAGATGGGGTGATAAGGTAGGGAGGATGGGAGAGAGCTGGACGGAGCTAAAAGAGCCTAAGCTTTATGATGAAAACCAGGTAACCAAGACACTGCATAACAGTTCCAGTTAGACATTTTATCACCACTCCTTTTCCCCCTTTCTTTTTCTGTCTTTATATCATCACTTTTCTGTCTTTATATCATCACTCACTTTTCTAAAGGCTGCTCATATCTTCAATAAATGTCTTGTAATGTCTGAACTACAGTAAAATGATTTTTGGAACCATGTAATGCAGTTTAAAGGGGACTTATTATCCTTTGTCTTATTTTCAGTCAAACATATAGTGTTACAATGCTGGCTGTTCATATTAAATGTGAATAAAGTGTCAAATAATAAGCTAAATGTATGTAAAAGTAATTCCTGTAAGCAAAAAGCACCAGATTTAGACACTAATTTAGTCACTAAAAGCCATGTTTCAAGTCAGCTGGATGCTGTGAGTATTGTTTTTATTATGCAGTATTGCCAAGTAAAATATGTAGTTCAACTGTTGGAGGTATGCTGGTCATTTGCAGCTCTTCATCATCATATCATCATCACTGTGGCTGTTTCTGCTAGTACTACTCCTCTCTGACGTTTTTCTAACTGATCTACTCTACAAAGTTGTGTTGACTGATTTTTAGTGCAGCTAACAAAGCTCTGCTAATTCAGTGAAGAACAAGTTTAATTTCCTCTAAATTCTAAAGCTTTCAATATGAAGCAATAAAGCAGGAAATGTTGGGTTTGCATCAGGAGTAACTTAACACAACTCTGAAACAGCTTTCTGAATAAGCTTCCTGAAGCTGGCCAATCAGAACAGAGTGGGCTCACTGGAAATGGGGCCTGAAAGACACAGAAGCTAAGACTGCCTATTAGAGACAGAGGCTAAACTGAGGGGCTGCATAAAGGGCCAGTAGAAGGTAAATAAGGAGTTGTTTGAACTATGAATCATGCAAAGCTCCTATAGTTTGTTCCCAGAATAAAAATATAGACCTGGTAATGAGCATAATATTAAAAAAAACCCTTGAACCTTGAAACCCTAACCCTTATCTTTAAACTCCATTGTGTGTATAGAATATGAGCCGGAGAATTAAAAGCCATGAATCTCCACACCTGGAAAAGTAATTGCTGAGTTTTGTTGGGTTTTAGTATTAGGTATAAAGGGACGGAGTGGAATATTGAGTACATTTTCTTTTCATTATATTTGCATTCATGGATGTTGGACCTCAAACATCAACCTTGAAATTCATTGTGCTTTTTCTGTACTATAAATGTATTTTAATATTTAAATCAAACTAGACACAAAGCACCAGTTTAAGTGTTCCCCTGTAAATGAAGGTGTATCGATTCACTATGTACATAATTGTCATTCAGTTGAACAGAAATATTAGAGGTGTTATCATTTGTAATAATTTCTACTCGGCACACTATTCGTCTTAATGACTGTGCCGATCACAGTGGCGCATGATTAAAATGACTTTGCAAGTGAACAGGAATACTTTATCTGAGTGGCAGGGAACAAATGATGCCACAAGTGCACTGGAGCTTTGTTTAAGAGTTGATTTTGTGTATCCTGGAGCAGTTCCCGGAGTTATGCAACTGCTTTGTGGGATTATATACTGCTCTTTAATCTGCACTTTACTTTGCACTAACAATTTGTTTCTGCGTGTTTGGTCTGAAACAGGCATAAGACTAGAGGTTGTATATTATACATACTGCAAAGCCCTCTCAGACAGATTTGTGATTTTCAGTACATAAATAAAATATAAAAAATAACCTGACTTGAATGCACCAATCTTTTCACCACCATAACAATAAGGCTCTAGCTGTGTTTTCATTTTTATCATTTTTGTGTGTATTTTGGTGGTTAAAAGGCTATAAGAATAGTCCTTCATTCAACTTTACTGAAAATCTGGCCATCCCATTTTCTGGCTTTCATTTGTCCATTGAATGAAATTAGAAAAAGAACAGATAAAAACCTTAGAAGAATAGATAGAATAGATAGTTTGAAAGGGATGGTAGAGGGAGCAAGGAAAGTAATGTGGAGAGCCTGTTCCATTCACACGTATATGTTTCAAACTCTCACTCGTGTTCCTCGCCATAACAATATAGTCATTGGGGGCAAAGGAAGAGTTGGCACCCTGGGATGGGAGCATCGTGTCATGGTATACAATATATATCACCAGATCTGTGTTTCATCTCCACAGTATAGAGGACCCATTTAGCCAAGCGGACAGTAGTAACAATGACCCTGAGCACAGCAAACACATGACATCTTCACTGTTTACCGTGTCTGGGGGAGAGGGGGTGGGGTTGTCTTATAGTGGAGTGACTGACTGCAATGTTTAGTCATGGTTACAACCTTTTGGACCCTGTAAGTGGGACATCCCTGTTGTGCAATACCATCAAACCTATTTTGTTTTTAAATTCAGTAGCCTTTACTCCATCAGCTGCTCTGACTAGCAAATTGCAGACACTTGACTGTAAAGACTCACTTACACCTTCAGTTTCATTGTAGACAGGCACATAGACAGGAGAAGAGAGAAATCCTTCACATGGTCTTTTTTATCTGTAACAAACTCTTTAAACCATCATCTGGTAAAGCTGAGGAACAAAGAACATTCCAAACAGATATAATACCTAAAACCTCCAAAAACCTCATGCATGACAATATATTCTCCCTTCCCACACATCATTATGTCACCTTTTAAAAAGGACTGCCACCTACCTGAATGACATCCACCTTCCTTTATTAAATTAATGACTCATTGCTAGTTACACAGTAAGAAAACAGACTCAACTTTAAAGGTAAAATATGTTGAAACTGATGGAAATTAGCTCTGCTTAAACTTTAGAGTGCATTTTTGAATGTTCTCACAGAACGGTGATTGTGGATTTGGTCCTCCGAACAGTCTAGTTCCTCTTCAAAGGTATTTTTTGTCAACATGGACTCTTTCAACTTACATATGCCACATTTGTATTGTATCAAGACAGATTCTTTAAAAAAATAACCCATCCTTTTAAAGAGGAGACTCCTGTTTTATGCTGCTTTTTTACAAATGTGAATGATTTCTTGCTCAAACTGTGGCAATCAAATCAAAAATCATCCTCCTTGTCTCTTGCTCACCATCTTACATCAGGGAACTTGCCTTTCTTCACCCGCTCAGGCGGAGTTGTCAGCAGGACTCCTGAGTCATGAACAAGATCCCTGCTGAGTTGAGTGGATGTGTAGTCCAGCCCTTGGCGGCCACTGACTCGCCTAAGGGTTACTCTAGTGATCATGTTGATGATGCTGGTCAATGTGCAATTCAGAGTTAGTCAAAGTTAGAGTCATTTGTTTTGTGCCTTGTGTCAGGTTCATATCTTGTTCAAAACAAGTAAGAGAATATGTGTGTGTGTAGTTGCCACTGTCATGATCCTGTATTATCCAGTATATAATACAGGATAGTTCTAGGATATAGTTCTTTTCATATGTTTTTATGACATTATGTATGTCCCACTGGAGCCATATATACACACAAGGCATATTATTGAACAAACATTACATCCATCTGGGGAGCCATCTTTAATAAAGTGAGAAAGGAACATACACAAACTCTTTGTCTGTCTGTGTTGCTCCCTCTCACACACAAACTAGAGAACAGCAATGAACAGACATGGCCTTGTTACCTTTCCTTGTTGCTTCCCTCCCACACATCTACTGTCAAACAGCTTCCCTCAGTCTCAGAGGGTCCCAGTCCTATTCTTATTCTGGCAGTATACCCAGCGCCTTATTACACCTCCACACAAAAGAGTGCAGCTGACTTTATTACATTATTTTGCATTCATAATGAGATATAATGGAAATCAGCCCTCTGCTTGTTCACAGAGTGCTGCATAAGGAGGAAAATATGGCTGTGTAGCTCTCCCTCTATGTAGCTGTGATTGAAACACCTTCAACTTTGTAATGATTCTCAGAGCTTTGATTGCTCGTGATTGTATAGACACGCAATAGAAACAAATTGATGAAGGAGATTCTTTATTGTTTGGTTGTCTTCTTTCTGAGAGGGAATTTTGATCTGTTCAGTTTTTGAATACCTTGCACAACATGATTAAATACTGCACCAAGTGATTTGAAAAGGAAAATACACGTTTTGAATTTGGTTTGTAAATATACTGGATTTGCAGATGAGAAGACGCTGCTTTTGTTCTTAGGAACTGGGACTCTGATATTATATTAAAAGACTCAGAATGAAAGTTTGGTAAGAATAACCCTAATTATATGTAAATGAAGGAGGATGAAATTTTGTTAAGATTGCTTGTTGAGGCCAATGCACTGAATCCTACACTTCCCAAAATGAAACTTGATTGGCTTTATCAGCACACAGCACACTTTTTTAATAGTATACAGTGAAGAGTGCCAAATGTCCCTGGTCAAATTTGAGCTGAGAACATATCAGTTATGCGTATGTCCCACTGCGAGGCCACCATGACACCCAAGAACATACTTTTAAAAAAAATTCGTGACAACTCTGTCCTCGATTCTCTTTTTCTATCACTTCTTTTGAACAAAAGGTCATCCAAAACCAACAAATATGGCTTATTGGAAAGAATGCTTGAAAGAATAATGTTTGCTTGGAAAATTACTATGAGGCTTTTCGTTAAAAAACAGAAATCGTATTAGAATATAGTCTATCAGGCAGGGCCAAATGCCGCAGGGAATGTGCAGAACAGGAAGCTAACCATGAACACATTTGTTATTTCTGCCTGGTGTTGAAAGGGTTTTGGGAAGTAGTTTTCTGGAGAAAGTCACAAGTATTTTCCATTAAATAAGCTGTTACAACCATCCAATATCGTATTAGGTACCATCCCATTAGAGGTAGAGAGGGAAGGAGATAAACATCTGTACAGTAATTTGTATAGCCACATTAACTGGTTGGATGCTGAACCACAATGTATTAACACCTGAGAGCTTACAGTTGATGGAATTAAGCAAATGGAAAGAATGAATTTGAGTTTAAAAGACATACTTTTCTTTTTTTCTAATACTATCTCCTTTTACTATGTAGGAGGCAATTTTTGACATATTCTCTGTTGATGGATAAATACCAATACCTAAGCTCAAATTTTCCATAATAGGGTGAGTAAATAACATCTCAGTGGCAGCTGGAATTTAGACTTAGGGGGCTGTTGGATGAAAAATGGTGCAAGACTATAGCTTCAAGTCACACTGATAAAGACAATATTTAAAACTTGAGAAGTTATTCCAAACAAGTCTGACAACCTTGTGACCTGAAGGGAATAATCTCCGACCACTGCCTGGATTTTTATCATACTTGTTCTCTCCCTTACAGACTGCAATGAGCTCTCCTGTCTCTGTCTGTTATATGGCTACCACTGGGAGTATTACACTATGATAGATAAGGATGCTGAGAAACACTCCAGCTATCTGAAGGCCGTTGTGTTTTATTTCCCACTAAATCAAATTGGGCTTTAATAAGGTGGGATGTGCAGTCTGATGGGCTCCGTTCAGCGCACAGCCTTGTATTATGGGTTTATTCTTATTTAACACAGGTGGCCTCAGCGGGAAATGAAACTTGTAAGCCCTGCAGCATTAGTGCCACACTGAGCTACATAGCACCTTTCTCAGCACCCGTGGGGCTGCATCCTTTTGTAACTGTGTGAGAATTTGCAGAGTTTATATTCAGGCAGTTACAGTTGTGTAGCAGGAAAGACTGTGATGTGAATACTAGAATGGGTATGACTGGAAGGAAAGAACCCAAGGAAGAACCCTTTTAGTACATTTGAGACTGTCCACCCAAGAACAAACAATGTTACAATTTCAACAAATGCCCCAAAACAACATGTGTACATTCAAGTGATAACCATGTCAAGCATCTGTAGGGATTATGTCTCTTGTTGGATGAGGTCAGGGTGGAGGGTTAGGTCAACAAAATGTGGGAGTTTGACAGTGTAGACCACAATCATTACCTCAACCCTTACTTTAACCTCACGTTTCTAGTGGTTAAAAAAAGGTTGGGTGAACTCTACCTTACTTATCTCTGTCTCCTCTCCCCACATCATTTCATTCACTCTCTATAAATGTTAAAGCCATGGTTTAAAAAAGTTAAAAAGACACGAAGCAGTACTTAAACTTGCACAGTGTTAATAACAACGATTGCGGATTAATGACACAAAACTGTAATGTAGAGATATAAGTAAGCGTAGAAGATATGGAGTTTATATTCAAACTAACTTAAACAATCAAGCTACATTTAAGCAGTAACAAGCTGATCATTTCTATGTTTAAAACAACAATGATGCTTAACTTTTGAGACATTTAGAGGTGGTAAACGCTATGTATGTGATTAACCCCATTTACACTTATGATTTCAAGTTACCCATATCTAGATAGATTTAATTTACATTTAACTACATATATGCATGTCCACTGGCCACATCATAAATCTGACTGCTATCTGTGTTGGGTTTCCACGCAAGTCAGGGCCAACCCCAACTAGAGTCCGAAGTGGTATGATTGTTTCATAGCCGCAACACGTGTTAGAAGAACAACTTGTGCACGTTAGCAGTTTAGTTAACAATTAGCAGTAACATGTAGCTCGTTAAAAACTATTACACAAACAATAGACAAGCACAAAGTCATGGATAAATCATTTTTGAATTGATCTGTTTTGAGTGCTTCTTGGATAGACTTGGCTTTTCTGAGATTGGATAGCTATCCAATCAGCCCAAATTATTTTATCCCAAACTGTGATGGGTTAGACTTTTGGAAGGCATGGAAATGATCAGACCTAAAAACAAAAAAACGAAAAAACGTATTAAGTGTGTGTCATATCGGATGGCAGTTGTAAATGATATTTTTCAGATTGGAATATTCGTCAGATATTTTCCTTATTTTGTCGTGGGAATTAAAACGCCTTATTGTTTATTCACAGAAAATGATCTTTACATGTGTTTCTCAGAAATTATTGTGCACACTCTTGCACAGGTGCACTCCCACGCACACTTTTGCGAAATTCCATTAGTCAACTTAATTCATGTGAACAGTTTCTAATCAAGAAGAATGAAAACTCTGTGAAAAAACCTTTGAGTGCATCTGTCACTAACCTGTTACCACTAATATTCCAATTACTGTTCAAGGCTTTGACAAATGCGGCGTACAAACACACACACACACACACACACACACACACACACACACTATTGAGACAACTTGAAAGCACTTTCATTGCTCGGTGGTAATTTTTTTTAATACAGTTTTTTATTTCCCTTGTTTTTTAGGCTGCTTTTTGGTTATTGGCCTTGCCTTTCATCTTTTGTTCTGTGTGTGTATGTGTGTGTGTGTATGCTCATCCATTCAGTATAGCCAGCTCTGACTCTTCCTCTTTGACGCACTTGTCCACCTGCCTTTTTGAAGTGAAGCCAGTATAATTGCATCTCTGAACTGTCATTACTACCCGCTGCCCCTCAATACGTCATCAGTGTCCTGGCTTCTAGCGTTGTGCATAGTGGAGCACAGTGACCGTTTAATGAGTACATGTCGCCTCTCTCTGCTCCGTCTAGTTCGTTTGTTATCTCCTCAGTGCTATGGAGATTTATGTCGGCCTGTGAATAAGTGGTGTCTTTCTTATCTGAGGCGTCTGGCTTGGCTGTACAGTTTCTCTCTGTGTATGTGTGTGTGTGTGTGTGTGTGTGTGTGTGTGTATGTTTAATGAATGATGCTGGTGAAACACTGATACGCTATCTTGTCAGTGTTTAGGGGAAATACATGCAACCAGGAGTGTTCTTTAGAAGCATTTTATAACACTAGAAAACACTGAAGGAGGTTTGGAGGACTATCATTTTAGCTTCATGTCCATCTGGGGAATGGATTGCTCCTGATGGTTGTTTTCATTTCCCAATAAAAAAGAATGTGTTGTTGCATGCCCGCACACTGCTGAGGGCACAATGTGTTTTTGCTCCTCAGAAATTTAAACATTTTTTAGTTATTTTTAAGTAACCCAAAGGAGCCATGACTCAACATGACTCTTCTGATTTGCTGCTGAGAGCTGCTGGCTGCAAAAGAGGTGTAAGACTGAAAGAGGTAAGGGACTTGTGTCACTTTAAAGTTTCAGTTGTTAAGATTGACCAAAAAGATGGTCACATTCTTTTCAGCAGTAGTCATTAAATGGAGTTTCAGTCTATAGTTACCTCTCTTACCCCTTTCCCACCGAGCTGGAGCTGGAGCTGGTGCTGGTTCTGAGCCAGAGCCTGACTAAGCACCAGTTCTTTGCCTTTCAACCGCCAAAGCTCCAGCCTGGAGCCTCAGAACGGGAGCCAGAGCAAGCACCAACTCTTTGCTTGTCTAAAGCAAGAACCGATTACATCAGTGGACTGGGGGTGGGGTTAACATTTATTAGCAGACTAGCGGGGCTAACGTTTATTAGCAGACTAGCGGGGTTAACGTTTATTAGCAGACTAGTGAGGTTAACATTCACGAGCTGACTAGCGTGGCATTTACAGAGGATTAAAGATTTGTTGATTAAAAGTACTATTTTTATCTCTTTTTTTTTTTCGCCAGAGCTGTCGTCGTCGCCGTCTTCTTCTTTTTCTTCTTCTTCCTTTCCGACAGGCTAGATGCCTTGCACCATTTTGCTGCCTCTCACTGGTGAATCATGGAAGTGCTTCAAAGGCGCGCGCTGGCTACATTATACAGTGACGTAATCACGTAGCTCCTTGCCGGTAGAAAGGCAACACGTTCGTAAGAGGTGCTTGGATTAGCATCAACTGAGCACTGCTCCGAACCAGCACTGACTCCAGCTCGGTGGAAAAGAGGTATCTGTGCAGTAGTTGCATTGTTAGTTGTCCATCATTATCATGCTGTATTCAAATTAATACTGTTTTTAATTTTATCTCACTGATAGCAGCCTCACTGTTCTATCACTGTATCAAAGCTGTGTTAAGTTACTGCTAATGCAAACCTCAGCATCTTCTACAGTAAAGCACACAACTGGTGAAATACAAAGTGGCTTTTATTGTGAAAGAGTCACATGAAACATAATGCATTTGTCACAGCTATTAGCATTGAAAATGGGTCTAGAGACAAAGATCTAGTGTTTTTTCACTGCATCAATTTTAAATATTACAAGGAGAAATAGAACATGAAGGAGCAGCAACAGTGAACTGTCAGATGAAAATCTGCAGGTGACAGGCAGCATATCTCAACTTCTCAGCAAGGCAACCAATTCCACTGTGTACTGCAGTTGTGCAGAAAATGACTCTCTGTGTAGTATGAAATAAGGTGAGGGTTTTATTATTTTTGACAGACTTTTTTCAAATGCAGTCAGTTTGTTTGACTGTACTGTAAACAGCCAGTTGATGTCAGTCGCTCTTCTTCTGACAAAGAGTATTTGCTGTATTATTAAACTGCACTTATTGTTACCATTAGTAACCACAGATGTTGCCAAGGCCTGTAATATGACGGATTATATTGTAACTCATTTGAAAAATGATTAAAATGTCAGGTTTTGAGGAACTAAATAGTAGATAAAGTACATATTTTAAACACAAAAATGTATCCCCAAAACATGTAAACTGAATATGAGATTTGAATATATTTTGCAGGGACATGTCCGCCCACTTATATTAGGATGGAGCCTACAGTACAGTACATCAGCAGTTTTAAACATTCCATTTCTCATTTTCTTTAACTTTCATGAACTGTGGCTGTTACAAAAAAGAAAGATAATGTCATTTTAAGTGAATTCTGTACGAAACACATTGCACTACAAAACTGCGGCTCAGGAGGGAGAGCGGTTTGTCCACTCATTGGAACATCACCTATTCGATCTCTGGCTCCTCCACTCTGCATGTTGAAGTTGCACGCTTGGACAAGAAACTGAACCCCAAATTGCTCCCAAAGGCTGTGCCAGCGGTGTGTGTGTGCGTGTGTGTGTGTGTGTGTGTGTAAGCATTAGATTAGATCCTGATGAGCAGGTTGGCCCCCTGCAATGCAGCCTCTGGATTCAGTGGATTGAGTGATCCGAAGACTAGAAATGCGCCTTTATAAATGCAGTCCATTTACCATAACTTATTATAAACAAAATGATTATTATTTTTAATATTATATATAATGATGTTAAATATATTATTAATTATTACTTTAAAGCTACTTAAACTGAGATTTAAGGATTAAATCTGTGTTGCAGAAAATAAAATTGGCCTTTCAGGTGTAATGCCCTGCTGCTGATGTCGGGGGGATTCAGATTTGGCAGTTCTCTCGGTACTGATGAGACCGCCTGATTAAAACAGCATCTACAGTATTGTACAGTCAAGCATTGACTACCTGCCTAGTCATGGCGAGCTAATCCATTCATCGTGTGTGTGCGTGTGGGTCCTGGCGTTATTCCCTGTTGCTGTGTCTCCATCGATCAGGTCGACCACCTCTCCCATTTCCCCTCTAATGTTTCTATTCTGGTCTTCCACTTTCCCCACATGCTCCTCTCCTCATTGCTTTTTCACCCACAGTGTTGCATGGAACATTTTAATATCAATCCCACAGTCCATGCATACTGTATTTATCACAGTAACGTCAACATATACACAAACAGGACTATCAGTTAGAAGACAGAAGGTAGCCTCTACTTGATATACTTTAGTGTGACACAAAGTTCTCAATATTTTAAAGGCAAAGTTTTATGTTAATGTTTCTTTTTATCTTCTGGAAAGATAATCAAACAATATTTCCTTTTGCACTTCATCAAAATCCGAAGCAATACCAGCGGATGTAGAGGACTTCTCAGGCATCTCTTGTGCTTATTACAACAGCATGTATTTATGGCCGGAGGGAAAGCGGCACAATCCCTAGTATTAAAATCCTGTTTATGATCCATACTTCTGTGAAATCTCAGTCTGTCTATGTAGAGCACATTTGCATTAGCAAAGAGATTGGTTGCATCAGACCTTGCGTTGCTCTATTTTTTCCCTTAGTGGAGAGCATTTTTTTCCGATGTTGCAACATCTCACTGTGATGCCACATATTTTTACAATGCAACCACCTGTAAATTCATCCTAGTATGGAATTTAATGAGCCCCTCGAGGCAACAGAAACTACTAGAAGACCCCTGCTGCCCAACTGCACAAACATCCTGAATTGGAGTCTTATTCGGTGCATTTCAGTACCCACCAAGATCTTGTGGACACAATACAATACTGAAGCAATATTTTATTAGAAAACTGTTTACCGAGAAATTGCCGGAGAGATTTGTAATTTCAATGTGGATGAGAAAAATGATCATCCAAAATCATGCAAACTTAGTTAGATATTTGAAGGTAAATGTGGGAAAACTACATTCATACTGCAGATTCCACATTTACACCTGGAATTAAAATGTGATCAGTATCTGGATAAGTTATAGGGAGAAGGTAACACATTTAAAAAGAACACTTTGCAATTGGATCACCCTGACCACATTTCAAAATGGCCAGAATCACACTGTGTTCTGTAATCAGCCAGGTGCAATCTGTACAGCATGACCACATCCATAAGAAAAAGAAAGTCCTTGGAAGTTGAAAGTTCTGATCACACAGCGGGCAAGAAAACGTTTTAATACCAGGTGTAAACGCAAAGACCCATTGATCAGATGTCATTATCTAGATAGTGTATCCAGGTACAGATCACATGTTAATAGCAGGTGTAAATGGAGCCATAATGAGCACCAAATGCTTTTAACACCTGCACAGTCAGCTGTGTTTTCTGACCTGAGCTCAATCATTATACATAATATACCATATTAACTGCAGAGTGTGAGAGAAATTGATTTTGAAGTTTAAATAGACATTTCAAGTTGCAGTTATGGGAAGCAAGTATAATGTGTTATGCAGCTGGCGGTAACAGTGATTAAAATGGAAGGTTTCTGTTGGATTTCCAGTGTGGACAGGGTGTACTGTTAAGATTTACAAACTATTGCTATTGTGCTGGAATATGAATTGATTTATAACCTTGCTGAAAATGTAAAATTTTTAAAAACCTTAAAATTGGTTTCATTCTGTTTTCTTAGTCAGAAATTGGAAATGTAACTACTGTAGAAGCAACTTTTGTCTTGCTTGCTGATTGTTGATGAACAACATGCTACATGTCGTTTCTAAAGGACGTACGGTACATTTCCCACAGGTTCCCCCATTATCTTGTCTCTGGATCTGCTTTTCTGTATGTGCAGGTGTGTGTTTGTGCTCATGGCCACCTGTGATTGTGGTCCAGATTTAGACACAAGAAGAGCATGCAGAGCTTTTTATTCAGTTTGTACATAATTAGCATTTGATTTGCTATGGCAGCACCTAATTATGCAATCAGTGGCTAGGACTTCCTGTACCACAGGGTGATTGCTGGTCTTTACAGATGCAGTTCAGTCTGAGTGTTCAGTCGGCTCAGGAGAGCTTTGATTGTTCATTGATTTTTTTTTTCTTTCTTCAAGACAACATTTAGGCGATACAAAATGCTTAGCTGTTGTACAGTTAAGATGTGACTGGTCAAATATGACAGTTTATTTTTTTATGTCAGGAAATGGCAGATGTACAGTCATCAACTAATGATAGTTACGGTGGATTTTAATGGCCACAAAAAGATGTCCATAAAAGTTTCTTAATTCCAGACCAAGTCCTGTCTCAACATCTATAGGATGGACTTTTCCTTTAGTGTCAACAGCAGGTCAACATTCTCTGTTATCATGTGAGACATTTGGATTTGTCCAAACTTTTGGATAGTCATTCATGGTTCCTACAAAATGGATCCTAATGACTGACTTTCACCACCATGAGGTTAACATTTGTAGTGAAAAGAGAAATGTCTTGACAACCATTGGATGGATTAACATACAATTAGGTACACACACTCATGTCCCCTTCAGGAATTGGAAAAACAACGTTGGTCAGCCCTTTACAGTTCTTCTAGCGCTAAACTAAGACAATAAGCATTATAAGCATAGTCTTTAGGGAAAAGCACCATTGTACCTAAGTACAGCCTTATAGAGCTGTCATGGCTGGAGGGTATCAATTTGTTTAAAGTCAAAAGGCTAAAATACAATTTGCTTTTAAATTAAAATTGAGTTGCAAGTCTTCATTGGTTTCCATCAAGTCTAATCTACTGTGACTTGAATGCAGCTTTGATCCTGGCCAAACCATGTGGCTTTAGTTGAATAATTCAATGTACCCCAATTAGATACAGTATTTTATAGTGCACTTTGTCTACCCTTTGTCTGAAATAACAAGAAAATGGAAGTTTCTTTTTGACACTTTTTAAAGCACCTGCACTAGTTGATCCTTCTGTCTGTAGCAAGAAGAGATTTACATGCAAATCTGAGCCTCACAAATTGCATGAACAAGTATTATTTCTTTCGGTTCTTTGTGCAATTCGCTCTTGAATGCATTATAACATAATGACAGAAGACAGGAGAATTTCACTTCAGGTGCGTGGGCCTGTTTGACAAAGAAAGCACACTTGTCCAGGTGCAGAATGCATCTGAAACGAGGCGTACACGGCCTAGCGAATGTCGTTCTGTCACTGTCGGGGCCAAAGTGCACGTCAGCAGTGGATGATGCTAGTCAATGCATTAGTAATTGCCCTTTGCCTCACATCAAGACCACCTCTGTGCGCTCACGTCATTAGACTGGAGCTCTTTTCTCCTACTGTGCTTGAGTGTATGTGTGCATGTTTGTGTGTATGAGATAGCGTGAAAGATAGAGAATGAAGAGATGGTGATTGATAGAAGCTAATTGAGCCTATGAGCAATTAATTTACCAGTTGTCATTGGTACTTTTAATGGAAGCCAGTCAGAACAACAACTTATTGTGATGTTATTCTTAATAAAGATTAGTTTCCACCAACTTGCACCTCTTATCATTGGCGGATAGTGTATTAAGATGTAATAAAACACCCCTGAAGTGTCTTACAACTCGATGTAAATTACTGGATCCCATCTTCATAATTGTATTGAAACAATTAGGAAACACTGGTGCCTTCAAATTGCCTTTTTTAATGTGATATTATATGAACTTGAAAAAGAGTTTATGACATTTAAAAGCTGCACTGAATGATGAGCTGCTGTGTCATTGCTTATGCAAAGAAAGAAGGCCCAGCAGGACGCTGTCGCCTGTAGTTTCACCTAGATATTTCAAGCTTTATCTCATTCTAACGCTTGGTATATGAGCTAAGAATGTTTTTGCTTGGATATTTCTACATTTTCTGATTTGATTTTCTTTGTTGTTATACATTGGCTGTTAAGTGTCTCCTCTGTTTGTTGGTTGTTGGGTTTTTTTTTGGAATTGATTGCTTATTTGTACAGTTGTGGGTGTTCGGAAGCGAGACATATAAGACTTATTGGCTCCCAGAGTCAGCTACAGATGAGAAATCAAATGGTTAATGAGGTGCTTCACCCTAAAGTGAATAGACTATAAATAAGCATTTAATTCTAATTTAAAAGAGATGACTGGGCTTTCTTGATTTGATGTTAAAGGCTGTCTCTCCAGTATAGCATTAACCTGCATTAAGATATCATGGCTTATTCATTATTATCGTTGTATTTTTTTTTCACGTCAAAACACAAGCCAACTTTGATTTTAGTCTATATTTGTTTACTTGTACTCGGCATAATTTTGGCAAGACTGCATTCTTGCTCGCATTATCTGTCTCTATGTTGAGGTCCATTTATTTTTAGGAGGGAAGCATAATTGCTAATCATTATAGTGGAAGACACAGGATCTCTAACAGGGCATGACATGCTGCTTTCGCCGGAGAAATGAGTCAAGGACTCTAACTCGCTGAAGTGGTCGTGACACTTGCTGGTTCTGTTCTTGTTAAAAGGAGATTTGTAAAATTAGCTCGAGAGGTGACAGGAGTTTAACCTTATCAAAGTGCTGTGTTTTACAGGTGTTATTATGAATCGACTTTTATTCCACGGTTGCAATTAAGTGGAGCGGTTGTCTCAGGTTGGTCAAGAAAATACTTTAGATTTCTACTGCCACTCTTATTCTGAACATTTTAAACTATGTTTCCACTAATGTATATTACTTGGACAAGGTATTTTTTTATATAGTGTTGTATAGTGTCATGTGACTGACGTGCCTATGAAGATTTATGACAGTTGTCAAACAAAAAATAGGTGGTTTAAAGCTACCATGAGTGTGGCATGTGTGTGTGACACTTAAAGGCCCATTTATGCTCAACGTTAAATACGGATATGGATATGGACGGATGGATGTTTGAAAAGGACGGATACGTTTTCGTACGTACGTTGAGCATAAATTGGCCTTAAGAATACATGACTGATGAACATATAACAGGTGTTTTCCTTGACATTATTTGCGATGACATTTAAATCCCCTATACTCATGTTGTCAAAGGAAACCGAAAGAAATGTGTCCATGTCAGAGCCATGTTGTAATTTTAGGTGTACCGGAACACGGAAATAAGCAGTCTTAAAGATAATTTGATGTAACTGAAGAACAACACACACACGCCAGCGGATGATGCACATCAAAAGACCCATGACTATATAAGCCCTCACATCAGCAGAGTGAAAGGCATGTAATTGTTGGTTGTAGCTGTGTCAAGATGCAGGAATATCATATAAGAAGCAAACTTGTCACATTTGCCCTTGTGTTCACCTCATACTGTACCATAGTGTGAGTTGGCTTTCAAAATTGGATTCTGAACATTTCTAGCAAGTCACAGCACAGCAGCAGAATTTGTTACTGTACACCTTACATCATACATCAGTGTATTCTGTCAAATTCAATCCTATCCAGACTTTTTCGGTGTTCAAAAAGACTAACTTCATGTAGATTTTCATGGATTTATTTCATTAGACAACCTGTTCAGGCTGCCCCAAAAGAAGAAAGGGTGAGGAACACATTCACCAATAAATGCATTTTACAATCTCAGATTAGTTTTTCATTAAATAGTGTACTGAATTCAGATGAGATGTGTAAGTTATCAAGAGTCTTCTTCTTTCAACATAAGCTACCTTCACTGTTTATACAGGATGTGGATGATTAGCTCCCAATGGATAATGGCGGTGATGCCTGCAGTGAGTATGTGTGTGTGTGTGTTTTTGTTGGTGTGTGTACGGAGACAGTAGTGTTTTCCCAGTGGTTAGATCCTGACAGGCTTTACAGGAAGCGAAGGTCCAGCGGAGCGCCATGATTCATGCAGCCAACAGCGGTTCTCCACCTCATTTATTCACTACATGGACACGAAGCTCATGCTCCGTACTGAATATCACATGACAAAAAGGCATGCCAGCCACTGTTTGTGTGTGCGTGCATGTGTGCGTGTGAGGGGGAGGGTGTGTTTTTCCTACTGTGCTGGCTGCGGTCCGGCTTACCTTTTGAATAATCATTCCCCTTTGAAATGTCACCTTCCAAACTCGGTGGCCCCAAGCGGATCACCGTAGAGGGGCTGCGGTGAATATGTGTATGTGTGTCTCTGCATGTGCGTTTGTACGACCTGGAGAGCGGGAGTGGGAGGGAGAAAGACCTATACTGGTATAAACTGTTCAAGAGAAGGTGCGAGCTGAAAACACTAGAGACTGAGATGTAACAAATGAGACAGGCTTCTTAAGGGCGTGCATATTTGTGTGTGTCTGTGCGGAAACAAGGTGATAGCATCTCCATAACCCTTGTAACAATCTCTATATTCTCACTCACGTCTCTGAGAGGTGCATATCACCATGGAAACGTCATTTGAAATCCATAGTCCCTGTCTGGTGTCAGTTTATTGGCGCATTTGAGAGCTTGCTCTTTAAAGGCAAGCTCTCAAACATCCAACATGAGAAAAACCAGAATGATTTCCAGTGCAGTTAAAAAGTTTGTACTGTAATTACACCAGTGGTGTCCACAACTATGGGTGGTCTATTCAGAACACTTATTGATAATACAATTAAGCGTTGTAGTATTTGCAGTTGTGGTGGAAGAGCAGGGCTCAGAAGTTTCTTCAATCATTTCATGATTTTTATTCCATCAAGTTCGATCAAATATCAAACTGTGTAAATCCTGAACCTGATGAAACATTCTGCTAGATATAGTAGGAGAGATTATGTCCACCTCTCTTCCTCTATATCAGTATCTAATCTCACACTCACCCCCCTTTTACAAATCTTTGTTTCCCCTCAGTTTTAACAGCATTAAACTAAGCTTCATGAACAGTGTATTATCAATAACAACAAATATTAATCTCATAACATTCGGCATCTTATTTTAACATGTATATTTGACATGATGGCTGCATCTAGAGTTATTTGTATTATCTAGTCATCTGTAGATTATAATCTCGATTAACTCATTACCCAATTGATTGATTACTCTTTCAGCCTGTCAGATGTAATCCACATAATGTCTGAAAACTGAAAAAAAAGCCCAGCACAATTCTTCAAAGGTCTTCAAATGTCATTTTGTGTGACCAAAAAAAAGAACCAACCAAATATTCTATTTACAATCATACACAATAGTGAAAAGTGGCACATCCTCGCAATTGAGAAGCTGAAAGCAGTAATTTGCTTAAAAAATGACTTTGTGTTTCAGCAGGATTTGAATTATTCCAGAACATAGAAACAATAGACACACACAAGATAAAACAATTGTACCTCACTTTCCAACCCTACCACTGCCAACATGACAAGAAACAATTGGATGTGGAGCGATGTAAAGCACAGAGGGGAGTGAATAAAAAAAAGAAACAAAAAACGAAGCAAATACGGTACCAAATGTTCCATTTCCGCCCCTCACTTTCTGTTTTACCCCTTAGCTTCCTCATACTTCACATATAATTACGACTGTGAATGTGGTCCATAATTGATCATCCCTACAAACGGGGTCTTTTCAATCCTCTGTGGTACATTATTTCAATTTCAATTTTTACTGTAATCGTAGAGGACACAGACCCCATTTCAATAATATATATTTTCTTGCAGGCAACATCTTTCAGAAGTTAACCTATGATTATTGAGGAGGAGGAGAATGACGAAATAACTGAAATCACTGAAATCACTGAATGACGAATAAACTTCTAGTTTGGTGAAATATTAATTTCATTCCTGCTGAAACACACTTCCAACACAATTCATTCACAGCACAAGACCAAAAATAGTGTGTATAATTTAAGTGCTCAAATCAAATTTGATTAATATTTAAGTTACAACATGAAGTTTTAGAAGAATACTGAACTGTGTTTGTTTGATTGATTTCTTTAGTTGAATTTCCTTTAGAACCAAAACAAATCATGAGTCTTCGATTTTTTTTTTCAAGGTGGTCCCCCAAGTCACTTACATAGGGCAATGAAACACGCAATACTTTTACATCTACTGACCTGGATTGCAAGCACTAAGGTACCAGTTCTTCACTGAGCACTTCTTCTGCCTTTTCTGTAGATTACATTTTATACACAGTAGAAAAACTATCTGTGATCAGTTTCCTATTCACTTGCATGGGAAATTGGTCTCAGACTGTTGGACCCTATTATATGATTCTGTGTATTCATCTGCTTTGATATAAACCTAATTTGTGAACTTGTTCCAAATCTCTCTTCTTCCAATTTTCCTGAATCTATTTATTTTTTCTTTGACTATATTTATATATCATTGCAAAATATTATTGAAAATAGCCAGAGAGAGAAGATATTGATGTAAACACTTTTTTACATCACTGTTTGACAAGACTCCTATCCCCCTATTAATTCACCTCTGTCCCTAAAATCAACACACTATCATCAGCATATAGCAAAACACTGTAGTTCATATCATCAATCAATACGCAATAGTAGAGAGAATGTCTCTTTGTTTCACCCCAAATGGAATAAAAACCAGCCAGTCCTTAAATGAATTTAATTACAAACTCACAACTGGGTTTTTGTACAAGATAAACTGAAAAATGTCTAAATTCACTGTAATTATTCTTCTATCCTCTGGTTCTCTGCTAAGATGACATGGTCAACATTTTATGATAACAAAACTGTGCAATAGCTGTGTAGATTATACTTAAACATATTCATATTAAACTGCATAATTTTACACCATATGTTGGAATTATGTTGGCCTGTCAAGCCAAACGTCATACATCTCTCTTGCCTCTGGTTAACCTCCAGCACTATTAAGTGCTTCATTAGTTTCAAGGTGTTGGCAGTGTCAACAGTTATTTTCCTGTCACCAGTATCGAACCCAACACGTCTCCTGTCAATCTAGTGCACTGTTTATGCTGAACTGTTTATTTTCAGACAGCACAGAGATTAAGGCATAGTGACGTTCGGACAGGATTGTTTCTCTCGCCTCTGGCAAGCAGCTACTTAGCTTGAAATGCACCATTGAAATATCAAAATTTAGCACCCCGTGAATTTTTTACATATTAAAATAGTCGGCAGTATCGGTGTGACTCAACAGTTCTGTAAGCCGGTTTGCACGCTTTTGCACGCCACCACAGGTTCTCTATTGTAGATAGCGTTCCTCTCTGGGCAGTAAGGATGCCTTTCGGCCCACACAGAAAACACACGCAGACACGTACACACGCCCTCACACATGCTCTGAGTGAATGACTTAGCAGTGCTTTGATGGTAAGGTACTGTCAGATCAAAGCTGTCCTCAAGGCCTCTTTGCTCAGGGAATACTTGCCCTACACCCTTCTCAGGGACTTATCTTTGATCAGACAAAATGGCCAGCAGGTCGGTGAGTGGTTTAGCTGAGCCGCCAAAGCAACTCACCGAAGACAGACGCCTCGTGTGAGCAGCTTTTATAAGACAGCATACTCCACCTGATAAGCACTTAGACACTCACACTTGTGCACTGTGAATGTATGAATGCTGAAGCAGCCACACACACAAGAGCCTGATAATATTCATACTCATGCACTTTTTCCTAGGTGTGAATTCCTTACTGCAATTTATTCCATTAGCCAGGCAGCAAAATGTTACTTTAATTTTTCAATTAATAGGGTCATTATTAACACTTAAGATGTTAATGAGCCCAGCCACACTTGAGTTGAGCTGATTGAACTGCCGCTGAAGAAGATCTGATGCTGGGGTCTTATTAAGGCACATGTTTTGCCTGTTTGGAAAGTGCACTGGAGTGCAAAAGAAAATGCTCCCTGTTGCTAAACTTGGAATATTAGTGAGAAGAGAGGAGAATCTAAGCGTGAGGCAGTATTCTTGAGTGAGTTATTAAAGCCTTGTTATGAAGGACGATTTTATTGTTAAAATTTGCATGAAGTGAACTTTCTGGAATGTTAATACTTATAATACAGTGCTACATTTGCTGCATGAGTGGGTGCACTAAGAAATTCAACCAAGAAAGTTGTCACACGTTTTCAGTAAACTTACCTTTGAAATCAAACTGCCTGTCAAATCAAACTGCCTTTCTCTGTATCACTAATAGCCTGCTGGTTATATGGGTCAATGGCGTGATGCAACCCAGTATCAAATTGTTGTTACCAGTATTGTTTAATTTAAATCTAATTATGTACAGGAAATAAATAATAAAAATAAAATACATAATTTTTCAAAACTTATTTAGAAAAAAGGTTGTTTTGAGGTTATACACTGCTCAATACTGTATTTAAAATGATTTATTTTTTAGTGAACTTAAATACATTGTAGGTGAATGATCTTTTGTGGTTACACCATTTGACATTTTCAGGAGCATTCAGTCTGACTTTTGGTAAAAATTGGTGCAAATGTCATTTCAAATGGAATAAAACCAAAACAAATACTAAATGTACATTTTAACAAACCTGATGCTGCTTTTAAAACTATTTTTCAAAGATATTTTTAAATTGCTCATCTTGCCAACCCTTATTTGTCACTGACCCCTATCCAACCAAATAAACCTAGACACATTATACAAAGTCTCACCTCAAATCTATAACTATCTTGAGTTGTCTGAGCCAAAGACCTGGGAATGTTTCCTGCCTCCACTGTCCATTCTATTTGAAATGAACTCAGCACATTGCCTTAAACTGACCAGACACTGGGAATTTTTATTAAAGCTGTACACTGTGTTAACACTACACATCTTAACCAGCCTTTCTGCCAAGCCAGAACCTATAACCAGCCATGACACTGAATATAAGCTTGCAACCTAATAGTTTATGTTGTGCAGAAAGATTCAGATTTATATCACAATCTAAGTCAAAGCTGCAGTTTTAACCACATCATGTAAAATACTACTATACTAACAATGAAACCAGCTCACTACAGCAGCTTTTGACAGTAGCCATGTGGGAAATCGGATGGTGGGTGGATATGCTCAAACTGCAAGACCAAAATTTCTGACCTGCCAAAAATGCAAACTGATCATCCAGAATAATTAGGTGGACTACATCCAGCGTGAGTCTTCAAAATCATGGAAAATACAAATTCCAGCAAAAGGAAACTAAAGGAAGCAGTGACTTCAAATTATATGGAGAGTAAAGGGCTGTTTGTCTTGTGTTGGGTTGGTGCTGAACGGAGAGCTCCTGTAAATTGATTATATACATGTCCAATTACTAATCCTATTATTGACGTCTATTAACTATAACGCTTACTGAAGATTGGCCAAACGTTCATCTTGAGCTAGTTTCTCCACCTGTCACATCTATGTCTCAGTGGTCTTACAGTCCAATGGACTAACACAATTTGCCTTTTAAGTGCATAAAGAAGGGCTGACCGTAATCCCTGAGAGGATCCAACAAGAGTTTCATATCTATTTATTGATCCTTTCATTGATCTACGTGATGACCTGTTTAACATATAAATAGATACAATGAAGTTAAAGGACACAGAGAAAAGAAATCAGAGTAGCCTGTATGAGCAAGCATTTGTGTAATGTACGAGAAACAGACAGGGGGAAAAGGGCAAGCATCAACATGTGCGGATGATGCTGTCGTGATTCCATTATGTCTGAAAAGCTTATGATAGTGACCTGATTCTGAAGCTGGAGCACCAGCTTTATTTTTTCTACAGTTCAACAGGAACTCTATTTTCAGTTTCATTTACAGTACATATGGTCTTGTTTTTTCGCTGTCATGCATTTGATTTACATTCTCTACTCTATCAGGCACGTCTCAAATGACTTTATACAGCTTTTCCAATATCTAATAAAGACCAACTTTACCAAACAACTTAAGGAAGCTAAGCAAGTGCTGCACAATGTTTGATATTAGTCTTTTTCTTAAGGCAGTTGTAAGCATAAAATCTATGTTGGCTGTTATCACGCCATCTGTTGTGTTTATCATTAGTGTATTTTAGAATACTCTGAGCTAAATACAGTTTGCTCGCACATTTTTCAAGTCCTTTTGTTAAAAATATTCCTTGTAATTGATGGGGGGAAAAGATGAAATGTTAATGAAGAAAGGCAAATAATAATAAATAAAGGGCGGCTGTGACAGAATGGGATCAGCTTAGAAAAAGAATGATCTGGCAGTGTCGAGATTTGTCATTTGTCATTGTCTTTGTCTCTTACCCCCGGCAAAAAACAAACATCCAGTGTTTTAATTAGCAATTACAAGTATGTAACATTACAGAAATGAGCTAGCGTCTTCTGAATTGTATTTTCTAGAAACAAGTTAACTGGACAAAATGAAAAATTCATGTCCGACTATTTTCATTTTCATTTTCTGCTGAAAGCTGAAAAAATACAATTGTGTTTATTCCTAATGGAGTTTCAGATTAGCTGGCGCTCTTCTCTGGTTCATGCTTCATAGACAAACAGTCCTCTCTATCGTGACCGAGCTGGATGTATGCCATTTGTCAATGGAGTTGTTTGCATAACTACCAAATTACATTTAATGTTCTAGTGTGTTAGTGTGAATACGACAATGGAGAACATTTCAACAATACAGAAAGGGATTGTGGGTGAATAAAACACTTAGTTGCACATAAAATAAGCATTATGAGAAGAGCAAGATACTGTTTTTGAAGATTTAGGAAGCTATAGTATTGTAGACTTTACTCCAGTGCGAGTCTTCTCTTAACAAGATGAGGTGTCGCTTTTCTGAAGAGGAGTGTGTGAAGAATTCTGAGTGAGCTCAAGGATGTTTTTTTCTATGTGTACCTTCAAATCAAAGGATGTAAAAGCAGCAGACATGCATGAGGACTGTTAAATAGGCAGGTGCAAAAATAGGAATAAGAAAAAGGTACAGAAAGTTTTTTTTCTTTCTGAATCCATTGCTACATGTCACAGTTAAAAAGGGTGTCAGGCAATACTTGAGAAGGTTATCACAAACATATGAACATTTGAAAACCTGTCTCTCTGACTGGAGTTGGTTAGAAAGTAAGTTGGCGGTATTATAAAAATGTCTATCAGGTACTGCAAATGTCAGTTTGGATTCACCGATATTCCGTCTCTATCTGATGCGAAGTTTCCATAGTCATTATAAGATATGACAAAAATTGTGAAAAAGTTGCAAGCCAGAGAGAACAAGGCTATCAGACTATTGCTAAAAGTCAAATGGCAGCAAGTATTTAGCCTGCATGAATCTTATTAGTGTGTATATTTAGCTTCTCTTCGGCAGCTTTTAACAGACACTCTCACTATCACCTGGGAATGATAATGCTGATCTTACTATACCTCTGCCCAGATACTGAGATGTTGTCAACAGTCAATTTACTTCTTAGAACAGTGTTACTCTTGTTGACAGGATGTGTGATAGGACTAGGGTTGCAAAGGGGTGGAAAGTTTCCGGTAAATTTCCATGGGAAGTTAAGCTGGGGAATTTTGGAAATATTCCAAATTGGAAACTTTCCATGGGAATTATGGGAATTTATGGGAATTTATGGGGATTAAATGGGAATTTATGAGAATTTATGGCAACTGAGGGTAATTTAGTGGAAAGGTATCATCATTTGATTGATTAATTGGATAAAAAAAGTCCACCCCTTCATTAGAAAACATTATTTTAAATTGACGATAAAAAAAGGTGCACAATGTCGCTTGATGTCCCTGAGCTGTTGAAGTTATATTAAATTATACAATTATTTATAATTTAATATAAAAAAAAACAACTAAATGTTATTATTCTTAATGGTTTCACACACAACTCTGAAAAAATACAATGTGTCTGTGAAGCTACACAACCCTGAGGGGGGTGTGTCCAATGTATCCTGGTGGAGATACAACTCATAAAATCCGAAATATACAAGATGTTTTTAAAACTATTAGTTATTGTTATTTACTAAGGTGCAAATGATATAACTAGATACATCAAAGTTCCACTCCTGTCTGTTAAAGTGATATTTACTGTATAAATTGTGGTTTATTTGGTTTTGACCAGTTTTATTTTTTCCACCATAAGGCTAAATATAGCACTTACACATAAAAATATCCCTAAATATATTACCATATAATGTCATCAAAACCACAGGCTCAAAAGTCTGGCTTCAAGTTGTGTGCTCTGGGCTCAAAAGTGTGGTCCAGAACTGTAGAAATCATCTGTGCATGTGAATGAGGAATGCACAGTGATGGAGGAATGCACAGTGTGGTCTCAGTAGCCCTGCAGTAAACGGTGTGCTATGTGAGCATATGATAGCATACTGTAGATATTCAACTGTACTGCGTGATATCTGGTTGTTTTAGTCAGGATTATGCTAAAATATTATTTTACACAACTATATTTAAGTTCTCTAATAAGAACATACCTTCAGTTTAGTAAATTCCCAGTTTATTCCCGTTAATTCCCATTAATTCCTGTTAATTCCCGTTAATTCCCATGGAAAGTTTCCAAGTTTGAAAATTCCCGGAATTTTGCAACCCTAGATAGGACTGCAGCTTGAGTCATGCATAAACATGCCAAGTGTCTGTTTCATTGTCTTTCAGTGAGTGTTTATTTGGTGTTTGCCGACCACTGATCTGTGTCTTTCTGTTTCAATGATACGTGACAAAATTGTTGTCTTGTATGCTTGCAATCATAAGAGGAGGCCTCAGTAAGTGTCGTGATATGGTTTAGTCAATTTTATTTCAGTTAAAAAAAAACACAAGAATAAATTAAAAATAGAAAACAATAGAATAAAATAAAGTAGGTATAGCAGGAAAATCTTAGTTGCATAAGAACTACTGCTGTAGTGCTCTTTATCAACACCATGTTGCTCTAGTGAAATTAAGCGAGCATTACAATTTCCTCTCATGATTTGCCTTTAAGATCTACTAAACTGCTACTAGAACTACACAAAACATGCTTATAATTTACACAAAGCGTGACTAACGATGCTCTGTTGTATTAGGAGTTGTAAGACACAGACACTGTGCAGCATGTAATCTGGAGCTTCCAATAAGATGAACTTTTATTTCCTCCCAGGCTTTAATGCTGGGTTCTGCCAGTTATTTCCACTGTGTTTTACAAACCATAATGTTTCTAAAATATAAAAAAAGCACTCTCCTACAGTCAGCAATGTATTCATTTTTATGCACTGTAGTACATTTGAGCAATAGATAATGATGGAATAAGTGGTGCTAATATAGATTTTCTTTTATGTGTACACTTAATGACTTTTAAATGTCAGTATCAGTTAATTATTGAGGCACCCACCCGCAGGAGAAGGTCGATAGAATGGAGCAGAGACTGAACAAGCCTGGTACTGGATCAGCTCCTGCCCAATTGACGAGCTCTCCAGAGCCGAGTGTATCCCCTTAGGACAGGTTGGTTGCTGGTACCACTTTCTCTATATTTCTCTACATAGCGCCAAACATCCCCCTGCCCTGCTTGATACTCTCCTTAATCAGAAGACGGGGAGATGCACGTGAAGAATCAAGTACACTGTAGAACTGTCTGCAGGACGTAATGCAGTCCTCTCGGAGCTGTTGTGATTTCAAAAATACTTTTGGTACCAAAACCTTACAGATAAATGTAATTAAACTAGCAAACCCCCCCCCCCCCCCCCAATCTACAGCTTACACAGACAAATGCATGTCTGATGTCCTGGATCAGAGCACTATGGCCTTTCAATGCTGAGTTAAACACAGGTCCTGCTTTATTCATGCCTCTGCTGTAAACAAGCTATTACACTGCACACACCCTGAGAGTACCTAGAACTTCAGTGGATTTGGTATCACCTCCTGAGCAATGATGAAGTTGTATTCGAGGAAAAACACCCCCTCCCCCTCCCTCCCCACAAAGCAAACAGATGAACAGTGGAAACAAAAACAAGAAGCCGTGACAATGGCGACACGTTTCGAGATGCTCCCCGTGGAGGTAAAAGACGACTAGTAACAAGGGATTCAACTACAGCATACTGTCGCTAATTATCTCTCTGAACTGTTTCTCTTTTGTATCTGCAGCACTTTGAAGAAACCTTTTCTATCAACACACAGATAACGTTAATAGTTTTATAAAAGCGTAAACCCAAGTGTGCACTCCTTCTGGTTTCTGTCTTTCTCACTTCCTTTATCTTCTCTTCTCTCCAAAGCTCATTTTATCCCTAAGAGACATATTTCACTGTGTGTTTTTATCTATTTGTTCATGTTTGTGTGTTAAAAATACTCCTCTGGGGCTGCATTGCAGACACATCCAAACTCTGAAACCCTGTCTTTTCCTTAGTATGATAATATGAGGTAACACCTGATGGTGAAGAGGGATTTGAGGAGGAGATTCTGTGTTTTTTCAAAGATTAGCACAATCTTACACTTTAGTTGACCTAAGTTATGGACTTAGATGGGAGATTTCTGTAATACATTGTCTCCCATGGTGAGTTAGCTTTTTATAGATTTCCTATGCCTCGATCCCCCAGTGTAACCACTGACCAGGTGGTTATAGAGTTTGGAGTTTCGGAAAGTTGCTCAAACTGTCAGTATTCTGTGAAATAATTTAGACCCCTGAGAAAAACCACAACAAGAAAATAGATATTTCAGTAGCCCAAAGTTGCAGAATTAGAAAACTGTTTTACTTGTGGAAGTTGAAAGAATCTGTGAGGACAATAGACTTTGCAATCCCCAACCTAGTTTTTACCTTTTTAGATGCTAGCTGGGGTGCAAAATCTTTCTGTAATCGTAAGTTCACACTTCTGTGGATGGAACTGATGTTCGTAAGGTCCTTTTTATAAGTATTTTTGTAATGTGTGTTTTAGAAGTTCTGGTTTAGCATTTATTGCCTTTGTCTGTTTTCTTTGCTGACTTTTGTGAATTTACAGCGGTTATTTAAAAAGCCAACATTTTTCTAGTGCAAGAAATAAACAACAAAGAACAAATAAAAAATGCGAGACAGTCGCAGGAGACTCGCAAAGTATAGTAGGTGTGTTTACGAGTGAACGCGTGATAAATGAGGCAGATAAGTCCCTCAGTCGCACTTGGGAATATGAACCGCCACAACACAGAAACAAACTGGCTTCAATGGGTGGAAACATAATATATACGTTTCCCTGTTTGGAACACAGTCATACAGTATGCAATGAGGATGAAAGTCTGTGTTTATCAGGCGAACACAGAAAGAGATTGACTGTTGGACCCCAAAGACTTGTTACCATATACAAACAGACTCTCATTAAACTCATTAATGATTCCAGCCGGCATTCCACTTATTAGCTCTGACAACATGGTTCCTGGTGCGTGTTTGGTTCATTTAATTTGTGGGTGTTTGTTAAAAGGCTGGACTTCTTTTGATACCATGTCTTGTTTTTTTCTCAAGCTTCTCCTTCAAATCACTCTCCGACTTTCTCATTGCGGTATGGAGAAAGGCTTAAAGTGGCAGATCAAAGAGATGTAACAGCAGTTTAGAGAGGAGCTATGACCTTCAGTCTTTGCTATTCCTGGTCATGTTTGTTTTCTTCTTTATATCGTTCAATATTTTCTCCTGAACTGTCTTTTCTTGGGCTTTACTGCTATTTAACCTGGCTGGGATGCTGTGAAAAAGAGATTGCTATGAAGCTGAAGGAGTTGTGGGTGTTCATTTTGGACTTTACTCATGTGCCTTTGTGCCTATTCTTATCATATGGACATATTTGTCATGAGATGGCCAAAAGAATTTGGATGGTGACTTTACTGTGAGAGTAATGCCTCACATAAAAACAGTGCAATATAGTATAGCTAACTGTGATGATTTTATACAAGGTAATACAGTTTTTACACTTTTTGCAATCAAGCATCTTCCATTCTGAATACTTAGAGCCACATTGAAAACACCATTGTTGAAGTAAATTGTCTCCAAAACAATTTGGCAGGTGTATTCTCCACAACGATGCAGCAATGTATGTGGTATTGTCTTATTTGTATAATCACCATGCCTCATTTCAACATAGTGGCACTGATGGCAGGTCATAAGTAATCAATCTTCTGGCTTTCCTCCATTGACACTAGTGTACTATCAGGTCTGATGAGCCAAACAGAGACACACTTGAATGCATTGCAATTGGAAGGTTTATTTCCAGCTGGCATTCTGAAGTTTTTAGATATTTGAAACTTAACTATAACTTGTACTGTTAAGTGATATAACAGATATAACATGTGTTTATGGTCTCAATCGCTAGTTTAAAGCCTTCTTCAATGCAGTATGATGTTCATTTGTGAAATTTTGGCCTCCCTGATTTTATATTTGACGATAAAGCAGGGTATGCATTAGGGCGTGGCTACGTCGTGATTGACAGGTTGATTTCCCTATGTATTCGAGATTCAGCCCTCGCAACCTTCCCGCTCCGCCCATGGCCCCGCCTCATGCCCATATAAGTAGAATCTTTGTTTTTATTTTTCCCAGCATGCATCTGAAATTTTCAAGATGACGCTGCCTAGATTCTAAACTATTGGCTTTCGAGCAGCAGTCCACAAACCAATGGGTGATGTCACGGATGTTATGTCCATTTCTTTTATACAGTCTATGTATTTTAGCAGCACCTGATGCCACAGGTTGCTGCCCACATAGCTCTTTGTGTGAGTGTGTGGGTCTTTTTTTAATGCATTGCTGTTTTTGTGTTTTGAAACATCAAACTAGCATTGAGTATAACATGTTGAAAGGTATAAATCAGTAAAATAACAGAGGTGAAAGGCAGTTTGGTCGCATAAAAGCAGGTAAATGATATGATTGCTCAAAAACGTTTTATTTCTGCCTCTTACTTCAGAATAGCATAACTCGTAACAGCAGAAGCAACCTGATGGAATTCCCTCATTTCTTAAAAGTGTATTTGGTGATTTGTGCAGCTACCAGTATTGATTGGGGCAGCAGTCGTAAACGTGTCACATTGACCACTTTAACAGGAGTTTGCTCTATGGGCTGATGTGAGGACTGAATTATTTGAACATCACAGACATTGCTGCTGCTATGATTGCTGCCACCATTTTCTCCTCCGCAGGATTTCAGTCACTTTAACACAAGCTGCTTTTCTGACCTGAGTAGCGGCACCCCCACGCATACAAAAGTATGATTGCTGTACATTTTCTTTTTACACCTATCAAGTAATGACATACTGATGTAGCCAACAGACTTCCAGTGGCCTTGGCAAGATATGGAAACAGTTGAGGTCCACAGAATAGCACTTTAAAACTTTTACTGTTGAGGTTATATCACTGCAACATTTTCAGGTATTAGTTTGTACTATACAGTAGCTGCTGGAGATGGTGCATCCTGACCTCACATTACCTGGTTGTTTTTTTTTATTCACATGACAAAAAAGTAAGTTACTTTCTTAGAATAGTGTATAGAAGAAACTGAGATCACCAATCGCTCTTTCAAAGACTCAAACTGTTTGGGTGTCAACTGTTGAGAATGAACAGGAAAATTATATGATCTTTAAAGTCATAGATAAACATTTTGGGAAATTTGCTTATATGCTTTTTAGCCAAGAGTTACCTTTCGGTGCCGCTTTCATATCTGCGTGGTAAATATGAAGTTACGTGAGAAGCCAGTTAGCTTAGCACAAACACTGGAAAGATGTGGAAACAGCTAGCCTGGCCCTATCTAAAGGAAATAGAATATAATGGAAATGATTGGCAGATTTTTCAACAGAAACTCTTAAAGAAATACTTAACGGAAAACTATTATTTGAGTGCCTTGAGATGACTTTTGTTGTGATTTGGCGCTATATGATTAAAGATCGATTGATTGAGATTGAGTTTTATAACTGCTGCATGCAGGCTTGAAAAATTACTCTTAAAGCTTCTTTTTTTCTTACTTCAGTTAGTTTGGATTCACAGCAGTTACAAATGATTCTAGTTTTCATTGAAGTATTTCTTTCTTTGAAATGTGTGTCTTCCATTATGTCTCTAGGTCAGTCACTTTACAGTTTGACATCATGATCATCATTATCACCATACCCCCTCAGATGTCGACAGGATCCACACCTTATTACACTCGCTGATGTGCATGTGTGCATGTTTGTGTAAGGATGTGTGAGAGCCTTATGTGTAAATGTCACTCCTTTCAAAATGAGACTTCAGCCTCCACCACTCTAACAGCTCATTAATTAAGAGCTGGGTGTCACACCAGGGCACATCTCTTCATCTGACAGGATGTCAGCTCACATGCATGCACACACAGTCATATCCCTGTCACGTTTGAGGTATTTACATAGACTTGCATTCATTACCTGGAGACTTACCCAATCCCTAGCCATAACCACTGCTTGCCTAAACCTAACCCTAACCTTAACCACTAACCCAAAAATCAGCGTTTTACCAATTGGAGATACAACTGTGCAAGCTGTCCCCAATTAACTGGTGTTAAGTCTGGTTTGTGTCCCCAAAAGTCTTCCATACCGTCATCGATGACATATGCGTTGATCAAAAGTAATATGGCTACATCATCTAAAAAGTTGCTTTAGTTTGTTTTTGTGCATTTATATGTGTGGCCTTTTTATGGTCACATTAGTTCACAAAAATTGTGGAAACAGAAAGATGAAAGGTTGGTGTGTGTGTAAATCCATATGCCTACAGATAGAGAGGGAACAAGATTGTGGTTTCTGTGTGTGTGTGGCATACACTACTGTATGTTGATTATACTTTCATGTGACAGTAATTAATCATGTGGAGAATGAATGCAGATCTGTCAGTGTTTCCTCTCATTCTTTTTGAGTAATGGATAATACATATGCACAAACAACACACAGATGCATTTGTAGGATAATTTATCAATACACCATGGGAGGACATATGACATGTGCACTGCTGTACTGTAGTAGAAATTGCAGTGCTACTGAAAACCAGGTGAAATTAGCTCTTTTAAAATGCCCTTTGATGATAGTGAAACAAAAGTGAGGGTGGTAGCACTTGGTTTTGATGCACAGTTGATAGTCCGCTAACAGGTGACAAAGAGCAGATGTTCAGAAAGTGTCACTTGTGCATTTGCAGCATCTTATGCAATGTAAGTATAGTAAAGTCTATTTCACACTATTGTCAAAATGATGTGAAAGAAGAAAGACAAGAAGACAATTCAAAACTTTTGAAAAGTAGTGACATTAATGCCTGAATACAGTCTAATTTCAATATGCTGTTTTGTATATAGTTCCACATTTGGCAATTTCCATCTCTGAGTTGTAATAGTAAAATTACTTAAGTCTTAGTGAAAGCACAAAAGATACTCCCAAATGTATACTGACAGAAATGAAGTAATTTACTTGCAAATAGTGAAATATACTGTAGGGACTGTGATTGTGTTTCGATGCCTGTGCTGATTTAAATAACCTTTGAGGTAAACACCCCCAGCACGCTGAAGACAAATCTGTTTTTTATCAAGTTTTTGATATAGTGCTTAACTGGGGAATCATTGCATTACTAACGCTCACAGCTCTATACTGTCCTAGTTAACCAATGCATTTGCAAGGATAAATACCCAAACATTACACGCCCATTTTGAGGATCCCCAGCTGACCTTTTCTGTTTTCATAAAGGAAAGAACCAAAGAGGAAAATCTGTATATGCTCTCATAGGGCTATATTATACTCCCATTGTGTATATGCCTTGGAAAGTTTTTTATTAAGTATTTTATTGTTTTTATATTGGTATTCCAGTCGGTATATATTAAAAAGTCAGTAATATGCCATCAGCTAAATCAATAAATGTAAAGTTTCCTGCAAAGTTTTAAAGTTATATGCATGGATACAGACTGTCCTTTTAAGGCATCCACACCCAAAGGAGAATTTATTTCACTTTAACATTCATTTTGAACACTGATTTCTCAGTGACAACATGTCACCATTGAAAATCTTTAAGACTTTTCCACAGTTTAAGCACCAAACTCCTGATCTTGTTAAATAGTTAATCAGGTCTCTTGGTGCTTGTAAACATCCCGCTGCTTTCACTTTTTGATTTTTGCCGTCTATGCAAACCCAAAGTGACACAGTAGGAAAAAAAAGGACTATGACTTTATTGTATTTGATATGTTGGTTGATATTTGTGTATTGCATATTTCATTGTACAATCTTCTGTATTCCTTTGGCAATATAGATGTTCTGATCTGTCATGCCTATAAAGCTTATATGAATTTGATGCTAACACACTGACAAGTAGTACATTAACTCTTTCTATTAGGATTACCTTTTCTTTCTGTTGCATGTTTTAGCCACCAGTTGCCCTCTTACAAACTTGCAAAGTGCAGCATATATTTAACATTATCCACTACCTTTAGTGCCCTGCAGAGGTAGACAGCATTAACCACAGAGACAGTGAAAACAGCATTAAAAGGTGTTCATCTCCGTTTTGTACAGTCATTTCTAATATTATAAAATAGTGACAATTGTCTCATTTTAGTTGTTTTTCTGCTGGGCTCTATAAAGCTATTTCAATTTAGGACATGTAATGACAACTTTCACTTTTCCCAATATCTTTCTTAGTGTTGATAACAGCTGAACACTTGTAATGCCTTTTATGACGAGTGATCAAGACTTTTTGAACCATGTAAACTGCAGTGAGTTAGAACCTGCGAAGATTAAATGCATTTGGGCGTGAACCACCACTAATGTATCTACATAAGTGGATGCAAATGGATACTGTTCAGCAGAAGATCTGACCTGGTGTTTGCTGTTCTGGCCACTTTCTCAGCATTCCTCGGATCTATCAAGAGAGTCACACTGAGGCATTCGAGCATTTAGCTGCAGGAGAGAGTCATTTATCCTCCTTTCCTGGCCGCTGAATGCTCTGTCTTTGTCCTAATGATAAATGGCAGTTTAAGCAGCCCAAAAAGGGTTCACTTCTCAATGTTAAACCTTACTGACAGGGCTGGTACATTATAGTTTTTGAAGTTTTGAGGTCATCATTCTGTAGCTTTATATTGGTGTTCCATATGTATTCATATCCTAAAATTAAAATTTTGGTCGAAATTGGTATGTTTTAATGTCAGTGTCCTTCAAAAAACTTTTCCCAACATGACCTGACATGGGTTTCTGCATGATGATGTTGCCACATATAAAGCTGCCTAGCCAGTAGCCAGAGACACACACTGACAGAGCACTCACTGTTGATGCTGCTCAAAGTTTAACGGAACTCTTGAGCTCTCCTCCTGTTAGTAATGACTCCATATCAGTGTGAAGTCCGGTGTGACTCATGGGTGTTATTCGCCTGTTCTCGACTTTCTCCTTCAGAACTCCCGGCACTCAGCAGCTGGTACCCTCAACACACACAGAATCAGCACCATTTCTTTGTACATAGTATATCTGGACAATTTTTTATACTTTAAATGTACAAATGTGTGCGTCTTGTGTGTTTGAAGGTAGGGGGAATGCAGATAGAGTAGTCCTTGAGCTTTGCTGGGGTTGATCATTTTAGGAGTAAGACTAAATGTGAAGGGATACCTGGCCACAAATATGTTTTTAAAGTCGAATTTGTTGCACTTTCCTGAACCAGTCAAAGCTGAGCATGATGTGTACTCTTGCTACCGTCATATATTTGCATATTAATATGATAACTGCTACCCAAGGTATAATGGGATGCTATGGAAAAAGGCCTGCTGTGTCATTGTGTTCCTCCCATGATTATTTCTAAATGTCAGATGTTCAGTTGGGTTAGAAAAGGCCATTGAACGGTTGCGCCTCTATGGCCAGCATCATTGGCTAAATTGTCCATCAGTGAAGAGGATGACAGAATGACTGGCAATTTGCTGGAGGAAACAAAGCACGGTTCAACATTTATTTAGATGCAAATGAATCCACTGAAAAGGCAAATGAAAAAGGGGCATGCATTACAGCTCTCTTCTCTTAATACACGTGTGATTCAGGGGGCATTTATTTTAATAGCTTTGTGAATGAAGAGTTGACTTTCGGTTGTGATTACAGTGTCGAGGGCTCTTCTAATAACAGTCCTGGTGACCTATCTGTCAGCTGAAAGGTGGGAATTTGAATTGGAGTTGCTTGCTTTAGGCATTACCATTCAGATTCAGTAGTAGGTTTGAAAAGGGCAGTGACACGCTGTACCGTTTTATCTAAAATGAATAAATTACCAGAAGAGTTTTAACATGATTGGAAAACCAACCAGAGGTGCCATTTCCAAAGGTGGCATTGCCGAACTCGCAGTTAATTAATTTAATTTATTGCCACATTCAGGTTCCAAAATGTCTCACAATCCTAGTCTTCATTAGTTTTTCTAAGAAACTTTGTTAACTTGACAAACAGGAGGTACAAATGAGGTAATAGACTCTTTGGCTGTATTGGAAGTTAACGAGCGAAAACAGGGCATCACATATCTAAACCCACAACTTGGTAAACGATGCGATCTTCGACATTTCTCAGCTATTGTTTTCCAGTGTTCATATTTGTTAATTGGTACCACAAAGCATCTGGATGTGTTTGTTATTTGTGCTCCGTTTTCAAAAATAGCATCACTGAGAAGCAAGTCGTGGCCTTTTTAGTCGCCAGATTGCACATTCTGTTCACAGATTGTAACTGACAGTATGAGTCTGAGCTGAACTTGCTTCCGTTCCTTCTGTGTTGTCAAATTAAACCCAACCAGTATGGTGCCAGTCTGAACTAATCATCTTTCTAATCTACATACAGTTGATATGCAGGTTGTGTGATTATTCCATTGTGAATATAATTTGCTTTGATAGTACGCACTCCAATTTTGATGTTAAGTGAGTCAAATAGAAATCATAATTGCTGACCCTACGAGTCCTTGGCATGACACTGCGATACTTAAGGCCAGTTTAGACCAAAGATTCATGATGAGGCCATTTTAAAAAAACTACTTGCGATGCAAGTCTTTACACCAATGTCACCAGATCAGTAATAGGTTGTTCCTATAGTAACAGCCCTCTGTACTTTTGTTCTCTTAGATTTTCAGGCTTTTTTGTAGCTGGATGATTTGTAGTGTCTCAATATATGAATGAGGACATACATTGTGAGAAGAATATGGAACTGTTAGAGTACATTTTAAGGCTTATGTCTTAAGTAACATGGTTGTTCCTCAAGCAAATTAATTAATCCTCTCTTCCCTCTATCCAAAACTTTGTTATTTTGACTATCTAACAGTTTGTAAATTACTTGACCAGCTGACTTCACTACATGCTGATTGGCTGTTGAAACTGTAAATGTGCCTTTCTTTTCTTTGTCATTTTTGCTTGAAAAATTACTTCTAAGTAGTCAAAGTAGTTGAAGACAGTTCATTTTCTGTTGCTTGACAAATCAATTAATCAACCAATGGTTCCACTCTACATGTTATGTTACTCTCAAAATAACAAAGCCTGTAAAATGTGGTATGTCATGACACAATCTTGCAGATCATGGTATAAATGGAGAACAAAATCATATCAATATAGCCTTTTCTAAAGCTGTATCTTTCAAGCATTACAGGATATACTGTAATCCTTCTTTCAACATGTGCTTTTCTGTCAGACTTGTCTAATTACAACATGGCCTTGAAAAAATTAAAGCCAGACTGCCTCCAAACCTTAATATCTTAAGCTTGTACCTTATGGAGACGTTAATGTTGTCTGACAGATTTGACTTTGAGCTTAAATACCACATCGACAGATGGCAAATATCAGCCAACCCGTGTAGCTCTATCAGTTATCCATGTGGAAGGAAATCTGTCTGGCAGGAAATAATCATTTTACCTTGAAGACTTATAATGTTCTTTTGGTTGAAATGTGTGCAGCGGTTAGGCTTTCCTCTACTTGAGGAAGTTGGTCTCTATGATCAAATAGACTGAGCCTGGTCGATAATAAGAAGTGGAGATAGCTGGAGTGTATATATCAGAGCACATAAGTCACAGAGACAGTGGCAGTGCGTGTGTGTTCCTTGTGTGCATGAGTGTGTTGAAATGTGTAACAGACTGTGAGTGTCTCTTTTTATTTTTTTAAAGTAAGAGGGGGGGGCAAGTGACCACTGTGACTTTTTTCTCCTCTTTCTTAACTTGTACCTTCCTCAACAAACTGTGACAAGTCCTCTGAGACATCTCAGCTGCTGCAGCTTTCACACAGAATGAATCACAGAAACATCAGATAGCTGGAGTTCTTTCATATAGATTCCTACTATAGCACATGAAAATCTGTACTCTAGACATCAACAGAGTCCTCTCGACTCAGGGAAGAGTGGGAGGATTTGATCGAGCCCAGTTGGTGAGTGATATGGCAAACCACACGAAAAGCCTATGTAACAGCAATTAAATGTGTGATTCAACACATTTTCTGCATGTAATTTCCACTGTTTCACCCTTAAATGCAGTTTCATTTTCTGTCATCCAAAATATTACATTGTATCTGCAGCAGTAGTGCCAGTTTTTCTCAGGAGAAGCAAAATGACATTGGCTCAATTTTTTTTTCTGTAAAGAGGACTGCCAGTGAAAATGCACTGATTTTCAGCCAGTGAGCCTCCACTATACCTCTGCCTCCAGCTGGGACAGTATCCAACACTGTGATCTAGTAAAAGACAGAGTTTTATGGATGCTTTCAGTAAGCTGAAAAGTTACAAGTAAAGTTTTTGTACTCATTTTAGATGTTTTTTTTTAATCGTTTGTCCAACTTGTGTCACAACTGTGTTAAAACTGACCAAAAAAAAACAAACAAAAAAAGTCTTGACAGCATGTCGTCAGCCAACAGACATTTGCATATATTTTATGCAGTGTGGAGGTTTAAATTCATTATTGATTTTTCTGTTTTTTCAGTGTATTCATATCCAACACATACTATAAATGGAGCCTCAAGTGTTATTCTAAACCTGTCTTTTCTAAGTCACAAACTTTGTTGTGAATGACTTGTTTCCACTTGAATAATACCACCTGTTTCTGAGTCCACCTTCAAGCTGTTTAATCATTAGCATAATGGAGGTCCCCAAACTGCTAAACAACCAACTGTCTGGCTTTGCTTGAGTTTCATTCACAAAAATATGAGCCAGGAATAACAGAAGCCTGCTGTTGGAAATCAGAGGATGAAAACATAACGAGTTTATCAGCGTGGGTGGGGGTATTAGTGTCATCCACAGCACTGTCATACTGTGAAGGAAATGAAGAGGGAATGGTCTGAAAAAAAGTTAAATGCCAAAAATCATCTTAGCAGTGCAGAGACTTCCATGACCTAGATGGGTGGTATTAAGAGAAGGATGAGAGAATGTTCTCCACTATATTTGAAGTCACACTGTCAGATAGAGAACAGCATAAAGAGCCTTTGGCAGCTGATGTAAAACTTTGACAGCAACTACTTAAATATAAAAGTTGTCATGCCTATGAACGTAAAGGATATGGTTGAAAATTGTGTTTAAATAAGTGCTTTGTGTGTTTGTTTTGCTTTTTTAGTAAATCATTCAAACAAACCATCAATTGGGATTAAAGCATTTTAATTAACTTAAATTGGAATTCAACTCTAACAAGTGTTTTCTCCCTGCAGAGAGTCAGACTCTGTGTTAATCAATCACACAGCAAGCAAAAAACACTTATGAATGTTGTCAATTCTCCAGAGAAAACTCTAAATGTAAGAAAATTGTTGAATTTGACAAGTTCTCTTTTTATTGGTTTTTATTTATTACTTCAAATCTGCAATTTTTGCCCTCCGAGGTCAAAACTGACCTGCTTTGGTTTGACTGTTCATAAAGCATAAGGTATAAATTATCACCCAATTCTGTGTTGCACCTGTAATACTGTCTAATGTACATATAATAATGTCCTGTACTGTCAATTTAGGCCAATTAGAAGAAATAGATACGCTCAAGGAGGATTGATGGAAGGACAACAGTTTGAAAGAGTAATAACAATAATAGCTTTATTTGGCAACAGTGCCACCTTTAAGTGCAAACAAAATAGTTCAAATATGAATTATGAAATATGGGCCCAAAATAATAAATAAAACAGGAAAGAAAATTCAAAAGAGTCCAAAAGGGAAATCAAGTCTGGATTAAGTCACTATTCACAGTTTGTCCTACTTCAGTGTGTTTGTGTAATAGTTCATCTACCCGGGTAGTGTGATTTTATGTTTTATGTCTTATCTGTATGAAGAGATGTTCTTTTCAATGCATAGTGAAGCTCCCGCTGACGTCACACCCTCCACGCGTGTAGGCCTGCGTCCCGCTCCACGATCCACTGGTCTAGGCTCTGGTTTGCCATCAGAATCCACTCATACAAAAAAAAAACAACCAACCTGCCTAAAGCAGTAGTAGTAACATCTCATTTAAATGAAATCTTATTCATCTCGTTAATCTCTTCTTCATGTATTTATCTTTTTATCTATTTATCTTAACTGTACAGTATTAACTCTCTTTTTATCTTGAATCAATGAACATTAATTATTCAATGACAAGTATCATATACAGCTGCACAATAACTTTATAACAGCCGACACAATTATGTATATGAATTTTAAATGGTTTTAACTCATCACAGCTTAATGTACACAAATTATGAAATGAATGACTTTCAATCATGTTTTTACTCAAGAAAATGAAATGAATTATCTTCTGTAAACTCAATTACACACAGCTGTGTGTGTTCTAACAACTATCTCAAACTAGTTTAAACCAGCTTCCTTAGCTATATAGCATATGCTAGCACAATCAACACAAATATAATTTTCCCCCACAGAAATACAAAATAAAATACATTTTCAACCGCAACACACATGTTTATCTGTCTTCGGTTTGGTTTTTAAACACTGTCACAGAAATATAACTATACACAGTGGAGACATATTCAATAAAATAAGCAAATAATTAGCTGTGGGCGGCATCGCTAGCATGCTACGCTTATCGTTCATAGCATTTACTCACTGAGTTTTCACTTGACAAAAATCTATATTCACACGGTCAGGTTTGGCACGAAAAATCCCTCTTCCTTGTATGGAAATCCTCCAAACTGATAACTCGAACAAAATTATAATTTTAACAATTTTAAAGGCAGTTTTCACTCGCTCGTCTCTCTTGTAGTGCTCTGGTCTGCATCGGTGCATGAAAAAGGACCGAGAACAGGGAAAAAATAAGGAAACTAAGAGGCGCTGTTAGCGTCCGTGTGAGATGAATGCGCACCCTGCTGGTGAAACTAAGCAATTACATCTGAAATCTACTAGGCTGTATAGCTCACACATAGTAAAGCTGTAAAAATTGGGATTACACTGTGTGTGTGTAACTAATGGGCCTTATACACTTTTTTAAGACAACTTCATTCCAACTTATTACCATAGGTTTTACACCGCTTTTGCTGTAAATTATAATCAATAGGCGTAATTTAAATGAAATTAAACCTAATTTTTTAAGTTAATGCTAATGTTGTTCTCTCGGGACAAAATTGATCGAAGGTTAACAGGATGGATAAATCCCGTTATTTTCTTACTAGCAGTGGTTGTAGAGAACATTTTATTGCATTTGTTTGGTCAAAGTTATATTATTATTGGGTGGTAATGTTTGTGGCTTTAAAAATGTGTACGGAAGTCAAAATCCTCAAAATGTTAGAAAATCATTGATCAAAAATGTGACAGGTTTGTCAAAGACTTCTTGCATGCCACGGTTTTACCATGTGGTAATAAAGTAACTGACAGTAATGAATTTTTAGCACATCTCATGTTTTCTTTTCAATTAGAAAGTGAAATCAGCGGTAGGAAAATTACTGCCTGAAAACTGAAAAAAAAAAAACGCATGAGTCAACAATGATGGAACATGTGCGTATTTGAAGGGAAGTGGGTAAAAAAATGCTTAACCATGTATAAGGGTACACTTACTTTAGTTTTAACCATGTTATTGTATTCCTACTCATTCCCTGTTTTGTTCTTTTTCTTCTCTGTGAAGAATTTCAAGTGAGTAACAAGCAGCTTTTCTCACGGTAGCAATCATAAACAGGCACATTTCTTTCAGTCGTGTAAGCAATAACGTCATTAGACACACTGGCATGGCGGGTTGCCTCTAGCACCTGCACGGTTTTGAAATAAGGTGATTAAATGGCTACCATCTGAATGTGCACATAAAAAGCAGAGAGAGAGAGAGTGTGTGAGAGAGGTAGAGAGGTGACTTTCAGTGATCAGCAGAGCCAGACTGCTGCTGGAATTGTTTTAATGGTGAGCTCAGACCCACTGATGAGATTGTGTCATAGGTGGTCACCAAAGGCCATCATAAGTTAATAACGTCCTCTTAAGATGGTGCAGGAATTATCCCTTCACACCAGACACACACAAAATACATGCTGACAATTACCACATAAATAAGAAATGCTCAAAATGTCACAGCATGCTTTGCTCTCAATAACAGATGTGCTTATAAATGGGTATGAAACCAACAAAGATAGAAAATAATGAGTTATTTAATATTTTAAAAGTTTTCTTTCATTCTAGCAACAGCTTGTACAATCCATGTAATATTTAAAACGATGCAAACTGACTGCAAATGAGTCCACGAGACTCATGAGGGTGTTGACAATCTCTAAAATGATGGCTACAAACATGTAGCAGTTATTTGTGCCTGGTGTTTCTAGCCTAACGGTGACACCACAACATCCCCAAATGTCATGCACCACCTCACTCATTCCTTTACGCCTGAGCAAATTTCCTCCTCTTTTCTTTTTTTTTTTCTCCCCCCCGTGCAGCGTTCAGGGCCGCATCCTTCTCATACGCCTCATTGCCTGTGGCGTAAGTAATAACTGAAGAGCAGCAATGACAGATACAGATTGGAATGAATTCATGGCTCGAAGAAAATGTTTCCACATCAATATTTTCTTTTTGTTTGTCCTTAAACTTTTTTTTAAACAGCAAATCATATTAATTTCTTTCTTCTACGCAGTTTAATATATCATAACCATTAAAGTAAAAACATGTTTATTGTTTTTGATCTGATTTTATGGCAGAGATGAAGGTTAATTGTGGTTTTATTCTGTCAGTGCTTCTGTATCACTTTCCGCAAGAAGGGGCTCTTCAGGAGTCAGCAGGGCTTTTTGTGCTTTGGGTGTACCATGTTCAGCAGAAAGACTACACCATGTAAACGCTTACTTATGTTAATCATTTGTTTAAGTTAACTTCAAAGATGGTTTCTCCTTTCTTTGCGAGGCAGCTGGATTCTTGAGATCACAACATCACAAGACCACGTGAGAATCTCCCTGCCTCATGAGGGAAGAAGGTGATGGATGGTGGTAGACAGATGTTTCATCCAATCACCTGCCAAGTAGTGTTTGAAAGGGCTTGACCTTTTCTCAACAAGCACGACTTTTCAGATGGTTTTGTTTAACAAACCATCTGGCGCATCAGGTTAGGTTTCTCCTACTTACTCAATCACTGAATCCAATCATCAGGTCTTCTGTGCTTTATTTACACTTCCTTATGATGATTAAAAGTTTAGTCATTTAATCATGTTTAGCAATTGTAACCAAGAGGTTGTTTTTGCAACCACGAGAATTAACAAATTAACCCAAACTATGATGTTTTCCTAACTTTAATAGTTATATTTAGCCCAAAACCAACCAAACCTTGATATTAGCATTGTAAAACCAGTAAAACACCAGATGGGGTCCAATCTGGAAACAAAAAGAGACTATGTACCAATTACTTATTTTCTTATATAACCTGGAGGACTCATTGGTTAAGTGGTTTCCATTGAAACACTGGTTTTTGATTGTCACATAGTGTTTGATCGTGAATTCAAGAAAACATGACAGTAGTAGTAGTAGTAGTGTGCTATGAAGGATATAAGGAGAAAAGCTCTCCTAGTCTTCCTGCTTTTAAGCCACCTGTGACACACTGGAGGATGAAATAGGGAGGAGGAATGGAAAGCTTGTAGCAATGGAGAGGGTGAAATATGGATGTAATTTTTAAAATTATTTTTTAGCCCTCACTTCTAGAAATTACTCAACTAATGGTTTGCTAATGAATAAGCAAGCTCTCATTTCATTAACTTGGCCATTAAAGACAACCCCATCCAATTAAGCCTTTGTGGCGATGCATCATTGTCCAGTCTGGTGGGATTTTTTGGCCTCCGATACTGTCTGACTGACTGACATTAAATCATTCTGTTAAAGTTTGATCTTTATTCTATAATAAGTGGGATTTACTGGCATAATGTATAACTGATCATCAACTTTTAAAACAATGCCTTGTGCACTGAAAAGCTGGTGTCTAAATATTGCAAGCAAAGCAAATAAATTAGATAGATTATTTATGCACACTTATCTCACTAACCTTCTCCAGTTTTTGATCTTTTCAGAGTCTACTTCTCAAAAATCCTTCTCCTTAATGAGTTCCCTCCATTCTCAGAGCAATTAAAATGCTCAATAATCGGCTGTGTTATCAGACACTAATGAGTTACTTTGCACCAGTTATTGCGGTAGCCTGGTTTTGCTTTTTGTGAAACATCTTCCATCCTAATTTGGTCACAACAACCGGAGTAACAAGTTGACAAGTCGACTGATTGCTGTGTTTTCTATCTGTGCAACATATCCCTGGAGTAAACTGCTGGGATCAGTCTTCTCTATGTGTTAGACATCACTGAGAGAAGATGGAAGGGGCTGACTAGATGGTGATTGGCAAGGTTGGGTGTTAGTTAAAACCAGTATTGACAATTAGCTGAATCCATCTCTCAGGCCTTCCTTGCCTTATTAACAGTCTCTTAAGTTGATTTAAAGTTCTGCTTCTTCGGGAAGTTTCTTGAGTTTTAGCATGATTTGTGACATCTGCCAGTCACGGTCCAGTCAATTTGTTGTTGAAACTTGAAACCTCAGTGCAGATACACAGAGAATCAACTTTAAAATATTGATATATTCTAGATTTTTTAGAGAGAGAGATGCATAATATTGTATTTTAAGCATTTTTTACTTGTTAATAACACTTTCTTAGTGGAGAAACCACAGCGACACAAATTATTATTTAAAACAGAGTGTTCTTATATGTGATGAAACATGACTGTAAGGATCTTGAAGGTTTAGGGAATGATTGTGGTTGTGGTAAAATATGAATAGAATAAACCCTCATATCATGTCATATTCTTATTCAGTATGAAACCATGTGGATTGAATAACACAGTACCTTATTAAGCATAACGTTCAGACCACATCGTAAACTGACCTTGTTCTGTCAGTAGTGAGTGTCAAACTGTGTATTAAACAGATTTAAACATGTTCCACCTCTCTGTCTCACCACAGGGTGTAGGTGCTGACCCCCACTTGGCCTTGGCGCTGCCCCCTGAATCCAAGCTGATGAAAGAGAAAGTGGAGGAGCCCTCGTTCCCGCTGCTGGACTCTGATGAGATGACCATCAGGATAGGTAGAGCTGGACCTCACTCAGGCAAGCCTCCCTTCATATACCCACATCACAAAACCTTCCAAACGTCCACAGCTGGAGCCATTGTAGTCCTTATGAGAAAATCAGCCATCTGAAGGCAAACATTTTAAATAGATGAAGAAGGACTGCACTGGCTACCAGTGTTAAACCTCACCTGGAACTTCTCTGATGGCTTCTTTTTCTTGTCTTCAAACTGTCTTGATTTTCTCTATCTGCTTCATCTGTCCTTCTGTTATGCTTCTTAGGTGCTCTCCAACCTTTTAAATCAACCTCAGCACTAAACACTAACCCTTCTTCATGCAATCATACACACACAGCGCACACGCAGAGTCCCGTAAACATTACACGCTAATGTTGTCACCCTTGTCTGAGCCGCTTTTATTCCTCAAAATTATATCATCTCCCTGTTTATTTTGTAAAGAGACAGAACGATTAGATGCAAAACTCATTTTACACTGATGACATGGTAAAGATAAGAAGCTAATAAACACATTTCATCTCCCAACAAATGGAAGGATGATTATACAAATAGAGGGATGGATCAATTTCACGCTTCCTGCGTAACCATCTATATGACAACAGGGTACAGCATGGTGGAACATATTAGAACAAATAAATGCAGACAAATTATAGTAAACAGAAAAACACATTAGAAAAAGAGATCCCTGTCCTTTTAATATCCTCTGTTACATGAGACTCAATTATGTAACAATCCCACAGATTTATGTTATGACCACCAGCTTAAATTATATCAGTTTTACTTCTGAATTATTCTGTCAGTCTGGCATGGCAAACAGGCCTAAACTACATACGAGCTTCAGCTGCAGTTGCTATGGAGAAACCAATCAAAAGCATGAATCAGAGCAGTAGTATATTCAAAGCACACTGGACAAAAGCACCATGTTATGAATCCAAACTTTACCCAGTATCAGAAGATAAAGTGAGTCAACTTCAAATGTGTTATCGTTTCTCATGAGTTTTCTCAAAAGCATAAGCTGGTGCCCCCAATCCTACACTCTGCAATACAATGTGATTTTTGCCTAAATGCCCCTTGTGAGACTTCTCACCTTACCTCTGCAGTATATTTACACAGGCTTGTACCTTTGAGTATAAGAACCAAATAGTTTCTGTTGCAACTGTTAATCTTTTAAGTGATTCACCCTGGGGACTTTCATGCCCATCCAAGCAAAAGTGCTCTACCTGTCAGTCACATCACATCAGGTATGGAGGAAATAAATAGAACTTTTACTTCCAGAGCTACTGGTGCCTGAAATAGGGTATGTCCTTCCAATTCACATCTCCATAATGGAGCGCTCAAAAACCTGACCCACACTCACTGGTTGGTTTGTATTTGGCACAAAACAAGGCCCATGCTTCTTTTAATGAGCTGAATCAAGTTCCATAATGTCACAAATTTCAAATCAAATCACAAAACAATTGAACGTCCTTGTTAAGTTTGTGTGAGACAGACTTGACACATTATCTGACTTGTATGCCAGCAATATTCATGAGCTTTGTCAATCTGTCAGATTTCTCAAATGCTGATGTCAGCTCTGACACTGCACTCTATTCCTGCTTCCACTGAAATTTGACACAAAAAAATCTATGAGCTATTTTAAGACTAGCTCTTGTAGGGTGAGATAAAAACACACACCAAGCATTCATTTTTTAGGTCATATTCCATTGTACTTTGATTATAAAATTTCTTATTAAGTATTTCTTATTTTGAGAAAGTTATTTTTTTATATGGACAATATGCATGGGAGGACTGTAGGTATTAATCTATAAATATCTGTCTTTTTAAGAGTTTTCACAGCAGATATTTTGATTTATCACAGCAGTAAAGCACAAAGGCAACTACAGATGGGTGACAAATCAAAGGGGAAACCGGTGCAGGCCAGAATGCTTGATCCCTTCATTGAGGGGATCTGGTGGCTCTATTATATTGTGAGGAGCCATTTTCCTGGCATGATTGGTGACGGTTGGTGGTTCCACTTTTACTCTTAGAGGGAAGGGTCACTGCAAATCAATACAAAGTCACCTTTATCCTATGATGAAACATTTCTATCCTGGTGGGAGTGATGTCTTCCAGGATGATGCCTCCATCCATAGAGTACAAGGGGTTGAATTGATGTGAATCATATGCTTTGAGCCTCACTGTCACCAGATCTCAATCTAATTGAACACCTATGGGAGATTTTGATATGTTAGTCAGACCACCATCATAAAAACACCATGAGGGATTATCTTTTGTTAAGAATGGTGGTCATTCCTATAGTACAGTGCAGATACTTGGAGAATGACTGAAGCTGTTCTGGTGACCCAACACCTTACTAAGACACCTTATGGTAGTTTTTCCTTTAATTCATCACCCATCTGTAATACTACTAATCAAAGTCAAACTTTATTGTCCACCTCTGTTGCACAAAAGTAGTCATTTGTCATCAGCTTACATGACAGTGAACATCAGTATTGCATTATACGTTACAAAAACTGTGAGTAAAAACACTTTACACTGTAGAAAGAAATTAATAAATTGCTAGAAATGATTTAAAATAATTTAAGACCAATTCTTTGCGCAGGGGACACTGTGCTGTCTCCTTGAAGCCAGGAGCTGAAAGTGAGGATTCAGGGGATGGTATGAATCCTTCGTGATTTTCTCTGTAACTGTGATACAAAGTGTCTACAGCTTGATATTGTACCAAGTTTGACAATTGTGGAGTTTGGCCTTGTTTTTGACAGTAAGCTATACCAACCAGGATACAATTTTGAATGTAGGAGTCCAATATGTCATGTCAATGAGCCAGCATACACAGTAACAGGGTATTGCCACATATACAACTAAAAGGAATGTAGCCATTGTTAATCATATTAATTACACCTTTTTTCATCGCTGTGTCGGTTATGAAAAGGGCATTTTTCTGAGATAATTCATTAATTCACAAAGAAATTACTAGATAGCAACTCGAGCATTGTTAATCAAACTACTGAGAAGATTGAGTTATTTTATGGTTGTTAATTCCTGTGTGACGATGTGTGCTTGTCTGAGTCATTTTGTCTGACTCACTCCTCCTCTTCATTTGTATTATTGTCACAGTGACCTCTCATTTACACTGAGATTTCATTATAATAATAATAGTGACATTTTTCTATAGTTTGAAATCTCACCAGGGGGTTTACCTGACCACTGATGCAATTAATGGTTGTCAGGTAGAGCTGCTGAATGTTAGATCCGCAGAAAGTACTGTGAGAAGTATGTTATTTTCAGGGACATATCACAGTTTGCTAAAGGTGCTTAACTGAAAAAACAGGACAAAGGGAGAAAGGAACCCTTGAAAACTTGTTAATACTGGAAGAACATGAAGTCTGTACTCAGAAAAAAACCCTCATAATTCTGAGCACACAATGACATTTTTAATGAGCTACAGTACAACTCAAATAATATATCTAAGCACTGAAATCATTTATGTTTTGACAATGCTGTCATGTCAGTATTGTCATCCATAGCCAGGAATGTTGACTTTTACTATGGGGGTACATTTCCTGCAGCTATGAAGTCCACGCATTGAATGTATATTTCAGGCATGCATCTAAAGATCAGTTATACATTCATTGCATCCCTGTGGCTTGCTTGAGGGCATCTGAAGGGAGTCAGCCAACACAATACACAGAGAGTAGATATATTTATAAATAAAATCCATCTGATTACAATGGTGCCCCTGGGGATTACTTTGGGTTGTAAGTGGCTTCATGTGTAAGTGTGCTATTCAGAGATCATCATAGTCAGTTTGCTGTACATAGAGAAATTTGAATGTAGGGAGTCATATTTCCTAGTGCCTGTGTAGCTCAGTCTATTATGCAGCTTATACATAAAAAACAGTGAATAATTTATCATCTATAAGGGAGGCTGAACACACATGCACCTTGTGCATAACCAAATGGCTTCAACGATTGTGAGTTCATAGTATTGATTGTTTGATGTTTACAATGATAACATGGCAGACTTGCCATCCACAATTCTCAATAATATAACAAACCATTGATTTCAGACAGTGGTAGACAAAGTTGGCTCTTTATTTCTGATTTCATCAGCTGAAATGACAACTGTTGCTCACAGTTTTAACAACTGTAGTTAGCTAGCTATTCAAGCTAATATGAGTTTTCTTTGCTGTTTTGCAATTATTTGTATTCAAATAATAATTCTATAAATGGTTCTTCAATATGCACTTGGCCCCCAAAATAGTCTTCTATGAAATTCTGCTGGTAGAGGAAGAAAAGCTGGGTTATGTTATTATTGGAGGTAGGAAGCTAGTTATCTGGTTATGCTACTTCTTGCAGCTGTGTGTTAGAGTAGACTAACACACAGTTGAATTAATTCTTCACACTTTTGTTCTTAAAGTAATACTTGTGTAGGTGGAATACTGTCTTCAGATTCTTAATTTACAAAATATCTCTCTATAACCGCATGACACAGCTTCAACATTTGGAGAAATTGAAAGTGTGACAAGTCTGCCGTAACCAGTTATGATTGATAAGCTATGACTGGATGAAACCCTGGCTAGGGTTGGGTTTAGGAAACTCTCAATTGTTTTTTTCTCAAGAGCATCTCATCAACATAGTACCCACCATTCACTGTATATAAATATGGACGGCATGACAGCGCCCCAGAAGTGAAGCCAAAATATATGCATCGCCCCCTGGTGGCTGGTTGCAGTATAGGTTATAAATCATGCCTACTCCATGTAAGTGGATCGGACATGAACCAAACTAAAAAATAAATCTCATATAAAGTTCCCCCAAAGATGATTTTAGTTGTTTTAGGTTCTTATCACCCTGATCTATGTTCAAGTCCCAGTTTTTACGGATAAGTTTGTTTTCAATTATTTATTTGACAATATAAATACTGACTTCTGTTGGCAGCTGTGATAGCTTCTCTCAAACCTCCATCAGGCGATGTGGGCATGTCCCGTGGGTCAGCATCCCACCACCCAGCTCTACTGTGCAGACTCTGGCTCCAAATGCCAGGTCAGCTACTGGAAACAAGTCATTTCAGCTTCACTTTTGCGTAGCGGGGGTTGGAGACGTGTCATCTATATTGATATACAGTTAATGACGCACACAGAAAGACAACTCGATTAGCCTACAGCATATGCCATTCTGATATACACTCATGCAACAAATGCTGATTCATGTTTGCCAGAAAACAAAACAAAAAAACTGATCAAAAAAAGTGTCTTCCCACATAGTAAGACGGCCACAGAGGAGAAGCTGATTATAGCTTCAGGGCTCATGCTGTCATTATTGGTTTCAACCTGAAGTTGGAATTCTCACTACTTCACCATTTGGGAAGAGAAATAAATGGAAGGAGATAAAATGAATCATCTATTTTCTGCAGAGGGATGTAATTGTTCTGAATAAGTGTTACATTATGTATGAGGATTGGTGCGGCGGCTCAAGGCTTGTGTTGGGATGTTGAGTGTGTTTTATAGTGTCAGTGGTGTTAGACTTAATTTCTGGTTGTATTAGAAAAGGGTGATAAGGCAGGATGAGGATCAGATGAAGGTATTCAGTATTCACATACACAGCACACATTTTTATGTTCCTCGTTTTTATTTTGGCAAGGCTTGACAGACTCTATCTCGAGATCGATGTCATTTCAATTAGGTTGCGAGTACATGATTGACAGTTTCCTGTCCTTCACTATGTAGATGTCAACCATTGCAGTATATCAATCTCAGGCAATGCTCAGTGGATGTTCTCAAGATAATTAAGATTAACCTTAATTAGATGTCTGTCTTTGCAAGGCTTTCACACACAATTACCATGTCATTAAAATGTGTCTCTACATCATAGAAAGAAACACTTAAGGTGAGCTCAAAGAGACATAAATGAATACCCAACACACATACACACTCAAACATACTTTGCCCTTTCTGTCTTTCAATGCCTTCAGTGCCCATCTTTAATATTCTTGGAAGATGCTTCTTCCTTTTAAATTATTCAAGATGATTTGGTGGTTGATCTCTCTTTTCAATCTAAAGATACTTAATTAATGTTGGGGCTATTTTCTCTTGTTTTCAGCTTCATCTTTATACAACTCCAACAATAATTTCCAAATGCCCTCTTGATTTAAAAGTCCTCTCTGTGAACCAGCGGTCACTGCTTTTTCAGCCATCACAGAAGATGAACAAACCAAAAGTCTCATCTGGTACCTTAGGTGTGTGGTATATGAATGTGGTTGGTATGTATTGCCATTCTTAAATCTTTTTATGATCTATCAAGTAGGATGTTAGCTTCTCAAAACCACAATTAAATTGCCTTTTCTCTGCTTATACAGACATTTGTTCTGTGTATTAATTGATTTTCTGTTCTTGGAAAATAGCTCTCAGAAGCCTTCTTCTCCCAGAGCTCCACACTGGCTCAGCACAATCGATGAAACAGAGATCAGAAAGCACAATTTGAATTTCCATTTAACAAACAAATCTATCTTAGAATGCCCCCCCCCCTCGCCACCCAAAGAAAAATTGACTGATTTTGAGACATTTGATGATTACATGTTTAATTCTCAACCTCTCTAAAGGGATCACATGTGTTTACTCAAGATAATGTGTAAAATATTCATCCCAATTATAGAAGAAAATGCTTATTTTCAAATCTACAAATGGTCAATAAATTAACAAATTGATAGAAAGAAAACCAACAAACATTAAGTACAGTTTGAAGCACTGTACTGGAATAGCTGAAGTGGAACATTACATTTGTAGTGTTTTGTGATTAAAGGTTACTTCTACAGAGGTCTTCAAAACTGTCCAAAATTGTGGAATCAATCTAAAACAGGCTTGTTGAAAACATAGCCAAATCCAACATGCATAAAATAATTTTCAAAAACAAGATATCCTATGTGTTGTTTAACTCAAATGGCATAAATAGATCAAGGGTTAAAAGGGTATCATTGCATCATTTTTCCCTGTGCTGCACATATTATCCTCTCAGTCTCGCCTTTAGAACACACAGGTGGAACAATTATTCATAACATTTATTTAGAGGCATGTTCAAGCCTGAATCAGATCTGGAATATGCAAGTGAATGCTAATAACAGCAAAGATTATGGTATGGATATATTTATGTACATGTTAACAAGGTGCCCTCATCTCAAGGATTCAAGGATTGGGAAAGTAAAAATAAAATAATTGCACAAAAAGCATTCAGAACAGAACCTGGGCTTTTGTCTTACAGGCAGTAGTTTTTGTATGTTCACCTCAAGTTTTGGAACTAACATGAACATTGTGCATCGTAATGTATGTATGTATAAAGACAGAAAATCACGAAAATGATAACATCATATGCCCAATTTAAGTAAAAATACTAATAACATAAAAATACTCCATTATAAGTTAAAGTTCCAATTACAAAATGCTTAAAGTACAAAAGAATTATCAGCAAAATCTCCTTAAGTAACAAAAGCAAAAGTACTCATCTTACCTGTGTATAATGAAGGACATTTTCTGCAACATAAAAAAGATTTGTCTTTATTTATAAAGATAAATCTTATAAGCTTTAAGGTATAATTCTGAAGTCTCTCCAAAACTTGACAACCCACTGATTCACTCATCTCATGTGAAAAAGTAAAATTTGTTCAAAAACCATTGAAATTTGTAGATTGACCCTACCATCATGCTTATGATTCATTCAGACATGAACTGTTGAATCACAGTATCGTGATACTGAGTAGATTTGGTCACAATGGGATTTTTTATGAAGAGACAATTAACCATAACACTGTGCAATCCCGCTATCATCTGGAGTGAGAACTTGTTCTTCCTGCCCAATTTTGGTAGGTGGAAGCAATTGTTTTTTATTCTACAAGTCACATCATGTTTAATACATCAGTGCTTTGCCTCCTGCTGTTATTCAGGTATTTGAAGGGTGCAAGAAACCCCTTGTAAGAATGTACCTACTCAAACATGCACATATTCACAGATATATGTGTATGCACATACAAAAGTATTTCAGTTCTTTCTCATAATTAATGCATGGCGTCCTAAATAATTCAGTCAGCATTAGGAAGAATCAAAGTATGCCTTATGGCGCTCTGTTTGTATAAGTTTCCAGATTGACTTTTGGAATGGACTATTTAATGACAAATGGGATTAGATCTGCATTTTTCAGCTCACACCAAGCAGCAAATACTGTGCCAAAAACAAACCTCTATACTTTTTTTGAAATTAATGCAAGTTAGTGTGTGACCTAACTTGTATTAATTTCTCTCTTTTTTTCTTTTTTCTTTTTCTTATTAGAGGCTTTAGGGGCTTTAAAAGCCGCAGCCAGCTACATGACCTATCTTTTATAATGAGGAGGAGATGATGCCATAGTTTTGATCAGAGTAAAGACTTAATGCATTTTGCAAACCTGTGCATTAGATGTGCTGGAAATATCCAGACACGATGAAGTGAAAAACCTTGCTGAGGACCTTACAAGACCTCTAAAAGGGATGGTTTCCTGTCCAATTTGTCCATCCATTTACAATAATACACAAATAGTTAACTAGTGCATCTCAGTAATTCTCTTCATCAGAAAGTGCCAAGGGGTTTGTTCATAAGTTCTGAAAAGGGCAAAATAAAAATGACCATAAAGTTAGTGTAAACAGCTCATGCAGCAGAACCCGAGTGTTTGAAGCCAAATAATTGCACTCGCTAACCTGCTTGCCTTTGTTTCGACTGACCTGAGGGAGTGTGGATAATGAGAAGTTTCATTTAGGGCTCAACAATTCCATTAATGAGGTGTGCTATATGGAAATATGGGCTGCTTGCAATAGATACTTTAATGCTGACACTGTCCAGTGAATAGTGTTGTATTGTGCATGGGCAAGTTCCCTTAAGGAGATTATTTTCTTTACACACTGATTACAGTACTTAAAATGTTGGTAAAACAAAGTTTGACATTTGCTTGTCATACATTTGACTGAAGCTAATGACCAGAGTAACTTTTTGAAACTTGATCAGAAGAAATGCACCAATCCACCAAGTATCTGTACTGTATGTTATATTAGCTTATGTGCCACAGGTGATCAATTCAGTTTTTTGGTGCATCGTATTTGTTGGCAAGTTACTGCTACAAACGGTAAGAGAAGTAGTGTGAAACAAATGGCAAGACTATTTATTAAGGCCCAAGTGATACTGGATTTGTGGGCCAGATGCCGATTTCAATATTAGGGATCAATATATTGGCTGATAATCTTATATTTTTTTCTTTCTTTCTTTCTTTTTCTTTTTTAAATTTTGGTTACACTTGTAACCAATGTAATGGAGGCATGATATTTTACAGTTTACGAATAAATTAAATTTTATGAAATGACATCATTACATTGAAACAGTAAGCTTCACTGGGAATTTAATAAGTATTAAACTTGAATTAGGAAAAATGTGGCCCATATATCTTTAAAAAAATATCGCCACATATTGGACAGCGTAAACACTGATAACAATATATCTACGATAGGACAATAACGGTTGACAGATGTATACTGTATCGGTCAGGCTCTACTATCTATTGTGTTAACCATGTATGAGGACAAGTGGTGTATAGTATTGTGTTGTCAGTGTTTGGCAAGTTTCCTTTAAACACATTACTTGTAAAAAGTAATGGACTATTAATAGGATGAGTATATAGGATGCAATTACTGAATTTTGAATTGTAATCTCTCATTCCTAAAAAAAAAGTAAGTACATTACTGCAGTGTTATACAAAGTAGTTTGTTTCTTCTCAACACTGTATGAGCTAATCCTGACGACAAAGCATATCAATATAGTTTGAAAAAGTATGTTTTCTTTTTAACTTTTACTCACTAAGTCGTGAAATATTTGTAACAGGGTTTTGTTTTGAGTTGAGGCTTTTCTCTTGTAACTTTACCGTCTACTGTGTTACAGTAGACGGCAAATGTATCATCAGTGTTGATCACAGGTGCTCGCAGCAGGTCAGTGTTTTTTATAAAGTCTCCATCTGTACCAGTGTGCAGTGTGAGCTTTGTGTGTTACATTTGGACAAGATGAACATAATGGTACTGATTGCACCCAAATCAGGATACAGTAAAGTTTTTAAAAGGGGTTGATGCAAGCAGTAAAAGAGAGTGGAGGCAGTTGAACTGAAAACCTTAGCTTGGGTATGAACATGGGTAGAAGAAGTTGTATCAGTGAATACCTAACAATCTTTCATATTTCCTACCAATGAGTGGAATGTCAGACTCCCTTTCTCTACCACCTGCCATGGTATAGAATAGAATATACTACAAATGACCTGGTTAACTTGTTCATTTAGACACAACAGTGGGGGCATAACGTATAATGGTTATAGCATTAATTAAAGATGAATTGTGGATAATTGCATGAAGAGGAAGTGATGTATTGTGGGGTGGGAACTATAATTAATAGCGATAAAATAACTATAGTTGATTATGATTACTTGCTTTTTAACGATTGATCTATGTGAAATATATTTGTCTTGTCAGTGCAAGAAAAATTAAGTGTGTTATCAAATCAAATGTGGTCCTGTCCTTTAGCACTTCAAATTGCTGAGAAGAACTATTACAAAGAATATCATCAAAAACATCAAGGAACCTTGGAAACACTTAGAGAAAATACAATCACACAGTTAACAAATAAACGGTTCAGTTTCTTTCTTAAGGCACTCACACAAGAGGTACATGAATAATAGGAATATTTTTTTCTACTCAAAAGCTTCTTTTTTTCAATAACTGTAACAGGAACATAATGGGCTGTCGTGGGCTTAATCTTTTCACCAGTGTCTAATGTTGTATGGATAAAATGGTTTTCCAATTGCTCTTGGACTTAAGGCGCAGTACTATTTTTTCCAACATGCACTAGTTAGAGCAATGTGCCAGTTGAGCTATAAGTTTTAATATGTAATCACAATTTAATAGCATATGGTCCAAAATTCTGACGAAAAGTCTTTTGTCTTTTTTTGTTACCTTTGTGCTGCCGTTGAATTTCCTGCCGGCATGTTTCACCGCAATGCATTGCTTTTAGATGAGAGACGCTAATGCTGCCTTGTCTTCTATTAAGCCTCAAAGGACAGAGGAAGAAAGGTCTGATAAAGGTGATAGAGAAATGGATGTACCCTGTGGCTGGGCTTAGTGTTTCACCAAAGTATATCTCTCATCCTGTATTATTTATGTCCCTCATCTGCTTCCATCTTCCTCTGTTCTTTTGTTTTACTCTGTCTCTCTCTCAGGCTGTCACACACAGATTTAAAAAGAGACGGACCACTTACCCAAAACTTGTTTCCATTCTTGTGCTCCTGTTCCTTTTGGAATGTATTCATCTTGAGAAGTTTTGGTGGCAATGGAAACTGCAGCAGTTAATTAGCTGAGGAAATCTTTGTGAAATCTCTCCATGTCTTTATACTGTACATTATAGTTCCCAAGCTCAGCAGGTTTCTAGGCAGCCCCTGAATCAGCAGGTTGTCCAACATGAGAAAGCCTGAGGGTTCACTCACTGAGAGGCTGATTGATGTAATCTTTCTCTCGGTTTTAAAAAACTTCCCCTTCCTGTTTCCTCATATAGCTGCTAAAATCAAATGGTCTTCCAAGACTGTGAAACTCCCTGCATTTTCAGAATATAATTAGTCTCTTTGAGATAACCCGAGGCATTTTCATAATGGTGATTGTTTGGACAGCCTCGCTGACAGAAGGTAATGCAGGGAAACAGAGGATGTCAATTTCCCAAGAGCCAAGCTGTGTGAATACTATTTGTCACTAATAACTTTTCAGTAGAAGCATGCAGAGTCATATATATTCACAATGCAGTGTGTGTGGATATATACATATATTCTGTATATCGTAACATCATCTTTTAATTGCTAGCTAGAGCCGTAATTTATACAACACCCTGTAATTCCTACTCATTCCTGCTCACTTGAGTTGATCGGCAATTACCAGAGCAGGAAAACACAATTAGATAACATTTAGGGAACCACATATTGGTTATTTTGTGTTGTGCAGTGCAATATTACATTACTTAATGCTATTAATGTGTTCATTATAATTTGCAGAGAGAAAGAAAAAGACTGCCGAGCTGAATGAATTTCAAAAAGCTTTAAAAAATCTTGGAAAGCAACCTTAATGATGTCGTCTGGATTATCTCAGTTTGTGCTGGAAGGCTACAGAGTTTTAAACAGAAAGCCTGTGTTAACTAGGGGTGTGGAGTTTGAAAGCGCATGGTGGGTTCAAAGGCACTATCATTTTGGGAATTGTAGGAACTATGCTTAATGTAGCATGTAAGCTGCCATGATTTTCTAAGAGGCGCTAAACATGAAGTAAGTCATTTTTAAGCACTTTTTCAGTGTCAGTTAAAATGTTAACAGGCTAGTGGCACTAAAGGCTGAGTCAGTGGATCGACTAAATCATTAGTATCCTCTGGGGACTATGAATATCCATCCAGTCCATCCAGTAGTTGTTGAGATATTTTAGGTCTCAACAGCAGCTTTTTATAACCAAAGAGAAAGCGTATCTTTCAATAGCATCAATCATAGAGTGGATAATCAGACCCAAAATGTATTGGTTTTAGAGGTGAAGCAAACATCCTCCTACCTTTGACTGAAGCAGGAAGACAGCATGCTCATGTTATGTTCAAGATTCCAACTTGTGTTCACACCAATTTCCAAGTCATAATTATGACAGGGCAGTGCTTGAACATCTGTCAAATAGAGATGCCTCACAACATCATTCATGGTGATTAAATGCAAATTTAATGGATATAGTATTGTGTTGTCAGTCTGTGCATTGTATTTTTAACCCTCATCCTCGAAGGTCGCATACAAGGGAATCTTTTCAGTCTTTCCCATCCACTCTATATGACATGGTCACAGAATTACATTTTCTTTGGTAGTTCTTGAAAGGCTTTGAGACATCCAGAAAATCACAAACCTAAGACATGGTTAAAAGAGAAAGTGGGCATACTAATGAGTACATTAATATGCTATTATGGAAATGACTGAACATCACAAACTGATGCCATCCACACAACTGATTATATAGAATATTAATTATTTTTTACTTGATATCACCTTTATTTTAAGGGAGTAGGGATTGTAATTTTAATCCAGGTTGTTGGCTGATCTTTACAGATATGTGAGTTACATTATATACATGAAAGAAAGAAATGTTTTCTTTTAGGATTTCTGATGATGGTAACACATAGCAGTCATGGTATTGGAATCTGTCAATAACACAAACACTGTGTGTATCCATGCTCACTAATTTGCATTTTCTAATTTGGGTTGAGCCCGTTAGAGAAAGGGACAAGGATGAAAACAGAAATGGAGACAGTTGGACAACTAGGCAGGCAGGCAAGAGTATCCCACAGATGAACATTTGTGAGGCACCATAGGAAAAGATATCTCTTCCAATGACAACATAAAATGTTCATAAATCTAGTGTTGGTGTTTACTACAGCTTCAGTGGGCAACAAACCCAGACGATGTTATGCACACTGTTTTGCTTGATCTGTTTTTCTCCTCACTCGCTTGTTGCTCATGTCTTTGAGCACAGATTTCTTTTCATTCTGTGCAGTAAGGTTAGAGTACCGGTGAACACATTCCAGCAAAAACAAAGAAAAGACGAACAGGGAGTGCATAAAATAGTTCAAAATGTTCAATTTGTATGCAGCGCATGTTCATGAATACATAATTTCTCCTTGCTCGCCTGTGGTCAGTGACAAGCGGACTAATGCCAATATACAGAGTATATATAGTGGAATACCGGCATGGAATTGTCTTATTATACACCTTATGTTTCCCAGCAACAAGGTTACCTACTGGGATATTTTTGTGTTTAACTTCTCTAGACCATGAAAGGGAATGTGTCACATGGTGTTGGTCGACATCTGCAGATTGTGACCTACCACAGATTTGAACTTTAGCAAATATGTGACCAATTTTGCAATGTAAAGGAAAATGGTTTATTATTACTATTACTACTATACTGTTATCATTATATGACTTATTATTGTGTAGGAAGCAAATTACAGTAATTATACTCTTGAAGTAATCTATTTCACATAGTAGCAAAAGGGAGTGGAGAAGATGAATGTGAAGCCCAGTGAGGAAAACAAATTTCACTGTTGGATGCCTTTCAGAAGGGCAGAGAGAATCCAGGTACAGTATTCTGCAGTCTTTGTAAGGGGAAATTACTGCAATCACATGGCGGCTGCTTTGTGACAGGCTGTAATAAAGCTTTGTTGTTAGTCAAAGTTCTTAGGCCAATGAAAAGTGTCAGTTTTGGTACTGGAATTAATGATACCTGCACTGGAATTACTTACTATTGGATCAAACTGGATCTCTGTTGTCAGCTGGGTGGCAAACAATGATTTTTCCGATTTCAGAAAAAATTGAAATTACGATCGGCAAAACAAAAGTCCCCTAACCCAAAAGTGCTGTTATAGTCAATTATTCAGATTTTCTTCAAGTTTATTACCACATTTATAATGGTGATGAACAAAGATTTAACAAGATGTCAGACATGTTGTTATTATTTCAGCTAAATGCTACATTCACCATGCTTATATGCTCACAGTGACAATGTTAACATGCTGTTGTTTAGCAGATAGAGCCAAGTGTTTTCTACTGTAAATACCATCTTAGTTTATGATGTTAGGTTGATAACTTTTGTCAAAAAGCGCTAAACAAAAAGCACTGTGACGCTGCTAGAAATCATAATCAGTTTGTTGTGGTCATAAACTAAAATATTGGACACATCTGATAAAAATTATGACCTGGTTGTGGTGCCAGATGAAAAGTGAGTGGATCGCCAAAGTTTCATCCAGAGACCATCAATGTCTTCACGAAAATATCATGGCAATTTATCCTTTCCCATCCACTCCATATGATCTTAGTCTTAGATTCATCCTCCAGAGACCATGAATGTCTGCACAAAAATATCATGGCAATTTATCCAATAGTTATTCAAATGTTTCAGTCTGGACCAAAGTAGTTACCCAACCAAAGAACCAACCATCAAATCTAATATAAGCCAGAAAAAAACCATTCAGTTCACACTTCAGCTGTCCCGAGAGAAAAGGATTCATGCATGTTGTTATGGTGAATTTGAAATTGTAATTTTTCAGTTTTTGGTGCGTCTGTCTAGAGGATTATACAGAGCAATGTTCAAGTGAAAGTTCTCCTCAAGCTTTTCAGTTTAAGAAAATAATTTATTATGTTGCTGTTGTTAAAGAGATAAGAATGACTATATAGGTTGGATTGATATTGGTGGCAGAGACAAAAGGGAATGTGTCATTTGAAAGTCTTGTTTAGATCAACGGTGCAAGCTGTCGTAACACATTGTCTTTGTTTTCTGCCTCTCGTAAGTTATAACAAGATGTTTGCTCTTACAGGTAGGTATGGCCTCATCAATGTGTATCTGTGTCTGCGCACATACACACGATATCCACATCAGGTTCAAACAGTTGCCTGGCAACAGTGACCAGGGGACGCATGAAAGTTTAGCCTTTCGATGTCTGTTTCTTTTTCTGTCTCCCTTTTTTTCACTCACCATCAGGCTCTCTCGCTCTATCTCGCCGTCACGCCGTGTCTTTTCTCCTCTGTCACTTGCTGTCACTGTCTGTCTCTCACGCGTGGTCCGTCTGTCAACCAAGTTCTCTATGTTCCAGTTCAGTTTGAAATCAGCAGGTGTAACCGCAATAAATTAATTAGAAGTACAGCAACTGATTTTTTTAAATATATATTTTGGTGTTGTTGTCTGATAGAATTGCAGTCTTTGACTAAAAATATGGTGCATAGATACAAATCTTTTGGAAAATACTCTGAATGAAGATCCAATAAATAATTATTTGTCATCTGAGAAGGGCCGTCTGTACTGTAGTAACAAATCCAACTCCAACTCTGCAGGTAAATGCAGCTTTTCAGCCTCTTGGTCTCTCCACGCCTAACCCTGCTTTCAACAGCAGTGGAGCGCTGTTTTCAGCCAAAGTGGGGTGATAAATCCACTTTATGAGACCTGCTGCAGGGGTACAGAAAAGTTGGAGTTGACAGAGAACAAAACAGAGCTAAAAGAAAAGGGAGTACTGGACTTGCATCTCTCAGGTGGCCGAAGAATCAGTCCTCTGAGAAGGTAATGTTGCTATGTGCCTGCTGTGTGTGTAAACAGGCAGTGTTTGCCAGCACGTCCACCACGCCAACTTTTATGAAGTGATTACTTGTCAGGCCTGTGTATCTGCCAGCTTGTTTTGCAGTTCTTTTTCTCCTCTTAAGGTGTTGCGTCCCCGTTCTCCCACTGTGTTCTACCCTGGTTGTGCACATTTGGAGATGAGATGGAAATAGTAAACTGTCAAATAGCAGGTGTTATGTCATCTTTTTATCACACAGTCCTGTTTTATTTATTCGCTGTTTTAGTAAAAGCAGATGGGCAAATTGACACATGCACATACAAAACCCCCCCAAAAAAACATGGAAATCGAATTGAAATGTTTATCTGTTGACAATCCTCTCAGGACGAAGGGAAGAATTTCACTCTGCCCTTCCTCGTGCTGCTTTAGTGGGGTTTGCACAAATGTTGTCATGCTGTTTTGGCTCCTTGCAGAGACGAATTGCCAAAGATCCTTTTCAAGGTGATTCAGTATTGTTATTTTGGAGGCTTGCTACACTATCCTTTACTTTCTTAAAGTCTACACTTACTTTTATGTGACTTTCATAGTGAAATAAATGCTACTGAAAAACAGCCACCGGTTAATGAATACAAAATTAGGCTGAGCAATTTCAATCACATTCAAAGCCATTCCTGTTCTTGCTCTCAGTTGGTGGTTTGAGTTGACATTGCTACCTATGCAAAGAGAGATAACCCATGATGAAGTGTGGTTAAAGGATATTCATGTATGCTTGACACATACTGTTGTTTAGATATCATGTGTCACTCACTAAACTTATTAAATAACAAAATTCAGTGACTTTTCTTAAATGTTTTCAATTGAGAAATGAGAATTTATGAAGGCACAAACTATAAATTCCACAAACTATAAATATTCATGGCTTTGCTGTTTGTTCTGCTTCGTTATAATTACCAAACCTGCAATAATTCCATGGTGGCTCAGCAACGTTGCCGCCACAGTATAATTTAGGAATTAAACCTGCATTAGACCCGCATTACAAAGTTTAAAATCACAGCTTTTGGTTTTGGCCATTCACACTGGTTAAAGGGACATTAACTGTTGAGCTGTATTGTTGACCAACAGCAGGTGCAAAACCATACACTAACACTGGTAGACATGATGTGCAAGACGTAATGGACGGTTGTTTAATTATAACAAAATACAGCTGTTTTATCCTTTTTTCTCTTTTGTCTATCCATTTTACATTCATGCACAATAGCGTATACTATTCATCTCAGAATATGGATATAGAACCCATCTATCATGGTTTGGCTGATTAAAAAAAACAGTTGAATGAAAATAAGTTCATCAGTCTGTAAAGGCTAATTAACAATTAACCTTCACAGACATGTTCATTGTGTGCTACCAGGTAAAAAACACCAATGTCCTGATTCAGTATTCACACTATTCAGTTCTAAAAATGTTAACAGCCAAATCACAAAAGTCAGTAATGTTCCCATGTTTCAAAAGTTGGAAATTCATGAGTCATCTCGCTGAAGTACACCTTGTGTCTTATTATAAAGGGCATTGTATCTGCTCTCTTGCTTCTCATGTTTTTTATGCATTTGGAAATGTAAATGGCTTTATCCATCATCCATCATCACAGTACAGCAGGAGCACAGTGTGTCCTGTCAGCTCTGGCTATAACTGATTTTCACAAATTTAACCCCATCTGTTTATCTGACTTATTACATACTAAGAATTTCATGTTCTTCTGAGTCTGGCTCCCTTGACTGTCTCCATCCCTCTAATGCTGCAATCCATATCTTTAAGTCTTTCAATGTAATAATATTATAATGGAGAACTCTCAACTGTTTGTGTTTACATTAATCTCCATTTGTTTTTATAATATCTTATCTGTCCATTCAATTATTCGTCCAATCAAATAAAACTCAACCCCTAACTCCACCAACCAACCAACTACTCAAACAAAACTGTTAGCCTCACCCAAGCTCATCCATGTGAATGCCGGAAGGTGATGTAGTGACCACTAGTCGGGGCAGCTGTGGCTCATGAGGTAGAGTCCCAGGCTCCTCCAGTCCACATTTCAAAGTGTCCTTGGGCAAGATACTGAACCCCAAATTGTTCCCAATGGGTATGCCAGCAGTATATGTAGTGTGTGTGTGAATTGATAAAAGGTTGACATATATTGTAAAGTGTTTTGAATGGTTGGAAGACTAGAAAGGTGCTACATAAATGCCATTGGTGAACTGGCAAGGTAACCTCTAAGTCACTGACTGACTAGGCTAACACTACTCAGGCACATAGTTCTTAAAGCTTTGTTTTATTTTCTCTCTAATGTTTCCTTTCCCTCACCATTTTGTTCACCATACCGCACTATTTTTGTTATCTAGGCTCACTAACAGCTCTCTAAGGTTCTTTCTGAGTTAATGAGCTTGCTAATGGTCGGTTGGTTAGCTTAGCTCATTTGCTAATGGAAAAGACATGTACTGTACATACCAACAATTCATCATTATTTTATGCAAAACATTGCAACAGCTGTAACATCAATGAACAGTTTTTACTGAAGCAGTCTAAATGAAAGTAAATGATACAACACAGCTAGTAAGTTATAATAGCTTCATGTATTTTGGACTCTACAGCTATCCATCTGTTCAAATGTCAGCACCGACCAACATTGAATTTGTCACAAAAAACCCACCATTTTTTTATCCTAGTGTTTCCAGGTCTAAAGCCTAAAACCTGATTAAATTGATGGAACACATTTGATTTGTCATAGCAGAAAGGGTGTAGGAATTTATTTAATTTAATTTAACATTAATGGTGCACAATACCAGAGCCCTGCAGCACCTGAATGGAATGCAGCCATTGTAAATGCCATTAGTTTCACCTGTGATGCCAAGTGACTACCTACATGTACATGATTAGCCCCATGTAGAGATAAAGACTAGCAGGCCTCTCTGTGGAGGATTACCCTCATTTTTGACTCATGATGTTTCTTTTCTTTCTATGCTATTGTATGAGATTAGTTCCAGCATATATTGTCTTTTAATTGCATAAATCTGACTTGGTCATGACCATATTGAGCCGTGACTTTACAAAATTAGTTCAGTTAAGTAATTGTAAATTTGAATTGAGAAGGTGCTCTTTCAAATTGAATGTACTTTCTAGAAATTCAATGTGGTTATTATTTCACGTAATATTTTCAGAATTGTGCACTGACAGCTAAGAATGAATAGTACCATATAACAAATAACAGATTAGAGATTTAAGACAGTAGTCCTAATTCACAAGTGCTCAGACCAGACCCGTACCTTCATTTTATCAGTGTTTACTTTGGACACCAAGATGGGGGAAATGGAACACAAAAGGCAAGACAAAAGTTTGGGTCGTGGACAATACCTGACCCCAGTGTGAACAAATGGCCCTTCAGAAGCAGCATGGACCAAGCTTTGTCCAGCTGCTGTTCCCTTCAGTGGATAAATGTGAGACGGCTTTGTGTTCAGAAAGCAGCTCTCGATTCGTGGATATTTAATGTCAGGGCAAAATAATTTGTTGTCACCATTTGAGCAGCTGTGTCGTTGGATAATTAATCAGTAAAGTGGGTTACTTACTGTGAGGCTCTGGCTCATCTCCTCCTCTCCCATCAGCTCTTTTTTCCTTCTCTGACATTTTTCTTTGCACAGTCTTGAGCGATCACTGTAGGGTGACGGGAATAGTTTGTTGCATGTACATTAATATACTCTGTTTTTGGGTTGTTAGACTGTGACCCTTCCTGACCTCTGTGCCATTGGTTGCCTGTGTTGGCAACCCATCACCTCCATCTTATACTGCTTCTCAATTCCCGTTCTCCTTTTATTTGCTTCAGTTTTTCCCGCTTACCCCTGTCACATAAATCTTTGTTTCTATGTCACACCTATTTTCTTTCCCCTTTCTCAGAATTGTATGAATGTCTTTGTTCAAATCCATTTGACCCTGCCCCTTCATGTCCAGACTTGACTGACGGAAATTGCAACCCCAGCATTCAGACCATTTAAAGGATCATTAACTCCTTGACTGCTCATAACGTCAGCAATCAGAGCCTTTCACCACCTGAATAACCATAATAAATGGGACTTGTCAAAGAAAATCTAGGATTGATTTATCTCCTTCACATGAGTCCTTTCATATTTTGCATTCTAGTCCATGTAATGTTCAGTGTTCTGGTAACAATATTCTTTTACTGTACAGACTACAGTATAAGAATTGTGAATACAGTGAATATTGCACTGGTGTGGCCATTGCAGGTAAGAGGACTGAGTGAGAAGTAACTCTTAAGCCCTAGAGCTGCTCAGTGGCCAGCAGTAGACAGCTCTGATTATACAGGGCAGCTCCCAGGTAGCTAGTAGTGGGTGGTTGGGGTTACAGGCTTAAAGTGAAGTCACGACCGCAACTCAAAGTGAGCAAGTGTGCTTTATTAGTCCAGCCAAGCTGAATAAGCTCAGATAAAACTATGAGTCAGGTATACAGCTAGAGAAATATTTCTACTTGCATCCAGGTTCCTTTGCACTGACAGGATTCAGTGGATTTAAAAAAAAATTTTTACAAAGAAAGAAAATGAATGAAAATGAAAATCAATGTTCACCGAATGAAGTCTGGCTTGGATATGTCCAGGCCTTAGATTTTTTAAATGTATACATCATGAACTCTACAAGCTCTCAAATGACAAGCTTGTATTCAAGTGTTCATAGACTTTAAAGTGAGAATATTGATCTTTTAAAGGAGTGTAGTCGTTCTCTTAGAAATAAAAAGTGCAACTCATAAGAAACAACCATGTTTTCACTCAATAGTCAGAGTGGTGTTGCTATAACCATAATTGGTTTCTTATGACTAGTAGCTTATGGTGGCTAATGTTAGCGAAACTCATCTAGCCTAATTTCTGCTAACATTAGCAATTTAGCTGACATTACTGAGTCATTTGAACAACATTATTGACTTATTATTGTCAACTTATGCTGCTAGTTGTTGCTAGCTTTTTAGCATTGAAATGGTTCAGCAAAATAATCAGATAAACAAATGTAAATAATAAAAAGAAAAGCTTTTATTAAAGCAGTGTTCTTGTAGAGTTGTCCTCGTAAATATCATTGTAAAGTCGATACGATATGATTAGTTAACGGTAGCTTATTTAGCCAGCAGCCACAAAGCAACATGGCAATCATTTAAAGTTGTGTTTCTACTAAACCATCAAATGTAAATGCATTACTTGCTCTCCTTTTTCCTGTTCCAATCTCCACCAACTCCTGAGAAAACATCTGGCTCAGCTAAATTTTCCTGTATGTTCACAAGCTAGTTCCTGATTTTGTCTTATTTGTTTTATGGTGCTTGGCAGGAAGTGTACAGTGGGTTTATCAGAGCTTTTTCGCTGAGAACAGCTGTCTCCTACAAGTGGAAATGAGATTTGTGAGAGCAGTGAAGCTGAACCAAACCAAAGCAATGAGCTGAGAAACGCTGAAATGTTATTTAGATTCCAGGGAAACAGCAGAGTTAGATGATGATTCTGTGGTTTGTTACTATAAACGACCCCTTTGACATTACACATCTTCATTTGACCCATTTCTTATATGGAAATATTGATTAGTCCAGCTTTAATTGGATATACAGTTTTAATTTAATTCCACATCTATTAACATTGAAACATATTTTGCAACCATACTATAAAGTTTAGAAAAGCATACCTTACAACCAGAACAGATAAAGAAAGATGGGGTGACATCTTCTCCCCATATTCATAATGGAGAACTGAATCATTGTCATTTGTACTGTCACAGTAGAATGCTAAGAGACAGTAACAATAACTCATGTGTTAGTGTAATCCACATAAAATGAGCAAAAAGGTAAAAAGAGTCAAATTGCCTTAAAAACAGTACAAGTTAACCACCACCTTCGTCACACTGCGTCAAACAGTCTGTTGTTAAGGAAGGTCACCTGAACCGTTCTCATTTTTTCTGATTCAGTGTGCCTGTGTTTCAGCAGTCGTTGTCAAGGTAACAGCAACCCAACTGCAGCTGATGTGAGTGGCCTCCTCATTTGTAATTGTGTATTAATAGTAATATATTACTCACTGTTACACTGTTGTTGTTGTTTATTACCGAAGTGACGTCGCAACGGCTGCTGAAGCAGCTGTCGCTAATGAGTACTCGTGGTGATGCAAGACAACAGGTGGGAACTAAGGCTGTGGGAGATGTGTGTAAGGCCTGGTGTGTTATGTAGGCATGTGTTAGTGTGAAAGAGCGTGCACACACACACACATGCACACATGATGTTGTTCAAGATGACAGATGAACTCAGTATCATCATTTGGAGATTATTGTCTATCCTAAATAACAAAACCAGCAAAAATACCAGAAATAGAATAGCTGAGAACATGAGCTGTGGAAAAAGTTGTCACAATCATATTACTTATTATTGCTTTAAGTTAGCTTAGTTTGAACCCCCCTGACCTATTTTATATTGATAGGCAATATATTTTTTTTTATATGATGCTATGATAGATGCTCTTTCTCAGCTTTCAAACTGGCAACATTTAGTGTTACAACCAAGCACAGGTCCGTTTTATTACAGAAAGAAGCACAATAATGTAGTCAATAGAAGATGTCATACCCTAAACAACAGTAACCCAAAGAAGTAATTCACATTAGCAAAACAAATCTCACTGAACATAGTTAATAGAACCAAAAACAACACCATGAGAAATGGTCATCCAAGATAATGAAGTGTGCTAAGATAACATCTGTAAACCTATACATATGCCTACAAACACTTAGTAGTTGTGAATGATAATTTATTGTTTTGATGTTCGAGATGAAATAATTATATATTAAAAATTGGTTGTTGTAAGCAAGGAACAACCTGTTCACTGGATCTGTGACTCCTTAAACTCCTGAAATTGAAATAGCTTATATTATGGGATAAGAAAAAGTTTGAGAATAGGAATAGGTGTTACTTTGTGTTGGAATTATTCCCATCGCTGGTATTGACAGAGGCAGAGCTGCTGAGAGGGAGGACAGAGCTGTGTAGGTGAAGCGTGACACAGAAAGATGAGGAGGAGGAGGGTGATTACAGACAACCCCTGAGTGAAAATGAGAGAGATTTAAGGTCAGCAGGCCAAGACCAAGTAGCGAGATGAAGCGGTTTTATTCGGGGGTTCTGGTGGTAGAAATCACAATTAGTATGGGCAGACAGAGGGAACGGTGGAGAAGAGAGGACACAGTCTGATTGGCGGGCTGGAGTGTAGAGATAAAAGACAGAGGTAAAGAAAGACAGAGTCAGAGAGTGTGTGAGAGAGAGGGAGCGCGTAGGTGGGAGAGAAACAGAGCAGAGACTGTTTTCTTTCACAATGCGATTAATTGCTAATGAAAATAATTACATATTTTCAGACGTAAGCAAACTTCAAATTAACTTCCAAGTTATAAAATATTCTTTGCTGAGTTTGACTTTTAAGGATTTCATTATTTAGGAATGGAATTAGTTGTTTCTGTTTCCCAAGGTCAGTGAGTCCAATGGGAGATTTCCATTGCAGAATACACATAATTTCAATGAAGTGTTTCCACCTACCTGTCTATCAAAGTAACAGGCTGCAAAGTGAGGTGTCTGCAGGAGACTGGAAAATATGCTCTAATGAGATGTATGTGTGTGCATTGCATACAGCAGCATGTACCTCATCATTTCCAAAGCGATTCAAGCTAGATGAGCTCTTAAAGCTGTTTTCATTGTCAAATCAAGTGTACCGTAAATCCAGGCTACCATCTGGGAATCTTCACAGTAATTGATTATGTTTGAGGATTTTTTTTTTCTGTATGCTCTATTTCTTTCATGAAATAAACATGAATATTAGGCAATGCCTTGTGTAATGAAATTCATGCTATTTACATTCATATTCATGCCAACATCAAAGATATGCCCCTCCAAGTAATCCAAAGCTGTCATTTGTACATGTTTTGAATTCTTAACTGGCCGTCTGCATTGAGGAATCACCTGGCGGGAACCCCACAATATTGAGGAGGGTCAACTGCTCTAAGCTGGCTGTTGGTTAACTAATTCATAGATGTATAAAGAGAACTGGAGACAATGTTGGAGGTGGGGTTCTGCCCATTTCTATGACAGTTGCTCAGTGGCACATGAAGCCAAAAATTCTACTTCCAGAAAACATACTAAGCACGTTCTCTGGGCCCAATGCGTCTATGAAGCATGCTCTGCCAGCCGAGACAAACATCCAAGAACTAATTGCTAAATCACAAATTGTTTATTTTTTTCGCATATGTTGAATACAGGGGATATGATGTGTTGGTGTGGTGGCTTTGGAGTTGATAGAGCTGGTCTGAGTAACAAAAGTAACATAAAAAGTAAATAGTTAAGTAATGTAAGACACAACTCAAATTCATTTTTTGTTGATAAAGGGAAAAGGTTAGTTCAAAAAACCCTCTCACAAAGCAATCAATAATGAAAAGTATTATCTTGATAATTGAAACTGAATATAGAATTGAAAAATCAATAAATCTCTACAGAGGAGCTGCTCCGTGCTAGTTCTTAACTCACATCCTGCCAGAAGGAACATTTCAAAGTACTAATCTTGTCGTCAAAATAGCAAACTACAGTAGTACCAACAACCATGCAAGTAGTAATTAAAAGCCCTATAGACCAAGAGATATTCTAACAAAAAAAGTTCCTGGATCATCGGTAGGACAAATCAGACAACATTCTTCACCTAAGCCCAGACAACTATATCTATATCAAACTGTGTAACAGCCAAGATCTCAACCACATAACACATATAATGTGTACTGGCCTCCTCAAGTACACTGACCTTTTGCATTTAAGCAATGTTGGGCCAGCACTACACCTTACTCGACTCCACTTATGTTTGTACTTATGACCGTGCTGGAAAAATAACCTTCTTCTCTGCAATGATTTGAGCCGTGACCACCTTCCACCTTCCAGTAATCACTCCTCACTTCACTCAATTTTACACTACCTGTAAAAAGACAAACAGTACTGTATGTGACTGAGATACAGCTAAAGGTCCAACAGTATGAGCCAGCAATCGATGCACCGCTTTTCCTCTGTGTGAACTGAAACCATCTCCCCTCCTGAACCAAAGACCATTTTTTCTTGGACAAACACTTTTCACAAAAGCTAGTGTCAACTACAGACACAAATATGTCATTAAGAATGAATGGGAAAAAATACCCAGCATAATGTACGTATATTCAGAAAAAACAAGTCAGGTTAAAGGAGAAAATTAAGACAAAAGCAAATATAGCAAAATAATTGTGTAGGGTTTTGAAAAAGGCTATGTTTTTAAAGAGAGCTATGAAAATGTATCTGCCCAAAAAACAGTAGAACACCAAGACATCCTGCCCACTAATACCTGCATCAGTATCCATTCACTAATCAGACTTGTCACAGATATACAACAGCACTTTAAAAGACTTCAGTGCCTGAAACCAGAAGGTACTCAGGATCATAAAATCCCATAGCCAAGAAAGTATCCCGATACTCTTGCAAACTACAGGGCTGTCACAATCCTGAACAATCTGGAAAAACAATTTCAAAGAGTCCTGCCAGGTAGTCTTCAAAGCTACAGAGACTTGAGGAGCTTGAGAGTTCACCAGGCCAGGTTTCAGAAGAATAAAAGAAAACCAACATCTTGCAGCTGACAGAGAATGTACAGCAAGGTTACAATAAAAAAGGATAACATTTTTTCTTTCCCATTCCTCAAGAGCACTCTGAAAGAAAGGACTGGACTTGAAGGTTACCAATGTAATCCTAAGGTTTTTAAATGGGACTTTTTATTTAAACAAATAACTTTATCTCCCTTAAAATAGGTGTCAGTTTTTGCCCTATTTAATTTTTATATTCATATATAGCACATTACATTTCCATTGTACAGATCATATGAATTCTGTGCATGTATTGACCAAGATCAATTCAAAATTTGTTTTTGGTGCGATCTTAGGCCACCAACATTCAGCTCTGTAGGATATTCAATACAGACATTTTGCCCTGACAGACTGGTGATCCATGTAGGTCCCAGTCTTCCATGACCCTGAAAAATAAATCAGCAGGTAAAGAAAATGAAGAACTGGGAGAATAACTATATTCAGTGAAAGGTCTAGTTCAGAAATAGGAAAAAGTAAGAATTCATATAATACAAACTCAACTGACATATTGATATTCAAAACGTGCAAGAGTCATTTCACAGCTACTATAATGAAGGTCCTGGCCTTAGTCTACACCTGTCAGGTGATCTTTCACAGTCTGCATGTGCCTTATGTAATATTTTATTATGATAATTGGCCTTCAGTGTAGCGCCAGTCTGCCATTCTGTCAGTCTGTCAGTCTGTCATTTTTTTCCCTTTATTATTTTTTTATTTTAGACATAAAAACATAAACATAAAAGTTTCTTCTACCAAATTTGACATACGGTTGGTTCATATCTATGTCATCTTGATTGCCTTGACTGTGATTGTTCAAACCCACACCACTACTATTACTATAATTAGATGTAAATTGATCCTATTTTGCATTTCCACACACATCAGCATGATTGTTCTATTTAAATGTAACTTGTACTAACATTCATCAGAAAGCAATTTAAGTCTTCTACTTGATGTGCTTCAGTTTGTAACATACTTCTGGTCTTGCAGGCATATATCCGATAATTTATCTTGTGCATAGTTGACACTTGAGGTTTCATGCTTATCAGAACATGTGTTTCATGCACTAATGTTGCTAAGAAACTGCAGCGTTCTTACTAGGTACTCTAAGTGACATATCTTGAGTGTGTTGTACCATTCAAAGGGAAGTTTGTGCTCCTGCTATCAATAGTTTTAAGCGCAGTGGAATTGGAACATCTTTTTTCTCACTAAATTGTTCAATAAAGTATTTATAGCTTGGGTAATGGCATGACTCTAGGAATGGCAGTGATTGGTTGGTCTATTGTCCACCAAATTGGCCCAGATTGAAATATCTAAACTTTTTATTGGATTGCCATGAAATTGTGTGCACCATTCTCGATCTCCAGAGGAAGAATCCCACTGATTCCGGTGATCCACTTACTAGGCCTCTGGCACCAAAATGTTCACATTTGTATTTCTTAATGAAATGGCTTAACAACTGTTGGATGCATTGCTATAAAATTTTGTTCTCTAATTCATGTTCCTGTTGGGTGAATTTTGTAATAATCATCAGGGCAAAATTTCAACTTTTCCAATACTATGGTTTGTGACCAGATACCTGTGAAATTAATGGCATTGCTCTCATCCTCAGCTGCACCTTATGTTCAGTGCTGATTAGCAAATTGTAGTATACTAAATGAGATGGTAGACATAATCATTATACCTGTTAAACATTACCATGTTAGTATTGTTGTCATTGTCAGTATATTAGCACTGAGCTCAATGCACCACAACATCATAGTGCAGCCTCACAGAGCTGCTATCTGCTGTAGTTTTGGATGGGAAGTTATATCATCAAGTTACCTTTTGGCAATTTAAATATTTCATTACTGTGTATCTAGGTTAACAACTTAGTGACAGTTTGTTGTACTTTTGTTTATGAGTGTATTGCTTGGCAGCTTTAGCGTCTCATCATTTTTGACTATCTTGGCTGTTCCATTAACACCATTTGACTGACTTGCCTACTTGCTTGGAAACTTTGTTACGAGTGAAATAAGCTGATGTGTCATCTGGGTGGAATGAAAACCTGCAGAATCCCTTTATATGTAGATGGCTTGTTGACCAAGTTATTTCCAATTGGCAAGTGTTTCAGTGGAGCTCAGTTATTTTCATTGGCTGAGTCTCAAGTCAAGTATCAAGTCAAAGGATGCCAATGCGTTATGTGTGTCCATGTGGAGAACAGTCTTCTCTCAAGAGACAGTGGAAAAAAGACAACAAGCACAGTCAGTTTTACATGTGTGCATTCTTCATAGCCAAATTTCTTTATGTCTTCAGCTGACAAGTAATCTTCTGGGATGTTTATCAGCTCTTTGTCCTTGGTATTCTTCCATCTGTCCATCAATTATCTATTCTGCTTATCCTGTCTGCGGTTGTAAAGCTGTATTATTTCCCGGCATGCAGTCGTAGAGACAGGGTGGGGCACTCAGTGTTCTTTGGTTTTAAAATTGGACTTTGCTGGATATATTTGAAAATCCTTTTTAAAAAAAAAGAAATGTAACCTCTATTTCCAGTATTGACGGAGGTTTTACTGAGAGCTAAATGCTGCCCTTTCACTTTCTCTGCTCTGATTTATCCTGGTGGAAAAGCCCAGTTTCTCCACCAGGATGATTGAAGGGCCAGTTTCAAATATTTTATTAAAGCCTACGAGACCTGTCTATGTCAAGGTCTATTTCTTTCAATGTGACTGAATGCCAATAACTGCAAACAAAATGATAGCAACTCTTGGACAATGCCCTTTCTCTTTGAAGAATGTGTGTAATTAGATGGATGCCATCACATACATAACTACGGTATGCATTCCTACATATACACACAAACACATACACTCAACAAAGCATTATCCTGATAAAGGGTTTTATTCATGTTTTTCTCTTTGAAAAAAGGTTTTTGATGGTTTATATTACAATATTTTTCTAGTACTAGTGATGTTCTGACTCATTCCTAACTGTACCTTTTACTATTACACATTATGTCAACTGTGTGCCTTAGTACCTTTGTATGTGTGTGTTAGCAACAACCTGACCAGGCTCTCTTAAAGTGGATTGACCTTTAAGGTGAATCCAGCTATTCTCATTTTAATGAAAACCACAACCTTACTCCCCCAAACCCCTCCCTTGCCAACTTAAAGTCTCTCCAAGCTTTATGTCCTAGTACCGCTTATGAGCTACATATTTAATCATAAAGAAATTCAAATGGCAATGTTGACATCGTGGTGTGACACTCCATCCACGCTAATTGCCATCCCTGATTTATTTATAAATAATATTGTGCATTGTACATAGGCTGCAAGGTCAAAATCAATCCAGCACAAAAGCTAAGCAAGAATTATTGCCAGTGAGGATTATATAGTAATGTGTTTTTAATGAAACTGCAAGAGAGGTGGCCAATTCTCTATTAATTTTTGAGGCTTTTGTTAGTTGTATACTCAAATCAACATCACAATGGCTCCATCCCCTCAGGAAAAAAGGCAAGTCTACCCATTTCAGCATCATCACCTTCTACAGAGGCACCATTGAAAGTATTCTAACATACTGCCTGCTTCAGTAACTGTAAAGCATCTGAACAACATCGTCTGAACAGGATAGTGGAGACAGCTAACCCCACTCCCCTTCCTGCTGGAGATTTACCATCAATGCTGAGTTTGCAGCCTCCAACATCATCAAGAATCCACACCACCCTTCTCATAGTATGTTTTCTGTCCTGCCATAAAATTCTGTACGATGCTAAATAGTTTTTACCCGCAAGCAGTCAGGATCATTAATAGACTACACGCCCCCACCCTCATCCTCCCACACGCTAACCTCCTCATCAGTGCTGATCACTCCTTGACATGCATTAGCTGTCAACATTGAACTGAGACATGCACTTTTTCTCCAAATGCACTTTAATGCTCTGTGCTGCTAATTGTTCAGTCTTTCTTCTTTTTCTTCTCTTTGGGATTTAAATGTTTTTAAGATAATTTTATCTTTTATTATTAGATGTAAATCTTTCTGTCGTTACACTGCTGTGGGCTAGTAGGAACATCCCTGGTTTGTGTGCAAGGTTTACAAATATTAAGATATAGCCTAATATATAATCCAATGGAAAAACATCATAAATTTAAAAAAATGGATGGATGTTGAGATATTTGTGTTGGGTGGCATTCAGTTGATAGATGTGTTTGATATTATGTCAACACTGTACATGTTGCAGTTCATTTAATCATTAAAATGTACATGAGAATGTTCCATGTAGTTTAAGCAGTGTCTTGAAACTGTGTGTATTCAGTATGCTATAAGTGTATTTTAAGTGCTATATTGTGATTTGTAGTTCGTGGGAAACAGGGATTGTACCTGGAGGATAAAGTTGTGGTGTATGCACACAGCCAACTGTGGTTAAATGATTTGGTTTCCAGGGTTCAGTTACAGTGAAGTTGACTCTGTCAAGTTTTTTTAGACTATAAAAACATCTACAGGCTGAAGGTTTAACTGAACATCCCAAGCAATAGTCCAGATCATTTGACCTTTGCACACCAGATAATATCCAATTTACAGCCACCTACATGGCAAAACAGACACTTGGAATGCACAAGGGTAATTGCTTGTCTTTGAGAATATATATGAGATGAGATAAATAGATGGGAGGGAAGAGAGAGAAGGAAGCAGAGGTTGATTAGGATGGATGGGTTGCAGGAAGGTAAAGGCTAAAGATTATGGAGTCTGCAGTGTGCCTCTGGGATGATTAATAAATGTTTAATTATAGTCGATTAATAAAATGGATGCATTTTAAAAAAGCAATCACAACTTTAATTAATTTTGCATTGATGCTTTAAAAATACCAAAGTGCGCAGAACCGGTCATGAGAATCGTGTGATATCACAGCTCAACAGCTGGCCAGTCAGAAGTTGTGTTGTGAGTGACTTGTAGATTAACGCACAAGGATGGAAATGATAAATATAAAAGAGAAAAGAACAGTGACACTGAATATAGGCAAACATTAGAAAATAAAAAATGAACTGAAATGTAATAGCCTTAATTCTTTCTTTTTTTAGAAAAAGTCAGTGTTCAAAACAAGACAATTTCTTTCAAAGTTAATTAAATTAGCTGATTACTCATATATTATGTTAATATATAATGCAATATGTTTTTAATGTATTCTTTTTGATTATTCATATTACTCTTCAGCTCATTGTTTTGGTTTTACACAACTTTGGTGTTTTATTTCACTCTCACAGCTAACATATTTTTCAGCCACAGCAGGCAGCTGTTCCCAGTGAAACTGCTCTAGAAACCCACTGTACACAACCAGGCCAGCACCAAATCACTGACTAACTAAGATTGCAACTAGCTGGTGAACATGGTCGAACATTAAGTAATAAAAGAGACAGATATTTCTCTCAGGAGTTGATGGAGACCAAAACAGAGCCGAAAGGACAGAAGGAGGCCAGAAGAAAAAAACTCAAAATTAATGATTTTGTTGCACCAAAGGATTAGGCAACTATTAAGCTATATACTCTTGTTTGTCTTGTCAACTTAAAAAAAAAAAGTTGAGTGTATCAGTGGATGCACATATGAAATGTGAAAAATCAATAAAAACTATAGTGAAATTAAAAAAAAATTAAAAAGTTGATATGTTTCAACTTGGAACCTACTTTCCCATCATTTTGTGTTTAAGTCACTAATGGGGACAACATTTTTTGAAATAGGTCTAGTACTGAAAACACTGCTGTGAAACAGGCTGAAATGTAATGCAACTGGCCAATAGCGCTCCATCAGTGTACGTCCACTGAAAGTCCTCTTTTTTCCTACTGATAGGCTTAGGTTACATAATTTTGTCTGACAACATTATGGAAAGGACCATACAAAGAAATAAAACATTCCCAATAAAACACAATTGCCCCATCAGATTACAATACTGTACTTATAACTTGTTTCCACTGCCCCCAAGTGGTCAGAGAAATCATAGCAGGTTTAAATTAAAATTTTATTAGTCAATTCATAATTGCATAAATGTATTGATTTATCAAGTTATTATAATTAAACGATGATAAAAACTTTGGTGGCACACTCCAGACTAAAAATTGCATGAAATGTAGCAAGGCATATTAAATCCTAGCTATAGGTTTTTCAGGATATCAGAAGCTTATATTACAATGCTCATGTGTCAAATCAATTGAAAAGGCCAAATCAAAATATTGAAACACTGGCAATTGATATAGCTAATTGCCATGACGTGCCATGACGTGTTCACTCCTGTTGGGCTGAATCTCCATTATTTCCTTTTTTTATGTCAAGCAAATATAATATTGCCTGTTCATCCAGCAGAGGGTTTGTGCTAATTAAATTGTCTTGGGCCATTAGCTTTGTTCTCATGACATTAACAGAAATTGCAGTGTTGATAATTGGATTGATACCGGGCCAAACTCAGGACATTTTTCATTTCAGATGAGAAATGTAGCCCTGCGTCCCTCAGGCTGCGAATATAAACTTGATGACAGACGCCCTAATCAGACTTAAGTCGGCAAGCAGAGGCGTCTCCTTTAATCTGTAACAAACCTATCTATCTTTCAAGCCCCTCTTTGACTGAACTATCTTGTGGATAATTCTTTCCTGAGTGCAGTGCTTCACAGGACTTTTTTCGTAGTGTAAAAGAAACTCAAGTGATTAATGCTTGACTGACAAATTTGAGGATTTTGTTTATGGTACCTGATGATATTCAGGCCATTATAACCAATGATTAGCATAAAAAACATTATGCTAATGTTGTTATGCTTTATTGGATGCACCTTTTGACACGTTGGCTCTTAAGCAATTCTGGATCATCTTAAAAGCTTCTTTTTGCAAACACATCCAACTGCTGAAGTTATCACATGGAATACTAACAGGGTATAAAGTAGAATATTCCCTGACCATTATTTACGTCTGCAAGAGCTGTGAATGTTGACACATTTATCACCCTTCCCCTTGAGCTACAGTGGCCATTAAGTGTTCAGAAGCGTTCAAAGGAAATGTGTTGAAAACAGACACTCTTAACACTTTTGGCAGCATCAAAAGCCGGCTGTCATAGTCTGGCTGCATTACCCAGCCTCTCAAATCTCACCTCAGGAATCCTTTGTTTCTTTTTGTTTGACTTTGTTGTACTGTTGCAATGAATGGTACAAATGAGAAAAACGGCACACACTGTCACACAGTCTCTCCAGTGATGTTACATTCGATCATACACACAAAAAGAGACACAAGTAGTCATTAGTAAGATGCTGAGGAGTGACAGTTGAGAATCTGAAAAACAAGTTGAACACTAACAGCGTTGAAATGGAGAGCCAGCTTTCAGATGGTGAAAAAGCTACCAAGATTTAACCATCAGAAAGTGGATTTCAGGTGCTGTTAGAACTGCAAATCGAACTTCAGTTTTTCTAACTTTTATTTCCATTTCCATAAGTGCTGCTTTTTTACTTCCTCCACCTAGATTTATGGGGTAGCCAGTCAGCTTCCAGACACAAGTCTGCTTCTCTAACCGAGAAGCCACCAGGGATCTTTATTCCCTGAATAATTGAGAGAACAGCACTGAAGTTGGTTGAGATTTGCAGAACACCTGTTGCAAAAAGATAGGACCAAATGCCTGTAATCTAAAAATAAAAAACGAGGACACTCCAATAAAATGGCACCGGATTTATCCATGAATTTGTGAAATAAGAGGGACTCCTGGTTCATGCTTTACCTTATCTCTTATTTTCAAAGCTTACAACTACAACACATAAATACAAAATGCTACATAATCAGATAGCGAACTTGACTAAAAAACTGTGGAAAAGTAGCCTAGTAGTCATTTTTGTCTCCTTTTACAATCACTAGCCTGTTTAATCTGATGTCCTGTTTATCTGTGTGCAAATGTTGCACAGTGTTGTCATAACTGTCTTTGTTCTTCTTCTCCCCTATGCAGATAAAATAGAGAATGGGGATGTTTACCAGAGGAGGAAAGGACCTCATTTGGGCAGCTCAGAAGGACAGGAAACAGGAAATAAACAACAGGAAGGAGTTGGGCAAACAGGAAGCAGTTGGCGGCGCATCCTTCTCCTCATTCTTGCCATCACCATCCACAACATCCCAGGTGAGAACGAGCCACTGGGATGATGAGTAAAGCATTTGATCAGAAAGTTTGTGTTAAATTGAATTTTTTGAATGCACTGCTGCTCTATTGCTGCCATTCAGAGAGTAAAATTCCATTTGTTAAACCCTGAGAGTAACAACAGTGGTTAAATAAGTTCCATATGAACTTCATGGGTGGTGATTTGACATCATGAATATCTGTGTCAAAACAAGCTGTGACTTCAGTAACATGAGCCATCTAAGAAAGGCCACAAGACGAGTTATGTGTCTTTCAGGATCTTCTGAGTGGTAGCAAAATGATAGCAATCATTTGGGAGTAGAACATGATAAATAAAAAAGATCAAACCGTCACAGCACATGGACAGTTGTTTGAAAGGGAAGAAAAGAAAAATTGCCGACCTCATCGAGCAAACACATCAGTCAGTGTGGTGTGACACATGGTCGGTCATCCACTTTGGTACTTACTGAAATGTCTAAACAACTCTCGGATGTACTGCTGTGAAATGTGGTATAGACAACCATGGCATGACTGTGGAGATCCTTTGATTTTTCCTCTAGCACCACCAACAGCTCCAAGTTATCCAGTAAAATACTTCAACATCTACTGTTCTAGATGGACACACATTAATGCCCACCTCATGATGAATTGTTTCTACAATGGTAATCTTTTAACTTTTCATCTAGTGCCATCATTATTTTGCCATCATCCATTTGTTCAAATGATTGGCTTATATTTAAGTACCTGCAAAACTAATCCCATCAGTCTCAGCTGTGCTTTGTGTTTAGTGCAAAAAAATATTAGCAAACAAAGCATTAGCAAATGTTAGCGTTTTAACAAGCTGAATAACAAGCTTGGACCCTGCCAAGCATCAGCATGTTGGCTTGTCATTGTGGGCATTTTAGCATTTAGCTTAAAGCTCTGCTGTACCTAATTGCAGCCTCACAGAGTTGCTAGCGTCTTAGAAATAAACTATTTTGCTTGTCACTCAAGCTAATGGTTTCCTAAGTATTGGGTACCCTCCCTACCCCTCCCTACCTCTGCAGGTAGGGAGGGGCTGAAGAATGTATTGGCTTCCAAAAGATAGCATTTCATACAAAGTTTGGGGTTTGTTCCGACTTGTTTTGTTCAGTCATGTGATGGTGTTTCTAATAGAAATAAATGTCATCAAGAAAATTGCACAAATATTGCAACTGACCTTTAAGAACACGCAACAAAGGTATGTGGCTAAAGTTGCTATGGCTACATGCCAACAACAGCCAACAGCGCCGGAGTCAACAGAAGAATCTCATAAACTGTTTGTTTGAGCTTTCTGAGCTAACAAGCTGAGCTGAGGAAAAATGTAATCTAATTCCAGAGCAGCCTTGACTAATTCAACACAAATGGAAATATTGTTTGAGTTGAATGCAGGCAGAGAAACATTGCACCTGAGGAATGAGACCAGGTTATGTATCATACATTAAATCACTTCAACACGATGACCTTGTGAATGACAAAACAAGGTGTTTATTTCACTGCATGAACAGTATGTTTGAGGCAGAAAGAGGGAAATGTATAAAGCAAGGTACAAATATAGTATCACTACCAACTTACAGTCCATTTAAAAAAACTTCCCTCATACAGAGCTTCACTAAAAGGTAATAATAGAAGCATTGTGCCAAGTCCAGCCCAAATTGTCTGGTTTTGAGTTCAGGCTGAAATGTGAGTGTGAATACTTTTCTCTCTTTGCTTTGAGTAAGTTATTTGAATATTTAAGGTTGTCCTGGACCAGCCCTTGCATTATTGAACACTACACATGCCAGAAAGTTACTATTCTGTCAAATCTAATGAGCTAATTAAAGTAATGACATGTCAATCATACATCAAAGGCGACGCCCAAGGAGGAGCAGTGTTCAATATTTGGTGACAGCTCGAAACTAAATATGTGACTCAGGAAATAAACATGGCAAATTCATGTGACAAACAACAGGGAGGCAATTAACAGTTATTGTTGACATTTCTAGAAGCTGGCAGCAAGAGTACCAACACAATTAACACCCATTTAGTTAGAAATTCACAGTTTTTAGTTGCAATTTAGCTTAGAGGCTCTTGGGTTTTTTTTTTCCTTGTCATATCAGAGAGTTCATGCTGGGAACTCTTTCTACTCAGACAGTGTGTGTCAAATTGGTAACACAAATCATCTTTAGAATTGTAAATTGGACTTAAGACACTGTGATACATCTGGTGTTTCAGTCTCAATGACTGCTGCAGCTCAATTTTCACAACAGTGTTGTGATGTGCAAACCTCTCCAAACAGCCACACGGATTTGCTATATTGTTGCCATAAAACACAAAATGCCATCCCTACAGGCAGAGTCCACAACACTGAATTACTGTCTTCAAAAGACGTATAATATACCTAATTCTGGAAAAGTTTGACTGCTTATTGCTAATCTTACTGTTGATTGTATTACTCCATTTAGCAACATCACCCTTGTGAGCAGAAATGCAACACAATTGCTAATTACTTCACAGCTGCAACCTTACAATTTAAAAGCTTTGTTTGAAAGAAAGTGAAGGAAAATGGAATGCTTAAATTCTTTTCTGTTCATTACTTGCAAAATGAATTTAATGAATTGAGTGTTTGTTACTGTAGCTGTAAGTTACATTTAGATTATTTAACTTGCGAGTGATAATGTCACTTGCGAGTGATGTGAATATACAAGGTGTAATGAATTAAATAAAAATAAACTGTGCAGATGGATGCACGAATCAGAAAAAACAAAACAAAAAGTTGATCTTGTTGGACTGTAGATTTTCTGCTTGCAAAGTCGGACCCTGTACTTCACTATTTTACTATTTACTGTTTGTAGTAATACAGCATTACTAGGAGTATAAAACATTGTGTCAAGAGCAAATTAAAACTCAGCCATAGTTATTGTAAAATAGTTTAAAACTTGTTATAACATATTGGTGTAGATATGCAACAGATGGCTTTGCTCTATCTTTCTAATCAGGCAACCAAAGTGATATAAGTTTTTCTGAAGTATGAGTTTGTTTGTAAATTATTGCATCTTATACTCCACTACATTCATCTGATAGTCTGATTAACTGTGGAAATATAGAATTCATCATTAAGCTATGGGCAATTAACAATTTGCTCACATCAGAGTATAGCCCCTATAATTAATGAGAAAATGCAGTTTCAGTTGTTTGAATGATTTTCCGCGTCATACTCCATTGATTTCCATTTGTTCAATCAGCAACAGCAACATAATTATCATAGTGTGGAATGATTGTTTGCTCCAGAAATGTGGATACAATACAAATGAATACACTTGTAATGTGTAGGAAGAGGATAAATGGTGGTGGCTGCGTTACCAAGGAGTACCGCACTAAATATCAGATTTCATGTGAAAGGTCAGTTCATTTATAAGTAAAACCATATAGAGGTCACTGCACACACTCAATTTCTCATGATTGCAACATATGCGTGCAAAATGAGTTTCTGTACAAACACACTTATGTACATGTAATCTCACACACATTCTCTTCAGTCATACACACTCACTCACAGAAGCAGGCATTTGTAGGTGGAGATACACCCACCAAGGCTGTTAATGAAACAGACCTCCCACAGTCTCAGCTTACATCCAGAAAAACAAAAATTAATTGAGAAAACAACTCATAAAGTCGTGATTTAAATGTGAATTAGAAATTTGGACACATTTTCCCATTCATTTGAATGAGAAAGTGTGTCCAAACATTTGACTGGTACTGTATATCTGGTCAGATGATCCTAATAATGCATTATCTGTGGTGGACTGTGTGTGGTTCCTGCTTGGAAAGAGAGAACGAACTCAGTGAAATTGTCTGACATTTCCATCACCCCTGCCAAGCTCAAGGGAACAGGTGTCAGATGTAGAGTCACAGGATGCCAAGCCTGCTGCTTAATTGACAAACCGAATAATATGTGAGTTTTTGAATATCTGTGTATTTAAGTATCCAATGTCAGATTCATAGATTAGTGATTTATTTTAGAAGCAAAGTCACTGAAGAGATGGGAAAAAAGTCATGTAACCTCAGTGGGCAGAGCCAGGAAAACTAAAGCTATACTGTAGTTCCAGAAATTGTGGAATGAAAGGAAGGAATCTCAGGAACTTAAAATTCCTGTTCCCCTGGATCTGAAGAGACATATGTAGATTATGTCATTTAAAAAAAATGCAAATTTCAAATGAAGAAATAAAAACTACCATTTAAAATGCAGTTTTCAGTTTTCATGGAGAAACACCACAGTCATTTCTTAATATTTGACTGGTGTATTTGAGTTGAATGAAAGCAGAAATGCAGAGGAGGAGAGCCTCTCTCCGAAGTAAACAACCTGTTTAGTGTTTGATGGCTATTTATTTCTTCTCCAGAATGTAAACACTATGAAATAATGAGAGTTTTATTTGTCTCATTCACTTTGCCGCCTTCTTTCACATTATCTCGCTCAAGCACCCCCACTCACTCACTCTTTCAACGCAGCCTAACTTAAGCTTTAAATGGTAATAAACAACAAGAAACATCACTTTTCCTATTATTGATACTTAAGTACGTCCTTGCTTTCTATGTTTGACCAATCCGCAATGGTCAATCCTACAAACTCTGACTCAAAAGTTCCTGTACCTTTAGAAAATACTCCCCCTGAAGATACTCTCCTACAGGAACTAGATTAAGTTCCTGCAGTGGAAATGCCCCATAAGTGAAAAAGACAACATGCTAATTCTGCTTGCAGAGAAAGAAATGGTTGTCTGTGTATGTGTGCATGTCAGAGTGTGTGTGTGTGTGTGTGTGTGTGTGTGTGTGTGTGTGTGTGTGTGTGTGTGTCTACCAGGTATTTCACATGTTGTGAAGAGTTAATGACATCTGGGGACTCACCTACACTGTGGGGACAAAAGGTCCAATCCAAGTCCATAATGTCAATCATTGTATTTTTAGGGTGAAGACAGCAAGTCTCTAGGATGTGAAACGAAGTCAACATAACGTCCGCTCAGGTGATACACGACTGTGTATGTGTGCGTGTGCATACTGTATAAGCACTGGTGTCTAGACTTGTCTATAAAGAACCATGCTGTATCATAAGCAAATTAAGAAAATATGTTATTCATGCTCACTTTGTTCTGAGTTCTTTTTATGATAATGGTCCATTCTGCTGTATTCTGGCTTCTTTGAAGTGCTTTTTCACCAGTAATCATGTAATTGAACATGAGCTACACAGGATCCTTTCTCTTAGTGGCTTGACTTTGTGATAACCCTATTTTGTGATTCAGAGGCTGATAAAAGAGGTATATTTCATGTAGCCATCTTGGTTCAACTTTAATACAGATACAAAACATTAATTTGTAGTGCTGAGAGAACACCATGCTAACCCTGTTAAACAACAAAAACAGGAGCTATATATCATATTAACGTGTACTGATGTTCAAAAGGGCTCTGAATGCTCCATGACACTGCAGAAACAGGAGCTGTGAGAGGAGTTGGCAGCGGTTTATCAAACTTAGCAGGAGATTAATGGCCGTGTTCTCCCCTACCATCAGAGTTGATCCCTGTTAGCGTGACAGATGGACCAATGACAGCCACTACTAGCAGCCGGTCTGAGCAAACTCAGAGGCAAACCAGAACATTAGAATTTTACTGAAAAGACTGTAAAAGATTATTACAAAACACTAGAAACCAAGAAAATTTAACTACGCCATTTTTCAGATTTTACTGATTTTCAGCAAGCTGACTTTCCTACACTCAGGGTCTCTATCAAACATGTTAAGATTACATAACCGCAACATTTTTATGAACATTTTTGCAGAAGTACCATATATACCAAAAGAGGCAATGCTGTCAGCTTTTCCAGGCTGTACAGTACTAAAGCTGTGCTTTCAACTAAAAGCTAACACCAGCTAACACCAGCTAACATGCTTACAATGATTTGTTGTTTACCATGTTCACCATTTTATTTTAGCATGTTAGTTAGCATGGTGACATTTGATAACAGGCACTAAACACAAAGCTAAGGGATCCCCAAAATTATTACAGTTCATCTTGGTGGAGACACCAATGCTGCCATCCCATTGTTATCAAGACATTAAACTTAATGTATAATGTCTGTCTCCTTGTGTCTCCTTGTGGTCACTGACATCAGTATGATATGATCATCTGTGGACCATGAATGTCTGTACAGAATTTCTTGACAATGCATACGTACAATAGTTGTTGAGATATCTCAGTCTGAACCAAAGTAGTAGACCAACCAACAGACCAGCATTGACATCCTTGCACCCACACTCCGAGCCTGGCTAAAAACTGGTCAGATGTTCCACAGATTGAGTATAACAAAATGTTGTTTTCTCTGTTCTTCACGTCAGACTGATGGAATGTTGTTTGCTGTTTATGCAACCTCAAGACCTCCTCCATTTGTTTTCTTGCTAGATTTCCACAGAACTAATTAACAAGACAACAGAGCCATTGTTGTCACTCAGCAGATCCAGTTGATTCTACTTTGCTGTTCTTTTGATCGTTACACTCAGTAAAACTCAACACTTTCCGCAAATGTTTTAGATTTAAAGGCCTATTAGGAAAGTGAAGAAGTATGCCCTTTGAGCAGTTGGAAGGCTTTCTAAAACATTTGCGCACAAAGTGTTCAGTTTAACGCTGAAAGAAAAAACAGCAAAGTAGAAGCAATTGAAATGTATTGGTTAGATGAGAACAAATTTCTGTTCCAAAGAGAGAGATGACTGCTATTGTACTGATTGAATGAATGCTGCTGAATGAATCAAGACAAGAGATGGACATGGAAACAGTTTGAGTTTGCATTGATGCAAAACAGCATCAGCAGCAAACTTAAACAGGAGCAAATCAGAATACAGGTGGGCCTCCTATTAAAATTTGATAAAATATGTACATAAAAACCATTACTGTATATTCTGTACACAAACATGTGCCAAAGGACCATATTGAAATCTGGGGAGGATTCAGTCATTTGCGAATCTGTTACGTGACAAGTCTAGGCATGGCCCTGTCATTGATGAGTTTGTCACCTAATGGCACAAATATTTCTTGGAGCTAAATATATCCAAGACAATGGATATGATCATAGATTTTAGAACTCAAATCCATGACAGTACAATCATGAAGGAGAAAGCAGTTGACTGTGTAGAAAGCTACAAGTATCTTGGGACAATCATAGACTCTAAATCGATGTTTGAGAAAAATTGTGAGGCAGTGTTTAAAAAGGGACATCAGCATTTGTTATGACATTGATAAAACCATGATGACCCTCATCTATCGGGCTTTTATTGAATCCATTTAGTCTTTTTCCTTTGTGTCATTGTTTGATCTCTGAAAAAAACATAGTGAGTGGGTGAGTGTGTGTATGTAGAAGTACTTTGTCATGACCTTCTCAGGAGTTTTTATACTTGGACATTATTTTTGATACTATTATATTTGTTTTAATGCATTTGTCTTTTGAATATTTACCATGGTGATGCCGTCTATTTAATGTTTTAATGCTGAATCTCTTGTCTCTCATGACAAATTTACCCTTGAGGTACGAATAAAGAAACCTTGAACCTTTTAACAGCAGATTTTCCAACAGGGCTGAAACAGAAACAATCATTGTAGGTTATTCTTTTCTTCAATGCGAATAAGTGACCTCTAATTAAGTTTCTGTAGATGCTTAGTATTCTAGGAGACGTAGTCATGGTTTTGTTAGGTAATTAGTATTTTGTGATACAGTAGATTATAGTACATGTTGTCACCGTTGTGTCCTTGATACGTGGAGAATGAAGAAGGAACAGCATAAAGGGAGATGAGAGGAGACTTTGATGCATTTTGTTGTGAAGAAATGCCATACCACAAAACAGATGAAACAAATTAATGCAAAGCCTCGTAGTCCTGCAGTAGTAAAGAAAGGAGAGGGAGCAGAGAAAGAGGAGGCGCAGTAATGGCAGGCTCAGTGTAGACGAGTGAGGAGACAAGATTAAAAGTAAGATGGAAATGAGTGGCTGCTGTGACAATGGGCTGTCAGCAGCAGTATCGTCAGACTCGCTTAAAAGAGCATAGAACATTTAGCAGGAATTGGATAGGACCAGCTGCAGAGCACACACAGGCAGGCACACACACACACACACACACACACACACACACACACACAGAATTGCACAGAGGCAGAAACACATACATAAAACCAAGTTTTCTCCTGGCTCTAAAAAAAGGAAAAAAACAAAAACAAATGTGGTGATATGAAACATCTCTCACCTCTCACCACAGAATTAAACACTTACACAGCAACGTTATCAAGAATCGTCTAAACCACTTTCTCTGCTAGTGATGCTTGTATTTCTTGAGACTCTTGATGCTTGTGCTTTCAACATTTCAAGACTTGTTTGGAATCCTTAACAAATGTTGCTTTGAGATACTTTTTCAAGAGTCACCTGAGAACAGGCTACACACTAATCACATCACAATAAGAAAAGGTTTATTCACATTAGATGTCTTCAAAGGCTAAAATCATGAACCCAATCCGACACAGTGCTGTGGAAAATCTACTCCAACCCAATCCACATAAATACATTTTCAAAAAGAGAGACCAAATCCAAGGTAGACCCAGATGACCCAAACGAACCCTAACAGAGCGAGAACACAAACACCACCAATTGATTCCAATTAATAATGATGCCCTTAGAACAAACTCTAAAGTTAAGGAAAATGATTCGATAATATGCTTTAAAGACAAATTTATATAAATAAATGAAAGTCCTGTTCCACCCTCTGTACCAACAAGAAAACTCTCCATAAACAACTGGGATACATAAACAAATACAATTTTATAAACTGTTTAATATCTGAGTCAAAGTCCTAAATTAATTTAATAGTATAAATCTTGTCGAGTAGATCTAATGATCTTCCTAAAATATGCTTTTTAAGATAAATTAGTTTTTCTGGACACAATAATACAAAATGGTACATAATGGTTATCGATTATACGCTCCACCACAATCATCAATACAATAAACATCTGAAGTTACATACCATCAATCACATTGCCATATATAAAATGAAAGTAAAGTATAATTAAATGTGGACTAATATTTTACAAGTTCGATTTGCATTTTTTCATACAAAAATACCAGTTGACAATCTAGGAACAAAATATTTTCCTTTCTAATCTTCATATTGCATCCCCAATATTATCCTGGAAATGATCCACACATATATTTAATTTTTTGTTTTTTAATTACACGTTTGCTTCTGGGAACTCCAATATATATGTATTCCTGAACTGTCTCATCATCATTGTTGTTGTCTACCTGAGCTGTAATTAAAAATGCAGAGCTGCAGGCAACACTTAGGTCAGGCTCATACAAATAGTCCTGAGGGAGTTATTAGCAGAGAGATGGTTTAATTCAACTACAATTCTTAATGTGACTGTGTGAGTTGTTCACTGTGAGGGTGTCCAACATGCCTGTTGATTTGTGTTACAAACAGAATATTCAATGATAACTGACAGATTTGATCTGCACATAGGCACAGAGATTTGTGTGGTTATCTTGCAGCACCCTATGCTGGTCGCACAGACTTTAACCAGCAGATCTGGCATGTGTTATTGTGATGAACAATGACATCATCCCTTCCATTGGAGACTGCAGATAGAAAAGATACCTGCCACCTTCAGATAACTGTAAAGAGAGTCAACAGAGTAAAGAAAAGTCTGTTGCAATCAGCCTGTAAATAGCCCTTGATTTTCATATGGTGCATTTTTAAAGATAGAGTTTCATATGCCAAAAAATTGTAAATACCAGCAGAATGATGCCGACAAAACAAGGTAGATGTGTTGCTGGATTGTAAAGTTTTTCCAGTTAACAGCAGGACGGAGCTCTCTGATAGCATCTAGGATCAGCTTACAATGAGGGAATACTAAAAAGTGGACATGTTAGTTGTGAACAGGGCTTTTTTTGCGTAATTTCAAATGAACGTAGGTAGTTAATGATGTATTTCTTGGCCTTGGCCTTATGTGGTTATTAATGTAGGTAGTGGAGAGGTGGCCAAGCATGCTAACAAACTTAAGCTCAAGTTGGAGCAGAGACACTTTTTCCAAACTCTATCGTTTTTGCTACAGCCCAATTCACACTGCTTCAACACATGGAGAAGGACAAAGCATTGTAAACCTGCCGTGCCACATAACAGTTGTAAAGCAATAACTCTCACATCCTGTGTAAATCCTTACAAAAACCAAAAAGTGTGAAAATGACACATTGTGGATTTACAGAGGTTATGTGTAGGGCTATTTCTTGGCCCGGGCACAGCTACTTCCTAGAGTTTCTGCTGGTTGCTTGGCAACCTCACGTTAATGACAAGACTCACAGGCATGAGATTGCTACTGATCTTCTCATAAGTCTCCACAAGAGCATGAATAATGATATTTCCCAAAATTATTTCTTTAAGTATGATCTGATTTTTATGGTGTCTGAGTTTTACGACACTTTAAAAGCAAATAGTTTTGAGCGACATCAGCTTCAAAGTTAGCTCTTCCAATGGTCCAATGAATGCTTATGGTATTGAATGGTATGGTATCTATTATTAGACCATATTGCTCATTGTTGCACTATCTGAAATATTATATGATGCCATAAATCGGACACAGTAAATTCACTGTATGGAAAATGGTGGGTTTTCATAGACTTGGCCAGTAGCTGCTGTGCGACAGTTGCATCACACAGATTTAACTGCTTACTGTTTTGAAGCACCTTAATGCTTTGCTTTTATTAGATTGTTACCATGAGTCTAGCAAAAAATTACAGGGTTTGTCTTCTGTGGCCCTCTCTCAGTAGAACATTTCAAGCTTAGCTCTACAGCTTTGATAATGTGTGTTCACATGCCAACAAGCAGTAGCATGCTATGTCAGCATACTAATTGGATGAAACCATAAAACTCAAGGTAAGCTCTCAGGTCAAAAATATTTGACTAATGGGGGAAGAGTCCCTGTTTACCCACTTTATGTTTTGGGACTGGATGTGCGATTGCAGAGGCTGGTGACTAAACCACTCAACTATCTGAGGGCACAATTTACTCATTACTCATACTGCTTTAGCAATGTAATCACCTAGCTGTTAATGACATGACAGGATGTAACTGCTTATCAGCATTTGGAGTATGCGTAATACTGCTCCTCTTGCCCTTTTGGTATAAAATGAAAAACGGCCTGTCGATCTGACTGCACATGCACACAAGCACACTCACGCACATACTTCTCAAACACACGAATGCACTCATAAATACAGCATGATCTTTGACCTTTTCCCTTTCAGTATGAATGGTGCGTACTTTAAGTTTGCATGACATCCATAACAAATGAGACAAATGGGACTGAGATGCGGCACAGAGAGCACAGATCATGTGGAGAGGAAACAGAGACAGTTGTCACAAGTGTCTTGATGCAGCTATCCTGTCTTACTACTTCATGCAGTTGTAGAAGAAGCCTCACAAAATGTACAAAATCTTGAGTTGACAATTTGCTCTAATTCCCAACCCATTACAGAAAACAAGTAAGACATATCATTTCTAATATTTACTCTTGGTGAGGGATCAGTATTTCAGCAAATATGTCTCACTCGGCAGTCTACCTTCTACCTAAGTTCTACTTAAGTTCTAATCCTACGTTCTCAGGGCAGTATGTGCACTTAGGGAGAGAAGTATCAGTAAAAACCTGACTTTTGAAGGTACACTCAAATAAAATAATGCAGTTGATCCCCAAAGATTGTTTCTGTAAGAAAATTACGATGTTCTGTAAAATCAGTTTGTTCCAGGCCTAGTAAGTTCTTTTTTTCTGTAGATCTTCCTGTCAGTTGTGTCCAGTAATAAGATACAGTGCTAATGCACAAAAAGACTCAGCTGTCTGTGTTTTTTTTTGTTTGCAGAGGGCTTGGCTGTGGGGGTTGGATTTGGAGCCATTGGAAAGACTTCATCTGCTACTTTTGAGAGTGCCAGGTAAGATGGGTATCAAGACAACAAATATACATACACATCTTAATTTAACCAAAATGTCAACTTTTTACACTGGTGGTTATTGATTTGTCTGGCAATTTGGGGTGTTTTTGTAGTTTGTGTTATCAGAAAAAAAGGCATCCATTCTGTAAAAATATCACACCTGGACACTAAAGTATCAATCCCACCAGAATCATGTGCAGGAACATAACGACTGGTTTGCCAACTGGAAGGTTGGTTTAGTCATAAAATTAAAAGTTGCATTTTTTAGGTAAAAGCCTTGCAGTAGTTAAGTTAAGGTACTGTATAATGGTGGAACAGTTAGGTTTAGGTTAAGATTAGATAGATAGATACTGGTCAGAATTCCCATCCATGCCCATAACAGTGCTGTGTTGTGTGCTGCTGACATCTAGTGGTTAAACCTTGGTACTGCAGAGAGCAGTGTCAGTTGGGCAGGAGATTCTGTCTGATCTACTGTATACAGGTGAGACTATGGCCTTATCCCAATTTTATAATCCACTCAGACCAGCCTGGGGAACTAGCATCTGATCATGGAACGCTGCTCTCTTTATGAACCCATCTGGGAGAATACAAAAGAACACAACTATCTCTTCAACAAGGAAAACTATATTGCTATAATTAGTTTTCATAAGTTGTATTTATCATAAAGATTATATGTTCTATCAGTTAAATGCGTACCTGTTTCGTCTGGCAATTGAAAAATGCCTCCTGTGTTGATAAGCTTATTTACCATGTCTACACAGTGATTGTGTGTCACTTCAAAGCCCAAAACAACAATTGTTTTATTAGTTATTCATTTTATTTCTTGAATTGTTATCTAATGAAGAGTTATTTCTCAACTGTTACTGTCCCTCCCTGCAGTTCAAACACATCTTAATAGACAGTGATGGGATGCATGTGCCTGATTTCTGAATTTGAAAGGTGCTGTAGTTCCTGACAGTAGCAAAAATGTTTCTAAATGCCCTATTCTTTCCCTTCCTTTTTCTTGTATGGTATAAATGTACTTGAACTAAGTTCAAGTATATTTATCTGTACATGTATAATGTATGTGTCGATCAGTGTGTCTATTTAGACCCAGATACAGATTAAACATGTCTTCTATAATAAGACATTTAGAGGCTTGTGCAGCAGAAGTCTGCATTTCTCTGGGTGCTATCCGGTTTATACATAACTTCACCTTTCCACTTGTGTAACTACCAACTAATTTGGCTCACCACTACCAGGATACCACTAATATCCACTGAACAGACTGGTGACAGTCAGATGGACGGCAGTTGTAGGTGACAACAAAGAAGAAATGCAGGCAAACTGAACAGCCATGAGCCGCTGCTGTCAGACTCTATGTGTCAGCGCTGGAAACACAGAGAGCCCACTGGAGTTTTATATAGAGACTAGAAGCTTTCATAGACTTTTGTAAAAGTTTCTGTGTTGTAACTGAGCTAGCAGTTGTACTACAAGAGGCTTCCTGGTGTGTGTGTCTGTGGGGGAGTGTCAGAATGTGGCCATAGCCCTGCTGTTTATCATGTTATAAAAACACCTTTTTTTCTGTAAATCACAACAACGCATAACTCATGTCTTCCATAGCTTTACAAATGTAGATTGTGTATGTCAGATTTGGATATGAAACATGCCACGTTGGCCCACAACTGCCCAAGTAATCACCTCACTTCCAGTGCAATCACCCTATCATGCTCACACAATTAAACACTGAACTGGCTGAAAAGAGACCACTAAGTCCTCTTCATTGCAAAGACAACAATACAGCGTAATCATGTCATGGTTGGAGGTCACACAGATTCTAGGTAGTGCTTACAGAAGACAGTTGAGCTTGCATGGCTCTGGACATGCCTGTCCACTCCTGACGAGCCTGATGGGTTAACATCTGGGCGTGGAAAGCAGTTTTATTCACCCACTGCTTGAGAAACCAAGGGTTCATATGTCCATCCTTCACCATGCAATTCTTAGAAAGAAAAGATCAACAAAATAATTTTAAAAAGAATTAAAATAGATGCCTCATGATGTGAATGGCAGTGTTCTGTTGATCTGCAGATGCTTCAGACACTCTTCCATCAGATCTTGCACCTCCACTGTGAAATAAAAACACACAAAAGTGAAATTTGTAATGTTTTTTCCGTAAATTCTTACATAACTAAATTGAAGGCTGTCATTTCAAAATGCTAAAACATTAATCAAATTATCTTACAGTCATTTTCAGCTCAGAAACATGACAACATTGCCCATGGTTTGTTTCACTATTGAATGCCCAATTGTCTCTAAGATCATGGAAATGACGACAGCCCCTATCCCCACAGCGTTAAGCACCGAGAGGAGACCACCCAGTGCAGAGCCCAGCTTGTCCACAGTGGCTGCAGCCTGGCTGAATACTCCGCTGTATAACACTTGGTCTCGGTAATAATTCAGCTCTTCAGTTGAGTTGAGTTCAGAGCAGGGAGCTGAGTGGAGTCATTTGTTACTTCAAAGCTTCTCTCAAAACTTCACTTATGTTTTAGACTGTAAAATTCATATTATTTTCTCTCGATTCTCATCCAATCTTATTAGATTACATTTTATTGACAATTTTCTGAAAGGTTTACTGTGACATGAAAAGATGGATAAAAGAAAGTACAGTATAGGCTGATGGGAACATTTTGGTTTGCTGGTATTTCATCATAAACTAGTTAAGTCTCTCTTCTTTCTCTCAGCTAAGAAAGCATATAACCAAAAAGAACTATTCCTTAACATTTTTGTTTTTGTGCTTTGTGTCACCACTTTTCTAATTGTAATTTGTCAACCCATTTCCCCCCACTCATTTAGCATTCATATCTGGAGGAGGTTTATCAGGCAACTTGTCTCTCTGCGGTCATCTCTGCTCTGCTGGTGGACTGAATCACAGCCGGTCAGATTATGACAGCTATCTGGTGCTGTGGTGACATCTAGTGGTGACATTGTGGGACTGCGACTCATGTCTGACAATTCCAGATGTGACTCTGACAATGAAAAAATAAACAATCACCACATGCAACTTCTTTACGTAAGCCTGTGCAATCTAATGCAATCCAATACAACAGCTCTGCTATAAATTCTACATTCAGAATGATGATAATAATACTTTATGTTAATTACCACCACCCACTACAACCTCGATAATAAACAAAGTAGAGTGATCTCCATTCTGACAAAGTTAACAAAACTGACATATAAGCTTTATAGAAGTAGAATTTATAGCAGAGATGTATTGGATTGCATTGGATTGCACGGGTGTACCTAATAAAGTACCCAGTCAGTGTATATCATAGCAAAAGTCATATTTCCCGTGGGGTGTGCCATAATACCACTCATGCTTAACACAATTAGTTGTATTGTACATCAATTTTTTGGAAATAGTCCAGAACTCAGTCCAAAGTCATTTTAGCGAACTCAACAAAGTCAACTTCACCACACTGATGCAAAAATACTATAAACTTTTTTTTTTTTTTAAAGTAATGGTCAATGATTTACAGCATTGCTCTGAGTGTTCTAATAAAATCAGAGATAGGAGCGGGGGATGTTCAATAAAAAACAAATTTTATCACCTCACTTTTACCAGATGTAACTTTAACCTGTTCATTATCAATTTCTTCCAACAGGCTTACATTTGTAGTCAGCTAGCAGTGTAGCTCTGTGGATAGCAGTGTCATATGGTCCACCAACTATTAATTGGATTGTAATGAAATTTGGTACATTCATTCCCCACATTTGCTTTTCTGACACCTGCAACAAAACAAATTAGACTTTCTAAAGTTATCAGGCCAAATTTGAATCAGATTTAAGTACCCTGAGCTGTACTTTGATTAGTGCTAGTTAGCAAATGTTGGCATGCTTACAAGCAAAACTAAGATGGTGTACGACGTTTATACTGTAGCTTTATCAGCCTGGTAGCATTGTGGCTTTGCTACCATGCTGATGTTAGCATATTTAGCTCAAAGCCTCACAGAGCAACAAGCATGGCTGCAGACTATTAGTATTGTTTTCCCCTCTATCAGATGAAAGGCTTTCTGTCTGTTTCTTTTTGTTCTTTTCACATTTATTGATACGCTGAGGCAACTAACTGGAGTAATCTGTCAGGCAATGTATTGTGTTGGTTAGAATGTGACTGTTAATTATTTTTTTTGTCTCATCAGAAATTTGGCCATCGGCATTGGCATCCAGAATTTCCCAGAAGGCTTGGCAGTGAGCCTGCCGCTGCGGGGAGCAGGGGTCTCAACATGGACAGCTTTCTGGTAGGAAAATACTTGTGTCTGGGTCTAAACAAAGCATCTTGGGCTGAGTCATGTAACGGTAAATGTTGCTGTTCTACCTGCAGGTACGGTCAGCTCAGTGGCATGGTGGAGCCCATTGCTGGGTTGCTGGGTGCCTTCGCTGTGGTTTACGCAGAACCTCTGCTGCCATACGCATTGGCGTTTGCTGCCGGGGCAATGGTTTACGTGGTGGTGGACGACATCATACCTGAAGCTCAAGTCAGGTGGGTAAAGAAGAATGGATTGAAGTGATAAAGGGTGAAAACAGATGAGAAGGTAATGTGCTCTCTATTTCTAAACCTCTTTCCCATCTTTTCTCCAACAAGTGGAAACGGGAGGCTGGCATCCTGGACCTCCATTCTGGGCTTCGTAGTGATGATGTCACTCGACGTGGGGCTGGGCTGAATTTACCATGACTGGAATCATGTCAGCAGAACCCTCAATGGCCATGATGTCATCACTGTGCTTCTGACCTCAGTTTTAAAAAGGGGACCAAAGGTGTTTTCATTGGGAAATATCCATTGTGTTTGAATTGTTGCTACTTGAAATTTGTTATAAAGGAAGATCTGTTTTGTAAAGTTGTAAAGATGACTGTACTTGAAAATGTATCTTTCACTTTAATGGCAGGTGTCTCATTTTGGAATGAATCTACAAATATTTAATTAATATTCTCCTGTTTCCAGAGCTTATGAATGTTTTTAGAGGAAACAGTGCCAGTTCAAAAAGTTCAAATTAATGTTCTTGTTTTTTTGTGTGTTTTTAGTTTGCTTTCTCCAGTTTTTGTATGTCATCATGATGGCTGCACTTGAAGTCTGGTGTTGGATCAGGTCGTTTAAGGGACCATCCAATGAATGATTACATTTTGCTTACTGTACTCTAACTGCTGCCATATCACCAGCACAGCATTGAGGTACTATGTGGTTTAAAGGCTGTTTACTGAGGGAATTGCTTTATACTATTATCTCAGAAATCTGAAGGAAAACATGTTCAATGTGAAACCCATTAAGAAATAGCTTCTTATTTTTATTAGCAAAAGCCACTCACACATTGCCGACTGTTTTTATGGTGTACTGAAAGATTTCTGTACCGGTATGACATCTATTGGTTTACTTATTGAGACGTCTTCTCTAAAAAAAACACAAAAAACAAATGATAGCGTCTCCTTTTTCTACCAAATGTAGTGCCTTCTGCTTTTTAGGACAGAGACAAGTCTCCTGACATCTGCAGGTCAGTATGAAGAATCACATGTTGTGGTCAGTGGCTGTTTAAAATGCTCAATGTAACTGAATTACATGTTAAGTAATCATATAATTAAACAACCAAATGATTCTCAATTTACTTTAATGGCTCTGAATACCTCTTTTAACTGGTTTAAGTTGAGTAGGGCCAACCAGTGTGCTCAACTCAGTCTTTAGAGAGTGATGGGTGCTGACCCCAAAACAATTACAAAAAAGCCCCAATAGAGTAGTCAGCACTTACAGTTAAGTATATATCACTTCTTTAACGGATGCGTTTCAGCCCTAGGCTTTCTTGAGCATTACATGGGGATGTTTGCTGAAGTTGCCAGGCCACTGTCAATCAAATCTGATCAAATCACACCCACACAGTGAGTGTTAAACTTGATAAAAATCATACAAAAGACCTTTTAATTGCTGCCTATTGAGGCATTTAATATTATTTTTTAAACCGTTCATCACTTCCATTTAAAGTACATTTGAAGGGAATATTTTAATAGTGAGTATGAACAGGAGGAATGGCTACAGCAAGGAAAACCTCTTTCACTTTGTCAGACACACTTGAAAAATTATGGTTCTGTCCTTTAAGTTGTAGTTTAAAGTCACTTGATACATGACTCACTTGATAGGGTTTTCTGTAGAAATATGTTCAGACATTACTTTCTAATACTCACTTCCAGATGACAAACCTTACATGCTTAAATATATAAGAACATGCCAGAAATAAGATTATTAAAGGCATTTCCCCTCCTGTTATGTTGACAATATCAGTTTTTTATATTATTCATAAAAATCTGAGCTAAAGACAAGTATATTACCATTGTACTGGCAAGTTTATATTTAAAATCATTGTATTTTCATTAGTTTTTGTCTTTTATTCATTGTCTTTCATACTCACCAAAAATGTTGTATCTTAGCTAACTGAATAATTATTGTGCATATAAAAATATAGTTAATGTTTGAACATTCGGAGGAATCACGACATCACGTCAAGAACTATATGATAGGACGGTGTGTATTACAGCAAGCCAACCTAAACATAGCTGAATTACTTACTGCTTTGCTTTGTACACACTGACCCAGATCATTCTGGAGCTCAAGGGCAGCAGACACATGTATTATTATTCTAATGGACTGAGGCAAGTTTTCAGAGGAGCAAACTGCTCTAAAATAAGCAGCTAACTAACTTGTGATCAACATGTGACAAAGCAATGCAAAAGGTCATCAAATAGCTTGAAGGTATACAATAATAATAAAACATCAGCACACATGATTTATCCACACATTTAATGTTTTGACTTTAGAATCAGTCTTAACAGGACAGCACATGAACAGAAGGACATCAGTTTAAAAAAAGAAGACAAAGACTATGGACCTGCAAGTCTGCAAATAAAAACAAAAATGCTTTAGCTGAAATCAAGCGGTCACACATGAATTCACCTCACTGCCTCCGGTTCACTGAGCTACAGCAGAGTGACTGGGACTGATTTGTATTGCAAGAAGTTAATGAGACTTGTTGGCATTTCCAGCTGGTCGATGCGGTGGATCTTGTTGATCTTTTTGAGGTAACTGCGGATGGTGAGTCGGCACTGTGAAATCAAGGCCTTGGGATTCCCTGGAGACAAAGGAGACGAAGGAGAAAAGGTTATCAGCTAGTTAACACAAAGTATTTTATTTCAGCCTATTCCTTTATCTAACAAGGTCTGTCGAGCCTACAAGAATATATTTTCTGGCTGTTTGATATCTCAATTTAAAAACTACAGCAATGTCTATTCATACCAATGCACTTTTACATGTGTAATTATTTTAAACTTAGCTCCACCACCAAAAATAATTTTATTCAGTGGTCACAGTCCCACTACACTAAAAAAATGCATTTTTCCTTCTTCTCTTCCTTTAGGTGAATCATTGAGCTTCACTTGGCAGAATGATGTACCAAGTTCGACACTAGAAGCCGTTTTTTATATTCATTTGCTGAAAGTGGAAAGTTTCTCTGTATTCACCTAGAATCGAAGTTAAAAGCATCATTTTAATTCAGAGCCAATTGTGGTTCAAGTACGAAATTATTTATTTAAAAAGGTTAAGGCCACAAATCAAAATACTTTGGTTTAGTAATCAAGTTGTTCCATACTACAAGCATGTACCCATGGAGGTGGGTGAAGTTGTGCTAGAAAACTCTTTATCCCAAAATTGCTAAGAAATTATAATCCTGTAAAATAAAGTAAACCGAACCTAAAACACAAATACAACACAGAGTGGACTGCTCATCTTCAGTTAGTATGTAACAGCCTTCAGTTCTTTTTTGCTATAATTCACCCTGCTCAATATGAACTGTTGCTCCATAATATCCTGTTTTGTAATGTGTTACAGGAGCCATCCACTGTGTTAACTTACAGAACTGACATGTATAGCATGTGGTTATGTGCAGTTTTAAACATAATGAGCACCTCTTTCCTGCAGAAGCAGCTCCACAGCCTCGTTCTGCTTCGTGGACTTCTCGATGATCAGCGTGGGGAGGTAGACGTTTGCACCAAAGTCGATCAGAAGCTGGATGTACTCCACGCCGCAGCCATGCCTGAGGCACATCTCCAGCACAGTTTTGGGCTGCTTGATAGAATTCAGCAGCTTCGCATCTGTGCAGTTGTAATCTGGGTCCGCACCGTACAGGAGGAGCAGTTTGAAACACTCCATATGTCCGTAAACGGCGGCCAGGTACAGTGGCCCGCTGGACACTCTGGCACTTGAGGTCCAGAGCAAGACTTTAGAGCGGGAGTTCACCTCTGCGCCGTGTTTAAGCAGTTCCTTTAATATCTCCACATCACCCTCCCGAGCGGCGGTGAGGACGGGGGAACAGTTGTTGGTTGAGCTGCCATTGGGGTTGGCACCGGCTCTGAGGAGCGCTAAGACACAGTCCAGGTATTTCCCACGAACAGCTGCAAAGAGAGGCGTCTGGGCCTTGACATCCACACAGTCCACGAGGGCGCCATGGGTTAACAAAACCTGCAGACAGCTGAGGTGGCCTTTAGACACTGCAGCATGCAGAGGAGTGCCTGCAATGCCCCAGCCACCTCTGCAGTTGATGACCTTCTTGTAGATTTCTTGGCAGAGCATCTCATCAAGGAGTCTGTCATCGTTTTGTAACACAGCCTGTCTGAGCTGGGAAATTTCACAACTACTTTCTTCTTCTTCAGAGGTCCTTAACCGGAGCATAGAACCTGCTGAAAAACACTAACAGAGGCAGACTGCACATTAACTACACATCAAATACACATCAAATACATACACAAGAAAAAAAATAAAACAAAAATACTTGACAAGGGCACATTTAAGTAACCTATGTGTTGTGGCTACAGGGTTATTTTCATGTTTGTGGGTGGGCTGGGACTGAAAAGAAGCTAGACCCTTTTTGTGGAGTAATGCCTGGTTGTATAAAAATAGGTGAATATGTAATTGACACTTCTGTCAGCTATAACTGTGGAACTGTAACCCAACACTTCTCTATAAGTGATAATAACGTCTGGGAAGGATGCACAGAAAGGAAAAGAAAGCTCATTCCTTCCTTACACCAAACTCCATTCAAAATACTCACAATTTAATGTTTAAAAGCTAATCTGCTAAAGTTCACAACCGATAAATCAAAACCTATGGTCGTTTCTGAATAATTAAAGTCTTCTGGGAAATTCGGCATAGAAGTAATCAATAAAACAACCCATAATTGAATAAGTATATATTATTAGAGTTGTCGTCATCTTCTTTGAAGTGTGTATTGATTGTATACAGAACTAAAGACAAATGCAAAAGGTTAACGTGCATGTTCCGTATTTTACAGCCGCAGACTCCATCTCTCTATGTAGAGAGTAGTATACAGTCACATATCAGGACAAGTAACGGGCTGTCCAACAGGAACAATGTTGCCATTATTCAGCAAAACAACAACCGACGCATCTATTTAATAATGACGAAAATATCGCCCTACTATACATACGTCTTCCTGCTATAAGTGAGAGTCAAAATGAGTAATTAATAACACATTATTCCGTTTTGTTGGTTTTACATTACCTGAGCTGTGTCACCATCAGATGTTCCTTCTTTTTCCTGTTTCTTCTTCTTCGTCGTGTTTGTGCTATGAGTCACTTTCAGTTTAAAGACGCATTGACGCCATCTGCTGTTTATAATGGCCACAACCATATATGGAGGGTGAAGACTGCTACCGGGGGAAAATAGTGTTTAATTTAAATTTATTTAAGTTATTAAAAATTAAATATACATTTAAAATGTATCATAAAACTCAAAATAATACAATGACAATATCATTACATTTCTGCAACCCTATTGAATAACACATATAAAATTAAGGAAAACGAATTCTGTCCAATACATATGGGTCAACAATTAGATAATGAAGAGTTTATTTTTATGTGATTAGAGAATTCCTTCTTTTAAATGCACTTTTTTGAAAGCGTGTGTTTTATGTGGTTATAGCATATGTCCCATTGTCACTTTTTTTCATGTCAGAATGTAATGTGACTACTGTATATTTTACACAATTTATTCATATAATATTTTACATAAGTTATATCTTTATTTCATATTGAACACTTTGGGACTCCGAATAAATTAACTAATTTCTGATTTTTCTTATTCACATGAACTATTTCTATTGACAAAGGCTCTGATTTGTTGTTCTGTGTTCGCTTGAGTGGTTAATCAGAGCCTCAGTGGTACTTTTTGTTTCATTATTATTATAGCTAATCTTAACAGTCTAAACTTGCCGATGCTGATGTTTTGAATCAAAAATTCCTTTTCTGAAATGCAGTATATTGTTAAAGTACAGCAGGCTCCTTCAAAATTGTGCTTAAGTGCAGTATTTGAATACACGTTCTAAATGTACTACTACTGGAATTGATTTTGTGCATCTCTTGCTGAAACTTGTATCTCAAAAAGAAAAATACAATTGTCTCCATAGCGATGGACTGACAATTCCCAACTATGACCGCCTTATCACTGCCTTCAACTTTATCTGTTCTCTCTCCGAGCAACACAGAGGCATCCTTTCTATTGAAACTGGGTGTATTTCTTTTGCATGAGTGCGTCACAAAGTCTTTGTTTGGTCAGTGATGAGGTCTTGGTGTTAGTGCTCAGACAACAGGCCACTCGCACAATGCAGGAGAGAGAACTATCTAGATCAATCTACATCACTTAAAAAAGTGACAACTCAAAAGAAAATACTGATCCCTCCAGATTCCCAAAACATATATATAAAAAGCAACAATTTGCTCCCAACAACACCAGCAATATCATGCCTCTTTGGTGTCTTAGACTTGTTTCTATCTGTGCCCTTAGCTGCATCCTGCCTGAGTGAGTCTGACTATTTCTATTCAGTGCCAGAGGTTTTACAACATGGTAATGAGCAACGCTGGCCTCCTCTGTCCACTCGGCTTCTATAGCTGTTGCTGAGAGACAAAGTAGAAGTCACCCAGGCGCTCAGAAAGACTGGAGAAGAGGCCTTTAAAACAACGACACCACCATAACTCACAGTGTGTTTGCAGGACAAGAGGAGGGGGTGTTAGTGGAGGGAAGAGCGTTGGGGTTAAGATAAGGGAGAGGGATTGAAAGGAAGGCTAAATAGTCACTTTTAAAGTTATAGAAGAACACTGAGAATGAAGAGTCTTCAGGCAGTGACAGAAAAGAAAAAAAGATAAGATTAATCCATACATTTTATGCAGTGATGGGAGCATGCTGACTTTTACAATGCTCTAGTGGTGATCAGGTACAGAATTTCTTCTGAAGGAGAATATGACTTTCTCTGGAAGATGACAGGCACGCTCGCTTCTCCAAAGCAGGCACTGTGGATTCTGTGTGCAGTTTTGATCAGCGCAGCCGGAGGTGAGAAGCTTCATCTTGTATTTAATTAGGACTAAAAATAAAAATGTGATGTTGTCTCTTTGCAAAACTCTGGTTTTGCTTGCCAGTGAGAGATAAGACTTCAGAGTTAGCTGCTGCAGCCCTCAAGCTCCACAATCTACAGTAGTTGCTTGCAGAAATTAAAACTTTAATCTCCAATTTCCTTATTTAATAACTTTGAATGCACAGTTGAGATTAGGTTTCACTATTAAAAACACAAAAACAAAGACCTGGGGGCATGATCGAAATGTGGTTCTTCTGGTTTTGGACTTACATTTTTACTCTCAGTTTTCCTCCACTCACTCATGAAGTTATCACAGCTGTGGTTTTAATTAGCCTTGTTTTTCATGCTTTATACATTTTTACAGATAAGTATTTATAGTAACTGCTGTTTGGGCTTTATTATTCTGGGTTATTATACTACGAGAAGAAGAAGAACAGGTATTGTTTGCAGCAGGCTTTGCACAATACACTCAAAACTTAATTTCATTTCCTCAACAAATTCCACACAATTGCATTATGACTGTTATAAGTGTATATGATCAATTCATTTACCTCATTCTATTACCTATTCTACTTTTCTATTGATCTAACACAATATTTATATAACACATTATTTTATTTACTTCCTACGTTATTGACAAATATTATAAATATTTTCTGTTAAATGTACTCACTGCTCTTCTTTTTTATATCGTTTTACAGCAGTGAGAGACAGCTAAAGTAATCTTTCAATGAATTTGGGTGCAAAATAAGAATTGACTTTACTCAAAATGCTGTTTTGGCTTCCAGTTTTTAGCGCGTATTCTTCAGCTCTAATTTCCTGATTAAAACAACAGGTGTTCACAAGTCATAAAATTGATAAATTACCTACTTAAAATATGACAGTTTGTGTAATCAATGCTAAATATGCAAAAAGGTCAGTTTGAGAAACAGCTGCTATTATTGCACATTCATCTCATATATCTTCTGATAATGAGCTGAACCTGCTGCACTCTATTATGTGTCTTATGAGCTCCACCTGTTCAATTATTACGAACTGACTGAGATTGTAAATTGAATCTGTCAAAATGCTCCGCTCAGAAGAGACTGATGTGATTCTAAATTTGGTTACATTCCAGTGCTGGGAAATGATTCCTCTTACATGCTGTCAACTTAGTGTGATTGTTACCTTCCAGAGGATATTCCCTGTCCAAAAGGTGGCCAGATCCACCTGTCCAGCCTGCGATGTTATTGGCTATCTGATTTGACGTCTTCATGGTCTGAAGCACAGGGTTTATGCCAACAGACACCAGGAGGTGATCTGGCAGGGGCTGACAGTCTGGAGCTGCAAAACTTCCTTCACAACTCCTTTCCAGTGTGAGTTTATCAATGCTCTTGAAAAAATCTTGATATATGTGTATTTTTATCAATTATTCCCATCCGTCCTGTCCCTTTGTTTCTCTTTCTGTTCAGGAAAACCACTGAATGGGTATGGCTGAAGGGATCAAGAGGAGTTGGGTCTGGCCACGTTGGAGATGTGGAGTCAGTGAGTCCTGCACTGTGGGACAGAGGCAGCAAGAGTCAGGGGGTGTGTACTCAGATGGCACTTGGGACATTAGAACAATGGAGGAAGGCTCGATGTGCTGGACAATACCGCTTCCTCTGTGAAAAAGAAGTAACTGGTAAGACTTAAGTTTCACTAGAGAACACCAAGGACACACATTGATATAAAATACCCTTCAATGATTTTGTAAAATGTTGAAAATAACAGCTCCCAGGCATCCCACATGCTGTAGTTCAGTGAGTAGAGGATGACACTAACACTACAATACTCCTGTTTTATCCTCATCTATGGCGGCTCATATTTGTAATGTCTATTCATAGTAACATGGTGTAATGTTGGTTAATCTCTCTTTGTGCAGAGTCTTTACCATCTATGGACAGCTACCTGACAGGACTGGTTCTCATGACTGGTGTCTTTGCCCGGGCACAGATATATCCCCTTCCAACTGTCCCGGATATTGGACAACTCACAGTGGAGGTCAGAAAAGTCACATTCAAAAACATTAGCTGCTGATTTAAGGGGTCAAGACCCCTCAAAGGCATGCAATATTAATCTGAAAGGTTGCAAGATGAATAACCATTAAAGAAAAAGAAAAAACATTGTGGGTACAAAAAAAAGCTTATTTATTTCTAATTCGTGAAGAGTATTGCTTGGCTATAAAGGGAGGGCAAAATGGTTGGGAAGTAGAGGTCTTAACAATTGTTAAGTAATAGTATATTAGTATATTAGTATAACAGTATAATAGTATATTTAATTTTATGTTGAATTAACTCCTGTTTGAGTCCTTGAATTTCAGAGTTTGTTTTGCTGGTTTACTTTCAATTGCCAGTTTATTATGTACACCTCGATCACATTAATGCAATCTAATACAGCAACCCTGCAGCAATAGCATACCCTTACAGAAGGTATAATGTTAAGCTTTTGTTAAAATGGTTTACTAAATGTACTGGCGAATATGTCTATCTTTTATCCACCCCATTTATATCAGTGAGTGGAAAACAACCACAATTCAACAGAAGCACAAACTTCACCCTCCAAAACAATCCACACCACTTGAATGTATTCTATTTTACTATTTTCGTGACCATACAGCAGCGTGTTACAAACAAACATGTATATTTTTCATTGTGTATTCATATTGATATGCTCCTGTCATTTACTCTTATACTTATCATATTATTATATCTATATGCAATGTTCCACAGATGCAGCTGTTCCCAGGGTTATGGTTTAGTCATGCAGGTCAGCTGACATCAGTGGAGCTGGTAGTCCAGCCCAGCCCACTGTCTTCTGTGGCCCGTGTCCAGATCCTCCGACCCTACTGCAACCCCAACCACCACCTGGTACCTCCAGGTACAGAACAGCAGTTAGTATGAATGCTTTCTGAAATCTCCTGTTTGTTACATACTGTAGGTAATAATCTCCTCTTTGCGCATTAGGTTGCAGCTCCCTTCTTAATCCGTTCAGCTGCTGCTCAGCAGTACCGCTATGTAATACCACAGGGGGCTGCAGCATGGGCCAGTACTGGTGCCACCTGCTGGAAGTCTGTGTGCCCACCACCAGTCCCTGCAGTCCCTACGATTCTGCAGCAGCAGAACGTGGCTTTGTTTTACCTCCCAGATACACCGCAATACCACCCTTCTACCACCTGGTAGCAGATATGCCTCTGAGGATAAACCCTCACTCTGAATTGAAAACTATAAGTGTAAGTTATTGGATTATCTTGCATCCATGATTGACTATATGATGTTTGAAGGCCAGCTATATCAAAATAATTATTCATATTTTTTCCATAACAGTTGCTTCTTCCAGAGCGAGCCATCATGGTATATCCTGATGATATTGTGGCAATACAACATACTCGCAACTCTGGAACCTTCTTACATTGCCTTAACAGTGACGCCTCTCTAAACTCCCCCTGGCGCCAGAGTTACCTGTCCCTTAGGAGGACGGAGTGGGGAGGATGGTGGGAGGGAGGCCTCACTTCTCTTCCCCAAGAAAGCCGGTGGGTTGATGGGGTGGTGTGTGATCTGAAGATGCTGTATGTGGACATTCTTCACAAAGGTACTGAGCATGATGACAGCTTTGGCTTCACCAACACAGAGACAATTACACCTGATATTGGGGCCCTGACTACTGGTCCTACTCCAAGTCAAAGATCTAAATTTGGGATAACCGTCATCTACCCTCTACTGGATGAAAAGAACCAGCTTAACGTACAAATAAACATCCAAACCCTTATCATTGTTAAGGTCCTATCTGGGGAGAAAGCCAGGATCTCATGGTCAGCCCCAGTACTCAAGACTGGTCTCCCCTTTCTTCATTCCTGCCCTGAAGAGGTGGTTCAGTCTTTGCCTGGCTGTAAGCAGCAGTCCCAAGATGCGTGGTTCTCCTCTGTGACTCTGGTGACGCCCTCAGTGGGGGACCAGATGCTGAACATCAGTGTGATGGATGGAGTGAGTTCTCAGAGTGTAAGTGTGAAGGTTTGTGGCTACGAGGAAGTGACAGGACTTAGTGTTGAGCCACATGGATGCTTGAGGATGCTCGTAGACACTCCACAGGTGAGGAAGCAAAAATCTCACACTGCACATTGCATACTGCACACTGCACATTGCACTTATTTGATCAAATATGTTCGACATTCTGTCTAAGAAATGCAGCTGTGAAAAAAATCATATTTGATTATATATTCTAAAATATGGTATCTTTTTGATATTTGTACATTGTAGTCATTTTCAGCCAAAGTGGAGAGTGGTTCATCAGTAAAATTCACATGGGTAATTGACAACCTGGAGTTGTTTGCCTATGAAGGGGAATCTTACAGTGTAGTGTTCAAGAAGCCTGCTAAGTATATGCTCAGGGTAAGCTACTTAATTTGTCTTCATGTTAAATTTGCTCAAGTACTTTTTATCACTTGTCATTTTGATGAGTTAACAAACATTTGTAAATTGTCTGTTAGGTAACTGCATCCAACCCTGTGAGCTCTCAGAGCGAACAAATCCTTCTGACTGCTGATGAAATGACCCCATTGGCAGAGCCAGAGTTCCTGCTTGTGAGGCGAGTCGTAGCTTCAGAAGATCCTTATCTATACACCCTCAGGGTGAAAGTGGACATCTCCCTCCCAGTCACCTTCAGGTACAGTCTGTCTCTCATATATACTTTATATTTTATTGCATTTTCATCACTCTCTGAAATCATCAGAGAGCCTTATTGGGCTGTTCAAAAAATGTGACTATACAACGAAGAAAAAAACATTTGAAATATACTTGTCAAGTTTTGTCTGATATTTGAAAGTTTTATGTGGTATATGTGATTAAGGTGGGACTTTGGGGACGGCAGTAGCAATGTCATCCACACCCAATCTGCTCCATGTCAGACCATGGAAGGACTTTTGGAGAGAGGAGAGAAGCAGGTGTATGTCCAGGACTCAGTGAACTATACCTTTTCCATCCCAGGTAAACACATACAGAAATTATTAAAGCGGAACTAATCAATGTTTTTATATCAACATTGGATCAAATGATTAAGTGTATTTTGAGAAGTGTGGCTTGTAGTGACAAGCTTAATCCTTGTTTATTTTGTTGTTGTTATTTTTCTTAAAGACACATTTCACCCAAAAAATTACTTAGTTTTGGATATTTGGTATGAGTGTCAAAAATGGAACTGGGGTAAACACTGTTGCATGTACTTTATATTCAGTCCATCAACGCAAAATTCTTTTTGCTTTGTTTTTGCTTAACACAGATAACTACACACTTCATGTCCAAGTCTCAAATCAATACGACAACATTGACAAGTCTACGAAGATAGGTGTCTGCCCTCAGTTAAACCGCCTTCTTGTCTCCTCCTCCCCTCTGGTGCCACTCGTCAGTCAGATTCTTCACCTGGAAGCATCCACAGAGCCCTCCACCAACACTGTGTTCTACACATGGGACTTTGGTGATGGCTCTGAAGCTGTTCAAGGCATCCACAAGAGAGTCAGACACACTTTTGCATCTGCTGGTGTTTATAACATCACACTGTGTGCTAATAACACTCTTACTGCACTGACCACCTGGCTCATGGTGGAAGTTATGGAAAAAATCTCTGGATTAGCTGTGACACATAACGGACCCAATGAACTGAGCTCTGCTACAGATTTCAGAGCTGAAGTTGCAACTGGTACGAGTCTCATCTGGGATTTTGACTTTGGTGATGGGTCCCTGCAGGGAAACATTACAGATGGTTGCATCACCCACATATATAAGTCACCAGGGAACTATACAGTGTGTGTAACTGTTTCAAATTATGTCAGCCAAGCTCATCAGTCTATCTTTGTAGAGGTCTATAGGCTGACAGTTAGTGGAGTTCTGCCTACAGAGTGTTTAATGAGTGGAAGAAACACACAGCTTACAGCTCTGGTCAATGGGAACATATCCATATTTGCTTTCCGTTGGTTGTTTGGAGATGGGTCACCTTTGACTGTAGTGACAGGACAGTCCACAGTCATGCACACATTTGCTAGCCAAGGAGTTTCTGATGTTAGTCTAACTGTAGTTAGTGCTGTTTCAACTGTATCATACAAAAGCAGTTTTTGTGTTCAAACTCCAATAACTGACGTGGTAGTAAAGTCATCACAGGATATAGTGGCAGTTGGAGAAAAGGTATGTTTCAGGGCAATAGTTTCCCCTGAACAGACAATAGATTACCAATTTAAGTGGTTCAACAGATCCTCTAGTCACACTGTCATGACAGAAAATGTGTGTTTTGTCTTTAAAGAAGAAGGTATCAAAGAGGTATTCGTAACAGCAAGTAACAAAGTCAGCAACAAAACAGCCAAAGCTAGTATTACCATTCAAAAACCTGTGGGTAAGCTCTCTGTGGTGCATGATAATCAAAATAACACAGTGAGAGTCAATACATCAGCATCATTTTGGGTTGTCAGTTGCACTGGCAGCAATGTGTCCATACTGTGGGATTTTGGAGATGGTTCCCCTTCAGAGGAGGAGCAAAACGTGTCCCATATCTTTACCTCTACAGGTCAATTCACAGTCACGGCCACAGCATTTAATGCTGTTAGCAACGACTCTGCGACTCTCAAAGTTAATGTTTTACTTCCTGTTTCAGACCTTTCCCTACACAGCAATCCTTATGCTGTAGTAGGAGAAGAAACTCTTATTACAGCAGTTAGTAGCACTATTAGCAGCACCAACTACTACTGGACAGTGGAGGGTATAACTACAGCTAAACAGGGGACATATCAGTTTAGATTTGCTTTCTCCAAACCAGGAGTGTATCAAGTGAGGGTTATAGCCCTGAACTTGGTGAGTAGCAAGGAAGCAGCTATTTTAATTGAAGTCTTTGAAAGAATAGAGGGTCTTCACATTGAGTATCAGAACCTGACAAACATGAAATATGTACCAACCCAAGAGAAACTCCTATTCATTGCTTCAATCACTAAAGGCTCCAATGTTACTTATCACTGGCTTGCCACACAGAGCAGAATTAATCCACAAATGACTGGTGATGGAGAGCTTTTTCACCTGTTAGTTGAAAACCCTGGCGAGATTTCAATTCAGCTAAAAGCCATGAACAAATTGGGTGAGACTACCAACACTGTTTCTATTATGGCAGTGGAACGTGTAACAAGTGCACACATGACAACACAGTCAAACATTGTGGCAATGGGGAAATTAGTGAACATCTCTGTATCTGTAGTTACTGGGTCCGACCTGCAGTACCTTTGGTATGTGGGCACTGATCTTTTACCCCTCCAAACACATGAGCCCTTTCTTCTCAACACTTTTACAAGTTTAGGTTATTGTGTTGTTAAAGTTTCAGTTCAGAACACCCTCAGCCAGAGTAATGACACCCAACAGTTTATAGTTCAGGCAGAAGTAGAAGAGGTGGGCTTTAGAATCAATAACAAGAAACATCCATTTTATATCAACAGAAGTGCTGCTGCTTCTTTCCATGGGTTTATCCACAAGGGTAGTGATTTACACTGGGACTGGAGAGTTAGAAGTTCCACAACAAACCTTTTTAACACTAACAACCAGACTTTTACCTACTCATTTTTACATGAAGGTGTCTACCAGGTGTCTTTGAATGTCTCCAATGGGATAAATTGGCAAATGGTTTCACACAGTGTTACTGCCCAAGATGCAATTGAAGGTCTCAAGCTGAACATTAGTAAGTCTACACTCTGTACTGAGGAACAAGTTACTTTTATTCCATCAATCTCTAAAGGAAGCAATGTAAGCTTTGTTTTAACATTTAACAATAAGGACTTAGTTCATAGTCAGGACATTGTTGAGGGACAATTCACCACATCTAGCCTTCAATCAGGGACACATCTAGTTACAGTGAAAGCTTGGAATCAAGTTGGTAGTGCTGAGGTGTCAACTAGCCTTTTGGTCATTGAGCATATTCGAGATTTGCGACTTGTAAACTGTTGCTCTGCTGCTTTGGAGGCTCTGAATGAAATCCATTTCAAGGCAGAGGTTCAAAGTGGGTTTTCAGTCAACTACACTTGGATATTTCACTTGGTGGGGTCTAAACCTACATGGCTCGTAGGACAAGAAGTTATCTTTACTCCACCAAAGAGTGGATCATTGTCTGTTACTGTGCTAGCAAGCAATGGAATCTGCTCCAAGACACTAAATGAAACTGCTACAGTTGATTGGCCTGTTAAAAAGGTCAAACTAGTCTGTCATTCAGAGGGAGCATTTGTAGGATATGCTGTCAGGTTTTCTGCAACCGTGAATGTATTGACCAACCTCAGATTCATCTGGGATTTTGGAGATTCCACTGAAGCACTGGTCACAGACTTAAGCACAGTCAGTCATACTTATTATGCTGCAGGTAAATACAATGTTAAGGTCAAAGTTTCCAACAGTGTCAGCCATGTATCCAAACAACTATACATAGAGGTGGAGGCGCTTAAGTGTTCTAGCCCTGGAGCTTCTCTACTGGTGTACGATCAGTGTACTATCTTCAGGTCTAGACAGAGTTTCTTTGAAGCAAGCGTGAACATTAACTGCTCTGCTTACAAGACCACATACCTATGGGAGATATTCAGAGACCCAGATTGTACAAATAGCAATCTAGATCTCCCTGGGAATAGGGTCATTCTTAGTAATGCAACTTTACCTTTTCTCATACTGCCAAAGTATTCTCTCAGTGTGGGACAGTATTGTATTGTATTCACGGTTTCACACCAGGGAACTCCTTTACTTGCCCAACGAAAAGTCAAAGTTACAGTGGTCCACTCCCCACTTGTAGCTGCCATCAAAGGAGGCTCACACAGAGTGTGGCCCAGCCTCAGTGACTTACTCCTGGATGGATCTGAGTCCCAGGACCCTGATGTACAGCCAGGAGGGGAAGATGCCCTGCAGTATCATTGGACCTCCATGACAGTGGTACAGGCCTCTTGATAGTACAGCAACCTTAACGTAGTGAATTTCTATCATTATGATGAAAAAAATTGAAGACAGGAGGAGTGGTATTGTTACACCAAGTCTTTGTTACATAGTCACATTTATACTTGGATATGCAGTGTTATTAACAGTTGTGTCTTTGTATTTTCAGAATTTCACACAGTCTCATATTGAACAGCAGCCTATTGGGAGTGACAGCAGTAGATTGACTGTGCTCAGCACTCAGCTCCACCCAGGCACAGTCTACATTTTCACCCTCACTGTACACAAGGCTGGGAGGAGACCTGCCTCTGTCACACAGACAGTGAGTATTGCCTTCTAATCTCACACCATCCCCATGCAAAGGCATGTTTTATCTCTTTATAATTTATCTTCACTGTCTTGGGCAGTTCAGTTGAAAGGGGGTGTATGAACTTCTGTTGAACATCTCTTTCAAATTAATAGTTTTGGAAATGTGTCCTTGGCATACTAATCAATTTAGTCAACCATGGCAGATAGTTTGCTTCACAGGCATCTTTTCAGAGTCAGAATTTGATTTACAGTCCTGCACCACCAGCACCCACTGATATCTATCTCTTATCTTTAGGTAAGTGTGTATGCAGCTCCAGTGCTTCTTGTAAATGTGGAATGTGTATCCTGCTCTGTCCTCTCCTCCCATCACCACAACAGTTATACCACCCCCATTATCCTCTCTGGGCAATGTGGACAGTGTGATGACCAGGCACAGGTAATGATTCTGACCATAGCTGTCATTTTACACTTCCATATCACCAATTATCCCTAATCCTTAGAAATTCCATTGCCCATAATCTTGTGAAGATAATACAAATGTTGAATGTGAAGTTTTGTTTTTATATGAATGTATTTAAATATATTTGTCCTGTGTGTATGTACAGTAAGTATGTGAATATACAGAGATCAGAACAGTGCAAATGATCAGTGCAGGAATACACAGGTGATTGACAGTTTTTATGATGGTTATATTCCATTGGATGCCCTTCTTGGGAAAACATGGCTTTTGGGTCAATGCAATATGTGGGTAGAATATGTTTCTATGACATCTTGGTACAATTGGCAGGCAGTTAAAAAGTGCACCTTGGTTTTCTCCTCCAGCTGTATGCAGTGCATTCTGTCTGCCTGTAGCAGCCTCTCTCCTTGGGAACACTGTGCTCACCAAGTCTGTACATGGTCATGGATTTCCTTAATTTTGGATTGGTCACATTGGTCATTTAATTTGCCACTGGGCCTCTGTTTAGGGTCAAACAGCATTCCAGTTTGCTCTGGTTTTTGGTTGATTCTTTTTAATGTGTCAAATAGTTTTCTTTTTGTTTTCTTATAATTTGGTTTAATCTCATGAGGATTCTGTCTGGAGACTTTGCTTGTGTTTGTGAGACCCAGAACCAGCTGGAGGGGGCTTCTCTCCAGAGTCTCTCTGTATGTGATGGGTTTGTTGTGGAGCATGTCAGGGTAACTTTTCTTTTTTTTAGGGTTATTATAAAATATAAATGCTGTCTTTTGATTTTGAATAATTAGAGGGTATTGTCCTAATTCTGCTCTGCATGCATAATGTGGTGAGAGGATTTGCAGGATTCTGTATGCAGAGTCTCAGTTTGGTGTTTGTCCCATTCCATTTTTTTAAAACCTTGGTTGGCTGGTGGACCCGACCTCACAACTGTAAAGGGAAATAGGTTCTATTATAAAATCCAATATTTTAAGTCAGATTTTAATTTGGATGTCCAATTTGATGTTCCTTTTGATATGGAAAATGGCTTCTTGCCTTATGTCTCAGGTCAATCACAGCTTTTAGTTAACTGTGCTGCTGATGTTTAAGCTGAGGTAGGTATAGTTTTGGGTAAGTTCTAGAGCAATGGTATCTACAAAGAACCTATATTTGTGGTTTTGGAGGCTGGGGCTTTTTTGGAATATTATAACTTTTGTCATGGTTAGATTCACTGTCAAGGCCCAGGTCTGGAAGAATTGGTGCAGAAGATCAAGGTGCTGTTGAAGCCTCTCTTTAGTTGTAGATATAGGCACAGTAGGTATATTATCTGCAAATGTAGGTGTTTTTCTTCTAAGTTTATATCAAGGGGTACAGACTGCAGTATTGCCCTCATCAGTTTATTTATGTATACTTTATGTTGTCTTTGTCTTAATCTGGATTGAATCTTAGTACTGCTTAATTAGGTAGATACATTAACAACACAATAGCTTGTTAGAACTGTATAAATATATACAGACAATAAAGTAAGATATTCAGTGTTATTATGTGTCATGTATGTGTATGTGTCTTCTCACAGTACAAATGGAGTGCTGAGGACAAGACTGGCATGACCCTTGACCTTGATGAAGTTGTCACCTCTACGGGAAGACTTTCATCTAACTTGGTAGTGCGTTCAGACATCCTACAGCCAGGGCAGAGTTATACCTTCACTCTCAATGTAACTCAGCCTGGCAGAGGGTGGGGCAGTGCCAGCCTGACAACACTTACGAACAATCCACCACATGGAGGACTGTGTTGGCTGAGTCCAGAGTCCGACATACGTCCACTGGAGACAGTGGTCACTTACAACTGCTCAGGTAACACTGTGGTATTAATTGCATCAATATCTTTGTCATAGTAAAATAGTAACAAAGAAGCAATTGTTCTGCAGGCATTAGTGTACATGGTTAGATACAGTAACTGTAACTGTATTATTATCTTCACCAACGTATGTTCTCTTTTGACAGGGTGGCAAGATTATGAAAGTGAGGCCTCTCAGTTGTTTTATACCTTCCAGGTGGCACCATGCCAGCCCATTAGCACAATGTGCCCCATGCTCACTCTGTACAGGTGAATAGCGGCTTGCTTTCTGTCAAAATTATTATTGTTATTTTTATCAGGTTTGTTTAATCTTTCTATCTTTCTATTACTAGGGGCACTCGTTCAACATTTGGCAGCCTGGTCCCAGTGGGAAGTCCTGGGCACGAAAGAAACATGTCAGTTATCATAGTCACTGTGCTGATAGAAGACCATCTGGGGGCAAAGGTCATTGCTCTAAACAAGTAAGCAGAATTAGTGGCACATGTTTCCACCATACTTTTTTAAAAGTGAAAATAATTTGAGGCCATTAAACATCAAGCCAAAAGTCTTTGTCATGATTAAGTGATTAGTGAATACTATTTCTAACTCCTCTATTCTTCAGAACTTTGACAGTTGAAAATCTTGCAAGGGATAAAGTTGCAAGTCAGTGGCTTAGAAATAAGAGTCAGACTGAGATGTGGGCTTTAATTCAACATGGTAACCCTCAGGAGATCATCCCTTATTCCATTGCCCTCACCAGCCAACTCAATCAGGTAGTGTGTCAGCATCATATTCTCACATTCTAGCGCATGAAATGACACATTTAACAGATTATTATTATGATTAACTAGCTGTTCTCCATAAGAGAATGACTGAAGATCATTATTAAAAAGGTATGCATTCAGTATATATACTTATGACTTTCACCTACCTGTCCATAGATGGAGCCTGGACAAAATGTTAAGGAAATTCGGGAAAATGTTACCCAAACTCTGGCCTCGCTCCCTATTTCCTCCTTGCTGGATGTTGATCAAATCAGCTCAGCATTAGCTCAGTCCACTGTAAGTAAACACCATTTTACCTCATCATCCACATAAAAAAATCTGTTATCTTATCAACAATATTTTCTATAAAATCTATAACATATGAGTGTCAGCAAAGATAGATATTAAACGCGGATCATTTTAACCTGCTGCTACTGTATGGAGCACATTCTTATGTGTGACACAGATACACCAACAAACCAAGAAGATGAGGAAGGCAATTTCTGAATGTTCTTTATTTGCTCTAGGCTGTTCCCAGTGCGTTGGTGTGTGACGGCTGTCAGGAGAAGGTTCTTGAAGCAGTGGGGAAGATGATTCATGTAATGGAGGAACAGATGAGTCTTGGTGTTTTTCCAGCGTTTGACACGGGAAAGAACATCCTTAATGTCATAGGTGCTTGTCAATCACAACATCCCACCCCAGCTACTAACAGTTATATACTGACAGTGAACTAACTTTTACAGAATAGGTGAATATTGTTCTGTTTGTTGTGTTTCCAGGTAGCACTCTGGCTGCTGTGTCTGAATCAGCCAGTGCATTCAATTCTACCCCGGAATACTCAAGCACTCTGCAGTCAGCTTCAGTACTCACCTTGTCAGCACTGGACAATGCAGGAGCCCTAATGCGCTCTCTGATGCATTCACATGTTCATGGCGAGGCACCCCTTTCGCTCTCCACCCCTTATATCAGCACAATTGGTTTCCATGGAAATCCCTCTGACCTCCTCTGCACTCAGCAATCAAACATGTCCAACTCCTATCTGTTACCTGACAGATCAAAAACTTCTCGCCCATGTCCATTTTATATCCCCACCTCCCTCACTACTCACCTGATGAGTCAGAGGTCTGAGGTGGTGCAGGTTCTGTTTGGGATAGATGGAGCACTGGAGTCCAGCTCTTTGCTGACTGTAGCCGACCCTCCTATCTCTACCACTCTGGTTGCTATGGAATTCACCACGCCTCAGGGCCAGCCCATTCCCATCCAGGATCTGGATGCTGAACAGGGCATACAGGTCACCCTACCCAACAAGTACCTTGTGGGACAAGGTGATGTGGGTGGAAATCGAAGGGTAGATGAAGGCGGAAATGGGACATGTCTTACTGTATCACTCCCCACTGAAGGACATTTGAACTTCACAGTAAAAGCTGTGGACGGCTTGGATGAAAATGCAGGTTTATACATCTCCTTCAACTTCAGCCTGACACCAGGTAAATTCAATGTTTTTACTTTCTCTGGACCTATCTTTGTCTGTTTAAAGCCTTCATATATAGAGATAACTTTCCAAATTACATTGATGAAATGGCACCATGTCTACAATTTTACATGGTGCCTTTAAAGCTAAACTAACAAATGTAATTGTTGATATATAATTATGGCTCAAATGACTATGTATAATGTCTCCTTATGACCTTGTTTTGTTTTCAACAAGAGGCTTTAATAAATTCCCCACCAGCCCAGCATGAGGCAACAGACAGATAAAGTTAGTGACCAACTGGTAGGTGAGCATGGTGGAACATCTAGTAAAGCATCATATATTTCTCTCAGGAGTTAGTGAAGATCAAAACAGAACTGTAACGACAGTGAATATTGGATGTATATCCGTTAGGTGGCAACAAATTGTCTTAAAATCAGTGCTAATATTGCTCTATTTTTGCTGGATGTGTAAACAGGCAACCATGCTAACACGTTTGCCTCAAGGTGATAATGTGTTAATAAAAAAGGTTTTGAATTTTTACATGATCTTAGGATCTTCTACATGATTTTAATGCAATATAATTTTATTAGATTTATTGCCACTGGGGACACAAAAATCTGATTTTTTTTCTCATTTTAATTCTGCAGATATGGGCTTTAAATATATATTTCTTAGCTTCCTCAATTCTTTTCATGAGCTTAAAAATGATTAGTGTGCTACCATATCTCGATTAAATCTCGAATAAGGTAACAACCCACACAACACATTAAAGTATGAATGTATTTTTATGAATGATTGACAGTGGCTGTCACAGTTCAGGGAAGCTGTGTCATGCACATCATATTTCGGGATGTCTAAAGTTATTTGTTGAGGAATGAGAGTGAGCTGCAGTGCCTACATAATGATTAATTAACCTTACTGTATATCTGTGTTTTTGCATAAATTATGAATTTTAAAAAGGCTGTTTTTCAAAGTGCATTATTCATCTCTAGGAGCTACTCCAGTGAGCTTGGGACATGTCAAGATAGAAGTGAGCTCTTTAGTACCAGGGACTAATGCATCCCAGGATTCCCTAGTGAGAGTATGGCCACTCAGTCTCTCTGCTCTGACCACCACCACAGAGGAAACCATCTTTCTGTCGCCACTGTGAGTCACAGCCATTTTCTGTAACTCAATGCTCTGTTTGATTCCTCATTTTGATTAATTAAAAAGGCTTGACTGATTTGTCTTCTGCAACAGTTTGAATCAGACAGACAAACCTCTCTCTGTCACCCTGACTTCATCTCTGGTGGACAGTGGTCCTGTTCGCGTTTCAATCTGTGTGTTCAGCTCTCTGTGCCAGTACTACAATGTGAAGGAGAGGCGTTGGAGCAGTGAGGGTCTTCAGCCACTGGAGGGCAGCACACTCCACACAGCCCACTGTCTCACTCAGCACCTCACCATGTTTGGGGCCAGTTTGTTTGTTCATCCTGGGGCTGTTATTCTGTTGCCACCAGTATGTGAGACCACAAAGCATTACAACAACTGTTATTTAAGTACACTAAGCACACTTGATTAATATCTGATCCATTCCCCAATGCAAAGTGAGTAAATATGATAGTTTTCAACAGGCATTTTACCTTTTCCCTTCATCTGTGTCTTATCTGTCCAGTCAGGAGGACCCATGCAGAACATGGTGGTGGGAATTGTATGTGCTGTCCTGGTTCTTATTCACCTGCTGGTGGGGCTCATCGCCCACAAACTGGACCACTTGGACAGCCTGAGACTGAGCCAAGTCTCTCTGTGTGGCCGAC